>NC_054476.1:157248129-157848129 GCF_017639515.1 Carcharodon carcharias | reverse complement strand
TAGGGGAGGGGAGGGGGTGTGGGGGAGGGGAGGGGGTGTGGGTGAGGGGAGGGGGTGTGGGGGAGGGGAGGGGGTGTGGGGGAGGGGAGGGGGTGTAGGGGAGGGGAGGGGGTGTGGGGGAGGGGAGGGGGTGTGGGTGAGACTGCTGAAGGTGCGGGTGAGGGGAGGAGGTGTGGGTGAGGGGAGGGGGTGTGGGGGAGGGGAGGGGGTGTGGGGGAGGGGAGGGGGTGTGGGTGAGGGGAGGGGGTGTAGGGGAGGGGAGGGGGTGTGGGGGAGGGGAGGGGGTGTGGGGGAGGGGAGGGGGTGTGGGTGAGGGGAGGGGGTGTGGGGGAGGGGAGGGGGTGTGGGGGAGGGGAGGGGGTGTGGGGGAGGGGAGGGGGTGTGGGGGAGGGGAGGGGGTGTGGGGGAGGGGAGGGGGTGTGGGGGAGGGGAGGGGGTGTAGGGGAGGGGAGGGGGTGTGGGGGAGGGGAGGGGGTGTGGGTGAGACTGCTGAAGGTGCGGGTGAGGGGAGGAGGTGTGGGTGAGGGGAGGGGGTGTGGGGGAGGGGAGGGGGTGTGGGGGAGGGGAGGGGGTGTGGGGGAGGGGAGGGGGTGTGGGTGAGGGTAGGGGGTGTGGGGGAGGGGAGGGGGTGTGGGGGAGGGGAGGGGGTGTGGGTGAGGGTAGGGGGTGTGGGGGAGGGGAGGGGGTGTGGGGGAGGGGAGGGGGTGTGGGTGAGGGTAGGGGGTGTGGGGGAGGGGAGGGGGTGTGGGGGAGGGGAGGGGGTGTGGGGGAGGGGAGGGGGTGTGGGTGAGGGTAGGGGGTGTGGGGGAGGGGAGGGGTGCGGGTGAGACTGCTGAGGGTGTGGGGATGTGGGTGAGGGGAGGGGGTGTGGGGGAGGGGAGGGGGTGTGGGGGAGGGGAGGGGGTGTGGGTGAGGGGAGGGGGTGTGGGGGAGGGGAGGGGGTGTGGGGGAGGGGAGGGGGTGTGGGTGAGGGGAGGGGGTGTGGGGGAGGGGAGGGGGTGTGGGGGAGGGGAGGGGGTGTGGGGGAGGGGAGGGGTGCGGGTGAGACTGCTGAGGGTGTGGGGATGTGGGTGAGGGGAGGGGGTGTGGGGGAGGGGAGGGGGTGTGGGGGAGGGGAGGGGGTGTGGGGGAGGGGAGGGGGTGTGGGTGAGGGTAGGGGGTGTGGGGGAGGGGAGGGGTGAGGCTTCCTATCCAATAGTTGGAATCCTAAGATGACCCCCCTTTATGCTTAGCTGTTTACTTCTTTCCTCATTCTCGCTCTCGTGATAACAAGGAGACGACAATAACAAGGACAGGGCGCTCACAATTGTGCTCCTGGTGATCACTGGGAGCACAGCAAGACTTGGGGATGAATTCTTATTCAGAATTGGATGCAATTTCTAACAAATCCTAACTATTGACTCGTAGCATTATCTTTTTACTTTCGTAGTCTATACCTTTACCAATAGCATCTAGGATCTTATTTGCTTTTAAAAGCTTTATCAATTTATCCTCCCACTTTTACAGATTTATGTAACTGCAAGTCCAAAGCCTCTCTACTCCAGCTTTCACTATTCCGTGTGAATGTCCTCTCTTTATTCTTCCTCCCGACCTTTATCACCACATGGGAAAATTAGGAGGAGCAGTAGGCCATTCAGCCTTGGGCCTGCTCCACAGTTACATTCACCTTACGTCCCTCCACATTGAAACTTATCTGCATCTCTCTGCCCAGTCTACTAACTTCTTATGTCTTCCTGAAGTCCTCTTTGCAATTAAGCCACACCCCCTATTTGTGCGTGTGTGTGTCTGCAAATTGTGGCACCCCTTCTCAAAATTCTTCAGAAAACACCGACACACCCACCACATTTATCAATACACTCCATTACTTGCTCAAAGAACTCTATTAAGTGTTTCAGGCGTGACTTCTTGTTTACAGTAGAGCGTTACCGACTGTCTTAAATGACCCCACGGGTGGAATTTTATGCCGGCGGGAGTTTACCGTCCTGCTGAAGTCAATGGGCTTTTAATTGGCTTGCCACGTTTTATGGCTCCACCCCTGCAGAAACGGGCCTGTAAAATTCGGCCCCCTGTTTTTCTAGGTCAGTACTAATTCTATTTTATGTTATGGCTTCTAGAAGCTTAATCACTACTGATGTTTAGACATCATTTCCTCTCTGGGTAAGAGCTCCCCGTCAGACAATGTCACCACCTGGAACCCCGGCCCTTGTTCAGTTTTATTAACTATCGTTTCCCTGGGCTGAAACCCATATTGGAAGCAATGGGAACCCATGACTTCATCGTTGGCACCCCAATGCAAACCCTCGGATTCTTTCCATCGGCCCAACCGCTATCGCGGCCCTTTTCTAAGATGTCCATCCTTCTCACAGTTGTCACTGACGGCACCAATATACAAAAGGAAAAGAAAAGGCCTCAGGATGTGAACCAATACACAAAATATGTCCTGCCTGGGCCCAAATCAACCCTACGTTTTTTGACTGGCAAACCGGGATGCTGGTCTGAGGTGGATCTTCCTGAAGGAGGCAATTCCATTTGGGCCTAGTTATGGGGCCTAGACGTGCACTTGACAATCCTTTCGCGATGTAACATAAAAGCTGCTTGGGCGTCGAGCAACTGGTAGTCAACCAGGCCAACAGGCTTAATGTCGAGAACTCTGGGGCGATCAGAGGTTTTGTCCAGCGATAAACCTGGTTAGGGGGGGGTTCATCAGCTGCACAAAGCCTTTAATGACCAATTAGGATAATGACTTGTTTTTTCTGATGATACTTGATAGATCAGCAAAACAGGGGAACCACAAATATTATTTCTCACCCCCACCCAACCCCCACAACCCTGCCCCCGCACCCCCTCCCCCCTCACCAACCAATGCCATCAAAAGACTGGAAAGATAATGCTTCTCAAATTTTGGGAGGTTGGCACCCATGCATGGTATAGTGGGCACTTCCATCACCAGCTTGGCACCCTGTTTTCTTGCCACCTCCCCAGACATAAGGATCATTTCATGAATCTCAGAACAATAAGTGGACTCCAACAGGATGAAAATGAACAGTATTAGGGCAGCTCAGCTGTCTGACCTTAAAACTTGCTTTCGGGGTGGGGGGGAGGGGGGGGTGTGGGGTGGGTGGGTGGGTGGTGATGGGGGAGGCAGGTGAAGAATGAGATGTTCAGAATGAGAGGGGCTAAAGGAATAGCAATCTTAACAGGTTCAGACGGATTTATTTTGAATTCTTCCATCTTCCCATTGCTGATATTTAGCTATTTTGTTCCATCAATTTATTTTTGTTGCTGATGGGGAGAGAGTGGGGGGATTGGATTGGGCAGGATATCACGGGAATGGACTCGAAGAGTTAAAAGGCTAAGGTGAGCATGGCTGTGTACACATTGTACACAGAGTCTGCAGGTAAATTCAGAACAGAATTGGTGCAAGAATACACTTACACCTCCACTCCAGCTGAAGCAAACTGTGTCAAGTGATGTTATTGTCCTTCTACATAATCTAGCTTTACTCAGCCTATTATTCGATACTGAATGTGCAAATACAAAAAAAGGTTTATTTAAGGTGAACCACAACTGATAAATTAGGCAGCCAGAGCTTTGTGCATCATTTTACCAATCCACTCAACTATTCTTTTAAGTACGAATTACACTAACGTGATTCGAATAGGTCTGTGAGTATTCTTTACAGTAATTTCCAAGCCCAAAAGAAAATGCTTAGGTTTTGGACAAAGGAACCCTCCCTTCCTGCTGGTTAAGCAAGGATTAACAAGCCCATGCACTGTGCAGTAGGCAGTTTTACATGAGTTGGGTGTCCTTCCCCTTGTAACGTGCCACATTTATTACAAGATTCACAAATAGAAGCAAGCAGCACCATGATTGGTGATGGTTCTGTGTCACCAGCGCATACATCTGACCACCAACTACCCCCAAATGGCTGAATTGCTTAATGCATAACAACAACCGTGCTTGCATTTGCGTAGCGCCTTTAACATGGTTAACATGTCCTGACGCATTTCACAGCAGTGACGACGTACCAAGCGTCTTGCCAAAGAGGTAGGTTTTAAGCAAGGGCCTTAAAGGAGGAGGGGGAGGCTGAGAGGTTTGGGGAGGGAATTCCTGAAGGTAGGGCTCAGGCGGCTGAAGGCGCCAATGGTGGGGCAAAGGAAACCAGGGATGCAAATTGAGGCCAAAGTTATTGAAGCGTTGAGTTGTCGGAGGGGTTGTAGGACTGGAGGTGGTGACACTGACATGGAGGGGGCAAGGCCACGGGAGCGTTCGTTCGATTGGGGGAAGTATTTATCAACAACGATTTGTTCAGGTCATCAGGTGTTTTGTCGATCAGAACTTAAGATTTATGACAACATATATCGCTGTCTGGTGTTCATAAATACCGCGTGCCGGGGGCTGAATTTTATGTCCATGTGGGGGGTGGGGGGGGGGGGTGCGGTGGCGCGAGTCAGACCCGATCGGGCATAAGAAGATGTCAGGCGAGCGCCCGACGCGTGCTTGCGCGATATTTCGCTCAGCGGGTACGCGCAAAAAGTCGGAAGCGCGCCCGCTAACAGCTAAGCCCATCGACGGCGCAGTTGTTTCCGATTTTTCGTGGCCCTCACGGTTGGCGGGTGGGTGAATCGGCCAGGCGGCCCGCACATTTTTCACCGCACCTCACCCAAGGGGCCGGGATGAGATTTCTGTTACGATTTAAAATAACAGTAAGAGCCTGCGGGCAGCATGTCCATCTGCTTTATATTTTACAGGTGCCTGGTTGTGATGCATGGACATTTTCTTGCAGCTTTTCAAAGCTTTGTTTTTAAGATTATCAGGAATGCAGCTCCCCGAGGCGGCTGCCTGCTTTCAGGGGAGCTCTCTGTCTCTCTCTCTCTCTCTCAGCGCTCACCCATGCCCACGGTGACATCATCGCCCGCCCTTTACCCACTCCCCCCACACCCTGGCGACACTGAGCTCTTCAGAGCATGTTTCATGGCTTCTGCCTGTTAATTGGCCAGGCAGCATGGAATCGCGGTCGGGGGGGCGGGGGGGTTGCGATTGGGGTCGGCGGTCTGTTTCCTGACCGTTCCCAGGCCCACCGCCAAAGCTAAAATTCAGGCCCTTGTACAGTAGGAGGCGACAACTATTGGGTGTTGGCACTGGGAGGAAAGAAGGGGCAATGCCTAAGTATGCCACTAGGTGGAGTGAGGCATACAGTCTCAAAAATCAAACTCTGTGTTCGCAGCATAACACATTCTCTATACAATTTCCCTGTCTGGCATAAGAATTTGATACACATATGAAATAAGAAAGAAAGTTAATGCGCTTTTAATAACCTCAGGATGTCCCAAAAGGGTTTAGGTACTTTTTAAGTCAGCGTTGTAATGAAAGAAATGCAGCAACCAATTTGTGCACAGCAAGCTCCGACCAACACCAATGGGATAATGGTCAGGTGATCTGTTTCAACGATTTCAATTGCGGGATAACTATTAACCTCTCTCCTGCTCTACTTCAGGATATTGAGGGGTCTGGACAGGGTAGATGGGGAGAAAATGTTCCCACCCTTAAACAGATCGAGAACCAGAGGGCACAGTTTTAAAGTGTTTTGCAAAAGAAGCAGATGCGAGATGAGAAAAGACTTTTTCACACAGCGAGTAGTTAGGGCTTGGAATGCACTGTCTGGAATTGTGGTGGAGGCAGGTTCAGTTGAGGCATTCAAGAGGGCGTTGGATGATTATTTAAATAGTAACAACGCGCAGGGTTACGGGGAAAAGGCAGTAGATTGGCACCAAGTTAAAATGCTCGGGGAGCTGGTGCAGATACAATGGGCCGAACGGCCTCCTTCTACACCGTAACAATTCTGTGGTCCTGCGATATCGCCACTGGATCTTTTAGAACGACCCGAGGGAGCAAGCAGGGTCCCAGTTTAACATCTCATCCAAAAGACAGCACCCCCAGCTTTGCAGAGCTCCGACAATACGGAACTTAATTATCACGCCAGATTATGTGCTCAAATCATGGAGTGGGATGAGCGGGGTGGGGGGGGGGGTGCGGTGTCATTGAACCTATAACATCCTGTTCAGAGGTGAGAGTGCTACAAGCCAACTGAGCCAAGGCTGACATCTTGAGCACAGTAGAATTTTCAGGCTCATAGTTGGCTGCCTGATATGTGATAGGCGTTCCGGTTTAGGTAAGTAATTGCACTTAGCTGAGTCGTGCAGGAACTTAGTGTGTCTCTCTGCCCACTATCCTAACAAGAGGCCTTCTGGCCTGTGCCAGGTCCCTACAAAAGCAGCTCACCTGGTCCCACTCCCTGTAGCCCTGCAATTTTTTTCTCTTCAGGTAACATCATAAAATAGTTACAGGAAAGAAGGCCATTCAGAATCTGTGGAGACGCCAGGGATTGAACCTGGGACCTCAAAACACGCACACTGCCACTGAACTATATATATCCCTTGCCATTTCACTTGACAAAATTGATGTTAATGTGAAATCCTTCTCTGAACAAAATATTCTTATTTTTCTCTGTAAAGATGACCTGGCAGATAGATTCAAGGGAAAGAGGAGTATTGAAAGGTGCAATTTTTCAGAATATGGTGTTGCTGGCAAGCAATTAAACAACAGAGAAAAACAGGTACTCGCCCTCTCTTTTTTTTATTAAAAGAGGAACTTAAATCCATGAGTCTTTGTCAATCTTCCAGGAACCCTATAAAAGGACTTTACAGCCACATGCCGGTTACACGTCTGTTTATACGTGTGGCGTTCTTTAATTCAGATTGTGGGAAAGTGAGCCACAGAAGTGCCACACATGAAAAATCGACTTTACCTCAATGAGTTATGTGAGGAACACTAACCTTGGTGCATCCATATCTTCAAAAGGTCGTCACATACGAAATTATTGCAACACAACCTGTCTGCTCACTTACTGATGTACCGGAAATTAAAGAGAGATTCCATAAAAGTGTTCAAAATTACGAGGAGCTTTTGATAGTCTAGATAAGAAGAAACTGTGTGGGTGAGGAGTGTAAGGAGTATCCTTATTCTACTTTCATTCCCCAATGTCTATGTTGTAATGTAAAATAGGAGGAACAAAACGCAAAAAGGGGAAGCAGATGGCCCAGTTGTTGTTGCTAAAACTGCAAATATACTTTTCATTTAGCGCCAGCAGTGCCACTGTTCAAATCTCTCCCCCGGCACGGAAGCGTCATTCATCGTTTTGGGTTTTTTTTGGATCTGCGTTATAGGTTGATACTGTTAAGCTAGCTTTATTCCAGCAGCAGTGCCCCTTTTACCAAATTACCTCGGCGCGTGTGAGTCTGAGTTGAGTATCAGCAGGAAAAAAGCTTGTTCTAGGCTTTTAGTGCCTAATGTAATTTTTTCTAGCTCAGCAGCTGGCAGCAGCGCTCCCTTATCTCCAAGACTTGGGACTCTCAGGGTGTTAAAAAGCTTTCTAGACTGGTTTAGATGGTATGTGGTATGAATTTTTCCAGTCAAGTTGAAAGCTCAGTTGCCCTTGCAGCAGAGCACGCTCCTCGTTTTCCCTCCTTCCCAGTTCTCTCGGTTTCTCCCCAATGTCAAGGTCAGCGCCGGCAGGAAACAGGCAGCACAGCGACTTTCATGAGCTCAGCACGTGGGCTTGTGTTTCATGTCATCCCACTATAGGCCGCAAGGCTGCAAGTACAGTCAGATCAGCTGACTGGCCACCCGTTCTGAATGAATGAACATTATTTGCTTAAAATATTGTTTTAAAATCTCCTGGATTGATTTTAATAACGGCCAGGAGATTGATGGTGAATCTGGTAGACTCCCGGCCATTGTGACAGGATTGGCAGCTGTTGTGAGAGGTGGCCGGGTTGGTGCTGTGGTAGAGTTGATCAGCAGACACTTCTTAGGTGGAATCACTGAGTTTAATTGCAATATACTCAGCAGCAACTACACGTGTGCTTTCAACTCCAACTCTATCTCTACACTACTAACTGCTAACTACAGAGGCAGCCCACGCTACTCTCCTATTGGGTACTAAAGATCATGTATCTTCCTTAACAAGCATTATTCTTAAAGGTACATTAGACATTAAATAAAACCATAATAACCACATCCCCTCTCCCTTTACTCGGATATACATTTTGTATTTACAAGAACAATTTTCTCAAGACAGCAAAATATTTACACTGGTAAGTAAGTTACAATTTCAGTTTTTCTTTTGGTCCTTCTCCAAAGTTCTTCATGTATACCATCTCTCCCAGGTTAAATTTCCTCTTGTGACTATGCCATTCATGTCTAGTTTTCTGACTTCCCTGACTCCTTTCCACTTTCCCCTCTAAATTCGACATTATGAAGCTCAATCTCGTCCTGAGACGGGGTTTCAACAATAACTCCGCAGGTGTGACACCTGTTATTGTGTGAGGGGTGGTCCTGTAATGAAAAAGAAAGCATGGTAGTTTGGTTGCCCAGAAATTGCCAGTTAGCTTTCTCATGCATGCCTTGAACATTTGAACAGCCCTTTCGGTCAGTCTGTTTGTGGAAGGGTGGTACGGTGCAGTTTTCACATGATTGATACCGTTGAGGCTGATAAACCGCTGAAACTCAGCATTCATAAATACCATGCTGTTATCAGAAGCGACTACTTCTGGTAGTCTATGAATGGCAAAACTCTGACGTAGTTTCTCAATTGTAGCGGCCGACGTTGGTGACTTCACCTCATATATGTCCAACCATTTTGAATGGGCATCGACAATGAGCAGAAACATTGTTCCATGAAAGGTCCCAAATAGTCAATGTGTAACCGCACCCAGGGTCTACCTGGCCACTCCCAAGGGTGTAACGGAGCTGTTGAAAGTAACTTTTGCAGTTGCTGACGTTGCACACAATTCTTCACTAAACTCTCTAGTTCACCATCCATCACTGGCCACCATAGGTAGCTGCGTGCTATGGTCTTCATTCAGGATATTCCTGGACGGGCACTGTGTAGTTCAATTAAAAGTGGCTCCCTTCCCTTTTGAGGAACTATCACTCGTGCTCCCACAATAAGACGCTATCCTGGCTGGTTATTTCATGTCTTCTGTTGAAGTACGGTTTCATTTCATCAGATACAGGTTCCTGTGACCAACCATGCAGCACTTGTTCCCGTACTTGAGATAGGACCAGGTCCTGACTTGTCCAGGCTCTGATCTGAAGAGCGCATGCTGGTGAGGAATCTAAGAAAGTTAAAGTAAAACAAGTTCCAGTGGAACTGGGACATGCTCATCATTTTCTTGTAAAGGCAAACGACCAAGTGCATCGGCGTTTGCGATCTGAATGCCAGGCCTTTGTATGAAAGTATATTTGTACGCTGCCAGGGTTAAGGCCCTATTAGTATTTCTGTATCTTCTCTTTAGCGCAGACTTTAATCTCGACCTTCTTTTTGACTTCACTATTGGCCAGATTTCTCTCAGACGCAATTTCAAATTGTCTGAGCTCAGTGGCTGAGTCTCCCAAACTTTCATTATCTGTCTGCTTCTCTGCGACTTTTACTTCCAAAGCCTCTTTGGCTTCATTTAGCTGATTCTTCAGCTCTTCCATCTATTTTTTGTATTTGTTTGCTGGCTCCTGGAAAATTGAGCATTGTTGTGTCTTCTCTGCCAACTCGTTCTTCAGTTTAGTCAGAGAAGTGCTGAATTCTTTCTGTTTCTCTTCATACTTTTCCAGAGATACAAACTTTGACCTGAGGGAATCTTGCAGCGTGTGAAGGTCTTTCAGCAGGTTTCCTTTTTCCCTGCGAAGGTTGCTCACCTCATCTCGAACTCTGTCATCAAGCAGGGTCTCTTCAGGTTCCTTCTGGTGAACTTCCAGGCTTTGGCTTAAGATAGTCTGCATTTCTTCAGGTTGTTGAGTCTTTGCACACTCCTTTTCAAAAACAGGAACACTTCCAGCTTCCTTTTGGAATCCCAGTGGCCCATCAAGGTTGACTTCCCTTAACTAACTTCACCCCAGAATACTTGGTCCTCTGCCTCTCAATACTAACACTGGTAGTTTTGCTGATTGGCTTCCATAGTGGACAGTTACTCTGCTTATGCCTTTCACTTGAATGTCTTCACCCGTATATGCTTTTAGTTTGGCAGTTGTTTCTTCTAAACTTAATTGATGTTCACCATTATTCAGATATCTTAAGGTATGTTCCCCAATTATTGTAGTGGAAGCTCCTGTGTCCACTTCCATTCTAACAGGTTTGCCATTTACTTTCACTGTGACAAATATTGGTTCTGTATTTCCAAACTTCAGATTAAACAACAAGTAAATATTTAAATTTGTTGTTTCAGGCTCTTCTACATTGTAGATCTCACTGGGTTTTTTTCTTTTGTTTAAAAGCCTGCTTGAATCTTTCCTTGCACCCTCATTATATGTCCAATTTCTGTGACAATAATAACAATTCGATTTTTTTAAACTGCCAATCATTAAAAGACCACTTGTTTCCACCTCTATTAAAATTATTCTTTGTTTTTGCTGCTAAGACATTTTTTTCTCATTTTCCACTTCTTGGCACAGCCTTGCTTTTTTGAATCCTTTTTGGTTGGGGTATCCCAACCGATGTGGAGGACGGAGCCACTTTGCACGCCCTGTGTTGCTTTTGAATTTCTTACAGCGCTTTCCATGGCCAGTGGTATCTCTAGCGCCTTCTTGAAATCCAAATTCACTTTGGACAATAATCCCTTCTGAATCGCGTCCTCATTCACACTGCACACTAAACCATCTCTGAGCATGTCGCTTAGAGATGTACCAAACTCACAATGTTCCGTTAACTGCTTCAAACTTGCCACATAGCCTGCAGCTGTCTCACCCGGGGCTCTAATTCTCGAGTTAAACTTGAACCTTTGCATCGTTATTGAGGGCCTTGGTTGAAAGTGACCCGTCACGAGGTCCACCAATTCATCGACAATTTTGGAATCTGGGGCACTGGGTGCCGTCAAACTATGAATCAAGCCGTAGGCTTTACTCCCACATGTACCTTCGAGGATTGCTCGTCTCTTCTCTTCCCCTGTAATCTCGTTTGCTTGGAAGAAGAACACCAGGTATTCAGTGTAATGAGATCAATCGTCCATGGCTGGATCGAAAGGGGCAATTATTCTGAATTGCGGCATTCTGAGAGGGAATTACTCCTTCGATTTGAACGGAACTTCTACTTACAATTACTGGGCGAGGTACAGTGCCGATTTCTTTACTCTTGATTTTTTTCTGTTAAACTTGTTTTATCCTCGGCGCTGACTTATGAGAGGTGGCCAAGTCGGTGCTATTGATAGAGTTGACCTGCAGACACTTCTTAGGTGGAAACTTAAAGTTTGTTTACAATATACTCAGCAGCAACTACACATGTGCTTTCACTTCAAACTCTATCTCTACGCTTTTAGCTACTAACTACAGAGGTAGCCCGCGTTCGTCTCCTATCGGGCACTAAAGATCGTGGGCAGAATTTTCCGCTCGTCGGGCGGGTATGCACCCGACCTGAACGAACTTAAAATGACGCGCGATGATGTTGGAGGAGGGTCCTGACGTCATCGCGCACTTGTGCGATATTTCAGTCGACGGGTACGCGTAGGAGTTGGCAGCGCGCCCGCCGACCATTAACAGGCCTATTAAGACCATTAAAGGACCAACTGAATTACATTTTTTGATGCCCGTCCAACCATGTGGTTGGGTGGGCGGGCGAAAAGGCCAAGCGGCCTTTGGGTTTTTTCTGAAACATCATCCGCGGGCAGGACCAGGTTTCGTTCAGTGTTTTTTTTTAAAAAAAAATAAAAGATCCTCAAACTAATTTCTAACATGTCCCTGCTCATGCCACATGAGGGGCTTTCGCACTCACCCTTCTCCACCTCCTCCGCCACAAGGGCAGATCTGCCACCAGCGTTTCAGGCTGGGTGGGCCTCAATTGGCCGGCCAGCGTGAAATGGTGGTCGGGCCCCAATCATGGGCGGCGGGCGGTCAGCTTCCAGACCGCCCCTGCCCACCTCCGCTAAGCCCACCCGACGAGGGCAAAATTCTGTCCCGTGTGATCTTCCTTAACAAGCATTACTCTTAATGGTATATCACACACTAAATAAAACCATAATTACCACAGCCACCTTAATCTGCCCCCCTACCTGCCCCCTTTAAACCCAGCCAGGCTAAGGCTAATATTAATATTATCGGCGGGTTTCTTGCCTCATTTGAGTGAGGGAGGGAAATTATTATGGAAAATAGGTCTGTAGCCAGAGGGCACAGATTACAGAAAAGTCAATTGGCAAACTCTTACCGAGTTTCGTTGCTGTTTCTGTGGACATGCTCTCTGCCACATTTCCCCTACATTATAACAGGAGACACCACTACTTAGAAGTGCCTTGCGTTATCCTGAAAAATGCTATGTAAACGCAAGTTCCTTCTTTCTTCATCTCAACAGGAGCCGTTAAAGAAGGGGTTAAAGATCCTATGACACAAATCAAAGAAAAACAAAACAAAAACAGAATTACCTGGAAAATCTCAGCAGGTCTGGCAGCATCGGCGGAGAAGAAAAGAGTTGACATTTCGAGTCCTCATGACCCTTCATGTTCTGTCGAAGGGTCATGAGGACTCGAAATGTCAACTCTTTTCTTCTCCGCCGATGCTGCCAGACCCGCTGAGATTTTCCAGGTAATTCTGTTTTTGTTTTGGATTTCCAGCATCCGCAGTTTTTTTGTTTTTATCAAAGAAAAACAAGTTCTGCTTGTGCACAAGGGAATATTCCTCTTGCCGCAGATTAACTGGCTGTGCACTCATTTCACTGGTATTTGTGGGACTTTGCTGTGCATACGTTCCCTATCATATTTACTGGCATAACAACAGTGGCTACATGTCAAAGTTAAATAATTAATTGGCTGTGAAGCACTTTGAGGTGTCCTAAGTGTTAATGGTATGTTAATTATATTGTTAAGATACACAATGAAAGGCATTGTTTAATTAAGTACTTGGAGCTCATACACATAAGGAACAGCTGGGACACGGTGTGTGTGAGGAGTGTTGAGACCGAACAAAGTCAATAAAGTTCAACAACTGTCTTGGATCCTGTTACACTTAGGATATGAAAGGTGCTTTATGAGTTCAAGCATTTTTAATGTAATTGTCTTAAAAGTCCATGGTTTTCATCTGAGCCAAACTATAATGCTAAAAGCATTAAATTGTTGAAAAGGAATATTTGCATTTATATAGCACCTTTCACAATCTCAGGACGTTGCAAAGCGCTTTACAGCCAATTAAATTCTTTAAAAGTGGAGTCACTATTGTAATGTAGGAAACATGGAAGCTAATTTACAGACAGTAAACTCCCACAAACAGCAATGTGATAATGACCAAATGATCTGCTTTAATGGTGTTGATTGAGGGATAAATGCTGGCTAAGCCATCGGAAGTACCCCCCCCGCCGCTTTTCTTCGAAACCTTTTACCTCCACCTGAGAGAGCAGATGATTTGGATGTTGGATTTTTCAAACTTCGCTGTCCTATTTTCTTAGAGGCGTCCTTCATCATGGAGCAACTTTGAATAATAGGGTGAGACCATTATTGGCACAGAGCAAACCAGTATCAGCCCACAGTCCTAATGCAAATAGCGTCATAAATTAAAGAAATTGGAAAACTATTCCAGACCATCGGAAAGACTGACAACATACTTCACAAATGAAAATGATAAAAGGCACATTAGGTGTTTGAATGTTTGATTATGGCCTGAGGGCATTAGGTGATTATTTGAATAGAAACAATGGGCAAGGGTATGGGGAAAAGGCTGGAGAATGGCACTAAGTGATAATGCTCATAATGGAGAGACGGTGCAGACACAATGGGCCGAATGGCCTCCTTCTGCGCCTTAATGATTCTGTGATTCTGTGATGCGGCTTTATCTTCACTATGGGAGATGGTACAAGATGCATTTGGCAAGGCCCTCGGCCACTGGTAGGATCTTTATGCAGCCAATGCTTCACCTACTGCAGACAGTGCTGGAATTCGGAACCCGCCCTCATGAGCCACACAAACTCATTCCTGGCGGATGGAATAACTGATACCATTTGGGTGAGGCAGCAAGTTTGCAATCTAAAGCGAGCGTCTCTGCTTTTGAGAGCAGCAGCACCTTTAATGATCCTGCAGATCTTAATGTTTCAACTGAGATTCCCTGTTTTTTGGTGAACCTCACCTGTTTTAGTGTGCTGTGAGCTTATTTTCCTGAACCTATTATTGTGAATTTCTGTTTCAGTAAATCTCTGTTTTTGATGAGTCCAACTGTTTTGGCAAGTCTCACGCTTTTTGGTGTCTCGCTGAGTTTGGTGCCTCGCTGAATTTGGTGACTCTCACTGTTCGCTCTTCGTGCCTTTGATGGTTCACTGATTTTGATGAGTTTCCCTATTTTAAAGAGCCTTATCACTCTGGTGGCTCTTGCGGTTTTTGGCTGACTTCATTGCTTGGTGAATTTGACCATTTTGGTGAGTCTCCGTTTTGGTGAGTTTCATTTATTTCGGTTACTTTCACTGTTATGGTGAATTCTTCTCCTTCCGAGGGAGTGCTGCACTGTCGGAGGTGCTGCCTTTCAACTGAGACGATCAGCCGATGCCCTAACTGCCATGTCACGTGGATGTAAAAGTTTCCATGGCGCTATTTGAAGAAGAGCAGGAGAGTCCTTCTCGATGTCCTGACCAATATTTATTCCTCAATCAACATCTTAAACACGTTATCTGACCAAAATGCCACAGTGTTGTTTATGGGAGTTTGCTGTGTGCAAATTGGCTGTCAGATTTCCTATATTGTAAGAGTGACTACACTTCACAAGTACTTGATTGCAGTAAAGCATTTTGGGATGTCCTGAGGTGATGCAAGGTTCAATACTAATGTAAGCCCTGCTTTGATCTTTTTCTTTAAAATTGCATCTGTACTTAAATAAATAATTACCACCAAATGTAACGCAGAGAAACATTTCAACCTATGCCAGTGGTTAACAACACAAGGGCGCATCATTTAACATTGAACACGTACAGTTAGTTACTGTTCAATGCTTCCAGCTTTTCAAGCTATAAGGGGAAACTTTTAAAGAGGGATTGATTTTGTTCACCTGAGCTTGTCAACCACTTCTTCTGAACTGGGGATCAAGGAAAGCTGGGCACCATTTTCATTCTGGTGAAATGGTGAACAAGTGACAGGTGTTATCAGTCCGACGCGAGCAAATGAAGAGGGGTTTGGTGAATACTTTTGCATATGAACATGCTGTCCCTTTAATAAAGTTGCACGCTTATAATTAGCTAGATTAACTCTGTATTTATCCTGAACTTTGGCACCAGATTTCAGTGCGCCGGTGCCAAATTGCCACTGTCATGAGGGAGGCTGCATCCATTGGGTTGCCTGACTTTCAGGTGCAGAGCTCTTCCCATTATAAAAATCATTCACTCCGCAAGCACTGTCGCTCAGATTCTGTCCCATCAGCTCCCCTCAATCGAGCAGTCACCTGTCTGGCCTTCATAATGGTGTGAGCGGACACTATACCTGTGGGCCTCCTGTATCGCTCTTCAAATGCGGTTGGTACTTTGCCAGCAGGTGCAGTGACCCAGCAGCATGGGACATTTTCAATTCAGGGTTTACCTGGTATGCCTACCCATAGGGGTAGATTTTAACTTTGCACGATAGCGTAAAATAAGGGGTAACTCTCTTTACGAATCTCCTTGTTGACGTCAATGGAGTTAAAAATCAGGGGGAAGATGGAGAACGAGACCTTGACTCACTGTCATCAGTTTGACACCATCTCACAAAGATTACCTCATAATGTTTTATAGTGCCAACTGCTTTTCATTTTCAACAAAGTTATAAATACGAGGATTGAAAATGCTTTGTGTGACATCAGTGCCAAGTGCTTTAAAATGTCACAGCTTTCAAAAGGGAATTGGATAAATAAAGGTTACCACTGGACAAGCCTAATCCCAGCGTGGAACCCAGCTTGATAGATCCTAACTTTTATTTGTTTGTTTAGAGACATGGAGAGTAGCTACTGAACAGAGTCACCAAAGTCAGCTAATGAACTTTTAACAAAAGCATAAAACATTTATTAAACAAGAAAAGATGAACTATATTACAATACTTCACCCACAACTATACCTATATATACAAACTATACAGATATATACAAATTTGTAAGGATAACATAATTTACAAAAACTATCTTATACTTTAATGTTCACAGGAATTACACAGTCCAATCAAATCTATGGCTGTATACATATATATATATATATATATATCTTAGGGCAATCTAGTCTTTTGCAAGCTGTTCTTGCTTTAAATCTGCTTTCTGCAGCTTTTGTCTCTTTAAATCTGATGCTTGGAGCCTTTCTCTCTGCACCTCACTCTTAACTTCATTAACAGGACTTTTCCAGGTTCCTGTTCATCCTTTGACTAGAAGGTCTGCTTGGGACTTTCCCCAGTTTCTATCTCACTCCTTTGGCCTTGGGGCCTTTTGGTTATTTTGGGAAATCTGCTCTCACTCTGCAGTTCCCTCCCCCAGTGTCCAGTCTCTCTGGAGTCTTGGCTACAAGCTGAACTCCAAACTGCTGTTTCTAGTTTCTTCTGTGTATGTCTGTGGGGGGGAGACACCTCTCCGGACCCCTGTTGCTAGGCAGCAGCCCAGTTTCTCTACTTTCGTTTATTTAACTTAGGTGCAACAGTCGTAAAACTCTCATTAGAAATGCAGGCACCTTTTAAAGTGAAATGAAAACTTAATTTGACCTTTTCTTGACACATAAATACAGAAATACAAATCAAACTTAAACTTCAAAACTAAAACTCATTCCTAACACCCACAAATATAAATATAACTTACTTAAACTTTCTCTATTTCCTAGCATATTGCACAGATCAATTTCAACCAATTTTTAAAGCGACAATGGTGTGAAGTACAACCAAGAGAAATATTTAATCAACCTTACTTACTCTTTCACAGAAACGTACAATACCTGTACCACCAGCGGCTAACTGCTTCCTAAATAACCCCAAGGTTATTGCCTCCATGACCTCACCCACAAAACCACTCCAATGAATATTTCTTAACATCAGTTCCTATGTCCCCTTGTCCTACAGTGATTTAACTTAAAGCGGTGCTGGGGATTTACCCTTTCAATTCCACTTCATATCTTATATATTCTGTCGTGCAGTCAACGTTCCTAACTGGCAGTTCAGCAACGTCAGTGAAAATCACATCAATAAGATATCGTGTTTTTGAAAATCTGTGAGTAAAGGGGTTACTTTAATGCAGAGTGCTGTGGAAGAGCAAAGACCTAAAGCTTTCAAGGTCGTAATTCAGCCGTACCACCTTCCAATTTACATTCTCCTCTGCTAGGACAGGAGTCAAAGGGGGGAAAGGCATGAATTTTCAACGGTTGATAATATGCGAGTTCCCCTAGCACATTCATTCCATAGACCTTATCTGTACATTGTTTTAAAGTTTTGTGAACAGTTAGTTTTATTACAGCTGCAAGTCTGCTCCAGGCTGTTGTGTAATGCCTCTCTGCATTGCTGTGCCACTAACTTCTACAGAGTGGGGAGGGCTGTTATCACATAAGTCCAGCTCCTTTCTTTTTGTTTCTCAGCTAGGAGCAAATGCTAACTTCCCTTCAAGACCCATAAAGAGTCTTGCACTCATATAGGACATCCTGAAGTGTTGTACAGCCATGCACGTGTGGATTGAGGTGCTGTGGAGATGCACCCATGACATACCCAAACATGGGCCGTGGGGTTAAACAGTGTGTCTTCATACTTCTGCATACACCACACCCTAACTCCACCCCATTCAAAAGGGATGGATCGAGGTTCAGTTACTCGCTCTGCACAAAGGCACCTGTTGTGTAGAGGCATTCATCATTCTCAAGAGTAAAAAATAAACATCTTTTAAGGTCCTCAGCATGAAGCAACTTGCTCTGGAGATAATACATAAAAACAACATTTAAAGAAAAAAATTGTTACAAACTTTCCAAAGCCCAAATATTTACTCAGCCCTTAAATTACCACAGTGAAATAACATGTCCTTGATTCCACTTATAAATTTGTCAACTTAGCTTCAAGATGTTTTAGTGATGTAGTTAAAATACAATTGGCAATATTTTCACAATCATTAATGCAAAAGATGACAGTCTTGGAGAATGGAGTGTTGTTTAAACTGATCCCTTTACTCCTCTGATGGGGAGAGGAGGGGAGCTAAATTGCACGATACGATCATCCGAGAGTCAATCATGCGAATGCCTTCACCTGATATCTCAGCGATAAAGGAATGTATGGACTGAGGGAATTCGCAATTCACAATATTGCTCTGTGATACTTCATGGTAATGTCACACAGTGCGAATTCATCCCAAAAGGGAAAGAATTTTGGACAAGTTTTTTAGCACAAGCTCCAGTCACGCAGCACAAAGCTGTCACAATCTCAGAGAGGTTGGTGGTGCAGAGAACAGGAGCAATTTTACTCCCCTGCTCTTCTACTGAAGGTGTTGGTCCTACTGTGGTTTGGATCCATGGAAACCTTTTATTAACTCACCTCAAACTGACAGGAGATTCTCTTTCTGAATCTCCGATGATCCGTGGAACCCTGCTTAAAAACAAGGCGATGTGGGAGTATAAGATCTTGGTCTTTACTGCAAGCGAGATGGACTATAAAAGTAGGGAAGTCTTGCTACAATTGTACTGGGTATTAGTGAGGCCCCCACACCTAGAGCACTGTGTGCAGTTTTGTTCACCTTACTGAAGGAGAGCCATACTTGCATTGGAGGCAGTTCAGGGAAGATTCGCTAGGCTGATTCCTGGGATGAAGGGATTGTCTTATGAGGAAAGGTTGAGCAGGTGGGGCCTTTACTCATTGGAGTTTAGAAGAATGAGAGATGACCTTACTGAAACAGATAAGATTCTGTGAGGGCTTGACAGGATAGATAAGAGCATAAGAATTAGGAGCAGGAGTAGGCCATTCAGCCCCTCAAGCCTGCCCCACCATTCAGTAAGAACATGGCTGATCTGCCCCAGGCCTCAACTCCTCTTTCACGCCAGCTCCTCATAGCCCTCAACTCCCCGATGTTTCAAAAATCCATCTACCTCCTCCTTAAATATTTTCAGTGATCTAGCCTCCACAGCTCTCTCTGACGTAAAGAATTTGAGACATTCACTAACCTCTGAGAGAAGAAATTCCTTCACATCTCAGTTTTAAATGAGCGTCCCCTTACTCTGTAACCATGTCCCCTAGTTCAAGATTCTCCAAGATGCTAAGAGGAAGCTTCCCCTTTGTGGAGGCAAGACGCGGGTAAGCCCTCAGTCTTCAAACAAACAGCGCCGCCATCTTGGATTTCAGCAACTTCTTAAAGCTGAATGTACATTTAAAAAAATTTTTAACCATGGACAGGAAATCCGCTCTTCGAGACCAATTCTGACTTATCCAACACCCATTTCTCTCATGTAATTGGTGTCTTTAGAGAAAAAGATTCCTTAGATATATAATTGCTTCAGGTCTGGATAAAAAGACAGAAGCTGAACAGGTTAATACACTGCTTTATTCGATTGGCCTGATAATGGACAACATTATTGCTAGACAAGGAATCAATGAATCAGCTGCCAAATTTGATGAAGTACTAAAATCATTCAATGTCTAGTTTAACCTAAGAAGTGACAAAATCCTCAAAAGGGCTAAAATTAGCAAGCGAGTCCAGCAGCCAGGAGAACCTGTCAGCTCATTTGTTAATGATCTGTATGGGGTGGCTGAAGGCTGCAAATATGGAGACTTAAAATCTGAACTTATCAGGGATAGAAGAGTTGTCAGAGTAGCGGATGGTGCACTCTCAGAGATTGCTGCAAGTGAAGGAAGATTAACCTTCGAGAAAGCTATCCGGATTGTTAAGCAGTCTGAACTCCATGTGCAGCACAGGTTCATTTTATAAGAGGAGAAAGTAAACTGTGATACAAAGGAAACCCCATAGTCCAGTTGTTAAACAGCACAGAAACAGGGACACTCCAGGACAAGGGAAGCAATATCCTAACCAACCAGTAGAGCGACCTTGCCAGTGCAGTGGAGCAAAGCGCCCCCCACAGGTCCATTGCTGACAGCACACCACACAGCCACACGTAAAGGTGAACAAACCACATCCTCATTACAGGGATGGCCATCTTCCATCACAAAGGGCATCACGACCCACACGACGAAGGAAGACAAGGAAAAAATGACACAGAGGCGAGCATAACGTTCGTCTACCCTGCAAGAAATGGGAGAAAACAATAACCACCTATCATCAGAACTGCTGAATCGACAATGAGCGGTTCGATACCAAGGAAGGGAAAACGAGGGTAAAGAGATATCCAGATGTCAGAGTAATCTCAAAATCAACAGTGTTTACCTGCAACAACAGAGCTTACCACTCCTCCGACGAGTGCGAACAAGACATAGGAGGGTTATAAGGCCTCCAGACCTCCTGAACTTATGAAATCAGAGACTTGAAGGGGGGAGGTGGGGTAATAATAATGTAAATACATGGGGTAAACTAGAATAACTTGAAATACGTTGGTTAAAGCCTTGGGGGAGGTGTAGTATAAGCATGTGCCACATATAGGGACTGAGTACAGCACCACCCACACAGTGATGTAAGAGAGCACATGACCCGCACCTAGGGGTCAGTCTAGTGTTGGATAGAACCTTGTGCACAAGCAAGCAAGGAGATAGCTCCTGACTTGAACCCTTTACTGTGTATATGTACATAGTTCTTGTAGTTAATAATACATACAGTTAACCTACTTAAGACAACAAAGACGTCATTAAGACCTACTGAATGGTATCCAACATCCTGCACCACATGGAGGAGTGGTTCCTCATGGGGAGTTTGATGTTGGACTCTAGCCGTTGAAAATAAACTTGATGAGACACACTTATATGATTGACCACAAGTTATATTTTTAGCGTCTATTTTTTAAGCATGTCTCCTTAGAGGTATTTTAGCAATTTTTACTCATCACCATTGGTGCATAGCACTGTACTGTGGTGATCAGATCAAAGTGGCCTCTCTGTGTGAGAGGCAGTTAAGTGAGATTCCAAGACACCCATTCCAAATATTTATTGACCTGTGCGTAACCCCATTATTTTCAATGGCAGCCTGTTTAAGACTCTGTTTTTTTTTAAAAAAATAGATACAGAACGGAATAATTTAATGGGCCAGTAAATGTCTCTCATCTTGTTCAAGGGCAGATGCTTCATTTTTTTGTTTTGAAAAACTAATTTATATTTTTCTCATTTTTCTCCCTTTGCACAGGCTTTTGTCTTCAAGAATCCTCCTTCAGTTACGAGGTCGAGTAGGCGAGCGATCTGCCGACTTCTCTGTGGCTGCCAAGCTGAGTTGCCGAGTTCCAAAAACAAAGGAATAATTTTTGTGTGATTATTGAGCTTGATGAACGAAGCAAACAGCTTGATGATGTACGGGACCAAAAGATCACTGGGACCGAATTAAAGTGATATTGCTGAATGTTATATAAAACATTAAAAATGGAATTCAGTATAGAAAATGCAACGTTACAGCATGAAAACCAAATGCTGCAATGATACTGCCTCGCCTATGGATTTACAACATATCATTGACAGCTGCTTTCAATGAGATTGAAAAGAAGGTCTTATCATACGTTAATCAAAGTGGAGTGAAAGCAAAATACTGCGGAGGCTGGAGATCTGAAATAGAAACAGAAAGTGCTGGAAAAACTTAAGCGGGCTGGCAGCATCTGTGGAGAGAGAAACAGAGTTGATGTTTCGAGTCCAATATGACTCTCCTTCGGAGCCTGGGTTCCAAAGAATATTAGACTCGCCACAGATGCTGCCAGGACCTGATGAGTTTCTCCAGCACTTTCTGTCATAAATCAAACCTGCAAACTTTACCTCAGGAACTTGCAGAGGAATTTCCCCTATTTTCTTGCAAAATTCACCAGATTTTTCTTTCGTCCCGGGTTTTGGTGCCTCTTCCAGGAATTAATGAGATTAATGCTTGGAATGGGTTGCGGATAGAGTCACACCGTTGAACACACAAGGTGATTCTGATGGGCATTTCTTGTCCTATCCCATTCTGATACAAGACTATTGTGGACGAGGGAGTAGGAGAGGCTTTTGCTGCTGAATAGGAACCTTTACTCTTTTCTCAAAAAGAAGACTCTTCGTTCGGGAGATCCATGGGTAAATCACAGATGGGGAAAAGGTAAATCTGCTCTGAAGGAGGTTCATACAGACTTGAAAAGTCAACTCTGTGTTCCTCTCCGCAGATGCTGTCAGACCTGCTGAGTTTTTCCAGCATTTTCTGATTTCCTACTGGGTAAATCACAGTGTATGTCCAGGACAGAGTGTTTGAGATTAAGTTCCTGATTCATGCTGATGTTAAGAGGCGGGTTCATTTTCACTCACAGGATGTGGGTTTCACTGGCTAGGCCAGCATTTATTGCCCATCACTATTTGCCCTTGAGGAGGCAATGGCGAGCTGCCTTCTTGAACAGCTGTGGCCTGTGGGGTGCTGTCACAGTGCTGTGAGGTAGGTGGGCGGTAGAGATGCTACCACTGTCATGTTGGGAAGTGCGCGCAGGGGGCACTGCAGTGAGAACAGGAATGGAACCAGGTGTGATGCCCCCCAGGGTTCAGCAGCCTTTCCAAGCTTACTGCTTAACCTCAATCCTGGGGCAAGATACTTTATTCAGCGACAGGTTGCTACCCTAAGGAAATGAAAGGAGAAAAGAATTGTAAACAAAGAAATGAATAGAAGTGTTCAATGAACGATCTGAAATCTAGTTTGAACAGAATTGTATATTGAACAACTTATAACTGACATCATTATGTGAAGTAAAGTTTGTGCATTGTGGCACCTACTGATTGAACATGTTATAGATAGAATATTCCAGACTATGAAACAGCATATAAAATGCAGCAACTTGTTTTGAAAGCTTGCTGGGTGTATCATGCTCAGCCAGTGTGAAGATGCACTGTGTCCTTAGTGAGTGAGAGTTGCCAGGTTTCTGATTGAATGATGCACTCAGCTCATGAGTCGAGAACACAACGGTTCTTCACACTGACTGATCAGAGCAATTTGCTTCCCCCACCCCCCCCCATCCACCACCACCCACCCCCCCCCCCCCGCCCCCCCCCCAACCCCCCCCACCCCCCACATAACTCTCCCATGGAGCTATAACACCAAATGTCAACTCAACGAAATAAGAGGCAGTGCACGACGAGACTAACCTCAATTGTCAAGTGTCAGTGGCACCATTGTGCCTATGAAAAAAATCGCACAGTCCTATGTTCTGCTCTAGAATGCATTGATCAGGGGTTTGGGGGGTGTGAGGGGGTTCATAATGTGAACTATCTTCGTTCTCACAAGGAGGCTCCTTTTATTGCCAAGAATGAGGCTGGCATATTTAATCAGAATGGCAGAAAAATTGTTTCACGTTTCACTCCAGGATTTGGGAAACGGCCAGCGGTAACTGAGGCTCGAGAAATTCTGGTTCTCCCCCATCCCCATTCAGGAAGAACCGATCAGTCCTGAAACCGTTCTCGTTCAAGTGCCATTGTCCATGAAAAATTCTCATTTTGTGTCTATTTTGGGAGGCGAGATCCTCCTGGGCTCCATGAAGTTTACAGCTTGGTTCGGTTGGCGCCAGATAAGAAGGTCGTAGGTTCAAGCCCCAACACAGACTTGAGGATGTATTCTCAGCAAATACCTCAGTGCAGCACTGAGAGAGTGCTGCATTGTCAGAGGTGACCTAGATTGGGATGTTATACTAAGGTGGTATCTTCTTACTGATGAAACATAAAAGACCCCATGGCATGGTTTGAAGCAGGAATGTGTCCAGCTCAATAGTCCTCCTTCAGCTAATCCCGCCAAAACAGTACATTGGAGTTCTGATGAAGAGTCATACAGACTTGAAACGTTAACTCTGTCTTCCTCTCCACAGATGCTGTCAGACCTGTCGAGTTTTTCCAACAATGTTTGTTTTTCTTTCAGTACATTTGGTTATTTTTTTAATTCCTGTTTGTGGGACTTTGCTGTGTGCAAATTGACTCCTGCGTTTCAGAATGCTCCTAAATGGATTTGGAATTTCCACTGATAAAAAGTTAGATAAATGCAAGTTAATGAGAGAATTTATATTTCTATGGCATGTTCATGACCTCAGGACATCACAATGCACTTTGCAGCAGTTGATGTCCTTCAGAAATGGGGTTGTGATGTAGGGAATGTGGAAGCCAATCTGTACAGTGTAAGATGCACAACATGAGATAACGAGCACACAATTTGTTTCACTGATTTTGGTTGAGAAATAAGTATTGTCCAGGAAACCAGGGAGCCCCCTCACTCTCTTTCAACAGTGATATCTTTTCTTTCAGATGGGAAGGCTCACATCCGAAAGATACCAGCTCTGACAGTGTAGCACTCCATAATTACTGCACTGAAGTATCAGCCTGGATTATGTGTGTGAAGCTCTGGAGTGGGACTTACCCACAATCTTCTCACACAAAGAGAAGTGTGTTACTCACTTCCCATTATTTTATGATGCTCTATCATGGCTCAAGTGCTTGAGAATGCCATGGTTCTTTGCACCGGGAAGGACTACATACTGTATTCTTTATTCTACATCTCTGGCTGTATCATTGAGACTCGCCATCTCGATCAGATGCTTTTGCAATAGCTGTTCTTAATTATTTTCTACAGATTTGGTGCTGCCCAATTAAGTATTCATTGTACGGAGAGGGTGAAAGATACTTGGGCCAAGGTTTTCAGGGCGGAGCAGGTGCTGACACTGGCGGACGTGGACCCGATCGCTGCCCGCAATTGGGGCCGTGCCACCATTTTGCGCGGGCAGGCCAATTAAGGCCCGCCCAGCGCATTTCCGACTCCCGTGGAGAGCAGGAGTCTGAAGTTTGAGGCGGGTGTGTACAGACCTTCAGGTCCAATGGCCACCCGGCTGTCTGTTTAAAAAAAAAGGCCCGGCAGCCTCCTTGAGGCTGTTCGCTAAGGCTAGCTGCAGGTGGTGGTACCGCAGGGGGTGTGTGCACAGCAGGCCAATGTTGAGGGGAGGCCAGAGGAGCAGGGCAGGCTGCAGGGTGTGGTGAGATCCCACGATGTGGTGCAGCACACCTGGATCCAGTGCCATAAGCGCTTCAACGATTTGTTGTGCTGCGGAAGGGTGAGTACCATGTTGGTGTTGGGCATTTAACCCAGCAAGGGTCCCTCCAATCCTCCTTACTTTCCACGGTCCTACCATTCCTCGTGTATTCCTGTACCTTGTTTGTCCTGCCCAAGTGCATCACCTCATACTTATCCATTTGGCATTCCTTAGGCCATCTGACCAGCTCGCCTGTATCCAAACCGTAGTGTTTGGGCCTCCTCCTGACTATTTGCCACCCCACCAATGTGCATCTCTTTATGTTCTGGAAGGTTGAGTGCATAATGAGCCTGGGGGAAAGAGATGAAGTGTGTCACTGTATGGACGCTAACTGAACCACTGTCCTTGTTGTTATTTTCAGCATCAGAGGCTGGTGACCAGGCTCCATTACAGATGCCCCCCTCACACCTGAGGGCTGTGATCTGTCACCTGAGTCACACCATTTCTGCTAGGCAGGCACCAGCGCAGATACTAGCACATTGGTGGGAATTGCAACATCGGCTAATGTCCCAGGGCACAGTGGAGAGGGCACTTCACAATCGCTGGAGGAGATGGCAGACACAGAGTGTCAATGGTGCCAGCAGCCAGAGGGCTGCAGGGGGACCAGGCACATACTGAGTCGGGGCGTGACAATGTGCCTCTGGAGTCATCTGCGACGCAGCAGCTAAAGGAAATGCAGCCGGGTGTGCGGGAGCATCTGGGAGTGTTGCATGAGACCATGCTTCGCTTGGTGTCCGTGGTGGAGTCGTCCATACGAAGCATCACTGATGCAATGAGCCTCATGTCAGAGCGTCATGCTTCCACCATGGAGAGAGTGGCAACTCTCCTGGAGAGGGGCTTCCAGGAGAACAAGCAGCTTCTCCTGGGGTTACGCTCGGACCTGCAAGCCCTCACAGCACCAGTGGCCCAGCTGGTCATTGGCAATGTGGGAGATGGTCTGGGCACCATGTTTCCCAGCTCTGTGCCCATCCATCTATGGTAAGCAGGGAAGCCCGAAGCAACCTCACATCGGCGTAGCGCCTGCCTGTCGTCTCTGCGGGCTCCCCTTAGAGCATTGCAGATGAGGGCAGCAGCTCCTCTGCCAGTGACCGTTGCATCCGTTGAGGCTGCGACGACTGGGGAGATGCCAGCTGTGGCACTGGCCACTCACTCTCAGGCGGGGCCAGCACAGGCTCCATGGGCCAGAGGACGTCCGCCAAGGTCATCAAGGCCACCAGGACAGCAGAGTCAGCAGGCTGTCTCAGAAGCCACTCCAAGCGACAGGGCGGCACCCATAAACATATGCATAAGGCACCTTAGGTACACTACGGGTTTCTCACTGGTGCTTCTGTGTTGGCCCTAGATTAGGGAATTATTATTTCATCGCTGTTGTAAAAACGTTTTGCTTTCATTTTGTTGCACCATGTCATGGATGAAATTAAATTTAGATGTGTTACCATGGCTGAGGGTGGCTCCTTTGGGTTGCATTTGTATGTTTTACAGACATGTCCTGAGTGTTTGAGTGGAAATTGAGGTTTATGTCCAAAGCCCTTAGTCGCAGTTGAAGAAGTGGCAGATGTAGCACTTAAGTGCCACGTACGGAAGCACCAGGCAAGATTGATCCTCCTGATCCATTTGTGTGGAGCTAGCTAAAGGTTCGTAGGATTAAAGTCTCCCGGGTGTCCCTGCCTCCTTGGTGTGGTGCTAGATCAGCATTCAGACCCTCATCATTGCCCTGTGCTTCCTCATCCTCAGAATCAGTGCTGGACTCATCATGTGCAGCCTCATCCACTGTGTCAACATCTTCATCGTCCACTGCATCCCCCTTTCCAGCGCAAGATTGTGGAGAGCGCAGCATGCAACCACCATCACTGAGGCATGATCTGTGGGGTACTGGAGTGTGTCCCCTGAGCAGTTCAGGTATTGGAAGCGCATCTTGAGAAGACCGATGGCTCTCTCCACCACAGCCCTTGTGGAGACGTGGCTCCTATTGTAGCACTGCTCAGCTTCTGTTCTTGGATGGCAGAGAGACGTCATGAGCCACCTTCTGAGGGGATAGACCTTGTCACCCAGCAGCCATCCATCCAGCCGGGCTGGAGCACTGAAGAGCCCCGGCACCTGGGAGTGTCTGAGGATGTAGGCATCGTGGGAGCTGCCTGGGTACCTTGCACAGACTTGTAGAATCAGCATCCTGTGGTCACACACTATCTGTACGTTCATGGAGTGGAAGCCCTTCCTGTTGACAAAGGCACTGGGTTCACCTGCTGGTGTCTTGATGGCCACATGTGTACAGTCTATAGCACCCTGGACACGGGGGAAGCCAGCAATGGCTGCGAAGCCTCTGGCTCACTGTGTCTGACTTGCCTGGTCACAGAGGAAGTGGATGAAGGTCAATGCCCGTCTGAACAGACCGCCTGTAACCTGCTTGACACAAGTGTGGACAGCTGATTGGGAGACACCACAAAGATCACCCACCGAGCCCTGGAAGGAGCCAGAGGCATAGAAGTTGAGGGCAACTGTGACTTCAGAGTCGCTGGCATGGGGCGTCCACCCACACAGTTAGGAGAGATCTTCAGGGCCAATCATCTGATAGATGTAGTGTACTGTCTCCCTTGACAGTTGGAGCCTCCTTCGGCACTGCATCTCAGTCACATTGAGGTAGCTGCTTCTCTGCCTGTATACCCTTGCAGCAGGATAGTGGCGTCTTCTGCGGCCCCTTCCACCTTGGACTACCTCTTGGCCCTGTGCCTCTTGTGTCTGGCCTCCCAAAGGTGGCTCCCCTGGAGGCTGATTGTGCACTCCTGGCCTCCTCCTCATTCTAGCCCTCCCTTCCTCCTCAGAGGAGCTGCCTCCAGTTGACACATCTGAACCCATACCCAGGCTAAAGGGAGGCCTCCAGAAAGCTGCAGGCCTGGTAAAGATTCCTGACTGAAGAGGGCTGAACTGAAGGTTAAAAGTACACAGAAAGCTGCTGGAATTCGTTCTGAACTGCTACAGATCACACAGGCAAGTTTAAAAAACTTTCAGCAATAAATACTTCACAGACCAGATTGACAACCCCACTTATCCCGCCCATGGATGAGTTTTATTAAAAAGTCGCTTACCCGCCTACCTGTTGCCGAAGACCGCATGGGTGCCTGAAAATCGGCATCGACTGACGAGTCAAGGGCCTTAACTAGCCTGTGAATAAATGCCAGGCGCGCGTCACACTTCATCGCGTCCCCAACGAAATATCGTGATGGCACGCGGCGACATCGGGACGCTCGCCAATGTCACCGTGCATCATTTTACACACTGACATGTGGGGCCCACCCCCTGCATGTCACCCTGAAAATTCTGCCCTTGGAAATGTTTTACGAGTTCTGATACAATTGAAGGTTATTGTTGTTAAGTTCCAATCGCTGCTTGACAGAGACCAAGGGTGGCATTTTCCGTGCCCGCTGGCATCGGGTGTCACAGCGGCACGAGCAGACAATATGGCGGGGAGGCCACAAACAGTTTCACGCCGTCGTGTAACCAGTTTGCGATCGTCCGCTCCGGCCGTCAATGATGGGCTGTGTTTCCCTTGGGAACTTCATCGTAATCCATATGTAGCCTTATAAGTCCAGCTCGCCGAAACCATCCTCCCCACGCTGGAGCATCCAGGCACGTTGGCATGATTGCACACCGACATGTCTCACAACGGAACATAAGTGACATGCACCCGGTGAGCTGCACTTCACTCGGGACTTTGAGGTTTGTTTGCCCACCTTGCTTCCGGCAGAACTCGTGGTCATCAGCACCAGGCTTCACAGGCAGCACCACATCATTTATAGGGGGGGGCGCTGACAGGTAGGGCTCTACTTATGAAACCAGACGTAAGGCGGGGGTGGCTTTTCAATAGCTGCAGTGCTGTGGTTTGCTTGGGGATTGGGGAGAAGTGACCTCAGGCAAGGCTAGGCCATTACTGAGGATGGGAGGAGGGGTATCCCAGGGTGTGTGTGGGGGGCACACGTTGATCTGTGCAAGTGGCCTCAAGAGGGTGAGGTCTGAGGAGGCAGTCTCCAGAGGAGATGAGGCCAGATGGAGATGTGAGGGTGTGTGGGAGAGTGAGTGGGGATGTCCCTTGAGCTGGCAGTGAGTGAGATGCCAGCGAATGTGTGATGGGCTTGTGAGTGTGTGAGGTTAGAGTGATGAGATGGTTGCCTTACCCTGGTGACACAGATGAGATCATTCATCCTCTTTCTGCACTGGATGGCCAACCTCTTCTGTGCAGCGTTGGCACTGACCACCTCTGCCACTGCCTCCCAAGCCAGAGTGGTGACACTGATGGGCCTCCTGCAGCCAGAGCAGGAGTAGAGGACATCACTGCGGCTCCAATGGTGTCCAGAAGACATCCCAGGGATGTGTCACTGAATCGGGGGTGGGGGGGGAGGCTGTAGACTTCTTAGCTTTCGGGACCGTGTCTCCTGCGCAGCAGTCCTGGGCTGGAAGCACTGAGTGATGTGCGCGCGGCTGTGCTTTAAATATGGTGTCCGGAGTGAGGAAGCAGCAAGGTGATGGCGTGGCGGGCGAATCGGAGGCTGCCTACCAGCGGAACGGCGTGTTTCCTGGGAATGCCTGATTAATGAGGCGGGACTGGGACGAAACAGCCCAAAAACCAGCCACTGTGGCCAGCGGGTAAAATATTCTTTTTCCCGCCGGCTACTACATTTAGTGCAAATCTGGGACGATTCTGCCCCATGTCTTTACTTCTCAAAGCAGAGTTTTATTCTGATGACATAAAACTCCACAGACAGTTTGTCCAACCTCATTCCCCTTTATATACACAACCAGTGAAGTACTTGACTTGTTGATTTACAATTACCCACTTAGACACTCCTTGATAGTTAACTGCTTCCTTCCCTTACAGTTATGACATCATGAAGCACAAGTCCAAGGCTTGAGCAATTGATAAGTTCATCTGAAGAAAATCCAAGCAGAATTGGTTGCGTAATGTCCGAATCCTACCTCTGACTTGCGCTATTGTCTAGCAAGGCTCCTTGACAGGGTCAGAGACACCTTGTATGGCATTTTATACAAATCAATGTTTCCAAGTATGGTCATATGTAGAGCCTTACATTTCTCTCAGGGATGTGGTATTCTTGATCAGGCTTTGATGTTCAATTCACATCTGGGAATCACAGTTGCAATTTTTCCCTTAATGCTGGTTCCAACCTGCAGCTGCATTATTACAAAATAAATAGTCTGTGGTCTGCTAGAAGGAAGGAGAGTTTTGCTGATAATGGCGCACTGAAGGAGTGGCAAGTTGGCATGACCATGGTGAAGACTCGATTTTTATCACACACCTGCCATGAAGAGATTATCCTTGGCTAGCTTCAAACGTGTCATCATAGCCAGGCGTCAAGAAGAGGTCAGGAAAAGAGGAAAAATTTGAGGGCAATACACCCATCCGTGTTCTTGCATGTCTCCCAGATGCTGGTTATTAAATAATATTGGCAGGCATGGAGGAGCAGGCCATCTGTTCGCTCTCTTGCCTGAGAGTGACATGTGACATTGGAGGACCAAAGTAAAAAAAAATCTGGATTTTTTTTAAAATAACTCACAGAACGAACCAGGACTTTCATTATCCAGTATGAATTTTAAATGGATGGTTTATTGTTTGTTCTGGATACTGCCATATCAAGGCATGATGAAATGTCGAGCATAAGGGACTTTTGTTTCTGTGACTCATATTATGTTGCAAAATACAGAAAGAGCCTCTGACAAAGGCCCAGGAACTGAAAATCAATGTTTGCAAAATGTGAGATTAGCAAAGGTCAAGGAATTGAAACTGCCATAAAACGTAAGGCAGGAAGGAAGAACGTACTGCACGCTCTGTACATATTCCTGGCACAGGTGAAGGTACAGAATTTCTCTCGCCCTGCCTACCAGCATTCCAGGTTGCAAAGTGCTATTCAAATAGTGAAACAAAGCGTATGGAACTGCTGGTGTGTTCCCAGGATTCTATAAATCCTGTGTAATAGCCCTCAGTCATAAGGGCCACAAGCACGTCTGATCTGAATCAAGACGTTGAAAGAACTTTGTGTGTACAATGTTGCTGGTTTTATTTCTGAATCACCAGGTTCCGGGTACAAGTCCAACTCAAGGACTTATAAAATCAAAAACAAAAACCGAATTACCTGGAAAAACTCAGCAGGTCTGGCAGCATCGGCGGAGAAGAAAAGAGTTGACGTTTCGAGTCCTCATGACCCTTCGACAGAACTTGCGTGCGAGTCCAAGAAAGAGTTGAAATATAAGCTGGTTTAAGGTGTGTGTGTGGGGGGCGGAGAGATAGAGAGACAAAGAGGTGGAGGGGGGGTGTGGTTGTAGGGACAAACAAGCAGTGATAGAAGCAGATCATCAAAAGATGTCAACGACAATAGTACAATAGAACACATAGGTGTTAAAATTAAAGTTGGTGATATTATCTAAACGAATGGGCTAATTAAGAATGGATGGGAGGGCACTCAAGGTATAGCTCTAGTGGGGTTTTTTTTTATATATAATGGAAATAGGTGGGAAAAGGAAAATCTTTACAATTTATTGGAAAAAAAAGGGAAGGGGGAAACAGAAAGGGGGTGGGGATGGGGGAGGGAGCTTACGACCTAAAGTTGTTGAATTCAATATTCAGTCCGGAAGGCTGTAAAGTCCATAGTCGGAAGATGAGGTGTTGTTCCTCCAGTTTGCGTTGGGCTTCACTGGAACAATGCAGCAAGCCAAGGACAGACATGTGGGCAAGAGAGCAGGGTGGAGTGTTGAAATGGCAAGCGACAGGGAGGTTTGGGTCATTCTGGCGGACAGACCGCAGGTGTTCTGCAAAGTGGTCGCCCAGTTTACGTTTGGTCTCTCCAATGTAGAGGAGACCACATTGGGAGCAACGAATGCAGTAGACTAAGTTGGGGGAAATGCAAGTGAAATGCTGCTTCACTTGAAAGGAGTGTTTGGGTCCTTGGACGGTGAGGAGAGAGGAAGTGAAGGGGCAGGTGTTGCATCTTTTGCGTGGGCATGGGTGGTGCCATAGGAGGGGGTTGAGGAGTAGGGGGTGATGGAGGAGTGGACCAGGGTGTCCCGGAGGGAGCGATCCCTACGGAATGCCGATAAGGGGGGTGAAGGGAAGATGTGTTTGGTGGTGGCATCATGCTGGAGTTGGCGGAAATGGCGGAGGATGATCCTTTGAATGCGGAGGCTGGTGGGGTGATAAGTGAGGACAAGGGGGACCCTATCATGTTTCTGGGAGGGAGGAGAAGGCGTGAGGGCGGATGCGCGGGAGATGGGCCGGACACGGTTGAGGGCCCTGTCAACGACCGTGGGTGGAAAACCTCGGTTAAGGAAGAAGGAGGACATGTCAGAGGAACTGTTTTTGAATGTAGCATCATCGGAACAGATGCGACGGAGGCGAAGGAACTGAGAGAATGGGATGGAGTCCTTACAGGAAGCGGGCTGTGAGGAGCTGTAATCGAGATAGCTGTGGGAGTCGGTGGGTTTGTAATGGATATTGGTGGACAGTCTATCACCAGAGATTGAGACAGAGAGGTCAAGGAAGGGAAGGGAAGTGTCAGAGATGGACCACGTGAAAATGATGGAGGGGTGGAGATTGGAAGCAAAATTAATAAATTTTTCCAAGTCCTGACGAGAGCATGAAGCGGCACCGAAGTAATCATCGATGTACCGGAGAAAGAGTTGTGGAAGGGGGCCGGAGTAGGACTGCAACAAGGAATGTTCCACATACCCCATAAAGAGACAGGCATAGCTGGGGCCCATGCGGGTACCCATAGCCACACCTTTTATTTGGAGGAAGTGAGAGGAGTTGAAGGAGAAATTGTTCAGTGTGAGAACAAGTTCAGCCAGACGGAGGAGAGTAGTGGTGGATGGGGATTGTTCGGGCCTCTGTTCGAGGAAGAAGCTAAGGGCCCTCAGACCATCCTGGTGGGGGATGGAGGTGTAGAGGGATTGGACGTCCATGGTGAAGAGGAAGCGGTTGGGGCCAGGGAACTGGAAATTGTTGATGTGACGTAAGGTGTCAGAGGAATCACGGATGTAGGTGGGAAGGGACTGGACAAGGGGAGAGAGAAGGGAGTCAAGATAACGAGAAATGAGTTCTGTGGGGCAGGAGCAAGCTGAGACGATCGGTCTACCGGGGCAGTTCTGTTTGTGGATTTTGGGTAGGAGATAGGAGCGGGCCATCCGAGGTTGGGCGACTATCAGGTTGGAAGCTGTGGGAGGGAGATCCCCAGAGGAGATGAGGTCACTGACAGCCCTGGAAACAATGGCTTGATGTTCAGTGGTGGGGTCATGGTCCAGGGAGAGGTAGGAGGAAGTGTCTGCGAGTTGACGCTCAGCCTCCGCGAGGTAAAGGTCACGGCTGACACTCCAGCAGTGCAGTACTGAGGTAGTAATGCACTTTTGGACCTGGAATGGGGGTCGTGGTGGTGGTGGTGGTGAAGAGGGGGCAGTAAACATTTATTCTGTATCAATGCTCACAGACCCCCTCAGCTTGGTTCCGTTGGTAGAACTCCAGAATGTGAGTTCCAAGGGTTATAGATTCAATCCCCTCTAGAAGCTTTAGCACGCAATCTAAGTTGGCACTCCAGTGCAGGATCAAGGGAATGCTGCATTGTCAGAGGTGCCACTTTTCGGGTGCTACGTGAAACTGAGTCTGTCTTGCTTATTCCAGTAAATTATTAAAGGGCGTGTGAACTACTTTGAAAGATGTTTCTAAGCAGATAAATGCAAGCTCTTTCTTTCCCACTCAAAAGGATTGCACCTCAAATGGGCTTTATATTCAGGACAAATTCATTTCTCATAATTTATCTGTTAATATGTGGGCCAAGAATTTCTAATTCATCTACGTTCCATCCTGGGATCTTGCTGCCCATAAAATAAATGGGGCAAAAATCTCGGACTTGTAAGAATACAAGTGAAAACCTCCAACCTGGTTCTAAAATATACTGGAATATATTGTGTAGTATCAATGAGGGAGATAGGCCTTTAACTGTTATGGCAAAATTCCAGCATTAAAGCAATATAAAAGCCATGGTTAGCCAAGTAAGAATCTTTAATAAAGACAGAGGTGGGCAGTATGACAGTAATGTTTATTTTAAGGAGGCTTAAATTCATTCCCAATCTGTATCTCTGCTAGAGACAAATAGTTCAGAAGAATCTCACGGGGAAAAATTGGAACAAAGTCAGAGAGTGGTGCGATGAGATGAACTGCAAGCTCAATTGTTACCTGATCAACCATACATTTATTTTAGTTCATTAAAACCCAGCTAACTATAAACACATCATTCATCTCCCTCTTTCTCTCTGGGGGAGATTTTATGCAATAATATAAAACGGCAGATAATGATAATGGTCGATGTTATATCTTGCCTGATTTTTATATTCCGGGGAAAATTCTGGAGAGGTATAAAATGAGCTGCCGGGTCACTATCGCCTGTTTGACGATATTGCACAAAATCAAAATCTACTCCTTTCTCTCTGCAAGAATTGGAGTTGCACAATTGAAAGAATGGCAAACATATTATGTCTATTGTGTGGAATGTTTAAAGTTCGAGAAAGGCTCCAAAACGAGATTTAGCAGTAGACAAGGTCCCTGTCCTGTCTTGGATAAGGCAGACCAGTACTTTTGTCAGACCATAGCTGGAAAATAATCAACACTGGGCTTGAGATCCTCCTCATCCATAACTGTGAACATCAGGCATAACCTGTCCATTGTGAGGGATGATTAAGGCTGTGATGGGCTCTGGTCAGCTATCTGTCTGGTCTCAAAACCAGCTTTGTATCACATCAAGTCCTGTAATAATTCCAATCACAAGTAAGAATTTTTGAAATATTATTACAAAGCTTGCATTACACCTCAAGTGTCTGTCACATCTCAAGTACTTCGTCTGTCACCCAGCAAAAAATAATGATTGGCTTAATTAATATTAATTTAAAAAGTAACAAGTCACAAAGAATTATTTGTTACGTACGCACTTCTAATTGGCTCAATTTATTAAACATATAGTGACCAGCGCGAGTCAGCCAGCAAAATCTTAAATTGATAGATGATAAATAATGGAACTACAAAACCAAACCATCAAAGTGCTCAATATTCTTCAGGTACTTTAAGGGGTCCTGTTTCTCATGTCCCTCACTACATACATCTACAAGTTCCAATTATATATATTTAGTACATAAAAATCATATAATTCTGAAAAAAGCATTGAAGTTAGGCACTGTATTTTACTTTTGTCTCCATAATGTTCCCTCTCCAGCGCCGGGGACTTGAGTGCTGCGCTGTTCCTAAAGTTTGGTTCTTCAAATTGGCCAGGGACTTCTACACCCTGTTACCAAATTCCGCGTGTTTTGTGAGAGTTATTCAGTTATTGGAGTTGTAGTTTTCACCACTTCCCCTCTTTGCTGTGTGACTACAATACCCAGGCTGCACTGTGCCCAGATCATTTGACAATTAATGTGCACGTTTGTGAATTTTCATTCCTTTCCTATTCAATTAGAACGGGCGATGCGATACATAAAAAATAAACAGTATTTACCCTGTGCCAGTTAACAACAGGAGCTCCCAAAGCACTTTCGAGCCAATTGAAGCGCACTCTGTTGTGAAGTGGGAAAAGCAGCAACCAGTGCACAGCAATCTCCCACAAACGACAATGTGAAAATGGCCAGGTAATCTGATTTTTTTTAGGTATCGTTTGAGGGATAAGTATTGGCCAGGACGCTGAAGGGAACTTCCCTGCTTTTCTTCAAAATAGCGCCGTGGGATCTTTTATGTCCACCTGAGAGGGCAGACCGGGCCTTATCTGGAAGATGGCATCTCCAACAGATCAGCACCCTGTCGGACGGACTCGAAATATTAATTCTGCTTCTCTCCCCGCAGATGCTGTCAGACCTGCTGAGCTTTTCTGGCATTTTCTGTTTTCATTTCAAATTTCCAGCATCCGCTGTTTTTTGCTTTTATATTAGATCAACACCCTCTCAGTACTGTACTGAAGTGTCGGCCTCGATTGTACACCCTGGAATGGGACTCGAACCCGCATCCTTCAGAGTCAGAGTTGAGAGGGCTGTCAGTAAATGCCGTAGCCAATTATGCACAGCAAGATCTCAAAAGAGCAAATGACTTACCAGGTAATCTCTTTTCAGCACTCTTCATTAGCAAGGACACCATGGTAACTCTTTGTTTCTCTTTTAGTAATGCCATAGAATTTTTTTTTGAGCAGTCTTGAGCCTTAGGTTTGACATTGCGTCTGAAGGATACCTCCAACAATCTAGCATTCTCTTGGCATTGCACAAAGAAGTCATCCTAGATCATGTGCTCAAACCTGCATTGGGGCTTGAACCCACAGCTATCTGACTGAGGCAGCCAACTTAAAAACAGAAAGGGCTGGAAATACTCAGCAGGTCTGGCAGCAGCTGTGGAGAGAGAAACAGAGTTAATGCTTCGAGTCGAAAATGACTCTTCTTCAGCTGATCTGTCGGAGGTGCCATTTATCAAGGCGAGACGTTAAACTGAGGCTCCACCTGCCCTCTCAGGTGGTCATAAAAGATCCCATGGCAATATTATGAAGAAAAGCAGGGAGGTTCTCTCCAGTGCCCTGAAGAGGAGTCATAGTCGACTCAAAACATTCACCCTTGTTTCTCTCTACAAAGACGCTACCAGATCTGCTGAGAGCTTCCGGCATTTTCTGTTTTTATTTCAGATTTGCAGCATCTGCTATGTTAGGCAAGCTGGTGTTTGACTGACAGATACCCGGTGTTAAAGCACAGCTTTGATCCAGTCAGCTCTGCCTACTTTACAGCTCCCTACATAACAACGCTCACCGCACGCTGAAGGGAATTCTTGATTTGAAGCATTTTGAGATGTTTTGATAATGTGAGAAAATACTTTATAAATTCAAGGGGAGAATTTTCTCTTTGTTGGGTGGGCCGGTCGAGAGCGGGCGGGCGCGGAGCTGATCGCTGCCCGTGATTGGCTGCGCGCCGCCATTTTACGTCAGTGGGCCAGTTAAAGCCCGTCCAGTGTGACGTGTGCCCAGCGCTATCTGTGCGGGTGAGGGAGGGAGGGGTTGGGAGAGTTGGGGCCTGTGCTCTTTCGCATATGCGTGTGAAAGAGTGCAGAAATCTCAGGAAGATTAAACTCACAATAAAACATTGAAAAAAATAAAAAATAAAATTATTTAGCCATGTTCCCTCAGATGGCAGTGTCACACGTTAATGAATTTTCATGAAAATTTTTATCGAATGAATGAAACCTTCATGAAACCTCATCCCGCCCGTGGATGAGGTTCCATGAAAAATGCGGAGGCCGCCTGGGCTCTTTGCCTGCCCCCCCCCAGCCAATCTTAAGGTTGGACGGCCAGCCCTGACAATGACTTTAATTAGTTTATTAACGGCCTCAACAGGCCTTTGACAGTTCGGCAGGCACGCAGCCGACTCCAGTGCTCACCCGCCGAACTAAAGACCGGAATGATGCGCGGCGATATCGGGACGCACGCCTGATGTCACTGCCCGTCATTTTACGTGTAACCCCGCACGCCAAACAGAAAATTCTGCCCCAAGTATTTCTTTCTGTCTCTTTGTGTTGTCTCAGGGTCAAGTCTAGTGCCAACTGAACAACTCTCCAGCGAGTAATCGGAATTGTATATTTTGATTTTCTCAGCCTATGAGATTTGAAAGTGGCTGTTAATCATGCTCCTATTTCACTTTATAAACAAATAGACTGGGATAGAAATAAAATGGAAAATTAAAAGTGTTAGTGTCCATTTAGTTGCTGTAAAGTTCTGTCTGAAAGCCAAGTCCTTTTCTGGCGACTCTGTGCTTATCGAGTTGAGGACAGTGCATGCTAGGAAAGGGCAGAATTTTCCATTGCATTTAACGACTGTGATTTGCAAAAGAAGCAAAGGCTTAATTAATGTTTGAATTATGTTGATTTTAGTTGGTTCGCTTAAGGTTTTAAAAAGTGAAAGGCAAAGGAAAAGCTTTTTCACATAGCTGGTGGTTCGGGTCTGGAATGCACTGCCTGGAAGTGGGTTCGATTCAAGCATCCAGTAGGATATTGGATTATTATTTGAGTAGAAACAGTGCGCAGGGTTATGGGGAAAAGGCAGGAGAATGGCACTATGCCATGATGCTCATTCGGAGAGCTGGGGCAGACACGATGGGCCGAATGGCCTCCTTCTGCACCATAAACATGTCTGTGATGCACTCCTAGCTCATGTTAGATAGGTAATCAGCCACAGTCCACAAGGGACCATAGGCATTTTCTCCATTAGAGAGAGACAATCGGTTATATAGCTTGAGAGGCACCACTTCACATCAAGTGTGGGGCAAGGCAAGGAGGCAGGCTTCCACGATCAGTACATGGGCTGAATCCACACTGTTGGCATCTTTCTGCACTACACTCTAGCCAATAAGCCAACTGAGCTAATTAACCCCCACAGAACCGGTTAGATAGACCGTCAGATTTCCCCTTCCCATCAGTTTAGCAATAATGTACCAGAGCCCCACCTCAAGAAAGGAAACCTTTCTGTGCCAAAGTGACACATGCATTGTTCATTCTTGTGAGAGGATTACCAATTCATGTGGAATTATGTTGTAGGTTTGTAACCACTAGGAATTGGCCTGCAGCTGCCAAACCCCATTTTATATTAGATTTTCAGGGGGCAATTTTAACATTACTTGCCATGGGATCAGGTGGGACCATTGGCTTTACACCCTGCCCAAAATTCACTCTTTGGTTGACGTGAAATCAGGATGGGGGTGGGGGGGGTGTGGTAAAGATAAGTTGCCCACAATTTCACCAGCTTCCTGCCGGGTGGACTAGGCACAGCCAACAGAGGAATTGTTCTGCCCGAATTGGCCATGCGCAAAAGTGGTTATGCTGGAAGGTAGTTTACTGACCCGTTGTGCCATCCAGTCCCTTACTGACTCCATTGCAAAATTTAGGAGAAGGACACTTACCATCAGGTCCTATGGCTGTGTGTTCATGTCCTGTATTTTCATAGTATATGTGTTTGAGGGTCAAGCTGCCGTTTTGTGGAGTGAGTGACACAGCTTTAAGGAGGAAATGATGTGCATAAATTAAGCGGGGGGGGAGGGGGAAGAAAAAAAAATTAAGGCTTAATTTTATTGTTTGTGCATCAGTGCGTGTGCACTATGTCCTTCAGGATCTCAAGGCACAGATCTACTTGTTTTACTCAGCAATGTGAAATGGCATTTTGAGCCACGCAATGAATATTCACACAGCCCTTACGACCAGATTCCAGTGGACCTTTGTGTTAACGTACCGGAGTCTCATGGTGTGTGTCGAATTTCCAGCCCATTTCAAGCCCAGGATTGAAGAGAAAATGGCCAAGTTGTGCAAACGGAAAAGCACTGAGGCCATTTCGGACAAACAACCCACTACCTTTAGTTTAATTAATTAAAACAATGGGCTGTTTCCCTGCTTCTTTCGATTTGTGCTCATTATTTTTTTTTAACCAAACCAGGGACTATGTGAAGAAATGCAAATTGAGTTCCGAATCTTTATGTAACTTCACAAAGTAACAAAAGCAAGGTGCTCCCTCACGGTAACCTCTGCAGTTCCATTTTTTTGCACCATCAATATAACCTATTCATCTGTTAAACCTGTTCCTTTGACGATTACTTTGAATCCAGGAGTGGTCAGTTAATTTTAATATTTCACATGTTCATTCCCCAGCGAGGGATGTTTATGACATGTCTATCAATGCCTATGAATCTCCTCTATCAGAACTTCTGTAAGATCAAATGACTCTATTATCTTATGACAACTTTCCCACATTCGCCAGAGATGAGATTAAGTTAAGACCAGTGGGCAGGGTTTTAATTTACCTACTAGGTATGGGGGTGTTGGTAAGGTAGGGTGAACCTGGGTGTAAGGGCTTGGTAACTCCTCATTGTCAGAATTCAGCCTGATTGACAGCTCTGGCTTCCTCCCCAGTAGACCCATGGTGAATACTGCAGGAGAAGGCAGGCAGGTACATGCCCCTGGAGGAGGTATTCAGGGAGGGGAAATGATCCCAGATCCCACGGTGTGAGGAGGTTATTTTTGGAGGGGTACATCCTTGGATGGACGATCCCGTGAGGAAATGGGTGAACCTGGGGTTGGGGTTGGGAGGGGGATGACTGGTAGTGGGGTAGGGGGGGTGGTGTATCTTGGGATTGGGGCGGGGGGGGGTTAATCCCAAACAGGCTGACACTGGAGTCTCATGGGGAGCTGCGGTTGGATCCTGGGAATGGAGGTGGAGGGCTGGTCAGGGGCTTGGAGGAGGATCATAGACCTTGGGGACTCGGGATCAGGGGCTTGGCGGGGGGGGCAACAGAGAGCTGGGACACGAAGCGAAGGCTTTGGGGGACGCTCAGAGGCCTTGTGGTCAAGGTTGGTGGGGAAATCAGAAGGATGTGCCTGACCGCATGGCGTGTCTCAGCGGGTACACTGGATTCAGTAATAAGTGGAAAGGCTGGGTTTAGCCTGAGCGACTCGTGTGAGCAACTCGTGTGGCCTGGGAAATCCAGTCAGCCACACTTAAGTTTCAAATGGGGAGTGACAATGCGACTTGCAATCTCTCATAAAACTTAAAGAGCCAACCCTTCCCATGGAGTTGTTGGTCACCTTGCTCACTCTCCTGGCTCTGGTAAAACCTGAATTGAGCAGGTTTGAAGAAGGTTTGGGTCAGGATTCAAGATTTTAACACTTTATCCTCCACCCAATCCAAACCCAACCGTTCTTTGACATTAAAATTACCCCCCCAGCGCATTTTGGATGTTTCCATTCTGAAAACCCTTCTGGTTGATGTAGTTGACCGTGTGTAGCGACGGAGATCTGAGCGCCACATGACTACAGTCAATGGCACCCTGCACCTGTGGGAAACCTGAGATCTGGGCGAATGGCTGTTGCATCCTGGCTGTCCTGGTCCTGGGCAAAATGCACAAAGTTGTGTTGCTCTCGCGAAGATCACATCCGTGACCTCATGGATGCATTTGTAGGTGGAGGCTTGTGAAATCACACAGAGGTCACCTGTGGAGCCTTGAAAGGAGCCACTGGCATAGAAATTGAGCGCTGCTGTTACTTTCATGGCCACTGGCAGTGGATGCCCTCCATGTCCCTGTGGTGCCAAATCCTGCAGCAGGTGGCAGATGTGTCCAACCAGTTCCCTAGACATGTGCAGTCTTTGGCGACACTGGTTCTCGGTCATCTGCAGGAATGAAAGGCGGAGTCTATAGACCCTGGCTGTCGCTCGGCGCCGACCAGCGACAGCTCGCTGTGGCTCCTGGGCAGTGTGTGCGGGAGCTTCAGCTGCCCCTTCTTCCAGCGGGTGCTGCTCCTCCCTCTGCACAGCCAGGAGCCTCAGTCTCTCTCTCCTCCCTTGTCTCCGCTCTCTGTAGGCCATCAGACATACAGCTAGTTCACCAGGCTCCATGATACTGATGTACTCCTCCTGCAGGATAAAAGAGAGAGACATGTGGTCAGCATGGGTGTAACTAAGAACCTGTCCTGGTTAAGAGTAAAGGTCCCTTAATACGTCCCGGAGAGCGCTGGCCACCACTTGGATGGCCAGAGGTTAGTGCGCTGCAAGGCTGCCCGAAACGCCACCCACCTCCGCCCCACTCCACCCGACCAATTGGTGGCAGCTTTACCCACTGGACTACATGCTACATGTGCTCTCAGCTCAGGCACAGGTATTCTCCTAACCCGCGCTTGAGCCATGGGGGAGACTGGTCCAAACTGGGATGATGAGATTGCAAGAGTTTGTGAGCATCTCCAGCAGTGACTGCTCCACGACCAGCTTTAGCAAGGAGATCGTACAATGTGTGCAGTCGTCCAACTGTTCTGCCGTCCACTAAAATGCTCATGACCTTACAGTCTGTGCCGGGGGATGGGGCGGGCGTTGAAAAGCTCTGGAGCACTTGGTGGCTCTTTGATGCCTCTGCTTTGCTTGAATGGGCAGAGAAGCTAGAAACCCAACTCCAATCGTATCAATGAGGCTGTGCCTGAACTGTCTTGGCTTCAGAGGAATGGTCACTTTATACAGGTGTCCCTAATGCATGGCTGCTTCCCTCGCCCACCCTACCCCCCCCCACCCTGAATTCTTGTGTGCTATGTTCAACGGCAGGGCTGCCCTTGCCCCCCAACCCCCTCCCAACAAGTCGCCTCAACGGCAGGGCTGTAGCGGCCCCTCCCCAGCAAGTCACCTCAACCACAAGGCAGCCCTTGCTCCTCCCCAAACGCACCTCATGCTTGGAGTCCAACAAGTGATGCTGGTGAGTGTTGCACAGCGTTGCTGTGCGCTCACCTCCGAGTTCCCCTCAAAGTGCAGGCCGCCCAGTGCACGCTGCTTATGCGCTGCTGTGAAACACATCGGCGTGTTTTCCACCAGTGTGGATGGACAATCCAGCGGTTGTGGGTGGGGGGTGGGGGTGGGGGGGGGGGGGGGGGGGGGGGCGGGGGGGGGGGTAGTTGGGGGGGATGGGGGGGGGGTTGGATTCTGGCAAGCTGGCCTGATAATGAGATGCTGATGTGTTACAAGTGAGGTCCCTGATGTCCGTTGGCAAGAAACGCAGCCTGTCATCGGCTGGGCTGAGTGGACGATCGCAAACCGGTTTCCCGTCGTTGTAAAGCTGATCGCGCCCGAGGCCGGAGCGCACAGAAAATCCCGGCCTAAGTCTCGTGTTCCCCGGCAACAGCTGAGTTTGTGGCTCCCTCCATTGTAAATGGAGTGTTAAAGGCAGCTGGGGTTCACCATCAAGAAGGACAAAAATTCCAGACATTTTTGGGTGGGAGAAGGGTTAAAGACGACTTGACGCGTGGCTTGATTTACTGGACTAATTCCATTCCTGGATAAAGCAGCAGCTTGTGTAACCACAGCCCAGGAGCTCACACCCCCTACATTCAAAGCAGCTGCAGTTGACTCTGAGTGTTGTAGTTTAGCTCTACCTGAGCTCAAGGGGCAGAAGTTTCCACTTATGAGGCTACGCAAGGTGCCAGGCAGTTTCAGTGGTGACCACTGTGCTGACCGGAACGGTGGGAACTCGCACACGATTCTGCGCTTGGATGGTCGTTAATTATGCACGGGAGAGTATCGGGCCGGTCGGGAGCTGATTCGTCTGCCCAACGTCAGCTGGCGGGGTCGAAGGTCCGGGCACCACATTCAAAGGCCAGTCCAACTCATAATCTCACTCTCTCCAGCCCACCTGTCTTCCAGGCATGGGCAAAGATGTCTTCTAGCCACAAGGAGAAGGCCGAGAGCCTCAATAAGGAGGCTACAGCCCGCTTCGCCCACCAGGTCCTCCAGGCCATGATCAGAGGAATGCAGGTGCACAGGCAGGTCCTGTATCCCAGTGATGGCTGTAGGAAGCACAGCAGCCTCACATCTCCAACCTGGGAGGCCATCGCAGAACAGGTCAACATGGCTGGCAACCAAGCCCAAAATGCCATCCAGTGCAGGAAGAGGATGAATGATCTCATCCACCTCGCCAGGATAAGTCATCCTTCAACTCCCTTCAATATCAAACTCTCATCAAAGCATCGTGCACTCAAACGGCTACTCTCTTCAGGGAGCTCACATGACCATTAGCGGGGGACAAATATCAACACTCATTCTCTCGCAGAGACTTTCACATCACCACCATCCCATCTATCGTGTTGCTCACACTCTGTCCTCTGGCCCTTCTGGGGAAGGCTCACCACACACAGGGGACAAGCATCTCACCCAAACTCTGCTTCATCCCGTCTCATCACCTGCCTTTCTTTCTTCTTCATACAGGCCAAGCTGGAACACAACAGGCCCAAAAGATTGCAGAATGAGGGAGGGATGGCCGACATCATCGCCCTCACTGAGTTTGAGGAGGCTGAAGCCCAGCTGGCTGGAGAGGATAGGGATCGCTCCTGTGGGGAAGATTGGACTCTCCCACCAACGCAGTATGGATCACACCTCCACCACTTCATCAAATTCTGACATTCACAGTGAGTCACATGCAGTCTTATGTAGCTCATGCTCATTAGCTGAAACTCTATTTCTATTTCCTATGCACCAGCAGATCGAGGCCCCCAAGCCAGTCCAGCACCACCAGTGCGAGCCCCCAGACCATGCCCAAAGAGGAAGCTGTGGGAGAACCGTCACGACGCTCACACCAGCTCAGAGACACACACGTCAGTGGGGCACAGGTGTAGATTAGGCTCGGGCTCGCTTTCTGGAGAACACTTCACTGACAAGTCCTCACAGCAGTCGGACGCAGGGACAGCCCAGGTCTCTGGCATTTGGAAGGCTGCTGGAAACCAGCCACCCGCTCGGTCTGAGTCAGATGATGAGCGTCTGGAAGCGGCCGTCAACTGGGGATGCAGAGACAGGCAGTGGAACATCAGGCAGAGATTCGGCAGTCACTCAGCAGATGAGAGCAAACGATGGAGGAATCCGTCTGCATTCTGCCTGATGTTGTGGCTCCAACATGACAGCGTCTCGAGGTCACCATGGGAAGGCTGGCGACCACCATGGAGACCAGTAGGTCTTGCTGGATTTGTGCTCGGCCCTGCACTCCTGGTGGGCATCATCAGGATGGAGGCGACATGGGGACAAGGGACCTTGACCTCCCTCCAGGTGCACTATCTCCTGCAGGAGTCAGGGCAGGGCCCTCGGGCACCCACAGGGAGGGTGAGCATCATCCAGACACCTCCTCTCAGGACGCTCCAAGGGTGTGCAGCCACTCACAGCCCCATCTGCCTGTGACCCCACTGTAGCTTCTCAGGTCGCCGAGGGCGCTTCAGCCCCTGAGCAGGTGACCCTTATCAGGCTGGGGCCCTGCAGGCCTCAGGCCACTGGAGGACGTCTGCCAGGGTCACCATAGACATCAGGACGTGGCTGCCTCCACCTCTGCTGAGGATGTCAGGGTTGCACCTGGCGTAGCAATAGAGTTAGGAAAGTGAAGGAAAATTGATGTCACGTTTGGGTCATGGGCTTGCTGTACGTGTAAAGAAATCGTACTTCTGTGAATATGTTTGATGGTTATGTGAATGTTTTGGGCAACTGAAGGCATCGTGATTTTGTACATTGATCACGTGACAGACCTTCATTGAAGAAATGCCATATAAGATGCAGCTGTGCCTCCTTCACTATTGTCTGCATTCCCAAATTCTACATTCCTATGTGTTACTCTTGAGGTGCAGAGACTGTGATGTGAAGCCACTGATCTCTGAGTAGCCCTTTGGCAGTGCTAATAAAACCATTGGCTTCCAATGGCTTTCATCGCAAGGAAATCTTCCTCCTTTCTTTCTAAGCAGAATCCTGTTCTCTCCTGCGGCAGCAAGAAGTTAGAGGACAACCCCAGAAAGGCCCCACTTGTGTTCGCCCTTCCCCCTCACTGCCCTTCCACACCCTTCCCTCCCCGTTGCCCCCCTTGTGTCTATCAACCCCGCTCTTGCCGCATAGCCCACCCCCAGTTGAAGTGCTAGTTTCTGAAAGTGGGGTTTCTACCTGACTACTACTGCACAATGGTGTCCTTGTGGACAACAGGGTTAACCATGGGCAGTAGAAGACCCTTGCACTCCCCAACCCCAGCCACAGTACCGGTCACTGCCTGAAAGTGGAGGCCTACATGAGTACCGCAGCACAGTGGTGTTCTTCGGGACAATGTAGGCAAAGAGCAGGAGCAGACCCAACCCTACAATCCCAGCAGAGTGGTGTTCATCGCTGCAAGATTAGTGCAGCTCTATAGCAGGTAGGCTTTGTCTGTTGCACTCGCCTCGAAGTTACCAGCGAACTGAGGTCTGACTTGTGCAGGCCCCCCCTTTTCAGATGGGTTTGAGGCTGATGCGGTTTCCCACGGGCGTGCCACAAAGGTTGGAAGGCCTGAGAAGCCGTTTTAATGAGCGTTCAAGAGATGTTAACGAAGGCAAATGGCGTCCAGGCCACTCGTCGGCGGGATAAGCGAGCCGCCATGAACCCACCATCGGGAGGAGTGCCAGCTGTCTTTACATGGCTGATTTCCAACTTTTTGCCTGCCACTGGAGTTTATCGCTCCCTCCCACCATGCAACCCGCCACAGGCAGGATGTCAAAATTCCACCCTATAGGTGTGCATGTGGCATTAGACACTCTGTGTGACTCAGACATTTCCTACCCTTGGCACTCTACAATAATCTCCCACTCATGGGCTCCAGGGAGTATCTTGCTCTGATTTCTTTATCTTCTCTGTTATTGGCCGGTCAGTAGCTTGACCTCGGGATCGGCAAATGGCTTTGTGGGGGGAAATTGCACCCCATCCTTTCCATGTAGCATGGTTTTCATTACACTATATTGATCCCTGGACAGCACCAACCCCTGTAGTGAGGTAGACCTTGGAGCTTCTAGACCTGTCATTGTAAAGATGGAGCACTCAGATTACAATGCCTCCTTTTAATAAATATACACTAACCCTGTTTGAAATAATGCCACTAGATGGAAGATAATAGATAGCTTGGGAATGGTTATAAGGTAGTAATCTAATCAAGGGTCTGAGGTGGTGTCATAAATTGCATGAGAAAAGTTCGAGTGGGTTTATTATTGTTATCTGAACACTGGGGCTAGATTACAGCTTTGAAATCATCATTTGGAATGTCAATTGGTTATAATAGATAACTTCAATTTTATGTGAAGGGCTTGTTCAATATTGCTTGCTCGAATTTCGGGGAACTCTCAATGGCTCCATATCATTGTTGTACGGTTGTATTCAAACATAGGGTAACATCACCGCCTTAAAAGTTATCAAGGAATAATCTGTGGGATTAATTTTCCAAATCTCCTCAGGCTTGGGGTTGGCAACCTTAACAACAACCATGGTTTAAACGCAATCAAAAAGGCAATACATTAAGAGCCTCAAAGTTGTTACTCAAATGCCAACAATAATGACAAATGAGACAGATATATTTCAACAACATTGTAAAGGCTGTTACAATAAGCTGTTAATTGAAACGATGAAGAGTCATACGGACTTGAAACGTTAACTGCGTTCCTCTCCACAGATGCTGTTAGACCTGCTGAGTTTTTCCAGCTATTTTTGTTTTTGTTTCAGATTTCCAGCATCCGCAGTATTTTGCTTCTATGTTAATTGAAATTATACTTTTTCACAAGTACAATGTTAAAAAAAGTTTAAATAAACAAAACAAGCCATTTAATTACCATCAAAGTTGGCTCGACTCAATGAAGGTTGAGAGCAGCACATGAATCCTTAATGAATTGCATGTGAGTCTGGATCCACAGGTTTCTGACCCCTGATATAATGAGTTGGCCCTATAGAGTTTTATAGTTCTGTCTCTGCCCAGACTCTTGTCTGCTGAACTCCTCAATGAGAGCAACACCTTGTATAATTATCCCATATAACCCACGATTGGGAAACCCTCAGCCCCATGTTTAGAGATTATATATACGTTGTCCGTTATAACTTTACTCAATGCATTAATGTAATCCATTTATTTCATTTATTTTAAAGGGTCATTGTCTTTATGAGGGAGTGAAAAAGCTTAAAATGATGGAGTGTCTTTTTTTGTTGCAATCTCACATGCCAGTGAAATAATGATATATCGTTGATACAATGAGTTATTTTGATGTGAATCGCTCCTACAGGCCATCAAGCAAAGTGGATTCTTAGGCAGCTTTGGAAGAACTTATGTACGCCATTTGAAAATATGGGTTGTCGGTTCCTTATCCCACCCTGAATATTCAGCAGATAAATGGATTATGTGGCTATAGGCCTGAGCCGGATTGCGAAAGTCGCTGGTCTGATGCCTTGTTAACTCCATCTCAGCTGTCATGGCAACAAGGGCAGAATAGTTGACCTCAGTGTGCCTGGCTAGAAAATTACAAACGGAGTCAAGGAGTTCCCACTGTGATCATTATCAAATACACTTCAGGATCAGGTTCGGCTGCCGTGACCTTCCCAAGTATTTTGCACATTGAGTTCCTTCAAGTGCACTGCACAGAAACAGGTCATTCGACCCAACTGGTCTGTGCTGGGTATAATGCTCCACATGAGCCTCCTCCCACAGTACTTTAACTAACCCTAGCAAATCGCCTTAATGTGCTTATCTGGCTTTCCCCTAAATTCATCTATGCCATTTGCCTCAACTGTGTGGCAGCACATATCACACTCCGACAGGGTAAGGACATCGCTCCTCGATTCCCTAGTGGGTTTTTTTTTTTGGTGACTATCATAGGTTGGACATTCTGTTTTGAACTCTCCGCAAGTGGAAATATTTTCTCTACATTTACCCTATCAAGCTCTTTCATTATCTTAAAGACCTTGATCAGGTCACCCCTCATTCTTTTCTGTTCTAATAGAAACCCAGCCTGTTTAGGCTTTTTTGGTAAGTACATTATTAGTACAACTGTTACAGCTCACACAGGAAGAGTGGCAGTAGGCATGAGGTACTATGAGGGTGGGGGAGATCCCTGTCCCATTGGAATTGTATCCAGCAAGCGTTACCATATATAAGAAAGGAAGAGAGAGTAAAGAAAAATATTCCTTTCGAAAGTTGATTATTTACATGGAGAATAAAAAAGACTTGCATTTATATAGCACCTTTCATAATGACAGGACATCCCAAAGTTCTCTACAGCCAATTAAGCACCTTTGAAGTCTTTTTTATTTATTCATTCATGGGGTGTGGGCGTCGATGGCTGGGTCAGAATTTATTGCCTATCCCTAATTGCCCTTGAGAAGGTGGTGGTGAGCTGCCTTCTTGAACCGCAGCAGTCCCATGTGGTGTAGGTACACCCACAGTGCTGTTAGGGAGGGAGTTCCAGGATTTTGACCCAGCGACAGTGAAGGAACAGCCGATATATTCCAAGTCAGGATGGTGAGGGTCTTGGAGGGGAACTTCCAGGTGAGGGTGTTCCCCATGTGTCTGCTGACCTTGGTCTTCTAGGTGGTGGAGGAGGTCACTGCTTTGGAAGGTGTGCTCACTATTGGTTTTCAGAAATGCGGGCAATCAATTTGTGCTCCTACAAACAGCTATGTGATAATGGCCAGATAATCTGGGCAGAATTTTGCCCTCAGATGGCGGGCGGGCCCCACCAGCTCGGCGGTGGGCAGACAGCCGACCCCCCCCCAACCAAAACAGGGCCTGCCGCCATTTTGAGTGGGCGGGCCAATTAAGGGATTCCCCACCTGTCAAAGTGTGCTCTTTCGTGCATGTGCACGAGTTAGCGCACTGCTCCCTCAGTGAGATTAGTGACAGGTAAGAAAAGTCTAAAAATAGAAAAATATTAAAATTATTAACATGTTCCCCCCTCATGTGACAATATCACACGAGATGGGACATGTTAATAATAAATATTAAATTTTTAAAAAACGGACATGAAACTTCATCCCGCCAGTGGATGAAGTTTCATGAATAATCTGGAGCCCACTGGGGATCCTGGCCTGCCCGCCAGCCTTAAGCTTGGATGGGCAGGGTTTTTAACAAGGTTAATTAGCCTGTCAATGGCCTTAATTGGCCATTGACAGGTCGGCGGGTGGGCAGCTGATTTCGCTGTCTGTCCGCCTTCCTAAAAATTTAAATGGACCGGGATGATGTTGGGGGTTCCTCCTGACATCATTGCGCATCATTTTCCCCTCGGCGACCGGGCCCCGCCCCCCCCCCAAATCGCCAAGGGGAAAATCCCGGCCTCTTTTTTTTGTGATATTTTGACTGAGGGATAAATATTGGCCAGGGCATCGGGATAACTCCCCTACTTTTCCTCAAAATAGTGCTCATGGAATCTTCTACATCCACCTGTCAGAGCAGACAGTGCCTTGGTTTAACATATCATCTGGAATAAAGGATTCTTCCTTTGGCTTTTAACTTGGGATGTTTCCCACATTAACAATGCTATACAAATACAAGTTGTTGAGTATTGGTCTGACTTTGAGTAGAAAGAAAACTCCCCACAGCCTTAAACTTGCATCAACATTGTTTACTCTCAATGTTCACTTTACACATTAAGTATAAATATGATTTTTTATAAGACTGGATTTGCATTTTTACAAAAATAATACATTGAAACAAATCATTTTTAACGGCATTTTTTCATCTAGATAAAAAGGTCAAAATTCCTCTATGTCCTTGGCAGTAAAGAAATTGCCAAACATCGACAGACAAGAATATACCAAAGACTGGACCATCTTTGTTGCTGGGTCTCTGTGACCTGTTGCCTGCAATTATACATAAAATGGCAAGTACCATTGGAAATGAGCTGGAACTGAGATTACTAAAAAGTTACACATTTTCATGAGGAACAATTTTGTACATTACAAAATAAGAATTATTTTAGTATAACTTTTTTTTTGAAAAATTCAGTTTGACCGAGAATCTTCAGCAAAAATGTAAATTAATACTGTATATTGGACATTAGAAAAGTTACAAAGCATTAAAAGTACACGAATTGTAAGATATAATCAATGTTTTCAGTAATTACACACTTTTATCTAAAATTCTGGAAAGTTTAAATAACACTGTTTTGTCAAATGCAGTAAATAACAAGAGGGAAGGAGAGAAGGAGAGGTTGATGAGAGGGAGATTGGGAGAGAGGGAATGAGAGGGAGAATATAAGACAGAGAACTGGAGGGAGCGAGAGAGACAGCAAGAGGTAGAATTAGTGAGCGAAGTTAAGAGGGAGAATGAGAGAGAATAAAAGGAGAGGGAGAAAAAGAAACAAAGGGAAAGAATGAGAGAGAATTGAGAAAGGGTGCCATTTTGTTGCTGTGAATTATGCCATATAAATATTCAGGGTCACAATGGGAAATGTTTGATGATGCCAAGAACTATTGAAGAATTGTTGTAAACCTACTGTATTTCCTTACTTTGAATCAAAATTCACAATTTTAGTCCGTCTATTTTCTCAGCCTGTGTGTGAGGTACCATCATTCAGTGAGATAACTGTTTTATATCTCAGAGCTACAAATCCAGGAATACAGAACTGGTATTTTATAGAAATTTATAGATTTCATGCCAGTAAGGTGAATTCATATTGAGTCGTATCAGTTAGTGACAGTGTAAACAAAATCTATAGGTGGAATAATAATGTTAATTGTCTTAAAAACCTGTACAAAATCAAACCAACTGGAAGTTTCTTGAGCTCTACTTGTTCAACACAGAAAAGAGGCAGGGTATAAAGTTGCAGATGTCAAGAGAATGGAGGTTAGACGATGCCAAATCCGTCCAGGAGTTCAGAGATCGGCTTAAGCGACAGAAGAATCTATGTAATAACAGGGCTAGTGGTGGCATTCAGCTGAACACAGTGTGCAGATAAACAAGAACATCAGGTCATTCATTCACTGCCTGTTTAGGGGAGTATGCTGCGTGCAAATTGGCTGCCATGCTTGCTGACCTACCAGAGGTTGCACATGTCCTGAGGGCTATATAAGTACAAGCCCCTCTTTCGTAACCAGTAAAACAATGGATGCTGATGTTTGACTGGAAAAACAGAAGCATAATCTGACACATCATTGAATGCAATGGGTTGCCATTGGGAACAGGTTCTCAGCACAAGTTTAGTGGAGAACACATCTGTATACAATTGGATTTCTTTTGATTATAGTTGTGTATTGCTGTATGTGTGTGCAAGCACTGATAGTTATATGGCAAAAGTATAACTTCTGAATCACGGTGAATATATTAAACATGCAGTTGACTTGACAATTCATGTTTCATTCAAAGTAGCACACAACCTGAAATCATTGCAAAAGGATCACCAGGATTTTCAACAGGATAACACTTTTTCAAAGCAAGATGAATGTAATGAGGCTGTAAATACCAGGATTGTTGATAAAGCATGAAAAAAAGCATTGAAATACTGGGCTAGAACATTTATGTGATGTGAAGAGCAACTGGGATGAAGCTGAAGACATTGAAAAGAACTAAATCTGCTCACGTCTTGTAAATGACATTATAAAATCTGGGTGGTATATTCGTTAACTAGTTATATTAATCTAATAAGGCGCTGTCTCTTCTTTCCAGTATGCGCAAGGTAATCCTTGCTGTCACATCAGCTAAATGACTGTTATGCATTAATCTGTTATTTATAAGTGGTATGCAATAGCACAGCTTTTTACGAGAAGATGGGCACAATATATGATTTCAAAAGCAGGGTTAAAATTGTGGAGAGTCAACGCATTTTGTTGGAGTGGAAATGGAACCTGACTTATTCAGTCAGAGTTGAATCTAATAGACCTAATTATAATGATAATCATGGAATGCAGTTCTCAAAATACGTTGGTTAAAAATCCCAGTACTATAGAATTTGACGAATACATACTCCAGGCATGGAGTATCACCTGCAGGGAACACCTATTGGAACATTGCAGGTAAATTCCCCATGCTTTTCTATTCATTATTAATGACTGGCAGCTTGCCTGCGATTTCCCGATATGGGCTCCTGGTGGGTGAGGCTCCAAGCTAGGAACCCATGCTTGAAAAATCAGTCCTATTCCCTCACCATAAAGCCAATGCGCTATATAGACCCCAAAACACTTGCGCCTTGTAATTGGGAATACTTTATCTGTCAGCTCACCTCATTCTAACAGGGTTCCCTGGAGTACAGAGAGCCTGGTACAATTATTACTTTCCTATTCAGTTACATTTGGGAAATGGCCAGCATTAAGAAGCTGAAGCTGAAACAAAACTTTTCTGGCGTTTTGCCCTCTGCAATGGAATGAGTTGGTTTGATTGGCAATCAAAGGAATTGCAATTATTTCAGATGGTTCAGCTATACTGCCAAAGTGGGTGGGGTGGGGGTGGGTTGGGGGGGGGGTGGTGGTTGCTGGCAGGTGGAGGGGACAATAGCAGGCAGAATAATCACATGTCACTTCTGACACATTAAAATTGTGTGGCAGCCCCTGAAAAGCACAGAACCATGATTTGGCGGGCTCGTTTTGATTTACTTAGGCTGTGGATCTTTGAACTCAGGGGTCCCTGGCTCAGAATTTCACTGCTATTTCACTGACCCTAATGCTGGAACTTGTGAGTAAGCTGCATGCTCCATTTCATCGTTCAGACTGATATGAATGTCACCAGCTTTTCACAGCTGTCATGAACAGAACCAAGACTGGAGGGTGTGATCGGTTCAATTTAATGCTGAAAGAAGGGTACATTGCCACTTATACAAACTTGTCCTCATTGAGGCACTTAAAACTAGTTTGATTTTTAGATCAAATGTTTCAACTGGTCCAGCACTTCATTGTCCCAAGTTGTTCTATTAATGCATATTTTTTAATGCAAATGGCAGAAAGTAAAAATGGTATCATTTCAATGTTTTCAGAAGTAAAAGTACTGATAGCGAGAGGAAGCTTGAGAGTGCTTCTCAAACAGAACTATGGAAGCAGGATTTTTTGCATCAGTTTATTGTCCCCAATTTGCTCCAGTAATTTCTCCCCCTCATATTGATGATTTGCCAATGCAGATCCTTCCATTGTCAGTAGGCATGAGGAATGTTCTGGGCTTTTAATTATCTGTGATGCCATGAGCAGCCTTTTAATGACTTGCTGTAGTTGGCCAACATGAGGTACACCTCAAGGCGGGCAAGTCAGAACATGCTGGTGTTTTGCACTTTTTCAGCTTGAGCACCACATTTACATATGACAATGATCTGGCAACCTCGCTAAGCATTGGCTATTCCTCTGTAGGTGAGGCAGAGTGTTTGAATGACCAATTGCCTTAAGAATTTGAAGGCAATACCTTCTGTTTGGGAAGGTTTACCATAAGCTCTAAGATCCCTACAAAAACAAACATTTTTAAAGGCCTTTATAAACCCCTGAGCCAATTTGCTGATCTAATATTGCTATTTCAAGGCCTGGATTCAGTTTCATGCAATCCTAGTCAGCTACAAGGTCACACAGATGTGACCTTCTGAAGTACTGCTCAGGTGTTCGGACAGCAGGAAGTGATCCTGCCCCTAGATATGATGGGTATTGTCAGCCTTTCTGGTCAGTAGCAAGAGACCCTACATCTTGTAGCCGCACCTCCCAATGAGCTGATAAAACCCCCCAAAAAGTCTGGTAGAAGTCATCTAGGGGTGTTTGCAAACTGGAGGGATTGTTATAATAAAAGCAAAACACTGCGGATGCTGGAAATCTGAAACAAAAATAAAAATAGCTGGAAAAACTCAGCCGGTCTGACAGCCTCTGCGGAGAGGAACACAGTTAACGTTTCGAGTCCGTATGACTCTTCATCAGAACTGAGGAAGAATAGAAATGAGGTGGAATATAAGCTGATTGAGGGGGGTGGGACAGGTAGAGCTGGATAGGGGGCCAGTGATAGGTGGAGGCAAAGAAGAGATTGCCAAAGATGTCATAGACAAAAGGACAAAGGCATGTTGACGGTGGTGATATTAGCTAAGAAATGTGCTAATAGGTGACATTAAGGGTAGAAAGCAGGACGAGGGATTGTTTGTTTGTTTCATATCTTCATGTACATTTTTTTCCTTTGGGGGAATAGTGGGGAAGTGTTGGAAGGATTAGCAGGCTGATGAGCAACCTGCTTGAACTGCATCATGAACGCTCCATCCCATGGCCAACAAGCCCTGGAGTGGGACCTAAAGCTGGAGCTTCTGACTCAGAGTCGGGGGAGCTACCTACTGAGTCACAGGACCTCTTGCTGCAGGGTTACAAGGCAACAATTTGTAGATTCATTCACGTGGAAGGGGTGAACTCTGAATGATTATCCTTTGATTATTCTTTGAACACTTGAGAGAACAATGAAAGTTAGGAACGGTTCCTCTGCACAGCTTAAAGTGGGCGCTAAACATAGCTGGAGAAAATCGAAATGCCACATTTGAGTCAAAATCCCAATTCAGACTGATTCCAAATTCCAACGCTTCCATTTTCTACTGCAACCAGAACGGCATCACCTAGGTTCAAGGATCTGATGCTGCATTCACATGAAATGGCTTTCTGAAAATGATCCAATCTGAGCTGGGTAAATTTAAAAAGAACTGAATAAGCCTGGATCCATTTCCAAGTGTGATAGTTATTCCCACCAACATATGCCGTGACAAACATTAAAATATACTTAACGGGGAACAAACAAGCAAAACAGCTGCACCGACAGAATATTTCTTGGATTTCTGGATAGTATTTCTGGATACTATTTCTGGGTTTCTGGATAGTATTTCTGGATTTGACTGTGAGTTAGCTAATGTTATGAGTGAGAAAAAGGGAAATCAAGCCTAAAACCTGTCCACTGTACCACAAGCACACCCTGCATCGTCATGGAAATGATTTGAGTCTCATTGGACTTTATAGTACATAGAAATGACACAAATAGTTGACTGCATTCTTCACAGAATTTACCAGCCATCAGTGAATATGAAACCATTACAGGAAGTAGCTGGGTACTACATATTGAATAGGCAGGCACTGGCTTACAGCTAAGGAAATCCATGATTTTCCACCGTTCGCCTCAACAATTTCCACACCCTCTTTTCACAAATATTAATTTTAAGCAGTAGCCCTATACGACGAATGTAACCTGGGATGACCAAGCCAACAGGTCATTGCATCCTCTATTGGCTGCTTTCATTGCAAATCCCTGTGTCATTACCTTTTTCTGGAAAGGTGTGCCACTTTCAAAAATGAAGTTCAGTGCTGATTGAATGCAATCTGTTTCTCTTTTTGTCAACTCACTGCTGCCATTATGAGGCAGTGTTCTGTTCCTGGGAACACCCGGCTGTCTCTTCCCAATTTCAAAAGGGACTATTCAGTTCACACCTTCGAAATCCATCAATACTAGCTGGGGCAACCCTGTTTCCTTCGCGAGTTGTGTTTGATCAGCACCCAGTTTCCGCGTGGCACTTAACTGGTGGCCGATGCATTCCTTGGAGATGTCGGCAACCTTGGGAATTGCACTTAATCAGGACAATCAAGATTCCTGCGTTCATTTTCTAGGCTGTTCCTTCTCTAGAATTTAACTATAATCTGTCTTCATTTAATATTCACAGTTTGGATTTGATTTAACTGTACAGGTGGTTTTGCTTCAAACTTCCAGTAAGAGATAAAAAGGTGGTTTTGGCCAAAAATTAAAAAAAAACAAGGATTTGCTGCGCGTGTGAGTTCCCAAAAAAAAAAGACCCCCAATTCTTTAAAACTCTTTCATTATTTTTGTTCTTGCCTGGGGCCTTTGCGAACCAGAGCACAATCTGAAACAGGAGGCATTTGGTCAGTGGGGAAATACTGTCCCAGCAGGAGTTTCAAGGTAAAGTTTAGGTCAGGTTTTCTCTTTCGCCCCGTCTTCTCTGTCAGTCTGCTAAGGAACTTAGCTGTAGGGGAGGCCAATCTTGGACAGCTCCGTAGAATCATTCCATATGACTGGTTGGCTCAGTGAGTTTTTCCATGGAAACCCCTGGTTCCCCTAGATACCAGAAAGGTGTTGTGGCAACCATTTTGTTTTTTTTTATTATTGCTGTTATCTGTGATTAGAAGAGAGGAGATGAGTGGAGCATCACCAGGCTTGTAGAGGACACTGAGGAGATAAAAAAAAGGAACAGAAAAGTAAGTGGCTGCTGTTAAAGCAGACATTAAGAGTCACCCTCATCAAAACTGAGACAAAGATGCCACGCCTACATGCTCAGTATGAGGCAACGATGAGATAGCACACTCCGAGCCTATGACTGTCCATCACACAGCAGAATATTTTACCCCTTACCTAAATGCATTTGTGAACATTTCTACTGGATGGGTTTTTTTCCCAACAAAATGGTAAACACAATCTAACCGAAATCTCCATTTACTGTGTCAGTACACATAGTGACCAGAACAAGACCTTCCCCACCCACCCCCTCCCTCCATATTGCTTGTCTTCCGAATGAGAACAAAATGACACCATTTCCACATCTGTCTTCCTATTCTGCTAAGAGAGACATGATGCCAAAGCCTTTCACCTTGCATTCATCAGGACAAATGCAGGAATGCCAAATTTCGAACACTCACAACAATTTATACTACAAGAGAAATGGGTGCTGATTGGTTGGCAAGTTGACTCTGATTGGCTGAGCTGTTACCATGGAGAAAGCAATGAGGGACTATAGCCAGGCTCCCAGGTAACTCAAAAAAGGTGCAAGGGTTGAACATATTCCTTTTGTTTGCAGAGAACAGGTCCCTGTGTATGTCACTTCTAGCAAGTATAAATGAGCCATGTTACAAGCTCAATTTAAATGGTTATTTGTGTAGCTGTTAGTACACTTAGGATTGTTCAGCAAGTGCTGCCCAATCTCATCCATCAGCAGATGTTTTGTTTTGGGTTTTACAAGCAGGGGCTGGTTGAGTATGGACTAAACTCTGCCTTATATGAACAATCGGAGAACCATGTTGCTGATTTGATCAGCCAATCATTGGGATGTATGACCAACGTACCGGACTTCGTACTGGCATTGAAATTCAAACACACCTTGCTCAATTGTGTGGTAGGCAGAACATCTTTTAGGGACCAACGGCAGCATTCTATTACTGGAAAATACCACTGTTCTTAATAGGCAGAGTACAGACAGTACTCAATCAGCCCACACTTACAAAATCCAGAGACAACAGGTCATTGCTCATGGACATTGCATTCATTGACGTCCAAGTAGTTAAATGTAACAAAGTATGGCTTAAGAAGTTTGCAATGTTAAGGTGGAGGTAGTCCCACACGTCGTGTCTTAGTACACAACTGGGCAACTATCCAGCTGAAATGGTTTAGTTTGTATACCAGCTCAAAGCTTTGCTTTGATACTAACTGTGTAGAAAAACTGACCTCTTGCTTCACTTCAGCTAACAGAGTTTACAACAGCAAGAACTGGCTATTCACTCGCTGCATCTGTGCCGGTTTTAGCTGTTCAATTGGATCTGTTTATAATAATCCCTCGTCTCTATCCTTTCCTCCTATTCCATTATATTCCCTCTTTTCAAATGCCAAGGCCAGAACTTTTCACTCGGTGAGTGGGCGTGCGCCCGACACGCTCGAGCATAAAATGACGAACGATGACATCGGGCGAGCGTCCCGACATCGTCGAACACTTGTGCGACATTTCGGCCGGAGGGCGTGCGTGGGTGTCGGCAGCGCGCCCGCCGACAATGAAGCGGCCTATTAAGGCCCTTAATCAAACAGTCAATTCGAGTCTCTCACTGCCCGTCCAACCATTTGGCCAGCGGGCAGGCGAAAAGGGCCAAGCGTTTGGCGAAACCTCATCCACGGGCAGGATGAGGCTTTCGACCAGTCGTGAAGAAATAAATAAAAACTTTTTTACACTCAGATTTAACATGTCCCTGCTCATGTGACAGAGTCACATATTTTCGTTCTGTTCAAAATTGTTATTTTTATTGATAAAAATCTTCAGCTCCCTGAGGCAAGCTCCGTGCCTCCTCGAGCTTCACCCCTACTTCAGTGCTCACGCTCCTCCTGCTCTCACCCTGGCAGCGCTGAGTTGGCCGTTAATTGGCCAGCCGGTGTGAAATCACAGCCTGGGCCCGATCGCAGGCCGGTGGTTGGTTTCCCAGCCGCTTCCGGGCCCACTTGCCGCACCCGCCCAACGAGAGCAAAATTCGGTCCCAGGACTTTTCAGTGATGTTATATTTTTCGCCCAAGTTGCGGTAAAACATTCAATGTTCTAATAGCCTGTGTGAAAACAAAATGTCTTCTAATGTCCCACCTTGGTTCTTCTGGTAATAATCCTGAGTTTATTTCCTCTAGTTACCGATTCACCAACCAGTGGAGATAATCTGTCACTGTTTGCCCTTTCAAAACCTATTCGTAATTTTGGGGAAAAAAAATCAGAAAACCAATGTAAAAAAAAAGTCAATCATTTTTGACAATATGGTGAAACCTTTGTTCCAACACCCACTGTAAAATATCATAGCATGCTCAACGTGCCAGACACTTGACCATGAGTGAAAACAAAACTGGGCTTCAGGGAACACACCGCGGAATACTAAATCCGAAAATGTAGCCCCTAAAAGGAAAAATGCTTTCCTTTTATCTCTCTCCACTCCCCTCGAGAAATGTCATGGAACATCATGGGGGGCTATAGTTTTTGTTTGCACCACTATGATTTCTGACAGCTCCTTTAATTATCTACTTCACGTCACAACAAATTGCTGTGAGGTACCCGATAGAAAGATACGTTCCGGTTGATTTTATTTCATCAGGAGAGTGGTGCCAAAGATAAGTTTTGTGACCGGCCTAATTTATTGGAACTGTAAACATAATAACCCATAGATAAGAAGACGCCAGGAGATGTCATTAAGACCAGACCCCTCTGACTCAGGCCCTGGCAATACAAACATTACTGATCCCTTAAAGTGGCAGCAATGGTTCCTAAACTAAAGCAGCCGTAGGAATGTCCTATCAGTTGTCTGACTTGGGCAAATTTGTCCTATCTGACAAAATGTGATTAGAGACATTAGAGGAATACTTCTATTATAACTTGTTTACACATGTGCCCAGGGTGACACTAAAATGATTTAATCTGGATGCTAGCACAATAAAGAGCAAAGATTAGCAGCATTGACCATTCATTTATTTACACTTATAAATTCAGTGCTGTGGCACTCCCAGTCTTGAGCCACATACAAAGGGAGCGTGGGGTGGAATCAGAGTACAGTGTTGTAGCTCAGTCTCTGTGCTGCGCTCCCTTTCAACATAGCTCAACACCTCAACAAATGTGGGTAAATCTCCCGTGCATCCAATGAGAATCCTAAGGATTCCCACTGCAGGGACCGGAGTGCTGAATTTAGGCCCAGGAGATAATCCACAGGTGTGTGTGTTTGCCAACAGTACAGGGGTGGGCGAGAGTTCAGAGATCGACAAATGGATGGTATGAATGACTTCCAAAATCAACTGAGATTGTGCTACAGCTTTATTGCTCAGGTAGAGTATGAGCTTCCCAGTTATAGCCAAGGGCATGACACTCCCCAGTAATCTCCTTGATTTTCTTCATCACACATGCTCTTCCCCATCTGTTGTATATAAGGTAGGCCTTTCTCCGACATATGTTTTTCCTTTATAATAGATCTAACTTATGCCATTTTTTAATAATATGTATGATGTGTGCTGTGGCCTCAATATCTAGTGGTTATATTTTTCCACTATAATATCTACACAGTATATATGTCCTATGCTGACAGACTGAGTAAATTGGGCATATATTCTTTGGAGTTTAGAAGAATGAGACACAATCTCATTAAAACCTACAAGATTCTGAAGGGGCTTGACAGGATAGGGTGGGGGTGATGCTGAGAGATTGTTTCCATTGGTCAGGGAATCTAAAATGCAGGGGCACAGTCTCAGGATAAGGGGCCAATCATTTAGGACTGAGATGCGGAGAAATTATTTTGCTCAAAGGGTTGTGAATCTTTGGAATTCTCTAAGCCAGAGGGTTGTGAATGCTCCATTGCTGAACACATGTAAGGCTGGGATAGACAGATTTTTGTTCTCTCAGGGAATTAAGGGGTATGGAGAGCAGACGGGAAAACTGAGTTTATTTCTTATTAATTTTACAGGATGTGGGCATCGCTGGCTAGGCCAGCATTTATTGCCCATCCCTAGCTGCCCTTGAGAAGGTGGCGGTGAGCTGCCTTCTTGAACTGCTGCAGTCCATGTGGTGTAGGTACACCCACAGTGCTGCTAGGAATTCCTAGCAGTGAAGGGACAGTGATATATTTCCAAGTCAGGATGGTGAGTGGCTGGAGGGGAACTTCCAGGTGTTGGTGTTCCCATCTATCTGTTACCCTTGTCCTTCTAGATGGTAGCGGTCGTGGGTTTGGAGGGTGCTGCCTAAGGAGCTTTGGTGAGTTTCTGCAGTGCACCTTGTAGATGGTACACACTGCTGCTACTGTGCATCGGTGGTGGTGGAAGTGAATGTTTGTGGAAGGGGTGCCAATCAAATGAGCTGGATGGTGACAAGCTTCTTGAGTGTTGTTGGAGCTGCACTCACCCAGGCAAGTGGAGAGTGTTCCATCACACTCCTGATGTATTAAATGGTGGAGCAGGTTCAGTGGGCTGAATAGCCTACCCCTGCTCATATTTCTTATTTTCTTATGTATTGCCTCTGTAATGAATCCAAAACATGCTATTCCTTTACATTAATAATCTATGCAAGCTATGCTATCTCTATAGAGATACTCTATGCCGGGCCTGCTATTTCTCTACAATAGATGCAAGGGGAAGAATTTTCCCCCATTGGGGGGGGAGTTCAGGAGTGGGCGCATGCAAGCCTGCCTCCGATCGGCGCCCCCAATCGGGGGTGCACCGCCATTTTACGTGGGTGGGCCAATTAAGGTTCGCCCAGCATGACATCCACCAGGAAGCGCTATGCACTCGCTGTGCGGGCGGGGGGGGGGAGTATTCCCTTAGCCTGGAGCACGGTCTTTCGCACATGCGCATGAAAGAGCGCATTGATCTCCCTGAAGCTAAGTGCTGCCTCAGAGAGATTGGCGCCAAATTCAAAAATGTGAAATGGAGAAAAATAAAATTTCTTTGATATGTCCCCTCATGTGACACTGTCACATGAGCTGGGAAGTGTCCATCACTTTAAAGCAAACATTTATTAAAATTTTAAAAACCCTCATGAAACCTCATCACACCCGTGGATGAGGCTTCATGCTTTTTCTAATGCCCTCCAGTGCTCCCAGCCTGCTCGCCAACCCTGAGGATGGACAGGCAGGTCCATTCATTATCTCAATGACTTTTTAAATGGCCCCAATAGGCTGTTGACAGGTCAGTGGGCGCACAGCTGACTCGCTGCGCCCTCGCCAACCTGAAAATTGAAATGAGGCGGGGTGACATCAGGGGTTCCGTCTGACATCATCCCGCGTCATTTTACACATCGGCGAGCGGGCCCTGCTTCCCGCTCACCGACCTCAATATCCTGCCCGCGGTGTGCTCTTCCCATGCAGTGTATACACTGTATGCTGTTCCTCAGTAACACATCGTGAAATGAAGAATCATCTTACAATAGTAAGTCACGTGATATAATGTGATGCCAGAAAATAATCACATGACCCTGCGTCTTATCAGTTGAGTCACACAGTAAGATCATTTAAAACTGAGAAGTGGCCCGTTAACTTTTCTCATTCTCCCAGGACAGAGAAGATAAAAAAAAATGAAGCATATGGGGAGATTGCCTGTTCCACTATTTGCTCCAATCAATTTAGTCCCTATTTCAGTTACGACCCCTCGCTGTTGCTCTGCTAGATTTGAACAAATCTCCATTAAAACGTGTTTGCATCCTACCATCCAAGAGGCATTTCATCACTTAGGATATCAGCATCAATCTTTAAAAATAATTAGAAACAAACTTTGTAGTAGGGCATTTCTTGCTGTTTTAGATTGAAGACCATTAAGGGACCATCATGAGATTTACCCCCGACTCCCCCAAACCACGCCCCCCAAGCAATGCTCATTCCCCAGGTACAAAGGTCAGGGAAAATGGGAGCGAGCTTCCTTTTGCTGGGTCTCCGCATCTCTTTTTAGTCCCAGAATTTCCTGCAATAGGCTTAGGCCCAATGTATCAATGCTTAGGAAACAGGAAAGCTAGTGACCACCTATCCTTCTCTCCTGGAAAATGGCCATGGAGCACCTCACAAAGGTGGCACTGGAATTGCACTGTGGTCAACCCTGAAACCACAGAGTCTGGCAATGAGTCAATATGGAGCTCCTAAGGTATACAGTCCACATCTTCCACAACTTACTGACCTGATCCTCAGGCTTTGGGACTTTCTGGCTGCGGGTAGCCAGGAACTCGGTTGTGGGTCTTCCAAACCTGAAGCTGTGCTTCTGTTTCCTGCCCTACTTTCAAAGATGGAGGCAGCCATGAGGCACACCAAGCCCCGCCCCAAAACCATGATAAAGACTTCAACCAGTAGATTCAGGTTCGCTGGAGTGACAGCGTGAGCTGCTCAACGCCACTCTTAAAAAGGAAAGGGCTTTTTAAAGGGCTGGTGCTGCGACACAACGAGGGATTTCAGCCAGGCTGAGCGGGTTGAAAGTGCAGACCTCCGCCATGTTGGCCGCACAGAGCAGAAGGTTTGGGATGGGAGAAATTGTTCACGGCTCATTGCGTGAAATAGGATCATGGCAAATCAGGGTCCCATTTTACACTGCGTCTAATTTTCTTCTCCAATGGATTAGGTGCACCATGTTGGAAAAACCTCTCCCTATTACAGTAACAGGATTGGCAATAAGTAACACCCGTTTGACAAAGAGATTCTATTTAGCTACGTATCATCACAGGCATTAAGTGCTTCCATTGCAAAAGAAAATCATGTGCCAATTCTCTGTAAGCTCTGTTTTCGTGCTACTATGACTCTGACAAGGTATCCCTCCTTATCCTTCTCAACCAATTAACCTCCTCCAATGCCTCTCCACTGTCATCCACACAGATGGGGCTGCTCTCACCTTGATCCATTCTTTTCTATTTAATCGCAGCCAGACTTGCACTGACGTTTTTGCCTGCTCCTCCATTGTTACCCATGGCATCTCCCAAGGATCTATCCTTGGCCCCCTCCTATTTCTCAGCTAGGTGGTGTGGCTCAACATCATCCAAAAGCACACCTTTATTTTTCACACGTATGCTGATGACACCTAGTTCTGTCTCACCTCCACCTCTCTCGACTCCTCTAATGTTGCTGAGCTGTCAGGTTGCTTGCCCAACATCCTACTGGATAATTCAATATTGAGAAGACTGAAGTCATTGGGCAGGATTTTCCTGTTGGCGAGTGAGCAGGGGGCGGGGCCCGCTCGCCAATGGGTAAAATGATGCACGGTGACGTGGGGCAGAACTCCTGATGTCACCCCGCCCCATTTAAATTTTCAGGTAGGCCGGGGGGGGGAGGGGTGATGGGGGGCAGCAAAATCAACTGTGCACCCGCCGACCTGTCAATGACCAATTGAGGCCATTGGCAGAGTCATTAAACTCATTAATGGACCTGCCCATCCAACCTTAAGGCCAGGAGAAAAAGCAGCAAACCTCATCCACAGGCAGGATGAGGTTTCATGTAGGTTTTAAAAATTTTATTGAAGTTCTTTGAAAAATTATGGACCATGTCCCAACTCGTATGACAGTGTCCCGTGACTGGACATGTCAGGGAAATTTATTTTTCTATTTTTAATATTTTTGACAGTACAGCTGATCTCGCTGAGGCAGCACTTAGCCTCAGGGAGATGAATGTGTTCTTTTGTGCGCATGCGCCGAAGAGCGCACTCTCGGGTTTAGGGACTCCCCCCTCCCACCCACACAGGGAGCGCATAGCACTTCCCTGCGGACGCCACGCTAGGCGGGCCTTAATTGGCCCATCCACGTAAAATGGCGCCACACCCATGATCAGGGGCACCGATCGGAAGCGCGCCTGTGCACGCCCATATTTCAACTTCGCCCCCGATGGGGGGAAAGTCCTGCTCATTGTTTTCAATCCAACTCTGTTCCCTAGCTCCATCCCCCTCCCAGGCAACTGTCTGAGACTAAACCAGATTGTTTGCAACGCTGGTGTCATAGTTGACCTGAGATGAGCTTCCAACCACATATTCATGGCTTCACTTATTTTGCACTTATTTACCACCATTTTGCACCTCCTTAACGTTTCCCGACTGTACCCCTGTCTCAGCTCATTTGTTGCTGAAACCATCATCAATGCTTTTGTTACTTCTAGACCGACTATTTCAACACACTCCTGGCTGGTCACACATATTCCACCCTCCATAAACTTGAAGTCATCCAAAATTCTGCTGCCTGTATCCTAGCTCGTACCAAGACCCATTCACCTATCACCTTCGTGATCGCTGACCTACATTGGCTCCCGGTCAAGCATCTTAAAAATCTCATCTTTGTTTTCAAATTCTTCCACAACCTCGCCTCTCCCCATCTCTGCAATGCCCTCCAGCCTCACGACCATCCGTTCCTCTAATTCTGGCCTCTTGTGCATCCCCAATTTTAATCGCTCCACCTTTGGTGGCCGTGCCTTCAGTTGCCTGGGCCCCCAGCGCTGGAATTCCCTACCCCCACCCCTCTACCTTATTCTCCTCCTTTAAGACCCTCCTTAAAACCTACTTCTTTGTCCAAGCCTTTGACCATCTCACCTAATGTGGCTCAGTGTCATACTATGTTTTATAATGCTCCTGTGAAGTCCCGTGGAATGTTTTATTGCGTTAAAGATGCTATATAAATAAGCTGTTGTTGTATTGGCATAGTCCAACCACACCTCCTCTGTTTAAACAGGCTTCCCTGGTAACTTAAATTTGAATTCCTTTCCTTAGTGTTTGAACTATTCCTAGTAGGTGCAGCGTGTTGGAAAAGCTTCTCGCAATTACAGTAACAGGAAGGACAACGAGTGGAATCCATTTGATAAGGATATTCTGGTAAACTGTGTATCATCTCATGCGCAAAGCATTTTGCATTAGTCTCAGTTAACTATGCTTCAAGGAAGGGTGACCATCATCTCTGATGAAAAGACTGGTAATTATCTGGATGTATGTTAAACTAACAGGTAGAGTCACATCATATTTTGATAAGAGGACATTTCCTGTACTGTGAAGGCTTGTTCCAACAAGCAACTCATCTAAGACCATTGGAGTATGAAGGCATAATTAATCAAGCCAGTTTAAGGGTGAATAGTTAGCATATTGATTGATAGAGGTTTTCAAAGGAAACCTCGTTTACTTAGGAGTATTTCTCTGCCTGGCTGCCCGACTGATTGAGATTTGTGTATCAGAACCTCAACAAACATTAAGATTCAATTTCTATTTGATGTATATTAACCCCTGTTCACCTTTACTTTAGTGCAATAAAAATAAATTACTTGTTTAACTGAGCTCAAGCGCCTTGTTTAGCGATGAGGTAGGCAACTTACATTTTCAATGCTTAAGAAGATATTAGGATGGATACATTTTAACTGAACACAATTTGAGATAAATTGTGCAGTTGGATCCGATTCACTTAACTGCAATAAGTCGCTGTGTTCCACTGTGTGATGGTCTTTCAATTATTTCAGTTACTTCAATAAATGGGAGTATCATGATGCTGAAATCATAATGCGGTGCAATATAAATCAATGTAGCTTTACATCTGCATGTTGCTACAGTCAGGAAAGCCTTTTGCTTGTTTGCAAACAGGCAGCATTGTGACATGAATGGAGTTGAAACACCTCATCAGGACCTATCTGTCTGGAATGAAAATAGCACTTGGCTGTTATCCTTCCCAGTTCACTTTGCTTCCTCTTCACAAAAAAAAAAATCAATAGCGGCCCTTTAGACACTAATGCTGCCACTTTGAAGGAGATCCTTCAAGACAGTCGGCGTGGTAAAAAGGAGAGAAGTAAAGGAAACTGTAACAGTTAATAATAAACGTGCTGGCCCGGGGCTCAGAGCTACTGTCTTTTCTCACTTTCTTGTCTGAAAATACAAGATAATGAATACCGCTGCAAGAGCGATTCCACTCTCTAAACCACACCACATATACAATACTTCTTGAAATGTATACCCCGTGGAGCTTTTAAGAGCAGTTTTACTCCAGTCTGGGAGTTTTTATCCCACAAGCAGGTGTCATGGTGAGGTCAGTACTTTCATGTGTTCTGGTCCCACACTGCTTGATTGGCGTGGCAATGAAAGAGCTGTTAGTGATATTAGTGCATGAGTAACGAATGGGTTAACACACTTGTAGTGGACACGAGAATGCCAAATATGTTAACACCAAATATAGTTGTCTAGTGAGGAAAGGTTGAACAGGTTGGGCCTATACCCGTTGGAGTTTATGAGAGGCGATCTTATTGAAATATATAAGATTCTGAGGGGCTTGACAGGGTGGATGCTGAGAGAATGTTTCCCCTTGTGGGGGAGTCTAGAACTAGGGAGCATAGTTTAAAAATAAGGAGCCTCTCATGTAAGACAGAGATGAGGAGGAATTTCTTGTTTTAGCCCAGAAAGCCGTGGAGGGTGGGTCATTGAATATATTCGAGGCTGAGTGAGACAGGTTTTTGATCTACAAAGGGAGTCAAGGGTTATGGGAAGCAGGCAGGAAAGTGCAATGAAAGCCGCAATCAGATCAGCCATGACCTTATTGAATGGCAGAGCAGGCTAGAGGGGCCAAATGGCCTACTCCTGCTTCTATTTCTTATGATCTTAAACACTCATCCATTAATATCACCAGCAGTAATTTCTAGGCTGTCATTGCTGAATCCAAGTAAAGGGACAATCCACAGTTGATTACCACAGGACAGTCAGCATAAATTATACCCGTAAACTGCCCTTGGCTTTGCCCAGTCAGTTGATGGAAGTGTTTCTTTTATAAACAAGTTGGTGACAGATTTGAGAGAGAAGTTTCAGAAACTCCTTCTATAGAGCTACCTAGTGACCAAAGTCTGCAACTATATCTTAACTGTTGACATAGGAAAATTGAATGGAAAATGTTGACTAAGACGTTTACAATAGTAACTGTTGACAGAAGACAGTGGCCAGAAATCCTGACAACAGGGTGTAAAATATGTGACTGGAAAGTGTGTACTCTATGTGGGGTTTATATTGATATATAGATTCAGTGACTTGGTGGTGATTAAGACTTCAACAAACATCAGCATTCCTTTTTCACTTAAGTCAAAGGGTTTCTTTTAATTCAAGTTCATGGATTGTGGTCTTTGCTGGCATTTATTGTCCATCCCTAGTTGCCCTGGCGATAAGTAGCAAGCTGCGTTCTGGAACTACTGCAGTCCAGGATGTAAGCACACCCACAGTGCTGTTAGGAAGGGAGTTCCCTGATTTTAACTCAGTGATGATGGATGAATGCCGATTTAGGGGCTAAATCAGGATGGTGGAGTGACTTGGACGGGGATTAGCCAGTGGTGGTGTCCCCGCGAGCCTGCTGCCCTTGTTCTTGTAGCTGTTGGTGGTCGCAGGTTTTGTATGGTGTGGCCGAAGGAGCCTTGGCAAGTTGCTGCAATGCATCTTGCAGACGGTACTGCCATTAGCAGGCTGGGAATCCAGGGAGACTTAGCGGCAGCCGCAGGCTGGGCTGTGGGAGGATCCGCCCTCCACATTGGCAGCCTGGTTGCTCAATGTATTTTTGTGTTAAATTTTAAAAAGTTGGAGAGAGGATGCCACTACTTTAGTACACCCTCTCTCTCTCTCTCTCTCTCTCTCTCAATTATCTTGAAAGACCAGCTTCTGGCTTCTTCAGTTCTGGACAGCTTCCTATTGGTCCTCCAGCTTCGCGAGCCCACCCACCATCCTTAATGGGGCAGCAAGTCACTCTCTGGCCACTAAATGTCCAACCTGGGGACAATCGCAGGTGAATGGCTGCTCTCCACACAGGTTGGGGTCCTGACCTCCATTTGAACCTGACGGTAATGTTGCTGAAACCCATGGGGAAAAACTCCTGCCCAATGTTTCAGGTCAATGACATTTCATTAGAATTGGAGCTGTTTTTAAGCAAATCCAGGGGAAAGCTATGAGCGGGAGGGAGGTGGGGGTGGGGGATTTGAAGAAGGAAGGAAAGGGTAGAGGGGCGGGGTGATTAAAAAGCAAACAGCTGGGTGAACAGTGTGAGCGAGGCTAGCAGTCAAGGTGGGTGAATCCAGCGAAAAACGGTGCGCAGATTTACCTGCTGAAAAGCATATTGGTTAATGGAAAAAGCAAACAAACACAAAATTGTGAAAGGTCGTCATAAATCACAGGGCTGACAGTTACTGCCTGCACTCAGTGAAATACCTGAAGGAAACAAGCCAGCTCTGTGTTTTATAACTGGTGGGTGTGGCTCAGTTAAAGGTGGACTGAGATGTGGAGCTTGCTGTCTGCTTTAAGTAAAGTCGCTTTCTACATGGGGTGCCTTTATTGCATTATCCCAGTTGCATAGATGTGAGGCAAAGGTACAATTTTAATACAATACAGTGCAGTAATAAAGTGTAATGCCTTATTTCAGGGACTCGTGAAGTAGATGTGGATCAAGCCTTTGATGATTTTACGATGCTTTCACCGAGCTGCAATTCACCGAGATGCAATATGAATTTAATGCTTTCAAAGCCTGTTCTTGCCCCTTTAGAAGGTGATCGCCCAAGGATATAAGGGGTGATCTGCAAATTGGGGTTCCAAAAGATATCAGAAGACACTTCACAGGAGCATCACCAAACAACATTTGGTCCCCAGTCACACAAGGAGATATTTGAACAGGTGACCAAAAGCTTGATCAAATAAGTTGGTTTTAAGGAGTGTCTTCAAGCAGGAGAAGGAGGCAGAAAGATTTAGAGGAGAATTCCAGAGCTTCGGGCCTAGACAACCGAAGGCAGGGCCTCCAATGGTGGAGCGATATCAAGGATGTGTAAGAGGCCAGAATCAGAGGAATGCAGTGATCTTGAAGGGTGATCAGAATGGAGGAGATTACAGAATTGGTGAATGCTGAAGAGAGATTTGGCAGAGATATATGCAGGTGGTAAATATTAAACAATAATTCCAGAAACAAAGAGCTTAGTGGTATTGACATAAAAATCCATAGGTTGCCAACTTTGGAGTGAGCATATTCAGTGAGGTTTCATCACATGGCCAGAAGGCTGCATCTATCTCACTCTCATACTCCTGCTATTGGTGGCTGACATGGCAATCGATCAAGAATGGAGCTTACAACACCCACAATCCACTGTGCCACAGAAATCGCTCTATCCGTCACATTTCCTGAATTCTCAGGAAAGCAGCCAGTAATCTGAGATACAACTGGGTGTGAGGTTACGTTAGGGCCAACATTTACCTAGTTTACGATGGAACCTCGATTACCTATTATAATGGGGGTGGGGGGGGGTCACACCCACTCTCACAGCTGGCTGATATATATATATATATATACATATTTAGTTCATCATTCTTGACTTCTGATTGATCCATTCCTGACAATTAGAGGTACGTCCCATGTTTCTCCATTGCAAATTAGGGTACTGTTGGATCCAGTCACCTTGGATTGCTGGGGCTAAAGGATCTGAGTTGCACGCTTTGTTTGGGGTGACCGCGTCAGTATAGAGACAGAGAACGTCAGGAGGTCATTGTTAGAATAAACACATGCTGTTTATTTACAATCTAACTCTACAACTATACCTATGTGCTCATAACATAAAAACTCTGTCTTCACTCTTCAGTGGCTAACCCAAGTCTCTACCCACATAGAGGTAGCCCGTGTTACTCTGCTATTGGACAATAAGATCATGTGACCTTACATTGCAATACTTGCCTTAATTATGTCTCAATTTACTACATTCCTCCCCCTTTACTGAAAAATACATTTTACAATTTTTTAAAACATTGAGTTATTTACACAGTTCAGTTATTCACAAAGTCAGTCTCTCTGGTGGTTTCCTTAAGCGTGCAGAACGTCTCAACTCTATAGCTTCTGAAGTTTGCTTTGGAGTCTCCCTTACTGAAGTTGTCTGAATTTCAGGTTCTACAGCAGGTACCGGTAAATTTGTTTCTTTGACCCTTTCAGCCCTTCAAATACATTTGTACTTAGTTGCATTCTTTCAACAGGAAATACTGTTGAGTACTGGCGGAATCATTTCAGGACATTTGGCTTCTCCAACTTGTATGTGATCCACATGTCTCCTTATTACTCGATCTTCAACTTTCACATAGTCGGAAAGAGGTCCCGTTAGGGCACTTATTTCACCAAACGATCATGCTGGTTCTTCTCTAAAATTTTTCAAAAAAACCTTCTCTCCAACAGTAAATGTTCTGTCCTGACTGAGATAATTGTGTCCCATTTTCTGATTTTCCTGCCTTCTTTCTACCTCCCCCCCCTCCAGGTTTGGAATGATTAGGCTCAGTCTCGAACGGAGACGATGTTTCATTAACAGTTCAGCAGGTGTGACACCTGTTGTCGAATGAGGGGTGGTTCAATAGTGGAATGGAAATCGTGCTAATTTAGTCGCTATTGAACCTTCAATTTCTTCATACCAGATTTAAACTTCTGAACTGCTCTCCCAGCAAGTCAATTGGAAGAGGGATGATATGGAAATGTTTTCACACGAACAATACCATTGAGGCTTGTAAATCGGCTAAATTCAGCGCTTGTGAATACTGTCCCATTATCTGATACTAGCACCTCAGGTAATCCATTTATAGCGAAGCTTGGTCATTGCTTGTCTATTGTCTCTGAAGATGTGGGTGACCTCACTTCGTTTATGTCCATCCATTTTGAATGCGTGTCTATGAGAAGGGGAAACATCGTTCCCATAAAAGGTCCCACACAGTCGATGTGTACTCATATCCATGGTCTTTTTTGGCCATTCCTGGGGTGGAATAGCGCTGCTGCAGGTAATTTTTGTACTTGTTGACACTGTATACAATATTTTACTAGGTTTTCTATTTCTCCATCCATTCCCGGCCACCACATCCAGCTACATGCTATTTCCTTCATTTTAGAGATTCCGCGATGTGAACTATGGTTTTCATCCTTTCAGAGGAACAATTTACATGAGCTCCCCACAATAAAATACCTTCCTGGCCGGTTATCCCATGTTTTCTCTGGAAATACGGTTTTATTTCCTCGGATTCTTGTGTTTTTGACCAACCAGAAAGAACTTGATTTCTCACTTTGGATACGACTGGGTCTCAGTTTGTCCGATCTTTAATTTGTTTAGCACATATCGGTGATGAATCCAGGAAGTTCGATAACTAGACATATTCCTGAGGAATTGGAACATCCTCATCTTTTATTTGCAAGGATAAACGACTGAGTGCATCTGCATTTCCGGGTCTATGAATAAAAGTACTTTCATGCGCTGCTAAGATCAATGCCCATCTTTGTACTCTTGCCGAGGCTACAGGACATATAGCCTTGTCTTCACTGAATAGTCCTAATAATGGCTTGTGGTCCATTATGGTAGCAAAGTGATGACTTTGCACATACTTATGAAACTTTTTAACACCAAAAATGATCGCCAGGCCTTCTTTTTCAATTTGTGAGTACCTTTTTTCTGCAATACTAAGTGTTCTCGGTACATAACATATAGGTCGTTCTGATGCATCCTGTATTCGAATATAAAGCACCTCTCCTACTCCACAAACTGATGCATCACAAGTTAATCTCAACTCTTTCTTTGGATCAACATGTACCAGAAGTGTAGATGACTGTAATAACTTTTAAACTTTTGCGAAAGCTTCTTCTTGTGGTGTTTGCCATGACCATCTCTGGTTTTTCTTAAGCAAGCAATATAATGGTGTCAGTTCTGTCGATAGATTAGGCAAGAAGCATCCATAGTAGTTAATCATCCCCAGAAACGATTTCAATTTGGATGTATTCTTTGGTTCTGGGGCTTCTTTAACGGCTTTCACTTTTTCTTCAACTGGATGTCAGCCTTGTGAATTGACCTTGTGACCTGGGTAAGTTACTTCTTTTGCCTGGAATGTGCACTTTTCCCTTTTCAACCTCACTCCTGCCTGTGAAAAACATTTCAGAGCTTTCTCCAGGTTCATCAAATGTTCCTTTTCTGTGAGTCCAGTCAAGAGAACATTGTCAAGATAAATTACAACATGGGGCAATCCCTGTAACAAGCTTTCCATGGTTCTTTGGAATATGGCACAAGCAGAAGATGCCCCAAATGGCAAACTAATGTATTGATACAATCCCTTATGTGCGTTTATGGTGACGAACATTTGGGAAGTCTGCTCTAATTCCAATTGCTGATAGGCATGACTCAAATCTAACTTTGTGTAAGCCTTTCCACCCGTCAATTTAGCGTATAAATCTTCAATTTTAGGTATGGGGTGTCTATCCAATTTAGCAGTTTTACTGACTGTTAATTTGTAGTCCCCGAATATTCGAATGCTTCAGCCAGGTTTGAGAACAGAAACAATCGGAGCTGCCCACTCTGAAAATTATACAGCTTGTTTCGCTCCCAGTTTTTCTAATCTGTCCAGTTCTGCGTCTACCTTATCCTGCATTGCATAAGGTACTGGTCTTGCCTTCATGAATCTTGGTGTTGCCTCAGGATGTACATTAATTTTTGCCTGTAGCCCTTCAATTTTTCCAAGTTCTTCCTTGAAATCTGAGGCATATTTCTGTAATAACTGTGAAAGTCCATTTGTTCTTAATTGGAAGATTTCAGTCCATTCCAATTTAATTTCTTTCAGCTAGTTTCATCTGAGGAGACTAGGTCCCTTGTCTGCTCCTACCATCAAGGGTAATCTCTCTGTTTGACCTTTATAGTTTACTAAGACTTTATATACGCACTTGACTTCTATGCTTTCTCCTGTAAAAGCCTTTAACTTTTCAACAGTTCCTTCTATATTCAGGTTACATTCTCCCTGATTCAAGCATTAAAGGTCTCCGATTACTGGTAGCTGCACCAGTATCCACCTCCATTCTGATAGGCCACTCATTCACTCTCATGGTTACATAGATAGGCTCCGTTCTTCCTATCTTTAAATTATATAGCGAATAAATATCAGCATCTACTACTTCAGGATTTTCAGCGCTGATTATCTCATTGAGTTTTCCTTTTGTCTGCAAGTCTGCCTGATTCTATCTTTACAATTTCTCATAAGGTGTCCATTTCGATGGCAGAAAAAACATTCAATCTTTTTAAATAGTGTTTAATTACAGGGCTGTCTACTTCCATCTCTGTTAGTATGATGCCAAGTTTTTGCTGCTGAGAACTTTTTAATTTGTCTGCTAGCGGCGGCTGCTTCCCGCTTCAGAACAAAGCTCTGCACTTTCACGCTCTTTTTGGTTGAAGCTCCCCACCCAACATGGAGGTTGGCAATATTTTGCGCTCCTTGAATGGCTTCTGAGTCACGCACCGCGCCTTCCATTGCAAGAGTGATTTCTAATGTCTTCAAAAAATCCAGATTCGTTTCTGCCAACAATTTCCCCTGGATCGCATTCTTGTTTATACCACACACCAACCGGTCTCTAAGCATGTCATCGATTGAAGTCCTGAATTCACAGTATTCAGTTAATTGCTTCAAACTAGCTACATGAGAAGGAACAGCCTCTCCTGCAACTCTGATTCTTCAGCTGAATTTACATCTTTGCATGGTCACTGGTGGCTTGGACTGATCATGATTTCTTACGTGGTTCGCTAAATCATCAAAACATTTGGAGTCTGGGGCACAGGGCACCAACAGAATTTGAATTAGTCCGTACGTCTCACTCCCACAAGTTGACAGAAGGATCACGTGCCTCTTCCCCTCCCCCGCAATGTTGTTCGCCTGGAAGAAGAAGGCGAACATAGCGAGACCAGTCGTCCGAGGTTGGAGCGAATGGCTCTACTCTTCCAAATTGCGGCATCTCTTAGGGAATTAATTCGACGCTCAGAAGGAAATTTTCTTTAACTTGCAACTAGCGTGCGAGGTACAGCCCGATTTTGGTCCTCCTGGTTTCCTTTGTTTCTCTCTCTCGATTTTTACCTGGTTTCTTCTATGATTTTTCATCCTTTTTCCCTCATCACCAGTTTGTTGGATCCAGTGCCCTTCGTTTGTTGGAGCTAAAGGATCTGAGTTGCACACTTTGTTCGGGGTGACTGCGTCAGTATGGAGACCGAGAACGTCAGGAGGTCGTTGTTTATTTACATTCTAACTCTACAACTATACTTAGGTGCTCATAACATAAAAATTCTGTCTTCACTCTTCAATGACTAACCCAAGATTCTGCCCGAATAGAGGTAAGCCTACTCTGCTTTTGGACAATAAGATCACGTGACCTTACATTACAATACTTGCCTTAAAGGTACATTATGTCTCAAGTTACTACAGGTACACACTGGAAATGAATTGTCAGCTGACTTAAGGTAGAATCAGAGGACTGACTCTCTCTGGTTTCCTGATGCAAAGTTAGATGTCAGGGATGCACGGATAGGCAATTCTACCAATGCTGAGTACTCACCTAACAGCAATGTAATGAAAACCCACAATCGGTGAAATTCAATGCAACAGACTCAATCGAATTTCACCCTCCCACAGAACAAACTTGGACTTGAATGTCGAGCTTTTATTTATTTCCAATCCCCACCATTCTGATGAGAATTTTGTAGAATGTGCCTTATGAATGACGATCATTTTTGAAAGGTGCCCTGAGGTGTCTGTAACACAGCAGGGGGTGATCCAACAAATCTGGGTCGCTGGCATGGAGACATGCCCATGAGCAGCACCTTTTCAAGGTTTGGCCCCCAAGCACCCAAGTTTGTAATATGTGCCAATGGCAGGGAAGGCCCACTGCAGACATGCCATGTTTCAATCCCTTTAACACAAGTTAGCAAACACAATTGTGTGGCAAATTTACAAAACTAGAATCTTTCAGTCTGTAGCTCATTAGGTTAAAAAAAAACCTGTTTCCTTCACATCACGAAATGCTGCTTTTTTTTTTTGTCAAGTCTACTTGCTTAAAAATATCCAAGATGTGTTGGTGCTTTTCCACTGACTACCCTGTCTGAAAGTAATTCTCCAACAGCAACAAATTGCATTTATGTAGCACTTTTAACATAGTAAACTGTCCTAAACTGGTTTACAGGAGCGTAATTAGAGAAAGATTGACCCCATGCCAAAGAAGGAGATGTAATCAAAACCTGGGCAGAGTTGGGTTTTAAGCAACACCTTAAAGGAAGACAGAGATGTAGAGAGATTCAGGAAGAAAATTCCAGAGCTTGGAGTCTAGATAGCTGAAGACATGGTCCACAATGGTGAAGAAGGCCAGGGAAAAGACATTTACAAAGTAAACTGCGGCGAGTAACTCGCCTCCTGACACCCATCTATAAAGCACAAGTTCGGAGAGTGTGATGGAATCATCTCCACTTGCCTGGATGAGCACAACTCCAAAAATATTCAAGAAGCTCAACACCATCCAGGACAAGGCAGTTTGCTTGATTGACACCCCATCCACCACCTTAAACATTCACTTCCTCCTCGAGTGTGGACTGCAGCAACTCACCAATACTCCTTCAATAGCACTTTCCAAATCCCATGACCTCTACCACCTAGAAGGACAAGGGCAGCAGGCACTTGGGAACACCACCACCTGCAAATTCCCTTCCTAGCCACTCGCCATCCTGACTTGGAACTGTATTCCTTAATCTTCACCGGGTCAAAATCCTGGAACTCCCTTCCTAACAGCGCTGTGGGTGTACCTACACCACATGGACCGCAGCGGTTCAAGAAGGCGGCTCACCACCACCTTCTCAAGGGCAATTAGAGATGGGCTATAAATGCTGGCCTTGCAAGAGTTGCCACCATCCCATGAACGAATATAAAGATACCGTCCAACACATTTCTAAAGCGGTATATAGGTTTGTAGTGAATGGATTTATGGCCAGAGTTTTTACCTTGTCGGGTGGGCTTGGTGGGGGCGGGTGGGAGCGATCGGGAAGTAGGCCTCTGCCCACAATCGGGGCCAGACCACGATTTCACACCGGCGCGCCAATTAAGGCCTGCCAAGCGTGAAAATACGCACGGCGGCGCTCAGCGCTGCCTGAGTGTGGGGGTCGGGGGGGGGGAGGAGGAGTGTGAGAGTGCAAGAAAAGCTCCCTGAGGCACGGAGCTGCCTCAGGGAGATGAAGATGTAGAAAAATAAAAAAATAAAGCATTTTAAGATGTTAAAAAACATGTCTCCTCACATGACCCTGTCACATGAGCAGGGACATGTTAGAAATTAGTATGAATTTTCTTTTAATGATGGATCGAAACCTCATCCTGCCTGTGGATGAGGTTTTGGAAAAAAATGCAAAGGCCGCTTGGCCTTTTTTGCCTGTTCGCCAACTGTAGGGTTGGACGGGCAGTGAAAAATTTAAATCAATATGGAATGTTGATGGCATTAATGGGCCTTGTAATTGTTGGCGGGCACACTGCCGACTCCTGCCCTCGTCTGCCAACCTGAATATCCCACAAGGGCGCAATGATATTGGGACACTTGCCCGATGTCATCGCGCGTCATTTATGCTCGTTTGGATCGGGTGCACGCCTGCCCAAGGAGGTAAAAATTCTGGCCAATGAGTTTCTTGCACATGAAGCACGTGAAGGATCTTCCACTGAAAATAAATCAGAGGGATGACAATGCCTTTTAGTTGCTTCAGTGCATTATTTTTCAAGGATTATCTTGTCCTGCTTACATCTATTAGTAAAGATTACAACAAGAGGATGTGGTGTGATACCTTTCATTCGGACAACGTGTGCAGCAGGTGAGTCAACTCAAAGCCACACAGAGACCTTGTGAGCTGCCCTGAGGTGAATACTTCTGAAGTGACACTGAGGTAACCAGTCTCTGAGGTAACCAATCCCTATGGCAACCAGTCCCTGAGGTGACCAGTCCCTGAGGTAAGAAATCCCTAAGGTAAGGACTCCCAGAGGAAACCGGTCCCTGAAGTAACTGGTCCCTGAGATAAGCGGTCCCCGAGTTAACTGTTCCCTGAGGTAACCGGTCCCTGAGGTAAGTAGTCCATGAGGTAAGTAGTCCCTGAGGTAACCGGTCCCTGAGGTAAGCGGTCCCTGAGGTAAGTAGTCCCTGAGGTAACCGGTCCCTGAGGCAAGTGGTCCCTGAGGTAAGTAGTCCCTGAGGTAACCGGTCCCTGAGGTAACCGGTCCCTGAGGTAAGCAGTACCCGAGGTAAGTGGCCTTTAAGTTAATTGCACATTTGCTCCCAATCTGTCTTCATCTTTAAGTGAGAAATCGGCACTTCCACTAAATACAATGGAGGCGTTTTGAAATTACCCCACTGAGAGAGTGGCTGACAGATTCTGCCCTCCCCCCTTGCCTCCCCCACCCCACAAACCCTACTCCCAACACCAACCCTCCACCAAGGAAACAGAGTGAACCTTTGTCACCCTACCCTTTCTGGGAGCTTCCAAACAGCTTTGTTAGGGATAAAACTTCTGTTAAAACAATAAATCTGGAACATGGATTCCCTAAGCCAGGACATTCCTTGTGCTGAACATGGGAGGGGAGCTGGTGTGGTGGTGGCAGCTGGTACATCGAGCGGGAGAAGGGGGTGCATGTGGGTGTCACTGGTGGGGTCCTGGCAAGCCGACGGCATGTGACAGCTCCATGCTTTTCTCTTTGTCTCTCACTTCCCCTCCCATCTCCAGGCTTGCCTCAATATTTTGTGAGGTTGGACTGCTATTTGAACCTTTCAAATTCTGTTTTCTGTGCAACCACTTCCCTTGAACTGGTTGTATTCCATTAGATTGCAGCTACATTGCAGTGTTCATGTCTCTATTAGGCTAACTCTATACAACAGGAGATGTCTATAGTTACTTAAAGAAACAAAACTGTATGTGATCAACACATTCTGAATCCTGGTTAGAATAGTAGGGGAGGTGGTGGCATAGTGGTATAGTCACTGTACCAGTGTTCCAGAGACCCAGGGTAATGCTCTGGGGACCCGCGTTCAAATCCCAATTTTGAATTCAATTCAAAAAAATCTTGAATTAAAAATCTGGTGGCGTCGATTGTCGTAAGAAGCCATGTGGTTCACCAATGTCCTTACCTGGCCTAGCCTACATCTGACTCCACTGTGGTTGACTCTTAACTGCCCTCTGAACAAAAGCAATTAGGGATGGGCAATAAATGCTGACCTACCCAGCAATGCCCACATCCAATGAATATAATAACGCCAGGTCTGAGCCATTTAGAACTCAATTTCATCAGAACCCCATCTCATATAATCCTGTTTTATCCCCTCTACCATTAACTGATTCTCTTCTCTGGATGCAGAATTGGCCCCAGCACCCCTGGGTTGGGAAAGGAAATATTTCTTTCAATGGTCCTTATCAGACTCTGCTCGGTGTGGACTTCTGATCAGGACGGTATTGGAACAGGCTCCCAGACACAGAAGGGTCACGTGGGCAAATTCACTGTGGAATCAGGCCCCAGCGAGACAAAATACATCCAGGAGAGCAAGGGAGAGCGGCAGGAGTGGGGGCAGGGTGTGGGCACAGTGTGAGGAAACAAAAACTGATTTCAAAACAACAAGAAAATGTCTTATAGCTATTTGTTTTCCTTAGCTCCTCAGAGACTCTCTGCCCCACACACCATGGATAGGCCACACTGATCAGCTGCTTCTGGGCAGTACTGCTCAGCGCCTCTTGACAGACGCAAGCTAAGATTGAGAGATGCAAATTTCCAGAATTCGCCTTTCTCATCCAGTACCTTTGCCATTGTATTGCCGACAAACTGTGGAGCTCATCTTCAACAGGAGGCTGTGTTATTGTGAAAATATCTGTCTCTTACTTCTACTCCAGTTAGCATATTCCATTTGTCAAGGGTCTCTGAACCAGGGCCTATGCTGTGATTTTGCCACAGGGCAGGGTGAGGAGGCAGACCCCAAGTGTACCTCAGTCAGAACGGGGATCGAACCACGTGCTAACTGTCTAGCCAACTGAGCTAACCGCACCCCCCTCCCCACCCACCTTGTTTCTTACTTTACGTCTAATAAACTCACCCAATAAACAGCACAATGTAACGTGGAGCACTGATCAGCAATGACCAACTCTTTAAAGATCATATTATTCACTAAAGTTTGAAACAAAATGAAGTGTGTTGGATGAACTGAAGGCTTTTTCTCACTGGTAACATATTCAACAACATTGACAACAGCTTCATATAATATCTTTAACATACTAAAACATTCCAGGAGTGTTACCAATCAAAATCAGACACTGAGCTACATAAGCAGATTTTTTAAAATTCATTTATGGGATATGGGGGTCGCTGGCTGGGCCAGCATTTATTGCCCATCCCTAATTGCCCTTGAGAAGGTGGTGGTGAGCTGCCTTCTTGAACCACTGCAGTCCATGTGGTGTAGGTACACCCACAGTGCTGATAAGGAGAGAGTTCCAGGATTTTGACCCAGTGACAGTGAAGGAACGGTGATATATTTCCAAGTCAGAATGGTGAGTGACTTGGAGGGGAAATTCCAGGTGGTGGTGTTCCCATCTATTTGCTGCCCTTGTCCTTCTAGATGGTAGTGGTCACGGATTTGGAAGGTGCTGCCTAAGGAGCCTTGGTGAATTCCTGCAGTGCATCTTGTAGATGGTACACACTGCTGCTACTGTTCGTTGGTGGTGGAGGGAGTGAATGTTTGTGGATGGGGTGCCAATCAAGCGGGTTGCTTTGTCCTAGATGGTGTCAAGCTTCTTGAGCGTTGTGGGAGCTGCACTCATCCAGGCAAGTGGAGAGTATTCCATCACTCTCCTGACTTGTGCCTTGTAGATAGTGGACAGGATTTGGGGAGTCAGGAGGCGAGTTGCTCACCACAGGGTTCCCAGCCTCTGACCTACTCTTGTAGCCACTGAATTTATATGTCCAGTTCAGTTTCTGGTCAATTATAACTCCCAGGATGTTGATCGTGGGGGATTCAGCGATGGTAATTCCACTGGATGGGGGATGCTTAGATTCTCTCTTATTGGAGATGACGAATGATGACAGATTTTAAGGAGCAGATAGGGGCTGCAAGGCTTAGGGTGGGAATTTGAGAGTTTAGGACCTTAACAGCTGAAGGCACATCAACCCCATGTTGGAGCGGTTAAAATTGGGGGTGTTCAGAGATCACAGAGGGTTTTGAGGCTTAAGGAGGTAATAGATATAGGAAAGAGCTAGATAGGGCAGAATCTGAAAACAAGGATGAGAATTTTAAAGTCAAGGCAGTGGGAAGGCGATGAGTCCATCCAACTCACTCCATTATTCAGTTCCTGATTTTAAGGAATAAACTGATTCAAAACAATTGTTCAGTGCCAATAAATAAATAGATTGGTTATGTGCACCATTCAAATCTGGAACTGTGCCTCAATCTGAGCCAATGTGCATCCGCAGCACATTAACATTCACCTTAGAACATGGTTTCTAAATGATACAGGCTGACAGCCAATACTATCGCATCTGTAGTTGCTGAACTCAGTTACCTGCTTGCTGGAGGACATGCTCGCTAGTGCACTGATGCTGCCCGTATCCGCGACGACCATGGCCGATGGGAACCGTGCGGTGTGGGAATACTGGGGAGGATCTGGTTTGTGCGTGTACACTGGAAGGAAACCAAAACAAAACAGCAGTGTTAGGACGAGTTACACCTTCATCAAGCCCAAATCCTCAAACCGATGAACTTTCCCAATCTGTGCTTAAAGACAGATTCGGACACCCTTTCACAATGAGAATAGGATACTCTACTTCCACATTAATTCATGTATTCCAATGTTTGATTTAAAGCAGCTAGCATTGCAAAACATCGTTATGTCAAGTAAAGGAGTATTATGGATTGGGAATGTTTAGCACTGATCACTGTCACCAGGACTGCACACAAAGGCAGGTATAGAAACAGCATCAATGATTCAGCAAGGCTATGGTGCCGCCAATCATATCTGGGGAGACAAATCGGTAAACTTTCTTTGTAAAGGAACTTAACAAATAGATGACTGTCAGGCAAAAGCACCAGGTACAGGTTCAGCTGTTGAGCAACAAGAGGGGATTCTGGTCAACACCGATGGTATGAGATGGAGTCATGACAAATTGGCAGCCCATTCTCACCATCGGCGTCAATGGGAAAGGAAGCCAAGCCCAGTATAAATGGTGCATTGATTTGTTACCAACCCATTTTATGCTACAACTGTTAGACAAGTTTCTCCTCCCCTGCAGCATTCTCCTCTCCCTCCAGGTGCAACCCATATGTCAGAGGTTCTGGATCGTAGAGTTTAGAGGTTTGAAATCCACCCATCACCCACTCCACATGTGGCAGCACCAGCCCTTTAACTGCAAGTTTTTTTTTAAAGACAAAAGGAATTGGAATTATCTCCAAAAAGAGATAAACAATCCATTTTCCAAATGTTACAAGTGAAATATTATGGGGCTGATAATACACTGGCAAGTGGCCAGTGTATGGAATCATGTCAGGTTCCTGTTCCCCATTGTACTGGGCCTGCAGAGTTGAAGCTTAGAAATTCTAGTACACCACAACGTTGGCACCTAACACAAAGGGCAGTGGGGAGCTTTGTATAAACTGTGCACTGCTTTACTGAAATGAACAAACATGAGTAAGTATCGCCGAAGGGAGTGATCTTTAACTGTGATATTCCATGCATTGCGTTTGTTACTCTAAACACATCGGGCCCAGATTTTGTGGTCAGCAGGGTTCATGCTGGTGGCCTTGAAGAAAGCTGTCCACAAAGTTCTGGCGATCACGGTGACATGGTTTTCCTCTCAGTTTAAATCTACCACCACGTTGTGGGGATAGCTTGGCAGCAAGTTAGGGAAGTGACCTATCACATTGAAGCATTCACACAACAAACCAGGGGCAGGATTTTGCTCTTGGCCGTGGGTTGGGGGTGGGGGGGGTTTTGGCAGGGGTGGGTGGGGGAAGTTGGGAAGCTGACTGCTGCCCCCAATCGGCACCACAGCTCGATTTTACGCGGGCGGGCCAATTAAGGCCTGTCCAGTGTGGAATGCGAGCAGACAGCGCGCTGCCTGTGCTGGGGTTGGGGGTGGGGGGGGGGGAAGTGAGCGGGCCTAGCATGAACTTTGTACATACGTGTGAAAGAGCATTGCAATCTCCCTGAGGCAGCTCCATGCCTCAGGGAGATGAAGCACTCTTTGAAAAAACTTAATGAACAAAAAAATGTCATAAAACATGACCCTCATGTGACTCTGTCACAAGAGCAGGGACATGTTTTTAATTCTAGTGTAAAATTTTTATTTGATTTTTAATTGCTTTAGGAAACCTCATCCCGCCTGTGGATGAGGTTTCCTAAACAGTGCAAAGGCCGCTTGGCATTTTTGCCTGCCCTCCAACTGTTAGGTTGGACAAGGAGTGTAAATTTGATGTTAATTACCCCTTTTAATGATCTTAATAGGCTTTTTAATTGTCGGCAGCCTTGCTGCCGACTCCGGTGTGCGCCTGCGGAATGAAATATCATTGGACTACGCAGTCATCGCGTGTCATTATACACTCGGCCGGGTTGGGTGTGTGTCCGCTCACAGAGCTCAATCTTCTGCCCCAGGAAACCACTGAACCCCTTCACTTTTAATCTAAATTTTCAAAGTGTGGAATAAAATACTATGATTGGATTAAGGTAGAAGCTACAGTGAAGATAAACAAATGTTAGGAAAAAAAATTAATAAAATTGCGTTTTTGAAAATATGTGGAAATCTTCAAAATTATGGAGAAATTTGACATTCCACAAATATAGCACTACTTTTTCAGGGCTAGTGAGGGTGTTCGTAAGTACTTATGAACTTAGCACCCTGTTAACAGCTCGGTTACTCCTTATTCAACAGAGTGCAACTTTTCCCAGCATTTTTACAGTGAGACTGATTGCATTAGAATGAAAGTTCTCAGCAATTCATGACTGCAATGAGATTGTTGCCTATGGCAACTTCCATATTACACCATGTGGAAGAGCCTTGAGTTATTGACGGCAACTTCTGAATTTCTGTGCCATTCTGCACATGTTGGAACTCCCAAAGTTGCTGTCAGTTTCAGTGGAGACACTGAGAGTTTCACCGTCACTCTGGGTCATTAAGAGGATCAAACTGGTCTCTCTTATTAGATGATAGTGACTGCTGGTTGGCGTGTTCTCAATCAGCAGGATCCAATTTTAACAAGTTGATGGCCTTCCTCTTTTGAAGTATTCCATCAGTTTGGTGTGGTGTGAAAGAGAGAGGGAAGAGACTATTTCCAAAAATCCTTGAATCACACTTGCAGTGGTCCTCAATAATTCTACAGAAGAAAAAAATGCACATTCTGGATACAAGTAATAAAAAAATTGCATTTAAGCGATGGGCCTAGCCCTAAGGTAAGCCTGTTTGCCTATTGAGAGCTACATAGATCTCCCCCCTTAATATGGAAGTTAAGTGCTTCCTCGTCACAATCTCAGACACGTCTATTAAAGGGGCCACGTGTGCAGGTCTTCCTGTCCCTTCACCTTCATTCATGAAGAAGTGTTTGGCAAAACCTTAATTATTCAACAGCGCATTGTTTGCTTCATAATGACATCGCGATTTGTGGCATCACTCACAACGTGTATTGGCACAGAAACAAAATAAGGATTTTCAAACACCGCACGAGGATGGCATCTCGTTTTAACATTAAACACCGAGGGCCAGGATTGTCCGGCCCCGTCATGGTGGGACCCACCGCGAGGGAGGCGGCGGCCCAGCCATAGGTCCGTTGACTTTTGCTGGGACCGGACGATCCCGTTAGGGGGCGGGGCCAGAGAATCCCGCCCCGAAGGAACATTAGGGCCTGAATTTGTAGGAAGGCCTCCCCCTGACTCCAGCTGCCCCCGGCCATTTTACGCTCAAACGAGCACTGACTGCGGCAGCAGGCGGGATTTCCGTCCATCGCTCGGGAGGAAGCCCCGCCTTGGAGAGCTGCCGGCCAATCTGATTGGCCCAGCAGCTCCCCGATTCCCGCAGCGACTGCGTCGCAGTTGGCCGGGAGATGAACTGCGCGGAGCTGCCTGGGACCAAAGGGGGGAGTTTTCCGTTTCCGGCTGGCACCGGGCGCCATGGCGGGCGTGAGTGGACAATATGGCGGGAAGGCCAAAAATCGGCTGTATGCTGGCGTGAAACACATTTGCAACCGTCCGCTCTGCCCGTCAACGGTGCGCCACATTTCCCGCCACCGGACATGGGGGGATCTTCATTTTAATACATCTGCATATCATTATAAGCCCAGCTCGCTGGAATCATCCCCACCCTACCCCCGCCCCCCCAACGCTGGATCATCTGAGCACACCAACTTGTTTCACTCCAGCGTATATCAGGCTTGCACCTGGCAAGCTGCGCTTCGAGGGAACTTGGAGCTGAGTGCATAGTAACGTTGAGCAGCGCTTGCGAGAGTCGCCTGTTGGACCTTAAGGTTCAGGCGCCGCGCATTCAGGCGAGGGCACGTCGCTTTCTCCCAGCTGACTGACAGGGTGGTGCCGGGGCGAGGGCTGCCCTGCGGTTGGGGGTAGTGGGTGGGCAAGGGCTGCACTACGGTTGATGGCAGTGCTCAAGCATGTGTGGCGGAGTGGGGGGTGGAGCGGGGAGGGAAGCGACCACGCCTTAGGGAAACCTTGTATAAAGTGACCATTCCTCCGCAGCTGAGACAGTTCAGACACAGCCACATTGACATGCCTGGAGTCAGGCTGCTAGCTTATCTGGCCATTCAAGCGACACAGAGGCCTGAAAATGCCACCAAATGCTCCAGAGGTTTTTACCCCGCAGGCACAGACTGCAAACTACTGTGCATTTTAGTGGACAGCAGAACAATTGGACGACTGTGGACGTTGTACAATCCCCTTGTGAAAGTTGGCCACGGAGCAGTGACTGGTAGAGACGCTCACAGCCCCTTTGCAATGTCAACATTCAGATTTGGACCAGTATCCCCCCTGGCTCGAGCTAACAGTGCAGCCTTGCAGTGTGGGTTAGGAGAACGCCTGTGCCTGAGCTGAGAGCACAGCCTGCAGTCCAATGGGCAAAGCTGCTGCCAATTGGTCAGGTGGAGTGGGACGGAGGTGGGTGGGGTTTCGGGTAGCCATGCGGCGCACTAATCTCTGGCCATCCAAATGGGGCCTTCAGACTTAACCAAGGTTCATAGTACACCCAAGCTAATCCACGCATCTCTCTCTTTCATCCTGCAGAAGGAGTACATCAGGAGCACGGAGCCTGGTGAACCAGCTGTATGCCTCGTGGCATACAGAGAGTGAAGACAAAGGAAAGAGGATGACAGAGGTGCCTGGCTGGGAAGAGGGAGGAACAGCACCCTCAAGAAGAAGGGGCGTTTGGGGCTCCTGTGCACCCTGCTGAAGAGCCACAGTGAGCTGACGCTCGTAGGCGCCATGCCAGGGTCTATAGACACCGCCTTTCATTCCTGCAGGTGACCAAGAATCACTGCCACCGAAGACTGCGTATGTCCAGGGAACTGGTCGGTCACATGTGCCAAACTACTGCAGGATCTAACACATGGGGACATCCACTGCCAGTGGCCGTGCAAGTGACCATGGCACTCAATTTCTACGCCAGTGGCCCCTTTCAGGGCTGCACCGGTGACCTCTGTGGGGTCTCACAAGCCTCCACCCACAAATAAATCCATGAGGTCACAGACGCTACCTTCATGAAGTCACACAACTTTGTGCATTTCACCCGGGAGCAGGAAGGCCAGGATGTAAGAGCACTGGGATTTGCCCAGATATCAGGTTTTCCACAGGTGCAGGGTGCCATCAGCTGCACTCATGTGGCACTCAGATCTCCGTGGTATTACGCGGTCAACTACGTCAACCACTCGCTGAATGTTCAGCTGGTGTGTGACCACCACAAATGCATCCTACAAGTCTGCACATGATTTCTACATTCTCAGTGGGTCTCAGATCCTGGACATCTTCCAGGGTCCACAGAGGCTTCAGGGTTGGCTCCTCGGGGACAAGGGCTACCCACAGAGGACTTGCTGCACATCTCCTCCAATGAGGAAGGGGTCAATGGGGATGAAGGGAGGAGGTCCTTGAGGGCGAGGATGGTGGTGATGAGGGCATCGCATTGACTAGACAAGGCAGGTGTGCTTGGGAGGCCCTCATAACTGCCAGATTTGTGGAGGATGATGACGACATGAAGTGAGGGGACACTATAGATCCTCACATTGCTGTCTGAATGTCTGACTCCTGTCTACCTAATGGGAGATCACTCGTGCTCAGTGAACAGGGTCATATCATGGAGATGCAGTGAGGAAACTTTAATTTCTCCTGATCCTATGGCATCCTTTGTGAGCTGAACCCTTCAGAACCACATTGTCACCGGGCACAGGTGCTGATGGGATGGGGAGCCAACTGCATCTCAAAGGCGCTGGGAGCACACAGAGAGAATGAGGGAACTCTGTACCACCAGCCCAGGACATCCTGGCAGCAATGATAAGCCCCATCGAGGTGTGGGCATGACTGATGTGTCCAGTGACTGTGAAGGTGCATCATCAGTGTGCTGGGAGGTTACACAAAGCACAGGGAAGAGGCCCTGGACTGAGACACCTGCCTATATCATGTGCAGGGACCAAGGTTTCATATCTGGGTGACACGAACACTGCATTAGGCAAGGAGACATTCTTGGGAGTTTATTAACAAAGTGAACAGGCTGTACAAGAGATTAACACCCATCCCCAGGCTGTGCAATTAGATCTCCTTAAGCTTCCTAACTCTGCCGCTATGTCTTGATGCTCCCCCATCATCCACAGTAGAGGTGGAGGCAGCCTGCTGACTGCTACACCCTGTCTGTGATGACCCTGATTTCAGGCATTCCTCCACCAGTCTGCAGCCTCTCCCTCTTGTTGTGTGCCAGCTTGTCCTGCATGGATAGAGATGGAGAGAGTGTAAGCAGGACACCTGCCAGGCCAGATGATAAAGATGCCTGGCATGTGTGGGTGGTGAGTGGTCCCATGGATAAGGTGAGGAGAGTGGTGGTGTATGTGAGAGAGTGAAGGGTGATGTCCCTTGAACTGGCAGTGGGAGAGATCCCTGTGGGTGTGTGATGGGTTTGTGAGCGTGTGAGTCGAGAGTGATGAGAGTGACTTACCCTGGCAGAATGGAGGAGATCATTCATCCTCTTGCGGCACTGGGTGGCTTTCCTCTTTTGCAGAGCATTGGTGCTGCCCATCACTGTCACCACCTCCCAAGCCGGATTAGTGAGGTCGCTGCCCATCCTGTGGACAGAGTAAGGGTAGAGGACCGGCCTTCACGGTGTCCAAAGATCATTCCAGGGACGCGTCACTTAATCAGGGAGGGGGGGGGGAGTTGGGTAGCTGCTGTCTTCTTGCCTTTCGGGGCCATGTCTTCTGTACAGCAGTCCTGGGCTGGAAGCTCTGAGAGGTGCGCGCGCGGCTGCACTTTAAATCTGGCGCCCGGCGTGAGGGAGCGGCGAGGTGATGGTGTGGCGGGTGGAAGAGAGGTTGCCCGTCAGTGAGCTGGCATGTGTTCCGGGAATCCAATATTAATGAGGCAGGATTGGAACGATTGAGGCCGATGCGTAAAACGTTCTTTGTCCCGCCCGCTACCGCACAGTGCAAAATCTGGGGCGATTCTGCCCTAAGTATCGGGGGCTGGAAATTCAAGTAAGTGCCGGGGGGTCAAGGGCGGGGAGAGTAGGGAAAGCCTTTGGGTGGGGGGAGCGAATGGGGGTTGTCTCCAGGTGGAGTGGGGTGATCGGGGTCCCGGGGGGGATAGGTTGGGATTGGGGGTGGGGGAGGGGGGAGGTCAGGAGGTCACTGGGCCCTTAAGAGGAGGCTGCCCCCAGTCAGAAGGGGGGGGGCTTCTGATGATGGCGACAACCCCCTCCCCCCCCTCCCCCGTCCCCCGCCCCCTTCCCCTGCCACCCATCCCCTTCCCACCCGAGATCTAACTTTTCTCCATTTTCGGCTTTCCCCCACTGGAGCTTCAATCCACCCACCGGCCTAAAATTGAGGCTGTCAGGAGGGGCAGGGGTTGGGGTGGGGGTGGGGCAGCGAAACAGCCCCAACTGGGGCAAGGGCGAGCTTTCCGTCTGAGGCCTGTGCCCGGCCCAGTGTAAACATTACTGCGAGGTCCCGGCAGGCAGGAACCCCCCGAGGGAATCCCGTCCCTGCAATTCCAACGCTACCCCCTCCCCCCTCCCCTCCTCCGGCCTAAAAACCCGCCGAGCGGGAGCGTAAAAATTCTGGCCGAAGAGAAACCCAAGAGGTACAGAGGCACCAGCCCTTCCCCCACCCTCTCACTGCAGCCTCTCCCAGCTGGGCCTGGCTTTTTTGGGAGGGGGACTCTCTCTGTTTCCCTCCCGATATGAGTTTACGTGGGCGCCACAATTTATGGGCCCCTGGATCTTAATTTTTTCCAAAAATCTATTGCGGCCGCCATTCCACATCTGCTCCCAGTCCACCGCCACTCCACAAGCGATAGACTGAGCCGTCAGGTTGTCTCAAGGCAGCTGTATCGTCACTGTACATATGAATGAAAAGTCTACTTGCAATGGGTATTTAAACCCAAAAAAAAATAGATACTTTCGTAAAATCTCAGAAGCAACCGTCAAGAGTGGATTTCGTGGTTGGCGCGAGGCACAACCTCACAGACCTCAGATAAAATAGTCAGTGCTGCGTTATCCGATTTCAGTTGAGGGGCGGTGATGGGGGAGATGCGCGCTATATATTACTTCAGGGTGGAGGTGATAATAATCAACCTCATTTTTTTCTTTTTTTCCCCTGGTTCACAATCCAGTGGTTCACGCGGGAACACTGGGTGAGAACCCTGGCCTTGACTCTGACACCTCCCGGTTTAGGAAAACCTACCACATTGGCCGTCTAGGTGCGTAATGGGCATTTAGCTGAGTAAGCAGAGCGCCTCTAATGCCCAGAGAGAGCCAGCACCCAGAGGAGCTGGGAACATAATTTTTGCGTCAAAAATCGTCCGGTCACTGGGTCAAGCTGACGAAACCAGCTTTTTAATTAATGCTTGCCAGGAAAGCAAAATCCTTCTTAAAGACAAGTTTCCATTTTATATAAACCGTACCCCAGGATATTGGTGTTCACAGCAAGGCTGGCATTTATTGCCCACGTTCAGTTGTCCTTGAGATGCCGGTGGTGAACCGCCTTCTTGAACCGCTGCGATCCACATGGTGAAGGTACACTGTTAGGGAGGGCGTTCTAGGATTTTGACTCAGCGACACTGAAGGAGCGGCAACATATTTCAAAGACAGGGTGGCGAGTGGCTTGGGGGGGGGGGGAGACTTGCGGGTGATGGTGTTCTCAAGTACCTGCTGTTCTTGCCCTTCTAGGTGGTGGTTGGGGGAGGGGGGGGGGTGGTCTCAGGTCTGGGAGATGCTGCCAAAGGAGCTTTGATGGCTTCATTCAGCGCATCCTGTAGAAGGTGCACTGGGGTAGGGAGGAGCAGGACAAACCATAAAAGCTTACAACACAGAAGGAGGCCACAAAGATTAAAAGGAGGAAGGGGATGTCAGCCCAGACACAGGTCACATGTTAAAATATTTCTTTGTTTGTATAATATTAATAAATTCCCATCATGTTGCCTGCAATAAGCTGGTGGATATTTTCTATATACACAGAGATTGCCCACCCTCACTCCACAGAACCATCTAGTGGCAACAGCATGTAACTACACCATGACGACAGATGCAACAAAATTGAAGGCAGAATATTGGCACCGCAAGTTATGATTCAGTTATGATAGGGTTAATGTTACACAAAATAAATACGTATGAGCAGCTTTATTGCTATATTGGTTTAGGGCTCTGATCCTGCTAGTAGTCTGAGGGTTAATAGTACCTCATAAAGATCTCGTCAAGGTCACAACATAAATTTTATTCTCAAAATTAAATGCCAGCCCCAGCAAATCCTGTCGTTAAAAAATTTTTATAGTACTTAACTCCTAGTCAGGAGGCTGTAGGCCTGAGCCCCAGCACTGCCTTGCATTTGAGTTTGGCTGGCCTTAGTTTGCCTAATGTCATGGCCGGGCGGTGAGCACTTAGCAAGATCGCAAAGTTAAGTCTGGATATGCCAAGCCGCTCGGCCCATTTGATTTCATTCTTCCTGGATGCTAATCCTTGGCTCTTGGAAGAGCGCTGGTATAATTCACCTTACAAAAGGGCTGCCAGCCTCATGCTTGATCTCAAACGTGCTCAATTTCATGCACTCTCTCACCGCCCCCCCACCCCCCCAACCCACCACCACACCCCCCCACCCCCCGCCCCACCCCCCACCCGCCGACCCCACCCACCGAGCCCATAACCAGGAGTGTCCGGAGGCTCATGCGGGGATCTTGAGGAAACCCAGTTACAGACTCTCCATGAGAGAGAAAACTCCCAACTTAGCTTTAGGAACAGAAAACAAAACATTCTAGCCAAGGCAGGAGTGTAAAACAAAGCCCAAACTTATACGTTTTACTTAACGCCAAGATGATTAAAAAGATGATTAAAACTCTGCAGTTTACTCCATCTGCGTGTGGCTTCAGCTGGTAACTAGGCAAAAGACGTTGCCCGTTGGCACAGATTTACAACAGTTAATCATCCGACTTTCATTACACTGTTAGGCCCTTTTTATTGAACACCCAGCCTCCCACTCCGAGCCATGATGATGCCTTACTGTGAGAGTTCTGCAGCTGGGTCACTGTGGCCATGAAGGGTTGCTGTGACATGTGACTCTGAGACTGCTGCATGATTGGCTGCTGATGCGGACTGTGAAGCTGCTGCGAAAACTGCACAGGTTGTAAAGCTGCCAGGCTGCTTGCTGTGACGCTGTTTATAACAGGGACGCTCTGCCCTTGGGATGTGCTTATACCTGAAAATGCAAAAAACAAAACAAAAAGGGAAAACCAGAAAACAATATCAATATCCTCAGCCGGAGCTTTTTAATAAAGAACTTGTCCAAATTCATTTTACACAATTATGAGGCTCTTAAAGGGGACCTGTAAAGCAACTCTCCCACCGCCCCCCCACCCCCACATTGTCCATCTATTCAAAAGAAGTCAGCAAAAGCTGTTAGACAGTGCAGCACAAGGGCACAGGACGCGGCACCGCAGTGGTAATGCTTTCTGGGGATGCAAGGCAGAGGCCTAGACAGCTTTTTGTGAGCTCAAATCCCGCAAGTGGTGTCGGTGGTTTGAAATCAACTGTCTAAATAAAAGGCGGGTCCCCCTTATCACTCGTTTGGAGCAGGGTGATGTTTGCGGGGGGGAGGGCGGCCTAGTGGTAATGCTATTGGGGCCTAGTAGCCCCCAGGCCTGGACAAGAACTCCACGAGAGTTCTTCAAATCGTACCATGACAGGTGGGGGATTTTAAGTAGAAGGTTCTCCCACAAGACCCCACCTTTAAGTGATAGCGTACTGACTGAGGATCAGGGTTGGGGGAGGTACGGAGTGAGGCATCTCATGGTCTGGTGCTGAGGTGGATACTGTTTCTAATTTTCATAAGGCACCCTGATTCAGATGCTCAGTGCAGATTCACAGCTGGCACAGGATTAGAAGAGGCTATGGGCTTGGAAAGTCAACGGAGAAATTACAGAATGAGTTGGATAGGTAACTAAAGGACACAGGTTCAAACTAACAAAAGATCACCCTGCTCTCATGCCCACATGTCTGTCCTTGTCTTGCTGCATTGTTCCAGTGAAGCTCAACGCAAACTGGAGGAACAGCACCTCATCTCCCGACTAGGCACTTTACAGCTTTCCGGACTGAATATTGAGTTCAGCAATTTTAGATCATGAACTCTGTCCTCCATCCCCACCCCCTTTCCAATTCCCCCCCCCCCACCCCACCCCCCACTTTTTTTTCCAATAATTTATATAGATTTTTCTTTTCCCACCTACTTCCATTATTTTTAAATGTATTTCCATCCATTGTTTTATCTCTACCTTTTAGCCTATCTCGATTCCTTCACCCCACCCCACCCCCACTAGGGCTATCTGTACCTTGCTTGTCCTGCTTTCTACCCTTAATTAGCACATTCCTCAGATAATATCACCACCTTCAACACCTCCTTGTCCTTTTGTCTGTGACATCCTTTGGTTATCTCCACCTATCACTGGCCCTCTATCCAGCTCTACTTGTCCCCTCCCCCGCCTTAAACCAGTTTATATTTCACCTCTCTTCTATTTTTCCTTAGTTCTGTTGAAGGGTCATTCAGACTCGAAACGTTAACTGTGTTCCTCTCTGCAGATGCTGCCAGACCTGCTGAGTTTTTCCAGGTATTTTTGTTTTTGTAAAAGATCTTTTGGGATAGATATCAGTAAGTTCAAATAGTGATTAAGGTAATAGGCTTCATAAGGAGCAGGAGCAGGACTAGGCCATTCAGCCCCTCCAGCCTGTTCCGCCATTTAACAAGTTCATGGCTGATGCAGCCATGGTCTCACCTCCTCTTTCTTGACTGATTCCCATAATCCTTAACTCCCTTACAGTTCAAGTCCAGAATGAAAACACAGTAAAAACTGAGCAATAAGAATACTGGTCCGAAATGTTTTTCCTATTGGGAAAACTTTAGGTTGAGTAAATCATGGAATCATTTGGTTAACAACTGGACACTGCAATGTGCATTTCATTGGGCGGAGGGATTGTGGAAGGTTGATTGGTCTCTGTGATACCCCTCATACCTACACCTTCAGTATTCAAAGATGTTCTTGGGATGTAGGCCATGCTGACAACACTTCACTTTCTGTCACTCCTAATTGCTCTCTGAGTAGTTTACTGAGCTATTAAGAGTCAGTTGTGAAGTGCAGACTACAGTGTCTAGCAGGTCAGATCTGTTAGGGTTAGCAGGTCCTCTTCTCTGAAGGACAATTAGTGAACCAGTTGGGTTTGGAATGAGAATCCGGCAACTCTTATGGACATAACTGAGGAGGGAGTTTCTGCTTTACTTGGGAGTCAGATTGAGCCTTGGCTCCTCATTAATGCTACAACTTCCTGGTGCTGGTGTGAAGCAAGGCCATTTTGTACCAACACTAAGGATCTAGTGCAAATGCAGCCAAAATCATTCTTAACTCATTATTTTTCATTCTTCCACATAGTACATTCTTAATAAAATTAAATTGTTGTTTCTGGTTGATTTTCTTATCTCTTCTATGATGGGATATTAAGATAGAAAAGGGGCCTGGTTCAGAGTCTTGCTCCACGGGAGTGCAGTTCAGGGAATCAGGGGTATTGAGCTCCATGCTCATGGCAAGCAAATCCCACACTGGCATTGCAAATCCCGCACTAGCATTGCAAATCCCGCACTGGCATTGCAAATCCCGCACTAGCATTGCAAATCCCGCACTGGCATTGCAAATCCCGCACTGGCATTGCAAATCCTGCACTGGCACTGGAAATCCCGCACTGGCACTGCAAATCCCACACTGGCATTGCAAATCCCGCACTGGCACTGCAAATTCCACACTGGCATTGCAAATCCCGCACTGGCATTGCAAATTCCACACTGGCATTGCAAATTCCACACTGGCACTGCAAATCCCGCACTGGCACTGCAAATCCCACACTGGCATTGCAAATCCCGCACTGGCACTGCAAATTCCACACTGGCATTGCAAATCCCACACTGGCATTGCAAATCCCACACTGGCATTGCAAATTCCACACTGGCACTGCAAATCCCGCACTGGCATTGCAAATCCCGCACTGGCACTGCAAATCCCGCACTGGCATTGCAAATTCCACACTGGCATTGCAAATCCCGCACTGGCATTGCAAATCCCGCACTGGCACTGCAAATCCCACACTGGCACTGCAAATCCCGCACTGGCATTGCAAATCCCACACTGGCACTGCAAATCCCGCACTGGCACTGCAAATAATTTCTTGGGTGCTGGGAGTCCTCAGAATTTCTTGTTTGAGCCTGGGCAGTGCTCACTACCTTGTAGTGTACTCAAGTACCACAGTTGACCCTTATCTCATTCTCAGCTGACATCCATACATGTGGACTTCCCAGCAGTAGCCATTGAACAGTAGCTGACTGACCAAATTGCGCTGCTGTCTTGTGCAGAGACACTGATACCAATTATAAGGGTAAATTCAGTGGGGTGGCGTTAGGGCTACAGTTCTGTATTCAATACAGTCTCAAGGTTTCAACAACCTCACGCCTGAAGCACTAGCACTCCAAACATTTGAGCACAGATTTGTAAAAGTCAAATCATGTTTGGCTAATCTAACTGAAGAGCCCAATACTGTGTTGCCTGCCAGCAGACACAATGCCCACTGTCTCCAGCACTGGCGCACGATTAACTGTGATGGATTGCTGCACTGCACCCTGTACAAGGTTACTTCGACAGTGCCTCCTGGTCGCTTGACCTCTACTGCTGAGAAGGGCAACAAAACAATGGAGACACCGTCATCTCCATATTCCCTTCCAGGTGACGAACCATCATGACTTGGGCATGTAGATTGTCAGTCCTTTACTGTCGCTGGAATACCTACTGAGCACCATTGTGAGAGCACCATCCATTGCAAGGACTACAGTTCAAGGTGAAGACCCACCAGCTTTGCAGGGCCACTAACGATGGACAACAATCACAGCCTGGTCAGTGTCACCCTCACCCAGCAAACAAATAATAGCAAAAAAGGGAGAGATACAAACTCCCACTGAACATGTCTCCCCTCCCGGGAGCTCTTACTCAGCTTCTAATACCTCACCTGTAGTCCTGCTAAGATCAGTCAGCCAAGTTGAGATAGGAGTCGACCGTTATAACCTTATTGGTCTATATTGGCTCAGTGCCACACCACATGGTATACCTATTTTGCCAGCAAAGCCAGGTGCCCTAGTAGCAAACCTATCATGAATAAACATAAGCACTGCTAACCCAGGTGCCTAGAACATTATGGAACTCTCATTGCAAAGTGAAAAAGCAGCTGACTAAATGTCACCCTCAATATAGCTGGTTGGTTGGAAAGAAGCCATACTTTGTGCTATCGCCATGACTCCAGAGAGGGGGTTGATGATGAGGTTCTGCGTTTGTTGATGATTGTGATGTGGAGGCTGTGACAAGCTATGGATATTTGTCAACGTGCTGACTGGAGGCAGAGGTCCACCTGCGGCAGTGATCTAAACAAAGAGAAAAGGGAAAAAACAGCTCAGATACCTGTCCCAAAAGTTACCAATATAGTGGCATGTTTTCAGCCAGTGGACATAAGTGCATCATTAAATGGGCCATCGCATCTGTAAACAGTAAGGAAACATTTGAATGCATTACGAATTATTTGCATTATCCAATTCCTTTTTTATGGACATGAGGAGAAGCTCTGGGTTTTGTCCCTGGCCTCAACAGTGACTTTCTTCAAAGTGTACAGACTCGGCGGTTTGGCTACCATCATGACAAGATTTGTACCCTGAGGCAGCTCTTAAAGTCATGAACAAGACATGGCACATCACCAATCCAGTGTCACTATCCCCATCGATGCTCCAAAACAAACACAGGTGGGATTACTATTGGAAAGTGACTGGGACTGGTCAGATGGGACACTAGGATCAATGGTCTTTTCCAGTACTCCTCAATCTTTATGCTCCTAACAGGAGCCTCCAGGTTTCAAAGAATTTGTACCTGAAGCACAAGCATTCCAAACATCTAAGCATGGATTTGTAAAAGGCAAATCACATTTGACTAAGAATAAAGAAGGCACACAGATAAAGGAAAGGCAGTGGATGTTGTCTATATTGATTTTAAGAAAGCATTTGACAAAGTACCACATAAAGGGCTGGTTAACAAAATTGAGGCTCATAGGATAGGAGCGTCAATGTCAGCCTCATAAAAAATTGGCTTAAGGACAGAAAACAGCGAGTTGTGGTATTGGTTGTTTCTCTGACAAGAGAATGTAGACATTGTTGTCCTGACAGGGTCAGTGATAGGATCATTGCTTTTGACTCAGATATTGGAATGCAGAATAAAATTTCAAAATTTGCTCATGATAGCTAACAAACTGGAGGTTTGGCCAGCAGTGAGGATAATACCAATCAACAACAATAGGACATAGATAGACGAGCAGAATGGACAGATAAGTGGTAGATGGAATCTAGTACAGAGAACTGTGAGATGATGCATTTTGGCAAAAGGGATAGGGAGAGGCAATACAGACTTAATGGCCAGTATTTTCCATCCCTTCCCACCAATGGGACCTTACGGTGCCACCGAAGGCAACGGGGCCGAAAAATTCTGCCCAATGACACAGTTCTAAAGGCCATAAAGAGACAGAGGGACCTGAGGGTTCAAGTGCATCGATTTTTGAAGATGGCAGGATATATTGAGAGAGGAGTTAGCAAAGCTTATAGAATTTAAGGCTTCATAAATTGAGATAGACTCACAGATGTTTACAGCACAGAAGGAGGCCATTTGACCCATCGTGTCCGTGCCGGTCAACAAAGATCTGACTCCATTAATACCATTTTCCAATGCTTGACCCATAGCCCTGAAGGCTATGGCAACACAAGTGAATATCTAAATACTTCTTAAATGTTACAAGAGTTTCTGACTCAACCACCCTTTCAGGCAGTGAGTTCCAGGCTCCCACCCCCTTCTGGGTGAAAAAATTTCTCCTCAACTCCCCTCTTAGCCTTCTAACTCTTACCTCAAATCTATGCCCCCTGGTTATTGACCCCTCTACTAATGGAAAAAGTGCCTATCTATATATCCACCCAATCTATGCCCTTCATAATCTTATACAGCTCTATCAGGTCCCCTCTCAACCTTCGCTGCTCCAAGGAAAACAACCCCAGCCTATACAATCTTTCATCATAGTTCAGACCCTCCAGCCCAGGCAACATCCTGGTAAATCTCCTCTGCACCCTCTCAGTGCAATCACATCCTTCCTATAGTGTGGTGACCAGAACTGCACGCAGTAGTTCAGTTGTGGCCTAACCAGCGTTTTGTACAGATCCAGCATAACCTCCCTGCTCTTGTATTCTATGCCTCAGCTAATTAAGGCAAGTATCCTTCTTAATCACCTTATCTACCTGCCCTGCTACCTTCAGGGATCTGTGGATATGCACACCAATGTCCCTCTGATCTTCAGTACTTTCCAGGGTCCTAGCATTCATAGTGTAATCCCTTGCCTTGTTAGCCCTCCCCAAGTGCATTACCTCACACTATTGAGTACAAAAGCGAGAAAGTTACCCTGAACCTTTATAAAGCTCTGGTTAGGCCACAACTATTGTATTGCATCCAGTTCTGGTCACCACACTTTAGGAACGATGTGAGAGTCGTTGAAAGGATGCAGAGGAGATTTACCCATAATAGTTCCAGGGATGGGGTGCTTTAGCTCCAAGGTTAGGCTGGAGAAGGTGGGGTTGTTTCCCTTTGGAGCAAAGGAGGTTGAGGGGTGATTAAATGAATAGAGGCCTACAAGATTACGACAGGTCTGGACAAGGTTGAAAAAGAAAAGCTGCTCCCATTAGCCGATGGCACAAGGACTTTGGGGCACAGATTTAATGTTTTGGGCAAGAGATATGGTGGTGGGGATCAGGGGGAAACATGAAGAAGAATCTTATTAGGCAGCAAGTGGTAATCGCCTGGAACTCACTGTCTACAAGGGTGATGGAAGTGAAGATGATGATTGAAGGCAACTGGATGGGCACTTAAGGGAAATAAAATCGCTGGGCTACAGGGACAGAGCAGAGAAATGGGACTGACTGGAATGCTCCATAGAGGGCTGGCCTGAACTCAATGGGCCAAATGGTCTCCTTCTATGCCTTAATGACACTTCAGCCCCATGACTTTCCTCTGTGACTTCGCCAGAGAGTAATGCCAATCACTAATTAATTCTCACCAGCTCCTCTGCACAGGAAAGGTGAAGTGGTGCCCTGCATTCACTGAGAGCAGTTACATACCAATAGCAAATAGTGCAAATCACCATTAAATGGTAAATGGTTGCCAGCTACAATCTAATTGCAATTAATGGCCATCAATGGAAAACCTTCGTGCCAAGAACTATTTGCACCATACAAATGAAAGGATAAAATGAGATTAAGTCCTGGAAGAAGGTTCTAAGACTGATGAGGGGAGGATTCTTGCTGGAAGGTCTAAGCCTAGAACATGGAGCGGAAAATTGCAAACCAGCAGGAAACTGGCATTTGGCCGCATTCCGAATTTTCCTGTCCTGCCCGCCATGATGCTTGCTGCTGGCGGGACCAGAGAATCCCGCCCATAAACCTTTCCTTTCTCCTTACACACTCATAGAATCATAATCATCTTACAATATAGAAGGGAGGAAGCCATTTGGCTCTTGGCTGCCGGTGCTGCCTTTCTGACAGAGTTATCCACAAAGTCCCATTCTCTTGCCTTTCCATTTCCATTTTAACATTTCACTTTTTACTGAAAATGTATCCACTTCCCTTTTAAAAGGAATTGTAGATTAATTTGACGGTTGAAGTTTTATATTGCAAGTGTCATGATCAATCTCCATGAACAAATGGGTCGTTGAGGGGATTTTAGGAGGAAAGTCTCGTCCTTTTTTGCCCTTTTCTCTCCTGAAGGTGCTGACTCATGCAGGAAACATTTCTCTAGCTCCCAGCTGCCTGAGTGGCCAATTCCCTAGGCAACGAGCAAGTCTCAGTTGTTCCTGATATACTGCAACCCAAAATGGCCTGTTTTTCTTCCCCCAAAGAATGGCATGCATGCTATTGAAGAGCTCCGCACTTCCACAAACCCAATGCTTTGCCTTTCATTCAGGTGAGCTTTGATGGAAAGCACTCAGAGGTAGCTGGTTGTTTGGGGGAGGAGGCACTTTCAGCAGCAGAGCTGGGAGAAGCGCTCACTCACGAAGCAGGATTTTCCAACCCTGCTGAGGCTGGGAGAGTAGGCAGATGAGGGGTGGGTGTGCGCCAAAAATATCCACACAGGCCATCGGGTTGTTTTCTGACCCTGTGCCTGGTGTCAGCCATTTTGACCAAGGTGAGTTCAGGGCCCAGCAAGGCCACTTCCCCACCCCCAACCCTCATAACCCCACTCGGCCCTAACGATGGTGGCCTGGCTGCTTTATGTGCTTTTTAAAATTCTTAAGAAACCTTCACGGCGAAGCAGCCCCTCAGTTACTTACCCTTTACTGCAGCTGGATACACCTATGAAAGCCTCTGATTAGCCATCCAGCTTCGAGAGCCCGTCCGCTGCCCTTCATTGGATGGGGAACCTGTCTCCATATCAGTTAAGGGGGTGCCCTAGCCAAAATTCCAAACAGTGACTGCTCCCCACAACCACACTCCCCTCCGCCTCCCCCCCACACCCCACCACCACCCCAGGGGTGCGGACAAAGTCCCAGCTCCTGTTTCCCACCACCCCCCCCCAAAGCGAAAATTCTGCCCAAGGAGTTTGTCCTGTAAATGGTACTTTGATGTCTGCGCATACACTTCCTGAATCCTTATTAGAAAATACATTTGAGGCACAGCGAAGCAGCATAGTGAGGTTTCAGTGCACAAGATCTGATCCCAGCCATGTCCCCATGGAAGACATTGAACAGAGGTCTAGCTTCTCCCTAGAGGATCTTCAGACCATTCTCTGGTACTCTCAAGAAGCCAGCTGTCTAACTCCCAACTGGTGTCTAGCCCTTCCTCTTAGTAAAGTATGACATGTGGTGTGGCGTCCATCGTAGAAGAAAGATTGAAACATGTAAGGAAAAGCGAATGAGCTCAGTCAAGAGGCTGGGAATGGTTAGCACGATATTATGGGTTGAAAAGCCAGTGGATTGGAGGAGGAAGGGAAGCTTAGAGAGTTGAAGAGTCCCGCTGTTTAGAAACAGAATAAAAGGTTGCACAATGAGTCTAGGCTGTAGGATGGATGTAAGTACGGTAGAAAGGAAGGAATGCTGGAAGAAAAGAGGTAGAAAGAAAAGGATAAAGAAATAAAGGAAGGTAGGAAGAAAGAAAGTAAAAGCCCTTACTTTGTGCTTAATCATGTCCTTGCAACATATAGCACTTCACAATCTAGATGTCATGGTTCACATGGGAACCAATGACATAAGTAGAACCAGGAATGATGTTCTGCTAAGAGAATTTGAGGAGTTAGGATCCAAATTAAAACACAGAACATTTTCTTTCTTTCATGGGATGTGGGCTTCATTGGCAAGGGATGTTGCCCATCCCGAATTGCCCTTGAACTTGAGTGGCTTGCTAAGCCATTTCAGAGGGCAGTTGAGAGTCAATCACATTTCTGTGGGTCTGGATTCACATGTAGGCCAGGTAAGGATGGCAGATTTCCTTCCTTAAAGGGCATTAGTGAATCAGATGGGTTTTCACAAAAATCAATGATAGTTTCATGGTCACCATTACGGAGGCTAGCTTTATAATTCCAGATTTTATTAACTTAATTTATTAACTTAATTTAAACCCCCCTAGCTGCCGTGAAGCAATGTCCCCAGAGCATTAGGCCAGACATCTGGATTACTAGTCCAGTAGTATTACCACTGTGCCACCATCCTCCCCCAAGCTATCAAAGGTAATCATTTCTGGATTGTTACCTGAGCCACGCGCCAATTGGTATAGGGTTAAGCAGATTAGAGAATTAAATGCATGGCTCAAAGAGTGGCACGGAAAGAAGGGGTTTCGATTCATAGGGCACTGGCATCAGTGCTCAGGAGAGAGTGAGCTATTCTGTTGGGATGGGCTACACTTGAACCAGGATTGGACCAGCGTCCTGGCCAATCGTATAACTTGGGCTGTGGACAGAGCTTTAAACAAACAGTGGGAAGGTGGGGGGGGTTGGGGTGTGTGTGTGTGTGTGTGTGTGTGTGTGTGTGTGTGTGTGTGTGTGTGTGTGTGTGTGTGTGTTCAGGTGAAGAGGGGGTTAGAAATCCTAGGAGAAAGGTCGAGGCAGCGGAGGAATGTAACAATGTGGGTTAAGGCAAGCAGAATGGGACAGGAAAGGACGGAGAGTTTAACAAAAAATGTGTATCAATGAATAAGGTCATTGCAGGGAATAGAAGCAAAAAAATGAAATGAACAGTTCTTTATCTGAAACATCTGCAATAAAATAGATGAACTAGTGGCACAAATAAGAGGTAAATGATTTAGATCTAATCACCATTACAGAGACATATGGTTATAAAGTGATCAAGGTTGGGCAATAAATATTCCAGGGTGCACAATGTTTAGGAAACACAGACAGAATTACAAAAGAGGAGGAGTAGCCCTGATAGTAAAGGATGACATAAAGACATTAGAGAGAAGGGATCTGGCCTCAGAAGATCATGAAGTAGAATCAGAAAGGGTGGAAATTAGAGATAGCAAGAGCCATCACGCGCTGTTTTACGCTTGAGCAGGTCAGGTGCGCACCCACCCGCTCAGCGAAAAATTCTGCCCTAGGTTCCTGAAGTGCAGTGGCGAGTGGAGCGGACGATCGCAAAAACTGGTTTCACAACGGCATGCAACCGATTTTTGGCTGTCTTGCCATATTGAGCCCCCCAAGACCACCATGACGCCCGACGCCAATGGAGCCGGGAAAATTCTGGCCTTTGTGTCTGTCTTCACAGTAGAAGACACAAGTTTCATTCCAGAAAGAGGTGGTAAACTAGGGGCTAAAAAGGAGTGAGGAAATTAGGGAAATTATTATCAACAGAGAAAAAGTATTGGCGAAACTTAAGGGACTAAAATGTGACAAATCCCCTGTGCCTGATGGCCTTCACCCTAGAGTTCTAAAGAAAAAGCTGCAGAGATAGTGTATGCACTGGCTATGATTTTCCAGAATTCATTGGATTTGGGAACAGTCCCATCAGATTGGAAGTTGGCAAATGTTACTCTGCTTTTTAAGAAAGGAGGGAGAGAGAAAACAGGGTACTACAGGCTAGAAACAGAAATACCTGGAAAAACTCAGCAGGTCTGGCAGCATCAGTGGAGAAGAGCACAGTTGACGTTTCAAGTCCTCATGACCCTTCAACAGAACTTTCTGTTCTGTTGAACGTTCTGTTGAAGGGTCACGAGGACTCGAAATGTCAACTGTGCTCTTCTCCGCCGATGCTGCCAGATCTGCTGAGTTTTTCCAGGTATTTCTGTTTCTGTTTTTGTTTTTGATTTCCAGCATCCGCAGTTCTTTGCTTTTAGAACTACAGGCTAGTTAGTCTAACATCAATTGTTGGGAAAATGCTGGAATCTATTATTAAGGAAATGTTAACAATGCACTTAGAAAAGCATAAGGGAAATCCTGTTTAACAAATTTAGTGCAGTTTTTTGAGGATGTAACTAGTAAGATAGATAAAGGGGAACCAGTAGATATAGTATATCTGGATTTCCGAAAAGTCCTTGATAAGGTGTCACACAAAAGATCAATAGGCGTGCCTGGAGCTGGAGGTAATATAGAGGATTGGTTAACAGATAGGAAGCAGAGAGTGGGCATAAATCAGGTTAATCAGGAGAAAGAGTATGAGAGGAAGCTAGCTAGAAATGTAAAAATGGCTAGCAAGAGTTTCTGCAGGTATTTAAACAGGAAAAGAGTAAATTAAGTGAGTGTGGTTGTGAGAGTGACAATCGGGAGCTAATAGTAGATAATAAAGAAATGGTGGATGAAATGAACAAATATTTTGTTTCTGTCTTCACCATAGAAGATACAAAAAAAAATTCCAGTAAGAGCTGTAAATCAGGAGGTGGAAGGGAGAAAGGAACTTGGTAAAATTACAATCACTAGGTAAGCAGTACTGAGCAAACTGATGGAGCTACGGACTGACAAGTCTTTGGGCGCAGACGGACTTCATCCCAGAATCTTAAAAAAGGGTGTTTATGAGATAATAGATGTGTTGGTGCTAATTTTCCAAAATTCACTAGGTTCTGGAAAGTTTCCATCAGCCTGGAAAGTAGCAAATATAGCCCTTCTATTCAAGAAGGGAGGAAGGCAGAAAATGGGGAATTATAAGCCACTTATCTTGACGTCTGTCATGGGGAAGGTGAGGAAATTGGGTCTATCTTCTCTGGAGTTTAGAAGAATGACAGATGATCTTGTTGAAATGTACAAGATTCTGAAGGGGTTTGATAGGGTAGACACTGAGAGTTTGTTTCTGCTGGTAGGTAAAATATGGAGGCACAGTCTCACTTTAAGGGGGCTATCATTTAGGACTGAAATGAAGGGAAATTACTTCACTCAAAGGGTTGTGAATCTTTGGAATTCTCTACCCCAGAGAGTTATGGATGCTCCATTGTTGATTACATTTAAGACTGGGATAGACAGATTTTTGGCCTCTCAGGGAATAAAGGGATATGGGAACAGGCAAGGAAGTGGAGTTGAAGCCCAAGATCAGCCATGATCGTATTGAATGGTGGAGCAGGCTCGACAGGCCGTATGGTCTACTCCTGCTCCGGTTTCTTGCATTCTTGAGTTCATATACAGTGAATTAGCTTTGGAGTGCAGCGACTGGTATGTAGGCAATGCCAGCCTGGGGATGTCAAAAAAACTGAGCAAAAAATAAAACAAATGAGCTTATTATCAATGTGATTGTTGCCAGTGATAAAGAATAGTGTCATGCCCAGAACACAACTTTACAACGCATTTAATCAATAAATTGAAAAGGTTCCTTTGTCAGCTTTATTGGTTGAGTACAGAACCTGCACCTTTAGTGCTGTGCAGGCTAAGGGTTACAGCACTGCCTTTCAGTCCTAACTTATTTTGGATTCCAGACCTTCATTTCCTACAAAGCTCTCATTGTTTTGTATGAGCCTGTCCGCCATTAAAAAGAGACTTGTTTGTTTTGCCTTCTCAGACTCTTATCTTATCAGCATTACAGTTACAATGGTGCAGGTGTACTCACCATCTTGCCATCAGGTGACAGCAGACTGTGGCTTGGGTCCAGGTTTGCTGGCGAGACTTGCTGTAAAACTGTTTGGCTTGTCACCATGGCACTGTTACCATGGTGGCTGATTGCTGTGGAAGAGGAGACTTCACTGGTCCCTTGCTGGCCATATCGCACACCTGCTGCACAAAATAAATTAAAAATCAAATACATTGAAATAGACTGAATTCTATTTTAGCCTCTGAAGCGACAAGGCCCAACTGAGAGCAAACAAAAAAGAACACATGAAGTAAACACTGACATGGTGGTGGGGGCAAAGGTGAAAGGTCTCTGGTGTATTTAAGTATGTCAGTCAACGTTCTGCCTGCATTCCCACTAAACAGTAGGATGAGAAGATCAGCATTACAAGGCACAAAACCAGATGTGACAAGAACATCAAATTATGACATATGTCAAAGGCAGCATTTAACTTTATAATGATGATAAAGCCAAATACAGTTCAGAATTTCAACCTTTGTAGGTTTTCTTCTGTTAAAAATAATTTTCCATTGGTTTTTTTAAGCTGAATTATGTGATAAAACCTAGATGCAATCCTGACTCATGTAACTTAAGGCAAAGCTCTGATATTCTTTGGAAGTGCTAGACCTTCTCCCCATTAATTCTGAACAGGATACTATCTGGGCCATGATCTGCAATGGCAGTCAAGGCAATCTGACACATGAACCCAACAGATGGGCACATCTCCACTTTATTGCTGATGAATGACCAACCAGCCTGGCTTATTAACTGCACATGGAGGGATAGACCTGTCACTACAGCCTGGGACTATCCCCACTCAGTTCCAGATAATCCTGCAAGTTAAGGCCTTGATGGGAAGGCTGGACCAAACAGACAAGAAGCAGAAAGTGTACAAGTGCCCTGTTTTGGTTAGCTGCTTGGTTTCAGCCGGTTAAAACTCCCACAGTACCCTAGGTGCATAACTATGTGTCCCTAACATTTGACTCTTGCCAACCTGTGCCTCAATTCCCTTGTTTTTTGGCCGGGTGGAGTGGTGTCCTTAAGGGAAAAGAGTGTGCATTTCATATCAGGTTAACAGAATCTGTGTAGCTTTCTCAGGGGTTAGACGCCCATCTAACTAGAAGTAATCTGCTATGTCACATTAAACAGGATGATAGCACAACACAAATGAATGTCACATCAGATCTTGTGCACAAAAAGCACTTGTGAGCAGGAAGATCCTTGTTAGCAGGGTACTTCAATGTTAGTGAAGCAGTTGCTTTAAACCTTGCACTCTTGGTTGAACTAGAGATAAAGTTAGCATCAAACTCCAGAACGGCTGTTTATAACCATGAATTATGGCGGATGAGACATTTCTTTCAGTCCATCTTGATTATAGGGAAGGGGAAGATGGAGTTGAGGTTGGGAGTCTTTCCCAGTCTCAAGATTACTGAGGCTGACCTCTCAAGGCTGCCCAAGGTTTGCCTCAGTTGGGCAAGTTTTGTCAGTGAGGCTTAACATCCTGAGGAAATAAAAGCACTACTGCCCGGCTCACCCTGACTGAGTAGCACCTCCTGCCAGCTGGCCATGTTGGGGCACTGATGGTTGTGGAGATGTTCATAGCCAAGAGCACCTTGACTTCCTTCATGAAGGAAGATACCGGGCAGCGAGTGGCCTATGAGGGGAGAAAATGGGGAGAAAAAAAAGATAAAATGAAAAAAAATAAATTTGACTAGAACACGGACAGACAATAACAAATTGCATTTCTGAAGTGAAACTCATGTGCAGCAATGAAAGGATGTGTATTTATATAGAACTTTCCACATCTTCAGGACATCCCAAAGTGCTCCATAGCCAATTAAGCATTTGCACAATGCAGCCATCATTGTAAAGGAGACAAAGGTGACAATCAATGTCTACACAGCAAGTTCCCACAGATAGCAATGAAGTAAATGTCCAGCCAATCTGTTTGAAGTTTTGGTTGAGGGATAAATATTGGCCAGAACAGGGGTGAACTCACCTGATCTTCAAAAAGTGACAAGGTATATTCTATGTTTGCATTAAAAGATGGCAGATGGGGCCTCAGTTTAATAAAAGACAACACCACTAACAGTGCAGCACCCCTTGGTACTGCACTGAAACACCAGTCTGGATTATTTGCTCAAATCTTGGAGCTGAGTTTGAATGCACGACCAGCTGACTTAGAGACAGAGGTGCTCCCTACTTTGCAAAGAACACCTATATAATATGGCTAAAGAGCAAAAAACGGTAGATAATAAACAGGAGGAATAAAGAGAAAATGGAGGGGCTTAGCATTGATTGGGCAAGGCATAGGAAAGAGAGGAAGTTGGAAACGCAGGAAGGGAGGTGACTAGCCAAAGGAACCAAGAGCAAAAGTTCCAGAGAACAGGAGCGGAGCGGCTGAGAAAGAGAACATTTTGAGTTGCAAACCATTTGCACTATGAAAAATGAGCTCAGTTATCATAACTTGTGCTATTTATGATTGATAAATCTGTTGAGTCGTCCCTCGATCATGGTGCCTTGAAAGCAGCCTTTCAGTCACAATGAAAACAAGACTTCTTTTATAGCTGGAAATTTGCCAACACAAGCAGCTTAACTCATGTCCAGGGCAAACATTGTGCAATGCTGGGGTGATGGCATTATTGAATATTTCAGTGTAACTGTTGTCACCATTTTTCACAATTGCCAACTTCCTTCACATTTCTGAGATTGTGACACTTGTTTGTTCTTGCAGCAGCTCCTTCCACAAGCTGCTCAGAAATCACAGGAATGACCCTAGCCGTACATTAATTTGTTACTTCCCTGAAAGGTTTTGAGACCTATATCTCCCTATGTGGCTCAGAGGAAAAATGCACCAGAAACTAAGCAGCATGAAGCTTGCTCTGCGTTAGCTGACCCTAACTACAATTGGCTTCAATTTTCAGGAGGCATAGAAGCTATCCAAGGACTTTTCACCACCATGGCTGATGCACAATGGACAATCCAGTCAACTATTAGAGGGCTGTAGAATTCTAACCCAGCTGGGCCAGAGCTTCAGGAGTGGAGAAAATTAGAAGATAATATTTTCACATACGACCTGGCCGTTGGTTCATTCCTTTGTTCGTGTTGTGGAGGTTTAATCAATAGGCCAAATGTGGTAACAGCACAATTTGCAATGTCACAGGGTGGCCCGGTTAGCTCAGTTAGCTACGTGGCAAGTATGTGGTTCAGAATAATACCAAAAGCACTAGTTCGAATCCTGTTCCAGCTGAGGTAGACTTCCAACCTGCTTTCCCCTGCTCAGCCCCTGAGAGTGGAAGACAATAGCAAATCACCACTGACAAAAACAACCTGCTAGGAAAGCAGCTCAGGATGAAGCATCAACAGACGATGAGCCAAGGACTTTGGGCAGAGCAGCCATGGAATGATGTGGTCAGATGTGCTCCCAACCAATGCTGTACCCCAATGAGTGCCTGATCTCAATCCGGAGGGGCACTATATAGGGTGCTAACCCACCAATGTGGAGGAAATATTGGAGGGATAACCCTTATCAGGGCACTCTCGATAACCAAATAGCAGTTGGTTCAAAGTTGCAATAGGCAAGGACTCAAAAACAAATACTCCATCACCCTTCCTCCAGCTTCTGTCTTGGTCAAATTCAATGCGTAGACCAGGAAAAGCAGGGAGAAATAATGGGATTTATATCCTTAGGAAAGGCAATGGATTAGTGTGAATATTATTACTAAATTAAAATGCAAACCTATGAAGATTTGGGCTAGAAAAGGTTGTTAGGCTGACTGATGGCTCTTTCTACATAGGGTGTGCACCTCCTTCCTCAACACCACCAACTCCTGAAGAGGCAAAACAATGAAGGGGGAGAAACCTGCTATCAACTTCAAAAAACACTCAGGAAAATTCTTCCCTGATTCCAAGGGCAATGAAGCAGCTCCATAATGATTGTCCATGATATATAACCAAGCATAACTAACCCCCATCCACCCATAGTCCCACTCCCTCAGCAAGTGGTCACCCCTTCCTAAGGACAGCAGTGTGGCCTTACCACATTGTCGAAACATATTAACGTAGTCAACACGGATTGATTATTAATTTTCTTACATAAGGATTAGCTGCTCAGATCAACATCATTTGTATATCAAAATGGTGGCATCTCATTAAAGAAGTGGCAAAGTAACAGCTTTTGACTGCATTTCTATGACCTTATGTTAATGACTAAAAGTTATTTTTTTGTAAAGCTTCCATAAAGGTTCATCGATTTTCAATGTAAGCTCAGTCATGGACCCTGTTTCCTTGTCTTCAACCCAAGTCTATGCTGCAATGGTTTGCCTTGTAAACATCAGCAAGACAGTAAAATACTTAACTGGTTCTGCTGCCCAGTGGTCAAACAATGGTCCAGGGCCCAATAAAAAGCCTTTATTTTACAACCCAATCTGCTATAAACCTGTCAAAAGGAGGAAAGTCTATTCCTGCATTGGCCATTAACAGTATCTTACATGAATGCTTTGTGAAGTCCTTTGTAACTCTTTTACCTCTACATTCCTAAAGACATTGACTAATGCCAAGATTCAGTTCTACAGGTATAGGCACCCTCCTGTACCTTCCGAAGTAAGCATTCCAGTCTGCGCAGTGAGCCTGATCTTACCCTCGCCTAATATCCATTGGCACGTGCCATATGGAGCTGCCGGATTTTATGATCAAGGCTGGGAATCTTGACTGGTTCTTTCCCTTCCCTAAGGGATGTTGATGTTAATTGTGGCATTCCCACCATTAATGCAGTTCAAACCAAATAACCTTGTGACTGAACCTGGTATCGTCCCTTCTACATGACTATTTCCAGCACCAGTATGCACGTGCTGAAATGAGTTTGCATGATGCGTTAATAATAATGCTGCTGGTCAGTCGTGGTTTTGTTACTCTCCACTCTTCAGTATGATGACAGTTCTTCCTGGTTATCTTCATCTAGTCTTCTTCAGATTACTTGCTGCTCGTCACCAACCAGAAAAGCTGAAATCAGCAAGACCTTTGAGGGCTCAGGACAGTAAGCCAAAACATCCTGGGAGAATGCTGTCATAAAATACTGCAAATCAAAGGTAAGATGGAATCCATCTTTCACACTAACATCTAAAAGAAGCGAGGTGCTTTGTGTTATGGTAATAACAGAATAACTGTAATATGTGAAGAATATACACAGGTTTACATTTCATATCCACAAACTTTACTTCCCATTGTCATGATTTTTGGTACCTTTTTTTAAAAGTAAGGTTTACCATCATAAATTGTGATATCAACACTTCCCATTCAATTTTGCTGTGTCAACCGTAACAATATATTTGCCAGCTTTGGCACTAGGTGGCTCCAGGAAACATTTTTCCTCAAGTCTCTCTCCCAATTCCATTGCCATTAGTGTTGCTTAGTAGGTCAGAACTTGAGTATTGCTGAAAAAAAGAGATATGCTGTCTAAGCTTTTCACTTTGCACTGGCCTAATGAGTGCAAGATGAAAAGCTTACAAAGCAGGTCTCTTTTTTCCAGCAATACTTCCTATAACACCTTTCCCACCTTACTTTTTTGGAAACAATCTTGTCAAAAACTTATCCTACAATTCACAATGAGCAATTCATGGTAGCCCTTCACATAATATCTTAAGAGTCTTGTGTATGCTGTACTTTTCTTATTAGTGTTGCATTTACTTCTTTTAACACTTTCTCCATCACATCCCTATTGTTATAAAGCATTGTAGCCTCCAACTTACAACACCATGTATATGTAAAAACGTCTTTCATATAATGTATATCCATCATATTAAAGCCATCATGATTTAAACTACATATGAACATTATTATGAACATACGAGTTAGGAACAGGAGTAGGCCACTCAGCCCCTCGAGCCTGCTCCGCCATTCAATAAGACCACGGCTGATCTGACTGTGGTCCCAACTCCACTTTCCTTCCTACCCCCTATTCTCTTTGACTCCCTTGTCAATCAAGAATGTATCTAATTCAGCCTTAAGAATGTTCAGTGACCCTGCCTCCACCACTCTCTGAGGAAGGGAGTTCCACAGGCTCACAACCCTCTGAGAGAAAACATTTCTCTTCACTTCCGTCTTAAATGGGAGACCCCTTTTTTGTAAACTCTAGTGTGCCCCTAGTTCTAGTCTCTCCCACAAGAGGAAACATCCTTTCAGCATCCACCTTGTCAGTCCCCCTCAGGATCTTTTAAGTTTCAATGAGATCACCTCTCATTCTTCTAAACTCCAATGGATACAGGCCCAACCTGTCCAGCCTTTCCTCTCAGAATAACCCCCTCATTCCAGGACTAAATGTAACTGTTGTTGTGGATGCAAAACAATCCTTAACGAAAAGAGGTAGAACGCCAGGCATGACATTTCTCCTGAGCAGGAAATTTCCAATCAATTTAATAATTGCCTTTAATAAATGCATTTACCTGCATTTGTCAGGGAATAGATGAGCAGCAGCCTTAAAGGGACCAGGCCAGATTAACAATAAAATGAAAACGACTGTGCTCCAGACTTGTAACTGGAAGTTTACAGCCTAATTAACTTCTCAGGGGTATCAATGCTGATCACTCCTATAAGTGCCCAGTCCCTTCCCATAAGTGTCTTATGTTTAGTGCCCATACTGCTTGATCTTTAACTATATCTGTGCATAACCTCTAACAATAGCGTACCCTCCTCATTCACAGTATATATTCCCCTTGTTCGCAACTTCTTTTTCCTTAACTTCTTCAAAGACTGACCCAGGAAATGCTAACACCAGGTGAGACCAGAAGTAAATCCTAAAGTTGCTTTATTTAATAGTGAGTGAACAAAAAGAGCAATAGCTATGATCGGACTTCATATTCTCATGTAATTATACAAAATAATGAATATATGGCCAATCGGCATGCTTCTTTGCAAAACAATTTCGAACTACTTTCCTACAATTATAACCTTCTAGTAGCCTTTGCTGGGCCTGAATGTCTTTGTAACGTTCAGTTTTAAATAACCTAACTGGCTACCTGTGTCTCTGCCTCTTGTTTTTTTGTTTCTCAAATCCTGCTCTGTACCCAGCCAAAAGGGGCCAAAGGTTTCCCCGACACAATGGCCGCAGGGGCCGTCTTCGTTGATGGAGACAGGGCTGACCAATTTCTTACCCTTTGCACTCCAGCTTTAACGCATGGAGCATTTTCGCCACCCATCTCGTAAAGAGCAGGATTTTACGCCCCCACAGCCGGGCGCACGCCTGACCCGATCGAGCATAAAATAGCGCCCGATGATGCCGGGCGAACGTCCCCCATGTCATGGCGCACTCATGCGATATTTCAGTCGGCAGGCGCGTGCGTGCCAGAGTAGGCAACGCACCCGCCAAAAAGCTGAGAGGCCCATTAAGGCCATTATTGTATTAACTGAGAGCGACTGTTCACTGCCCGTCCACCCCAATCCAAAACCTTTGGATTTTTCAGGAAACCTCATCCACGGGCGGGATGAGATTAACTTAAGAAGCAGCTCTGCCCCTTCAGGGAGCTTGCACGGCGCGGTCCCCCACACCCACCCTGACGCCAACGCTCGCCCTCTTCCCGCACCCCCCCCCCAACCGTGGCAGCAGTCAGCTCTTCAGCGCGCTTTTCACGCTGGTCGGCCGGTAACTGGCCAGCCAACGTGAAATCGCAGTCGGTGAGGGGGTGGTTGGGGGGGGGGGGGGGGGGGGGGGGCGCGGGGGAGCGGCGAACATGGGTGGATGGCCATTTCCCAGCCGCTCCCAGACCTGCCCATTGCACCCGCCCGACTACCTGCGACCCGGAAATCCTACCCAAAGTGTTTTTTTTTAAACTGGTAGATGAGTAGACTATCCTTTAAAGTTCAACTACAATTTTTCCAATTTGTTTCCTTGGAGAAATTGCCATAAATTCCTCAAGTACAACCATCATCATGAAAGAAGTGGACAAAGGAACACGATTCAAACTCATGATGGGTATTGAGGCCAGTACAAAAATCAAAGGGAGCAACTTCAACCCCAAGAAAGCCACAAGTGCATAACTACGCGCTCAGAATAGTTCCATTTTAAGTAACAAAAACAAAAATACCTGGAAAAACTCAGCAGGTCTGACAGCATCTGCTGAGACGAACACAGTTAACGTTTCGAGTCCGTATGACTCTTCAACAGAACCAAGGAAAAATTGAAGAGAGGTAAAATATAAGCTGGTTTAAGGGGGTGGTGGGACAGGTAGAGCTGGATAGAGGGCCAGTGATAGGTGGAGATTGCCAAAAGATGTCATAGACAAAAGGTCAAAGGGGTGTTGACAGTGGTGATATTAGCTAAGGAATGTGCTAATGGTGACATTAAGGGTAGAAAGCAGGACGAGCAAGGTACAGATTGCCCTAGTGGGGGTGGGGTGGGGGGAAGGGATTGAAATAGGCTAAAAGGTAGAGATAAAGCAGTGGATGGAAATACATTTAAAAATAATGGAATGGCCTATTTCCTTGGGTGGCCTTATTTTAGCCTAGTTCGATCCCTTCCCCCCACCCCACTCCCACTAGGGCTATCTGTACCTTGCTTGTCCTGCTTTCTACCCCTAATGTCACCTATTAGCACACTCCTTAGATAATATCACCACCTTCAACACCCCTTTGTCCTTTTGTCTGTGACATCTTTTGGTTTCTCCACCTATCACTGGCCCTCTATCCAGCTCTACTTGTCTCATCACCCCCCACCCCCTTAAACCAGCTTATATTTCACTTCATTTCTATTTTTGCTTAGTTCTGTTGAAGAGTCATACGGACTCGAAACGTTAACTGTGTTCTTCTCCGCAGATGCTGCCAGACCTGCTGAGTTTTTCCAGGAATTTTTATTTTTGTTTTTGTTTTGGATTTCCAGCATCCGCAGTTTTTTGCTTTTTTCCATTTTAAGTAATTTGATTTCCATTTAGCTTTCCAGAAAGCTGCCAAAACGTAAATAAATGCAGCACAGACATTGGACAATTATACTTTCCTCACTTCCAGGTCTCAAACCTTAACTCTCATAAAGTCAATGGGTGGAATCATCCCAGATTTGCACTAGTTGCGGTAGCAGGCGGGTAAAATGACGTTTTACGCACTGGCCGCGATGGGGGGTTTTCACGCCGTATCGTCCCAATTCCACCTCATTATTTATGCGTTCCCGGGAAACACGCCGTATGGATGATGGGCAGCCTCCTCATGCCGGGTGCCATATTTAACATTCGGCCGCGCCCATGCATCTCAGCGCTTCCAGGCCACGACTAGGGAAGATGTCCCAGGCCTAGCGACACGTCACTGGAACGCCTTTAGGATGCTGTGGAAGCCCACTGCGATGTCCTATACCACCCCCCCGCTCTAGCTGCAGGATGGGCAGCGGCAATACCAATCAGGCCTGGGAGGCGGTGGCTGCGATGGTCAGCGCCGCGCCCTGCAAAAGAGGACAGCCACCCAATGCTGCTACAGGATTAATAGTCTCGTCCGTTCCGGCAGGTTAACTCACTCTTCTCATCACCCTCAACTCTCACACACACAAACCCATCACACATCCACAGGGATCTCACACCTCAAGGGACGACACCACCGACTCTCACACACACCCTCACATCTCCATCAGGCTCATACCCTCATGAGCTCACATCCTCATTCTATCCATGGCTCCGCTCACCACATAAACATTCCACTCAGAGCCATGTGTCCTGCTCACACTCCCACCAACTGTTTTCATGCAGGAGAAGCTGGCTCACATCAGCAGGGAGAGATCCCAGACTGGGGGTGGAGTGGCCCACATTAGGCCCCTCAATCACTTCGAGGAGTTGCCATCGTGCTGACTGGTGAGGACATGAACCGTACCTGTGGCAACGGTGAGGTCGATGGCGAAAACCCTCCTGAAGATCCTGCACCACATCATCCCTCTCTCAACACAACTGAGTGCTCTCTCTCCTGCTTTTGAATCTGCTGCCATGCCCTAATTATCTCTACTTTAGTTCACAGGGAGCTCTGCCAAGCGACCGGCACCCTCAGCCAGCCAGTCCCTCAGCCCATCCACGTTCTCATCTTCAGCCAAGAGGATTCCTCCCCCAGTGAAGAGTTGGAAATAAGCAGTCGGGAAGACCCGTCATCACAGAGGGAGCAGCCAACCCATGAGGGATTCTGGAAGGAAAAGTGTGGGTGTGGCAAGGCCTTTAGGAGCCCAGTGCAATCACTCTCACATGGACACCTTCACGTTTCACACTCATCTCAATGTCCTGCCCGTTTTCAATGCTGCCTGCTGGGGTTCTCTTTCAGTTGTCCATCTGAACTGCATCTCCGCCCACCCACCGATCACACTCCACTGCAGCACCTGATCTCACCCATCATGACTCGCATTTCACTTTTGATTTAGTAAGCATGGTCTGGTTTCACTGCATTGTGCACTCCCCTGGTCACCCACTTCCTTACCCCCATCACAGTTGACCCCCCCCGGCATCACCTTCCACCTCCCCTCCTTGACCTACCAGCCACAGCCCTTTTCCTACAGGGATGTCCAGGTGAACATGCATGTTCCCCTCCTTTCTGCAAATCCCACCCCAATCCACATTCACCTCCCTGACCTCCTCTTTCCCACCCCCAGGGTCCGTGTCTGCCTCCGAGTCCACGCCAACAGCCCTCACTGCCCCTTCTATCGCTAGTGACGAACCTTCACCCTCCCACCCTACCGCCTCACTCTGCCCTTGGTCATTCTCACCCTTCCTCCATAGAATACCCACCCTCAGTTCACTCCCCAGGAGGCAGAAATGGGCCTATCCAACCTCCCCCATGCACGTTCACCTGCACCCCCTCCCTCCCTCCCAGAACCCTTTCCCCTCCAGAACTCCATCCCCCTTTGAACCACTTCTCTCCTGGAATCCCTTCCGCTCCTACAACTCCTTCCCCACTGAAACACCATCCCTCCCCCATTGCCCCTCCACCAGTCCTCCCACTGACCACCCCCCCGCCTCCACCCCCCCCAAACGGACATCCCCTTCCCCTTCCCCCTGCTTAGTACCTCACCCTTCCTGACTCCTTCCTCCACCCTTACCCCTTCTGCCACCCTTAATCCCTCCCAGACTCCTTCATCCTCCAGCCTCACTTCTTCCTCCAGCTTGCTCCTATCCCATTCCTCCACTCTTAATTCTTTCTCCACCCTTGCTCCCTCCTCTCTCCGCACCGCTTCCTGCCTCTGGACACACTCCCCTGTCCGCAACCCTTCTTCCACCCTTAATCCCTCCCCTCTCCCTGGACACTCTCCCCTCTCTGCACCCCTTCCCCCCTGAAAATGTGAAGTTGTTCACTTTCGCAGGAAGGACAAAAAAGCAGAGTATTACCTAAGTGGAGAACGGCTACATAATTCTGAGGTGCAGAGGGATCTAGGTTTCTAGTACATGAGTCACAATAAGTTAGTATGCAGATACAGCAAGTAGTTAAGAAGGAGTATTGTGCACAGTTTTGGTCCCCTTACTTGAGGAAGGGTATAGTTGCATTGGAGGAGGTTCAGAGGAGGTTCACTGGATTAATTCCAGAGATGCGGGGATTGTCTTATGAGGAGAGATTGAGCAATTTAGGCCTATACTCGCTAAAGTTTAGAAGGATGAGAGGAGATCTAATTGAGATGTATAAGATGCTAAAGGGGATAGACAAAGTAGACGTGGAGCAGATGTTTCCCCTTATGTGGCATTCTAGAACAAGAGGCCATTGTTTTAGGCTAAGGGGTGGTAGATTTAAATCGGAGATGAGGAGGAAGTACTTTTCTCAAAGGGTCGTGAATCTGTGGAATTCACTACCTCAGAGCGCAGTGGATGCCGGGATGCTGAATAAATTTAAGAAGGAGATAGACAGATTTTTAATTAGTAACAGGTTGAAAGGTTATGGGGAGAGGGCAGGAAATTGGAGTTGAGGCCGAAATGAAATTAGCCATGATCGTAATGAATGGCAGAGCATGCTCAAGGGGCTGAATTGCTTACTGCTGCTCCTAGTTCTTATGTTCTTATGTAATGGAACGCTATCCTTTATTATAAGAGAAATTGAACATAAGAGTAACAATGTTGTGCTTCAGTTATACAGGGTATTGGTGAGACCGCACCTCAAATTGTGTGTGCAGTTTTGGTCTCCTTATTTAAGGAAGGATGTAAATGCATTGGAGGCGGTTCAGAAGAGGTTTACTAGATTGATACCTGGAATGAGTGGGTTGTCTTATGAGGAAAGGTTGGACAGACTGGGCTGATTTCCACTGGAATTTGGAAGAGTGAGGGGTGATTTGATTGAAGTATACAAGATCCTGAATGGCCTTGACAAGGTGGATATTGAAAGGATGTTTCCTCTTGTGGGTCAGTCCAGAACTAGGGGGCACTGATTTAAATTTTAGGACAGAGATGAGGAGAATTTTTTTCTCTGAGGATTGTATGACTTTGGATCTTTCTGCCTCAGAAGGTGGTGGAGGCGGGGTCATTGAATATTTTTAAGGCAGAGATAGATAGATTCTTATTAGGCAAGGGAATCGGAGGTTATTGGGGGGAAATGGGAATGTGGAAATCGAAACACAAGAAGATCAGCCATGCTCTTATTGAATGGTGGAGCAGGCTCGAGGGGCCGAATGGTCTATTCCTGTTCCTATTTCTTACGTTCCCCCTGGACACCCTCCCATCTCTGCACACCTTCCTTCCCCCAGATACCCTCCCCTCTCTGCACCCCCTCCTCCCCCGGTTCTCCATTCCATCCCCAACCTTCCCTGACACATTAACTCCCTCCTCCTAACCTCATCCCATCCTGACACCTTCATTACCCCCCTCCCAACCTCACCCCCTCCAGCACCTCTTCCCCTCCCAGGCGATCCTAGCCCTTCCTCTCCCACCTGTTTGACCATCGTCCTTTGTGATAATGGATGGCTGACTTTCTGATTTCCGTGAGCTGCTTCGTGGTGGAACCACGTCCGTGAGAATCCACCCAGTATGCCACAGGCGTTCCTCCAGTGTGCTGGTGCTTTCGGGCTCCAGCATCTCCTGCTCCTCGGATGCCCCATGACATGAGCAAAGGCCTGGCAGGCAAGTCCTGACCTCTGCACGTCACGGTTGTCTAGACTTGTTCTGCACCGGTGTGCTTTCCCTCCGACGTAGGTCACCGACATGATCCAAAGAGGGGTTGGGGGGGGATCGATTCACAGAATCACAGTGCAGAAGAGGCCCTTCGGCCCATCGAGTCTGCACTGACACGTGAGAGACACCTGACCTACCTACCTAACCCTATTTACCAGCACTTGGCCCATAGCCTTGTTTCGGCGGGCAGACCCAGTAATGATATGCCGATGTATTACAATCAGGTTGCCGACATCCGAAGGTGGAGAATGCGGCCCAACATCGGTGGGCTGAGCGGACAATCGCAAGCTGGTTTCACGCCGCCGTGAAACCAATCGTGCCATATCGTCCGCTCATGCCACCGGTCACGCCCGATGCCGTGGGCAAGGAAAATCCTGGCCAATGTTGTAAACACTGTCTTCGAAAATATGTAAGCACTTACGCATCTACAGGGTCGAGGTAGGTCAGTAGATCACTGGGATTTAGTCAATACTGCGCAAACAGTTAGGAATCCAGATCAATGCAGATATCCAGGAAGAAAATAGTCCGGCAAAATAGAAAAAGCTTGGTATGTATAGTCTTTGCAAATCCCTTGTGATTTTGCAAAGCTTCCTCAAAAACTTCCAGCAAAATCTCTTTAAAAAGATTGCTGATGTTGTTTGGTTTGTTACTTCTGAACATTGCTCTATACTGCAAAAACTGTGCTCAACTACTAAGGATCTGACAGAAAAACAGACTAGGAATCTTTATTATATGTTAACATTTACCACAAAAAAGGAGGCTAGAAACCTCGGGAGTAGAAGATGTATCTTAAAATCTTCCAATTCCAGCTCATTTCTGAATAATCACCAACATCTATGTATTAATAAAAATTTTATGTAGGACATGCATTTCCCATCTTCATTTCTTACATACTTGACATCCGTGACTTTTGGTCATACTTTCATGTGAATTGCCATTGTGAATTGCTGTCAACAGTCACAATGTAGTTGCAAGCTCTAGCCACTAGGTGACTCTTTGTCTTGAGAAGAAGTGTCCTTTCTAGCCCTGTTGCTATCTTCTATCAAACCAAATCTTCTGGCTGCCTACCACAGATTCCAAATCACCTGTAAATTTGGTTGCACCTCAAACACTCGGCTCCTAATCAAGCTTGTTAACCTGCAACGCAATCCTTCATGAACCAAGCACTCCAGGAACTTTCACTTCCCATCATTGTACTGCACTGTTATTGAAAGCTTTTGGTTAAATGAGTTGTGTTAACTTTGAAACATGCCAAGCACCAGGAGGTATAAATTCATTAGACAAAGATTGACTTTATCCATGAGTTCACGAGGCAATTGAGTCCACCTTCTGCTAGAGTTCATATTTTGCATATTCCATCCACTCTTCTTCAATTCCTGCTTTTTGTACTGATGGTCCCACTCCCTACACTGTTTTGCAGTCATGCACTACTATATCATTTTGCCTCCATTTTAGGCCATGGCATCCTTCTTCTGTTGAAAGATCTCTCATCTCAAATGTTCTCATTGATTTTTTATTTATATCATTCAACAAATTTTATAGGAATTTCTGTGATACAACCTGAGTTGGATGTGACCTGATTTTATGGCTCAGTGGTAGCATTTTTCTCTTTGAGTCAAAGGATTGTGGGTTCAAGTCCCACTCCAGATATTCAAGCACAAGTCCAAACTGACACTACGGGAGAATCCACAGTTGGATGTGATGTTAAACCAAGAGTTTCTGTTTTTCTCCTCAGGCAGTCATAAAAGATTTCATGCCCCTATTTTGAAGAAGAGAGGCATGTACTCCCTGTGTCTACGGCCAATATTTATCCCCCAGCTAACAACATCAAAGCAGATTATCTGAATATTATCATGTTATTGTTTTGGGAGCTTGCAAATTGGTTGCAGAATTTCCTATATTACAATTACGACTACACTTCAAATGAGCCTTATTGGCTGTAAAGCCCTTTTGGCTGTCCTGAGGTTGCGAAAGATACAATGTAAACGTAAGCCTTTCTTTCTTTTAATACTAGCCAATTCCACTGAAATGCACTCTGTTTATGAGCATGTTATATTGTTAACTGTTGTAATAAAAATTCCTGTGCTAACCCTATTTAGTTTTTTACAGTACTTTTACGACACCCCAATGGGGCTTGGTTATACAATATCTCATATGAGTTAACACAAGCTTCAGGGGTAAAGGTATGGAAAGAGAGAAATCATATTTTCCCCTTTGGCTCAAAAAAGATTGTAAACCCCTTTTTAGTTGAACATAGCTACTGCCAATCAAAGTGTAACATGAATTCAACATTAGGATGGCTGAGAATCACAATGCAGCCCAGAAAAATGCTCATTGTACACTTCTCAAACTAACATAAAAAAAGGCTAACAGAGCAGTTTAGAAAGCGGAAGGAAAAACAAATAGTACTGGTAAGGTTTTGGAGAGGCTTATTTTTTGGACCAGGTCTCGAGTCCTTGTCAAACAGCTTATTTTTGAAAAAGAATTTTCCCTGTCACCAACTGGGGCAGTAATCTGCAAATTGCTCCTCCCATTATAGAACCCTCCCACTGTAAAATCTCGCATTATAGAACCTCCCACGGTAAAATCTCCCACTGTAGAAGCTCCCATTGTAGAACTTCCAATTGTGGAATCTCCAATTGTAGACCCTCTAATTGTAGAACCTCCAGTGTAGAACCTCCACTGTAAAACCCCCACTGTAGAACCTCCACTGTAGAAGCTCCCATTGTAGAACCCTCCCATTATAGAGCCTTCAATTGTAGAACCTCCAATTGTAGAACCTCCAATTGTAGAACCTCCAATTGTAGAACCTCCAATTGTAGAACCTCCAATTGTAGAACCTCCAATTGTAGAACCTCCAATTGTAGAACCTCCAATTGTAGAACCTCCAATTGTAGAACCTCCAATTGTAGAACCTCCAATTGTAGAACCTCCAATTGTAGAGCCTCCAATGTAGAAGCTCCCACTGTAGAGGGTCCCATTATAGAAGTTCCCATTCTAGAAGCTCCCACTATAGAAGCTCCCAGTGTAGAACCGCCAATTGTAGAACCCTCCAATAATAGAAACTGCCCATTATTGAATCCATCTAATTCTCATCTCATTGATTTCAATGGGATGGCAATTGGCCATGCATTTCTTAAGTTGAAGAACAGTTACCAGTTACTGCATGGAATACAAGGTTGTCTAGAACAAAAATATAGAAGATGTTAGGTCAGGTAACCAAATACAGGTGCAAAATCATCCTGCCTTAAAAAGGGACGGGCATGAAATTAAAACTATTCTTAGTAGATAGGTGCAAAAAAACCTGTTTTTACACACAAAACTATTAATTAGGATTTGAATAGGTAGGTAAAACAATTTAAAATGAAGTCTGGTACAAATGACATAACACACACGGCATGGAGACCTGAAACCCCCACACAACTCTTTTTTGCAAAATTTTAGTTTCCTGTTGCACCTCCCACAACTCCCCAAACCCACCCCCAACAATGAGGCACTGCAGTAAAGTTAATGAATCCAGTAAAACATCTAGGTCCCTGCACTAGGTGACCCTTCACTGTTACAGAAGTAGTCGCACAGAAGGGAATTATACGCAACATGAAGAACAAGACAGAAGACAGCTTTGGGCAAAGGATGACTTGCTGCATCCAGGTCAGCCTGAAGTCTGTAATTTCTTGCTCAATCCCTCCAGCTTAACTGGACAATGGGGTTGGAGCTGGTTCACACAGCATGGAAATATGGTGGAGTATGGCCTTCATTTTGAATACTGTGAAGGACATTTTAGGTAGTATTTCATGCGCAGCGCCTGTACATGGTGTGTTTTTTTCCTTGCTGTTTATACCCTGCATTGACCTACAACAAACACTGTTCATAAAACTGAGAGGAAAGAATTCAGCAAAGAGGTTCAGCATGACTTCAGATCCGTCCAAACTACAATTTGACCACAGTGGATCTGCCTACCTTGTTTCACACAGTTCCAAATTAATTCATTGACTGCTTTAGCATTTGAGAAGGAAAAATAAAGAATTTCATACTTGTGGAATGTACTTGGGCTCATTAAGTTAGATAACGTCGGGCCTGTTTTGATGTCTGCATTTGTAATTAATCTGTTTAATTACAAAATAAAGTGTAAATACTGGAGCCTCTATCCCTAAACTCTGCAGAAGCATTACCTGGCATAAATAAGTTTGCTAATATGATTGTGTACTTGTATCAGAAGATTTGTCAGTGCCAGATTCGCAACAACAGTAAACTTTCACTGACAGAGTAAAATATTTCTTTTGACTGCTACTGTTGCTATTACTCATTAATCCAAATCCATCCCTTTTCTCTGGTTTAGCCGCCCCCTGGATGGAGACCAACTCCGAGTCATGTTTGACAGTGAGTTTCTTGACTTAAGTGCCAAGGGTGTAATGGGTTAAGTCAATATGTAATATAGCTGACAGATTGCCAAAAGCAGTTTAAAATGTCCTTGACCCTGGAGAGCACTGTGCTTGTTTGGCCTGTCACTGGATTCCCAGGCTGGTGCAGAAACCTAAGGAAAGCAGGCCAGTTAGTAGTCCCGGGATTTTTCTATAGTGGGTCCAAGCACTACAATGTGTGGACAAATGTAATCAGACTTTAATATAAAAATTAATTAAAGCTGCAGAACCCTCACACATTAGTAGGAACTTCTGAATTTGTAAGACCTTTACTACTGATGCTACTTGTCTTTTGAACTTTCCCTTTTAAATTATATTACGAGCCACTCTGCAATTTGTAAAATGTTAGGACATTCCTCACCTCCCCTCCTGTCATAAATGCTTAAGGGAATCAAATGGTATGGTTGGAAGGCAGGATAGCGGTGTTGATCAGGTCACAACCAGATCAGCCACGATCGTGTTGAATGGTGGAGCAGGCTCGAGGGGCCGAATAGCCTACTCCTGCCCCTAATTCATATGTTTAGAAAGAATTTTAAAAGCCAGAAGAGAAAGGCGCAGGCTGGTGAATTGTGTTGCATCAGCATTCAGGACGCTGAGCCCCTGTAACTCCTGTTTAGTGGTTTCACATAGCAATGGGGCAAAAGAAAATGGTTTTTGTTCCCCATGCCACTCCATCATTTCAACAATTGCCTTTCTCAATGAGTTACCCCAAAGAGTTTAATGTATGGGGAGTGCACCTTTGTAGGCCAAAGGGAAATCGCTTGCTTCACATTTCTCCTCTTCTTCTCATCACTCGAAACGTTCACTCATACGAACAAGAAGCAGGAGTAGGCCATTCAGCCCCTCGAGCTTGCTCTGCTATTTAATAAGATCATGGCTGATCTGATAGTGACCTGAAATCTGCACCCGCCTACCCCCGATGACCTATACCCCCTTGCTTACCAAGAATCTATCCACCTCTGCCTTAAAAATATGCAAAGACTCTGCTTCCACCACCTTTTCAGGAAGAGAGTTCCAAAGACTCACGACCCCCTGAGTGAACTTCGCCTAATCTCTGTTTTAAATGGGCGACCCCTTATTTTTAAACAGTGACCCCAAGTTCTAGATTCTCCCACAAGTGGAAACATCCTCTCCCCATCCACCCTGTCAAGACCCCTCAGGATCTTATATGTTTCAATCATAGGTGGGCCACACGCTTGTATTTGCTACTTAACAGCTGGATGAAGCTGTGGTCTGTTTAATAAACCTGATGGGTCCCTCTTAACAAACTCAGGCTTTTGTTTTAACCACAATAACAAAATGGTGGTTAGAGCTGCTGAGGAAAAAAACCTATTGTGAAGGCAAATGAGAGATGTCACTGTATCTTTCTCTATTGATAAACTGTGGTTCATGAGATTTTTAACTCCATGAAGGACAAGTGACAACTATACTGTCCTTTTTCTAGAGGAGGGGTGGTGGTTGTGTACGAATTGTGGGCATGTTCTTGTGAAATATATTTACAATGTGCAGTCAGAACGCTCCATCCTACATAGTTGGGGGATAAAAAAATTGCTGACATTAAATTTTTCTTCCCAGTTCATTACAATTAAAATCTGCATTAGATAGGCCTGTTATATTTTGAAGGCGTTTTTAAACGGGCCTGATGTGGGCAGTAGCTCAGCGCTGAGTGAATGCAATGTGTGTTTCAGGAATCAGGGAAGTGATCCCAGAAATATGAGGGAATTAATGAATAACCATAAACCAATAATGCTCCCAGAAAGCACAAGGTGCCTGCAGTATTGACTTGCCCATTTGCCAAATCCTACTTATAGGGGACTTTCCTCAGTTTCAGGTTTGGAGAGTGGGCAGGCCTGGGAGAGATGCTGAGAGCGTGGTTTGTAGCAGAATTGGACTGACATTTGATCAATGTGAGGCCAGTTTAAGCATTGAGTCATAACGCAGATGAAGCTTACTGCAGGGACCTGAGCCTGGGAAATTCACAGATAACAGGTGTCAGTGAAACTGATGAAGATAAATATGTTTTCGTGGCAATGGTTCCTCAGTTCCCTCAGATGCCTGTCAATGGAGTCATGACCTGCTAAAGTGCCCAAGTGTTGCAGTACAACACTCGAATTCTTTATACTTTTAGTGGGTGTCACTCTGACTGTAAACAGTGTTGTTTCAGATACTGTGTTCAAATAGTGTCAGATGCAGACGCACTGTCTTCAAGTGCCCGAGTTTTACCTGGTGCTTCTTTAACAGCAATAAGAAATGCACCTTTCTATTACAAACATAAGAACATGAGAAGTAGATGCAGAATTAGGCCATCTGACCCTTGGAACATTCAATAAGACCTTGGCTAATCTTCTAGCTCAACTGTACCTTCCCTTAGTAGTTAAAACATCGATCAATCTCTGACTTGAAATGAGTCAACAACTGAGCATCTGCAACAAGGTTGGATATTTAGTTATTATATGTATGCAATATATGCTGATCCTCTATCATATACATACAAAATGCTGTCTCTCTATAACATTCAAAGGATATGCTGTTTCGCTATAAGAATATGTAGGGCATATTGTTTGTAAATGATATTAACAGTATCACAAAGTACGTACTGCACAAAAATAGGCCATTCAGTTCTGCAGGCCCATACTAGTGTTTATGCTCCATATAACCTCCTCCCACCCCTCTTCATCTCACTCTATCAGCATATCTTTCTATTCCTTTCTCATCGGCTTAACTAACTTGCCCGTAAACATATCTATGCTATTCACTCCAAGTCACTCACCATCCTGACCTGGAAATATATTACCATTCTTTCACTGTCACTGGGTCAAAATCCTGGAACCCCCTTTCTAACAGCACTGTGGGTGTACCTACACCACATGGACTGCAGCGGTTCAAGAAGGCAGCTCACCACCACCTTCTCAAGGGCAATCAGGGTTGGGCAATAAATGCTGGCCCAGCCAGCGAAGCCCACATCTCATAAATAAATTAAAAAAACCCAAACTGCTCCCTGTGGTAGCAAGTTCCACATTCAAACTATTCTCTTGGTAAAGAAGTTTCTTCTGAATTCCCGAATGGATTTATTAGTGACTGTCTTATATCTTTAGCCCCAAGTTCTGGTCTTGTCCGCAAGTGGAAACCTCTTCTCTACATCTATCCTAACAAACTTTTTCACAATCTTCAAGACCTGCATCAGTTCACCATGCCCCACCTGCACACACCCCCCTTCCCCCACCTCCCACAGTCTCTTCCTTTCTAGAAAACAAGCCCAAGCCTGTTCAAGTCTTTCCTGTGGAAATGTTCAGCTCTGGCACTATTTTAGTAAATCTTTGCTTTGGTATTTTCCATAAAATGCACTCGTACACCATAAGACCATAAGATATAAGAGCAGAAATTAGGCCATTCGGTCCATCGAGTCTGCTCCGCCATTCAACCATGGCTGATAAGTTTCTCAACCCCATTCTCCCGCCTTCTCCCCGTAACCTTTGATCCCCTTACCAATCAAGAACCTAGCTATCTCTGTCTTAAATACACTCAATGACCTGGCCTCCACAGCCTTCTGTGGCAATGAATTCCATAGATTCACCAACCTCTGGCTAAAGAAGTTTCTCCTCATCTCTGTTCTAAAAGGTCTTCCCTTTACTCTGAGGCTGTGCCCTCGGGTCCTGGTCTCTCCTACTAATGGAAACATCTTCCCCATGTCCACTCTATCTCCAGGCATTTCAGTATTCTGTAAGTTTCAATCAGATCCCCCCTCATCCTTCTAAACTCCATTGAGTATAGACCCAGAGTCCTCAAACATTCCTCATATGTTAAGCCTTTCATTCCTGGGATCGTTCTCATGAACCTCCTCTGGACCCTCTCCAGGGCCAGAACATCCTTCCTGAGATACGGGACCCAAAATTGCTCACAATATTCTAAATATGGTCTGACCAGAGCCTTATAAAGCCTCTGCAGCACATCCCTGCTTTTATATTCTAGTCCTCTCAAAATAAATGCCAACATTGCATTTGCCTTCCTAACTACCAACTCAACCTGCAAGTTAACCTTAGGAGAATCCTGGACTAGGACTCCCAAGTCCCTTTGCACTCCAGACTTCTGAATTATCTCCCCATTTAGAAAATAGTTTATGCCTCTTTTCTTCCTACCAAAGTGCATAACCTCACAATTCCCCACGTTGTATTCCATCTGCCACTTCTTTGCCCATTCTCCTAACCTGTCCAAATCCTTCTGCAGCCTCCCTGCCTCCTCAATAGTACCTGTCCCTCCGCCTATCTTTTTATCATCTGCAAACTTAGCCAGGATGCCCTCAGTTCCTTCATCTAGATCATTAATGTATAAAGTGAAAAGTTGTGGTCCTAACACTGACCCCTGTGGAACTCCACTAGTCACCAGCCGCCATCCTAAGAAGGACCCTCTTATCCCCACTCTCTGCCTCCTGCCAGACAGCCAATCTTCTGTCCATACTAGTACCTTACCTCTAACACCATGGGTTCTTATCTTACTAGCAGCCTCCTGTGTGACACCTTGTCAAAGGCCTTCTGGAAGTCCAAGTAGATAACATCCATTGGCTCTCCTTTGTCTAACCTACTTGTTACCTCCTCAAAGAATTCTAACAGATTTGTCAGGCATGACCTCCTCTTGATGAAACCATGCTGACTTTGCCCTATTTTACCATGCATTTCCAAGTATTCTGAAATCTCATCCTTAATAATGGACTCTAAAATCTCAGTGAAGCCCAACGCAAACTGAAGGAACAACACATCATCTTCTGACTAGGCACTTTACAGCCTTCCGGACTGAATATTGAATTCAACAACTTTAGGTCGTGAGCTCCCTCCCCCATCCCCACCCCCTTTCTGTTTCCCCCTTCCTTTTTTTTCCAATAAATTATATAGATTTTTCTTTTCCCACCTATTTCCATTATTTTTAAATATCTTAAAATCTTTTATGCTCTCCCCACCCCCACTAGAGCTATACCTTGAGTGCCCTACCATCCATTCTTAATTAGCACATTCATTTAGATAATATCACCAACTTTAACACCTATGTGTTCTTTTGTTCTATTGCTGTTGACATCTTTTGATGATCTGCTTCTATCACTGCTTATTTGTCCCTACAACCACACACCCCCCCCTCCACCTCTCTCTCTCTCTCTCTCTCCGCCCCCCACACACACACCTTAAACCAACTTATATTTCAACACTTTCTTGGACTCGAACTCAAGTTCTGTCGAAGGGTCATGAGGACTCGCAACGTCAACTCTTTTCTTCTCCGCCGATGCTGCCAAACCTGCTGAGCTTTTCCAGGTAATTGTGTTTTTGTTCTAAAATCTTAGCAATGACCGAGGTCAGGCTAATTGGCCTGTAATTTCCCGTCTTTTGCCTCACCCCCTTCTTAAACAGGGGGGTTACATTAGCTATTTTCCAGACCTCTGGGACCCTCCCTCACTCCAATGATTCCTGAAAGATCACCACTAACGCCTCCACTATCTCTTCAGCTATCTCCTTCAAAACTCTGGGGTGTAATCCGTCTGGTCCAGGTGATTTATCCACCTTTAGACCTTTCAGTTTTCCTAGCACCTTCTCCTTGGTAATGGCCACCATACTCACCTCTGCCCCCCGACTCTCTTGAACTTTGGGGATGTCACTCGTGTCTTCCACCGTGAAGACTGACACAAAGTGCCTATTCAGTTCCTCTGCCATTTCTTTGTTCCCCACTACTACTTCTCCAGCGTCATCTTCCAACGGCCCAACGTCCACTTTTGCCTCTCTCTTACCCTTTATATATCTAAAAAAAACTCTTGCAATCTTCTTTTATATTACTGGCTAGTTTACCCTGATATTTAATCTTCTCCCTCCTTATTTCTTTTTTAGTTGTGCTCTGTTGGTCTTTGTAGGCTTCCCAATCCCCTGGTTTCCCACTTCTCTTCGCCGCATTGTATGCTTTCTCTTTAGCCTGACTTATCCTTGACTTCCCTTGTCAGCCAAGGTTGCCTCATCTTCCCTTTAGTATGCTTCTTCTTCCTAGGGATGAATTTTTGCTGTGTCTCCCAAATTACTCCCAGAAATTCCTACCATTGCTGTTCCATTGTCTTTTCTGCTAGGCTCATCTCCCAGTCAATTCTGGCCAGCTCCTCCCTCATGCCTCTGTAGTTGCCTTTATTCAACTGTAATACTGTTACATCTGATTGTAGCTTTTTCCTCTCAAATTGCAGGGTAAGTTCTATCATATTATGGTCACTTCCTCCTAAGGGTTCCTTCACCTTAAGCTCCCTTATCAAATCTGCCTCATTACACATCACTAAATCTAGAATTGCCTGTTCCCTAGTGGGTTCCACCACAAGCTGCTCCAAAAAGCCATCTCATAGACATTCCACAAATTCCTTTTCTTGGGACCCACTACCAACCTGATTTTCCCAGTCTACCTGCATATTGAAATCCCCCATGATCACTGTAACCTTGCCATTCTTACACACCTTTTCTATCTCATGGTGTATCTTGTGCCCCACATCCTGACTACTGTTCGGAGGCCTGTACATAACTCCCATTATGTTTTTTTTTACCTTTGTGGTTCCTCAATTCTACCCACACAGATTCTACATATCTGACCCTACATCATTTCTTGCTATCGATTTAATTTCATTTCTTACTAACAAAGCAACCCCACCCCCTCTGCCAACGTGCCTATCTTTTTGATAGAAACAAAAACAGAATTACCTGGAAAAACTCAGCAGGTCTGGCAGCATCGGCGGAGAAGAAAAGAGTTGACGTTTCGAGTCCTCATGACCCTTCGACAGAACTTGAGTTCGAGTCCAAGAAAGTTGAAAGAGTTTTCCAACTCTTTCTTGGATTCGAACTCAAGTTCTGTCGAAGGGTCATGAGGACTCGAAACGTCAACTCTTTTCTTCTCCGCCGATGCTGCCAGACCTGCTGAGTTTTTCCAGGTAATTCTGTTTTTGTTTTGGATTTCCTGCATCCGCAGTTTTTTGTTTTTTGTTTTTATCTTTTCGATAGGATGTATATCCTTGGACATTTAGCTCCCAGTCCTGATCCCCTTGCAGCCATGTCTCTGTGATGCCCACCACATCATACCTGCCACTTTCAATCTGCGCCACAAGCTTATTTACCTGTTCCTATATAATAAATAGTGTCCTATTTGACAATAATATTGTCAGGATATATTTGGTGGAAATTAGACCCCAGTGTGCCAGTTTTTCAGCTGCAGAACAGGTGCAGTATTTTCCACCAAAACACGCCAATGGCAGACGGTAAGAGCGAGAGAGATTCCTGGACAGCCATGTGTTAGAAGGAAAGATGGAGCCTCTACCATCACTAGCCAAAGCTCCAGACTCCACAGGTATGTTAATAGTGCATGTTGCCACAGCAACTCTGACTCCCTGCGTGAACCATAACGCACATCAACATTGAGACAGAACGCCGTATCTGCCACTTGCATACAACAGGTGTTCACCAGGAACAATGCTGTATGTGAAAATGTGTATTTTTTGCTCATTTATTTTACGCAACAATTTTACCTGTTCTTAGGAAAACATGGAAGATAGGAAAGGAGATAGGAGGATAGGGAAGAGTAAGAAAGGAGGGGGAAAGAAAGCAGGAAACTACAGGCCAGTTAGCCTAACATCTATCATAGAGAAATTGCTAGATTCCGTTATTTAAGAGGTTATAGCAGGATTCTTAGAAAATCATAATTTGATCAGGCAGAGTCAATATGAGTTTGTGAAAGGAAAATCGTGTTTAACTAATTTTTAAAGCTCTTGAGGAAGTAACAAGCAAAGTGGATAGACAGGAACATGTACATGTGGTGTATTTTGATTTCCAGAAGGTATTTGATAAGATGTCACATCAAAGGTTACTACGCAAACTAAGATTATATAGTGTAGGGGTAACATATTAGCATGGACTGGTTAGCTAACAGAAAGCAAAGAGTTAAGAATAAATGGATCTTTTTCAGATTGACAAGCTGCAAATAGTGGAGATTCACAGGGATCAGTGCTGGGGCCTCAACTACTTACGATCTACATCAATGATTTGGATGAAGTAACTAAATTGGCTGATGACACCAAGATAGGTAGGAAAGTAAAGGGGAAGTAGACAGTTTGCAAAGGGATATGGGCAGGTTAAGTGAGTGAGCAAAAAATTGGCAGATGGAGTATAATGTGGGAAAGTGTGAACTAGTCCACTTTGGCAGGAAGAATAGAAAGCAGTATACCGTTTGAACAGAGAGAGATTGCCAAACTTGGTGGTACAGAGGGATCTGAGTGTCCTGGTACATAAATCACAAAAAGTTAATATACAGCTACAGCAAGTGGTAAGGAAGGCAAACAGAATGTTGGCATTTATTACAAGGGGAATGGAGTGTAAAAGTAGGGAAGCTTTACTGCAACTGCCCAGGGCTTTGGTGAGATCACACCTGTGTACAGTTCCGATCTCCTTATTTAAAAAAAAGATATAATTGCATTTGGAGAATGCAGAAGTTTCTCGCAACTCATTCCTAGTATGAGGGGCTTATCTTATGAAGAAAGATTGAACAGGTTGGACCTATACCCATTGGAGTTTAGAAGTATGAGAGGTGCTCTTAATGAAACATATAAGGTTCTGAGGGGATTTGATAGGGTAGATACTGGGAGGATGTTTCCACTCATGGGGGAGACTAGAACCAGGGGACACAGTTTAAGAATAAGAGATCTATAATTTAAGACAGAGATGAGGAGGATTTTTTTTCTCTCAAAGGGTCATTAGTATGTGTATTCTATTCTCCAAAAAGCAGTGGAGGCTGGGTCATTGAATTTATTCAAGGCAGAGTTAGACAGATTTTTGGTAGACAAGGAAGTCAAGGGATATGGGGGGATAGACAGTTAAGTGGAGTTGAAACCAGAACCAGATCAGCCAGGATCTTATTGAATGATGGAACAGGCTGAAAGGGCTGAATGGTCTACTCCTGCTCCTATGTCCTATGTTCCTATGTCCCTAGGACCAGACCATTCATCCCCACGAACCTATTCTGCTGTTCAATTGGATCATGGCTGATCTGTACCTTAACTCCATTTACCCACCTTGGTTCCATATCCATTAGCATCCTGGCCTAACAAACATCTATCAATTTCAGTTTTGATTTTCAACTCCTACGTTCCTCCTCAGCAGGTGGTCCCGGGGCTGGTCTACTTGTGTGAGGCTTGGTGGACAGCTGCCTTTCAGGAAGGGAGCAAGTGTCTGCTGCTGTTTCTCCAGCTCCATGAGCAGCCCATACGTTACTTGCTTTGACTGGCAGATGTGCTTAGGCCACATGTTTGTTGCAGCGGGGTGTTGGACTATGCTGTGACAGGGGGGTGTATCTTCTTGCTGCTGAGAGAGAGACCTGAGTGAGCCAGTAGCAGACCAAGTATGCATGAAATTGGGTGTGCGGGGATGGTTAGGCCAAGCATAGCTCAGTAGCCTCTGTCCAGAAGACCCAGTGAGTGAGGCAGGACTAGAATACATGCAAGAGTCTGCCCTTGAGACCTCAGTTCTGCTCACACTCATCTGTGCAGATCGGACTCAAGTGTGTGCAGTGGAGGATGCTGATGTCACCCTCTTCTTATCCATGTATAGGCAAAATAGTGAAGGCAGTCTCAGAACTCTAGGTGTACATTTAAAGTGGCCCACACAACTTATAAAGAGCATTTTAAGGTTGTTTTCCCAGTTTTTATGTTTGCTATTTGTTCCTCTTTCCCTGTCAGTGTTCAATTGGTCAGGAGCCTTTGTGCCAAGTGATTCTGGCACTCCCCAACATTGGCACAATGTGTTGCCCATTAATTGTGTTTCTTTGGAGGAGGAGCCATGGATGGATGCCAGTCAGGTCAGGCTGCTCCAGAGGTAGACTGTGCCTCTACCCCACCACCTTTAACTGGCACTCTCACACCCACATTTACATTCAAAAGCAGACCGCCTTCAATTTTTCAGGGGAGTTCTGGCTGCAAATACTCTGGATTGCAGGAGAGGAGGGACAAAGCTGAGTCATCGGTTGCAAAAACACTTGCAGCTAATGCATGCTGCCGGGAAGCTGTCCCATGAAGTTCCCCAGCTCCATCTTTTTCCAGGAATGTCAGACTGTGGTCCCCTGGAGAGAATGTCCTTGGGGTGACAATGGGGCTATGATCCTCAGGACCATCTCATGAAATTCCAGTCTTACACAGCTAGAGATCAAACAAACAACAACTTGCCTTTATATAGTGCCATTAACAAAGTACAAATCCCAGGATGGTTTTCAGAGAAATTTTACATCAAGCCACATATTGAGATATTCGGGCAAGTGACCAAAAGCTCAAAAGGGTTGGTTTTAAGGAGCACCTTACTGGAGCAGAGAATGGGCTAAAGAGGTGGAGAGAGTGAGGGACAGAACTCCAGGGCTTAAGGCCTAGGCAGATGAAGGCAACGGTGAGTCAAAGGAAAGCAGGGAAGCATAGGAGGCCAGAACTGGAGGAACACACAGAGGTTACAGAGATAGTGTGGGATTTGAATACAAGGATAAGAATTTTAAATTCAAAGTGTTGCTGAACCAGGAGCCAATATAAGTCAGTGTGCACAGGGGTGAGGGGTTAACAAGATTCGGTGAGAATTTGGATACGGGCAGCAGCATTTTGGATGAATTCAAACAGGATCCTGAGTGTTATGCCGCTCTTTCTCTTAGCCAATTTCCCACTTCCACATTTATTGTCCCAGCAAGAACTGGGTCATTGTTCTCACCCAAATTATCCCTTGCAGAACATTAACCACACATTAAAATATTAGAAGCCTTGCAAAGGCCACTAACATTTTTGTGCCCTTGGTCAACCACGTAACCTTTAAATAGCCAAATCCCTTTGACTTTATTCATTGCTCCTTACAAGCAGCCCTTTAAGGATTACTTACATACGATTTCCTGTCTTTCAGAAGCTCAGCAAAATGCAAATCTCAGGCCCAATATGGGCTGGGAGCTCACCTAATTTCTGTAAATGAAGTAGACCCACATAAGAATTTAGCAAGGTCAGCACACCAATGCTCATGAAGGTGAGGCCTACTCCTCTTCCTATTTCTTATGTTCCTACTCCTAATATACCACCATCAGGTAACCTGCATTAAGGTCTGCTAATTCCCTACAGCATATACAGGCCGTGCTTGTTCATTTTTGTAAAAAACACAGTAGGACATTACTTTTTCCCTGTATTGTATAAAGCATAACACAAATGGAGTGAGTGGTGACATATCTCAGGGTTGGTGTATGATGATGCCATCCTAGGATTGTGAGTGGCAGATAACACACTCCAGCCTGTACGTTATTTTGCTTACTATCAGTAGTCAGAAGTATTGTCAGTGAGTCAATTCTAGGGGTTAGTGTGCTTATAGATAACAGCAATGTAAATGCTCTAACAATTAACTTCTTATTTTTTGAGATAGGGATGCAGATTGAGTTAAGAGGGTCCATCTGAAAGAGATTCTGTCTGCATGGTAACCATCCTATAATTAGGAATGTTTAATGGATAAGGTTTTCATTTTAGCTGTAGTGTCCCTGTGTAGTTGCAAATTTAGTTTTGTCTTGCACAGAATTAAGAGGTCAGGAAACTGTCTTGTAAAAACAATTCCATAGTTAGTGGTCCGGAGGTTACACCAGGATTATACCCAATGGTACCCACTAGCACGGGCCCATCCAGAACTTTGGAATCAGTGGGAAGACACATAAGGAGGGCAAGAACACCATTATAGATGTCTATTTAACCACCAACTTAGCACCCTGAAATTCACACGCCATCCTGCTTGTGAGGCATGGGGGTTGGCCAGATCCTCCTCCTTGTCAGCCCCAGTAAAGGGCCAATCCAGGGCCTCCTGCCAGGCCTGGACTCTCAGTAGTGAAGCCCACAAATGCTAATGTGGAAGCCATTACGCTTCATCTTACTGGGCATACCAGCTTCCGCTGCCACACCAGGACTCTGTCCGTGTTGTGGATCAGGATCTCCTGGCTTGGGGGCACCCCCAACATGGTTCATTATTTTCCTTGTAGTGGGGTGGCTGGGAGTATGTCAGTGCAGAAACTCTTGGGCACTGTGGAAACCTGGTGGAGTCAGCTGTACAGGGCACCATCCTGGCATAACCAACAACATGGCAACCTGCAGACTTTCGGCTCCATTGTTTTTTTGTAACTACTGTGCTAAGGAAATGTTTTGCTGAGTGACATTGCTTGTATGTAAAGATGAATCCTTTCATGAACCCGATCAAATAATTGTATCCTTTTTGGAAGAGTCTGGAAAATATGCTGATCTCCAGTGAATGATGTGCCACAGTCATGGACTCATTGTTGAACATGGACTCGCGAACCCATAGACAGCACACATTGTGGATTAGGGGAGGCTCAAATAGCTTTTGGGAATTGCCTTTTCCTTGTGAAGCAAGTCAACATTGTTGGGGAAAATCCCAAACATAGAATAAATATCACAGGAGTTCACAGCACAGAAGGAAGTCATGTCTCATATCTCTGCCTGCTCTTTATGAGGACATTACAAAACTAATCCCACTGCTCTGTTCTCTCCCAGAGCTCTGGATCTTTCTCTGCTTTAAAGGTGTATCTCCTTTTCTTTTAAACCGTGAAATGGTCTCTGCAACAACCACTCCCTGCTATGAGCATTGCATATTCTAACAACTCTCTGTGTTTCTCTTAACGTTACTCCTCACTCTCTCACTGGTAATTCTAAGTTGAAGGCTGCTTCCTCACTGACTCCCCATTGTGGGGAGATAGTTGTTCCTTTATACTCACCGTATCAAAAGCCTTCATAATTTAATAAAGCTACCACATCTACCCTTAGCCCACTCTGTTCAAAGGAAATAATCCCAGTACCTTTGGTCTCCTGCTAACTACAGCTTCTCAAAGCATCCTGAAGAATGTGTTGGGTGGTAAAACCCTCATCTTAATGGACAGCAGTTGAGATTTCTTTATGTACAATATTTAGTGCACCAGGTACTACATTAACTGTCAAACTCTCAATGAATTTGGACCCAATTATTTTAAGCTATTCAACAACTACTGAAATACTGCACTGGGGAGCTGGACATGCTGCTTTAACCAGTGCACCAAAATTAAATGCGCCCTGAGTTACTATCATAATTCAGGGAGTGGAATTTTTCTCATGTGTGGTGAGATCAAATCCCCCGTGTACTGTTTGCTGAACCCAAAATGGTTTAATTGGGCTAATCGAAAGCCTACAGAGGAAGTTCACGTGAAAGCAAATACCAAAGTTTCATTAATTTTCCTGGAAGCCAGTGCACAGGCACTGAAGCGAGGACAAATTACACTTAAGGGCTTTCAAAAATAACCTTTGCAGGGCTATGGGGAAAGAGTGGGGAACAGGACTAATCGGAAAGCTTGTCCAAAGAGCTGGCACAGGCAACAATGGGCCGACTAACTCCCCCCCCCCGCCACCTTTTGTGCTCTATGATTCTATGAACGATGCAAGTCTGTGCTGCAGCAGTGAGTCTCACTGGGTAAACCGCTCACAATTTAATGTGTGTCCATCTTAACCGATGGACATGGTGACCGCTCTTTCCTCCCTTGGTGCAATGGGTGGGCACGGTGAAGCGGCAGCTTCAGAAAATCGCCCCCACTCCAAGCCCCAAGGTCATGTCATAGGTATTATTTTATATGCACACCTTCAACAAAATTTATGATTTCAGGCAACCAAGAGGTACAATAACTTGTTGCCAGAGATTAGAACGCGTAATGAGAAGCTCGGACCAATGTAGTTGGAAAAATCTAATTGCAAGTAATCGATGAGTTTCAGGCCCAGCAGTGAGATAGTTAATGCTAGCTTTGTGTTTTTATTGTAAAAGTTGAGGTATTGCACCATTTTTTATTGCCTTGTTTACAACCAGTTCATTCTTTTGCAAATCTTTTGCGCGCCCACGACACCAGTGAATTGGACTATTCAAATTTTAAATCCAACAGAGGAAGATACCAAACAAAAGCCAGGATTGACCAACTGCAGTTCGTCTTTTACATATCCTTCCTTTTCAATCTTTAGGTAAATTTTTCCATGACAACAAGGAAATTAGTTCAGAAATTTCCAACACCCTCCCCTCGATACCAGTATCGATTGTAAGAGCTATTAAATTGGTCTGTTTATTTTTGTAATGCAAAGTAATGGATACTTGGACCAGAACCATCACAGTGGGGTAATAATGCATGAATGTTTAGGAATCAATTACGACTTGTTTTGCCTTGGTGTTAATGGCTGGCCTCGAACCAGTCAGAGTGAGTGCTGTGTGTACAGTTTCACAGGCCTGGAAGCCATAGATGCCCAGAAAAGGCGTGTTTGGATTTATTGTCATGGGCCCCACACAAGAATAACCTCCACTCTCCATCCACTCCCTGCTCCCTGCACTTACTCACTGGCGGCCAGGACAGTCCAATGTTGGCACCTATTTGGTGCCCTCTAGCTCATTGGCTTGATGCAAGTGAGGCTATGTCCTCAAAATCACAGGTGCCTCTTCACCACAGGAATGGGCAACAAGCTACTGTTCTGTGCCAGTTGGTCAGCCAAAAACTTGGAGCCCATTCCTTAGTGCACGAGGCTGAACATCTTTGCTCCCATATTTGAGCAGAAGAGTTAACCCAATTATTCAGGTTAAATCTTCCACTCGAGAGGAATTTCAGGAGAACATGGTGAACATTCCTACGCCAGTTTCCTGTAGCACCATTCCAGGACCAGCAGAAGCTGGGAAATGGGAAGAAGGCTTAGCCAGTGTTCTTGCCACTGATCAATATCCTTTGCTGGAAAGTGCGTGTGTGACCCCTACTGGAAACTGCACAGTTAGGCCTGGGGTGAGAGTCAGGAGCAGGCTTGTTTGCGATGTGCCCCTGATCACAGAGTCTGCTGTCAGTCACACCCTCGCTCAGGCACAACGAAAGGTCAATAAAGCAGAAGGACACTGGAGCCCATGGTTCCATACCCTACTGAGACTCACAGCCTCAAGAGGGGAAAAATAAGGTAATAAGTGCCCCATCACTAGCTGCACTTGATAGGTTTTATGCTTCATGTAAGTTATAAATTAAACCAGTGATCTCAAAAATGTCCTTATCCACACATCAATGCAATTCCTTTTTTGAAAGTGGAAGGTAATTAGTCAATCCAATTAATTTGTGGGTACCTGGAGTGGCAATCACAATCTGTTTCCCAGCTCTTGAGTAATAAGGCTCTCAGGGTGAACTTTTGACCCCAGAAACCGAGCTGTGATCAGTCTGTTTGGTCTTGTTAAGCAAGCAGATACTGTGGTCGGAAGAATTTGCCTGAACTTTATGGTTAACGCAAACCTCTGCTCAGGCATGTCTTATCAATTCCAGTCGGGGCCCATTAATTAAAGGAACGTCTTAGCAAACAGTATTTATAAAGCAGCGTCCATGGCTCCTTATAAAAGAGCAACATCTAGCTCAGCGAGGTTCTCGGAGCAAACCTCTTGTGCCTATTGGAAAATGCAACACCGGAGAGGCTTAAATCAATTCATTTTCTTTAAGGTTCTTCCTCCTGCTACATACATTGCTCAGTTGAGCAGATGAACAAATGAGGAACCTGCGCCATATCTTTGCCGATGGCGACCTCCAACAATCTACTGGAAAATACAGATGTGCCCAACAGCAGCCCAGGGCAATCAGACCTCTGGCCCCCCCTCCCTCCCTTCCTTAGGAGGAATGAAGAGCCTACATTACAATATTTTTTGGAATTGATGGCCGGGATTTTCCTGCTCTGCCGCAGCGGGTTTCCACGCGGTGAGCCATCCAAATCTCTGTTGGCTTTGGAGGGACCAGGAGATCCCGCCGGCAGCAAGGGCCAGAAAACCCCGGCCGTCGGGTGTTTCTCATTGCTCGGTTAGGACCAGGATTGAGTTATGTGGGGAAATCAGTGGGTTTAATGCCCCATGTGTGTCACTTCTAGTGGTGCCTATTTGCTTAAATTCCTGTCCGTTCAATCTGAATGTCGTTGCCAATCGCTTTTAAAAGAAGCAGGTTAATACTGGCACTAAAATTACTTAGACAGCAACATATACAGGCAGGGTAATGGAACAAAGGGAATTAAACCCACAGGTGGTCAAATCCTGCCTTACCAATCTGCAGTAGCAACCTGTGAGTGCATTGATGCATCACTCTATTGACCATCTGTTATACAGCCCATCTGTTAGTCAATGATCTGATGGACCGGTATCAACACTCTCAGTAATGGTGACTGCATCCATTGGTCTCTCCTCTGGCAGCCTTTAAATTGCAGCGAAGTAACTGCACAGAGCCAACAGAGACCTGCAGGTGTAAGGTAACTTTTCAAAGCAGTGCCTCAGGAAATGTCCATTACTCAATAAAGTACTGAGAATTATAATTGTCACTGGGGTTTGCTTAACATAATCGGTACGAACACATCGGGAAAAATAAACACAACAAAAACGTTTCAAAGTTATGCCAAGTGGTTTCCTATTGTTAATCATCAAAAGTAACGCCAACTAAAATTGGCAGTTATTGTTATCAACTGTACTTCATCCATAATGAAATTGTTTAGTGCTCTGGTCAAATTGCAACTTGAATATTACATCCAGCCTGGTCTCCAAGAAATGACAGAAAGATTCAAGGGCTTGAGGCATTGCAGGCGTAAGTCACAAAGCTGATGCTCAATGTCAAGTGTTTGAGTTACACTGACATCTGGATTTTTTAAAAATTCGTTCTCGGGATGTGGGCATCACTGGCTGGCCCAGCATTTATTGCCCATCCCTAGTTGCCCTCAAGAAGGTGGTGGTGGACCTGGGATTCCACCTGGGAAAGGAGACGTATGAGATGATCTCCTGAAGAACGTAAGGTTGTTAAGGGGAAAAGAAAGCTTTTACCTGGAGTAAAACTTTAAACTGAACTGGGGCGGGGGGTGGGGGGGTGGGCGTATGCAGAGCTAAGGAGACATGGGGCAGAATTTTATGTCCCTGGGGGGGGCGGGTGTGCACCCAACCCGAACGGGCGTAAAATCGCGCGAGAGGACGTTGGGCGAGCGCCACAGTGTCATCTCGCGCCCGTGCGGTATTCCGGTCAGCGGGCGCACACGGGAGTCGGAGCCGCGCCCGCCATCAATTAAGAGGCTGCTGAAGGCCATTAAAAACCCGACTGAAGCCGATTTTACGTTGCCCGTGCGATTTCGCACTCGTCCCATGGGCAAAACGGGCAGGCGGGCAAGCCCACGCTTTGCAAAGCCGCATCCAAGGGTGGGATGAGTTTTCCGTTATTAAATAAAATGAAAGCAGAAATCTGTGGACGGCATGTTTATAATCTACGCGTTCAGGTGCCTGATTGTGACGCTTGGACATTTTTTTATTCCTGATTTTAAAAAACTTGATTTCCTGGGTTTCGAGCCTGCCTCTCCCTGGGGCAGCTCCTTTGCCTTGGGGGAGCTTTCCCTCAGCGCTGGCCTGTGCCTGCGTTGATGTCATCGCCCACCCTCTTCCCAACCCCCACCCCAGCAGCGCTGAGCTTTGGCTGCTAATTAGCCAACCAGCGTGAGATCACAGTCGGGGGCCAATCGCAGTCGGCGCTCCACTTCCTGACCGCTCCCGGACCCGCCAATCGCGTCCACTCGCCGAGCTGAAAACTCGTGGGGTTCAAATTCACAAAAGATTATTTTGGGGCCGACAGTAGGACATTTATCTTCACACAAAGACTGATCAAAGTGCGGAATAAATTTCTGGGTAGGTTAGTGGAGGGGCAAACTCCAGAATCAGTTAAGAAAGAATTGGAGGGGTGCTGGGTTATCTCTGGACAGAAGAATTAAAATGGGCCAAATGGTCTTAATCCTCTGTAATCACCTTGTGATCCTATTGTTATGAAAGAATTAATCTGCTTACCATAAATTGGCTAATACCTTTATTAAAATAATGGAGAGCGGAATTTATATGAATGCCTTTGTTACTGATATCACATGGTGTGCTTTCAAGGTGTACGCTATCGACACAAGGACTGATTCCTTCCCGTGTCTGGTTTGGGCCTGTGCTTGTTGGGAGTCTTGACTGGGAAATTGCAGACCAACGTCACTTAAATTTCCCCCCCCCCCCACCCCATTTGTTTAAAAACTGGGGCCTGCAGGGTCACCATTTCCCAAACTAGGGGTCCCTGTGAGTGTCGCTCTGTGCCGATAACGCTCGATCGGAGTATCAGATTGACAACATAAGCAGTATATTACTGGAGATTAAGCTTTCTTTGCAAGCTGTGCTATGTATTGAATTATTATATGACCCCTTGCAAAACTGGACAGCAGAACAAATCACTGCTTGAGGCTAAGGAAAGAAAGCTCTTTGGCTTTAATGGAAAGAAAGGAGGGAAAGCTGGGAGGTCTAGTCAGGAGTGAACTGCTGTCACAAAATACATGGCAGTGGCCAGGGTCTGGAGCTGGTCACCTAACCACTCTCTCGACAAGAGAAACTGAACAGATCTGAGAAACAGAGGGAGCAAACACCTCAAAGGGAAAGCTCCCAGATGTAAAACAATCTTGGAGATGAAACTCAGCTAAATGGTACCACTAAACAGGCGATATGGCAAGAGCTGCCTGTTATACGCCCCACTGAATATTCAGCCCTATTAAACTTAGGGGAACTGAATGCTGAACGAGACGTTTAACAAGCGGCCAGTGCCATACCATCTATTTTTCACTTCCGCTGAAGATGAATCTCTATCCTTACGGGAAGAATTTCCCCCTGTTGTGGGTGGGAGGGGGGGAGTGCAGGAGCGGGCGCACCTCCATTCGGCGCCATTTTACTTGGGCGGGCCAATCAAGGCCCACCCAGCATGACGTCTGCAGGAAGCGCTATGCACTCCTTGTGCCGGCGAGAGGGGATTCCCTCAGCTGAGAGTGCATTCTTTCACATATGCGCGTGAAAGAGCGCACTCATCTCCCTCAGGCTAAGTGCTGCCTCAGGGAGATCGGCGCCAAATTTAAAAATGGTCAAGGAGCAGAAACAAAATTTCCCTGACATGTCCCCTGACACTGCCACATGAGTTGGGACATGTCCATCCCTCATAAAACCTCATCCCGCCCGTGGATGAGGTTTCATTGTTTTTCTGAACCCGCCAGGGCTCCTGGACTACCCGCCAACCCTAAGGTTGGATGGGCAGGTCCATTAATTAAGTCAATTACTTTTTAAATGGCCTCAATTGGCCATTGACAGGTCAGCGGGAGCACAGCTGATTCGGCTGTGCCCCCACCTACCTGAAAATTGAAATGACGCAGGGTGACGTCGGGAGTTCCGCACAACATCATCCTGCGGCATTTTACCCCGCCCCTAGCTCGCCGACCTCAAGATCCTGGATATGTGTTGGTACAAGCATTGATACAAATAATTACAATGAGAGTGGACCTCACTGCTAATACCTGCCTGGTAAACAAACAATGAGCCTTAGCAATGCGCCCATAAAAACAGCTCCTGCTAAATCTCCTTATTCGATTCTGTCAGCTATCTCTCCAATTTAATTAAACGGCTCACTCCTCTTGCTTATTTCCATTCATTTGATACAATAATCCAAGTTTGTTATTAGCACTAACTTCACACTTTGCTGCGTTATATATGTAACTCACCAAGGCTCCTTCAACAGCACCTTCTTAACCCGTGACCTCCAGCACCTAGAAGGACAAAGGCAGCAGATACATGGGAACACCACCACCACCTGGAAGTACCCCTCCAAGCCACACAACATCTTGACTTGGAAATATATCGCCGTTCCTTCACTGCCGCTGGGTCAAAATCCTGAAACTCCCTCCCTAAGAGTACTGTGGGTGTACCTACACCACATGGACCGCAGCAGTTCAAGAAGGCAGCTCACCAACACCTTCTCAAGGGCAGTTATGGATGGGCAATAAATGCTGGCCCAGCCAGTGAAGCCCACATCCCATGAAAGAATTCTTAAAAATTCAAATTACTCGATAATTTTTTTTAGTATACCAAAAAGCCTTGAAGAGTAGATTGTACATGAGGTGAGATAGAGTAATGTTTAAAAAAAAAAGGTACATTAAAAATGCACATGATTTTGGAAGAAACAATGTTAATATGATCCAGCCTGTTCACTGTATATAAGGGTTATTGAGGCTCATGCCTACGCTGTGTTCTTAACCCACTGTCAAGGCAAGGCCTCAGTTTTAAAACATTACCAGAAATGGGAGAAAAGTGCAGAGTGTGTAAATCCCACAACAGCATGTGATACATTCTTATCACCTTTACATGAAATGCAGCATTCACTGCACATATATGAGGCAACAATCACACTGGAGTTTCTTCCCATTGAACCACTGACAAATTGAAAGATTGCTACATGCACACTGTCACCCGCAGCAAGCCTTTGCTGTTACCATGGCAGAGACACATCCCACAGATTCGGCTGCACCAAAAATAATTTGCATTTAGATAGCGTCTCTAACAGAGTTTAAAAAGTCCCAAGGTTCCTTACAGGAGCAAATGCTTGGCCAAAAAGGTAGGTTTTATGGCGCTTCTTGAAGGAGGAAGGAGAGAGAGGAGGAAAGGTTAAGAGAGGGAAATCCAGAGCTTAGGGCCTCAGCAGGTGAAGGCATGGCCGACAATGGTGGAGTGAGGAAAAAGAGGTCAGAATTGGAGAAGCTCAAAGACGGCAGGGGATTGTTGGGCTGGAGGAGGTTACAGACATGGGGAAGGATGAGAATTTTAAAACCAAGGAGCTGCTTAACCAACAGCCAACATAGGTCAGCGAGCAGCTCACTACAAGTAAAATTATACAAACTACAACAACTTTGCAGAAATATCACTTTTATATGAAAGCAAAATGACCTGTTACCAAGCTCAGGAAATCGCCCTCCACACCACATACACTCCGCCCTATATCTTCCAAATTTTTGTCATCAAATTACAATCAGTAACTAACCATCACTTTCAGATGAGGAAGAGAAACTTGCCAAGGCTGATTCTGCCACCTGGACCTCTCGATGAGATTACCACCTTGTAAACCACTCCCATGTTGGTCTTCTTGAAGCCTGACCCAAGGAAATGCTCCCAATGCTCACATCAAGTTATATCTACATAATCCCACAACACACTCGTGGACCCGGTTTCACATGGATCTACTAACCCTAAACCTAACCTGGTCCAGGGCCTCTTGCCAGGCTCCTCTGTAAATCGCCACTGGAAGATGCATGATGATATTTACATGATATTTTTACATTGTTTTATTCACGAAGGAGCCTTGTGGTTGTCTCCTCACAGTGAAAGTTGACATCAGGCTGAGTACCAGAGACGCAGGCATTTCCGTCTCTTGCTTCACGGCACTGGACACCTTCGTTTCCCACGTGCTCTTGTCTTTTTTCCTTTCTTTCCCAGTTTTTCCACATTGGTTGCAGTTCTAAGGGTGTCCAAATGGCCAATCCTCATATGTGAGGCTAAACAGTGCAGGCCATCACACCCAGTGTCCACATGCTTGTCAGCAAGAGGCTTTACACTCTTCTTTTTTCCATCAACACTTAAACCTCTTGTAGAGCCCCTAATCCAGCTGAGTCAGCCCAATCATCACGTAATAAACAACAAAGCTGGGAAGCTGCAATTCACGTGTTTGTTCCTGGTGGACTCCTTTGGTGCACTCCCACAAGCCACAAATGCAGTTCAACTGAAATATTGGTAGTAAGCTGCAAATATCTCAGAATAGCAGCTCTTGGTGTTGAGATCAGGATGAAGGAGTAGCACTGAGAGCAGATCAGTCCAGACCCCCAAGTTAAAAGAAATTCATAAAGGAGAAGGCAGGAGAATAAGAAATGCAGGGGATTAAATTGCCTTGACTTCATGGGCAGGATAGTTAGGGATCATGATATGGACTCCGGAGCTGTACCACAGAGCGAAATAATTTAGAGAGGTTCTGCATGCAAAAATGTTAAGTTATGAAGTATGGACACCAATAAAGAAATTTATAGTTATTGACTTCCCAGTGGAACATAAACAGAAAGCGTACCCCGATATCTATTGAATTTATACCCATTCCCCAGCATAACTCCACTGGAAAGTCTACCCCAACATCCATTGGAATTATACTGACTGCCCAGCATAAACCCAGTATAAAGTCAACCCCAACATCCATTGGAGTTAATAAAATCAGAGAATGCTGGAAAAACTTAACAGGTCTGGCAGCATCTGTGGAGAGAGAAGCAGAGTTAACGTTTCGAGTCCGAATGACTCTTCTTCTCCTTCAGCTCTGAATATGGACTCAAAATGTTAACCCTCTTTCTCTCTCCACAGATGCTGCCAGGCCTGCTGAGTTTTTCCAGCATTCTCTGTTTTTATTACAGATTTCCAGCATCTGTAATGTTTTGCTTTTATTCATTGGAGTTATAGTGGCTGCCCAGTCTAAACCCAGAATAATGTCTACCCCAACATCCTTTGGTCTTTAATTATAGTTTCTAGAAATATACCTGAGGGAAGAGGGCTCTGAATTATACAAAAGTGGAAAGCAGTTTGAAAGCTGCTTAGTTTGTTTGGGTGCTGAAAGATGTAAGCCCAATTAGGGGACACTCCAATGAAACTGTGATTGTTAATGAAACTGTAATTGTTTGATGAAACCTTTAGGACTTAAAACAACGCAGTTAATGTGATGATCATTCTTTGCTAATGCCTTAACCTGAAACTTTGTAATTCCTGTCATATTTTATTTGTCTGCCCCAAGAGGCACTTTTATTTGTGTATCTATTGTGCTTTAAAATCCCTAAATCTATTGGAATCCAACTTATTTCTATTCATTCAGCGGATGTGGGTGTCACTGGCAAGGCTGATATTTATTGCCTATTTCTAATTGCTCCTGAGAAGGTGCTGATGAACCACCTTCTCAAACCGCTGCAATTCTTTGGCATACCCACAGTGCGATTAGGGTGGCATGCCAGGATTTTGACTCAATGATGATGAGCGATATATTTCCAAGTCAGGGTGTTGTGGTGTATGGGTGTTGGTGTTCCCAAGTGCCTGGCGCCCTGGTCCTACAAGGTGGTAGAGATCACAGGTTTGGGATGTCGGAGAAGTCTTGGCAAGTTGCTGTAATGCATCTTATTGATGATACACACCGCAGCCATAATGTGCCAGTGGTGGAGGGGGTGAATGTTTAAAGTGGTGAATGTGGCCTCAATTGAACAAGCTGTTTTACTCTGGACGGTGTCGAGCTTCTTGAGTGTTCTTGGAGCTGCATTCACCTGGGAAAGTTGGTGGGGGGGGGACAGGCTTTGGAGAGTCAGGAAATACCCAGTCTCCGACGTACTCTTGAAGCATGGCATTTATATGGCTGCTCCAGTTAAGTTTCTTGTCATTGTTGACCCAGGGGTGTTGGTAATAGGGGATTTTGATGATTTGAAATGCTATTGAACGTCAAGGGATGGTGGTTATAAACAGGGAGACAACAGCATTAAAACTGATCTTTCCAAACCTCCAGTCAGCAACAACAACTTATATTTATACTGTGACTTTAACATAATAAAACATCCCAAGGTGCTTCACAGGAGCATTAAAAAACAAAATCTGACAGTGAGCCACATAAGGGGATATTAGGTCAGATGTCCAAAATCATAGTCAAAGAGGTAGATTTTAAGGAGCGTCTTAAAGGAGGAAAGTAAATTAGAGAGGTGGAGAGGTGTAGGGAGGGAATTCCAGAGCTTGGGTCCAGGCAACTGAAGGCATGAACACCATTGGTGGAGCGTTTAAAATCAGGGATGCACGAGAGGCCAGAATTAGAGGAGCTTAGATATCGCAGGGGTGATTGTGGAGCTGGAGGAGATTTCAGATCTAGGGAGGGGCCAGGACATAGAGGGGTTTGAAATCAAGGATGAAAATTTTAAAATCAAGACATTGCTCGGCCAAAGGCCAATGCAGGTCAGTGAACATATTAGTATAAAATTTAAACAGCATGAACCTAAAATTAAGAAATATATGCAGGAATCAGAGTGGATTTCCTGGACTTAGAGGGACTGATTGCCAGGGTTTATGGGCTGTGCGTGACTATAGAGCTGCAGGTCGGAAATCCCTTTAGGCAATAATGCTACTTTGGGTAAACCATGATTTCCACAAGATGAGTTAGTGGGAAATATGACAACTCTGTCGCTAGACATCTGCCACACATCACAAAGAGATTAAGGTGTGGACAGGCTGCTGAAACCAAAATTGCTACACCCAATGACTTCAGTTCCTCGGCTTTTAACTATAAACATAGGGACCACCTAATGACAACTTCTGCGTTTGTCCCCTCTTCCTTCCAAGTCTTTGCAACCTCATTAGTGCCCTTGTACTTTGGGTCAATCCAAGGCTATCACTTTTAAAAAAAGTGCTTCTCACAAGTAACCAGCCAGAATCGTTTTTGACATGTTGGCATTACCTAATTGGTCACCTGACCATGAAAACAACAAAGACAATGAGCTCTCCACTTGATTTTTGTTCAGTCTGAAAAAAGAGGCTCACTTTTCTCCCACTTTCCAGTCCTAACGTTGGACCCTCACCAAAACGTTACGCTGGCATTTCCTTTCTCCAGCTGCCTATTTACAACACTTCATGTTCTGCACAGAACCTTTGACCATTGAACCTTTTTCTGTTGCAATGCACTATGTACTTGGTAAACTTACATGATGGATTCATCTTCAGTGCTCAATGAAAGTGAGCCCTCTCACCTGCTCTCCTCATATCAAAAAAAAGAAGCCGGCAGGACAGTGGGTAAGAGAGGAGCTTGGACCAGACACAGCCTGCAATGCAACACTAGGATTGCTTGGATGGCCATTTTTTTTTCTTTATTCTTTCACAGGATGTGGGCATCACTGGCAAGGCCAGCATCTGTTGCCCACCCCTAACTACCCTCCAGAAGATGGTAGTGAGCCACCTTGACGACTGAGTGGCGGGGCCATTTCACAGGGCAGTTAAGAGTCAACCACATTGCTGCGGGTCTGGAGTCACGTGTAGGCCAGACCAGGTAAGGACGGCAGATTTCCTTCCCTAAAGGACACTGGTGAACCAGATGGGTTTTTAATGACAATCAGCAATGGCTTCATGGTCATCATTACTGAGACTAGCTTTTACTTCCAGATTTTTATTAAATTCCACCAGCTGCCCTGGTGGGATTTGAACCCATGTCCCCAGAGCATTAGCCCGGGCCTCTAGATTACTAGTCCAGTGACCACTACGTCACCGTCTCCCCTTTGCACTCCGCATTCACCTTGAACAGACCAGCTGTGCAGTATAACTGCATCCTAAAAGGAGCTTAATAGTATCGCGTTTACTTGCAGCAAAGTAAACCTTTTAGCGACAATTATTAACCATTTCTACCAGGCAGCTCGTGAGGGAGGTAACTGATCCAAGACCTACTGCTGGCTGCAAAGGAAACTTGGTGATCTGAAGGGTTATAATTAAGGTGACTGATAGTTTGCCCTGTCATGTACAGTTAATAAATTTTAAAGACAGAATACGCTGGTGTTGAGTTACTGAAGTGTTAATCTGCAAAGATACTGTGTACCTGTGTGCCCTGGGAAAGGTTAAAAAGATTAGAATTCATTGACTCATTCATGCACTCCCCTGTCCCACATTATTCATTTCCTGAGCTAATTTCCTCCTTTCTCGAGACCTAATCAATAGCAGCACCAGTCCCCAGCAAATTCACAAATTCTCGCCTCCGACATGCCTGACCTTTCGAGACCCCCATCCCAATTCACAGACTGCATTAAGGAAGGACCATCATTCCTGGCTGGTTAAAGGAGACCACAGAATGGGCTGTCATTGCATCCCATAGACTGGACAGCCCCTGCTGGCTGAGTCTGGAGCTCGGAATATAAAGGGACAGCCCGTAACCGCCTTGCAGAATAAAGATAAATGAACGTGGATACAATTCAACCAATGCAGTCCCCTAATATAAAAAAACAAAGGATGTCATGCAGTGACTGAGTACACACTGCAAGGATAGGAGAGATCAAAGGGGAACATGGCTCATTCAAAGAGCTTGCTTAATTTTCAATTAAGCATGCATAATGGACACAATGCCATGACAACACTGACTGCATGCTGTTGCATTATTTTAGCCTGAGTGCGACACTGAAAACAGCTGATTCTGCTGACAATGTGCTTGTAGGGCGTCTTGTAACTGAGTGGCCTATGACACTAAGACTGCATCGCAGCTAGTCAGGGTCAGCAGAACAAGATCCTCCCCGTCCCCTCCCTTCCCTCCCCCGCAACCACCACCCCCCTCCCCGCCATAGTCTTCATACTTGGACAGCGACCTCACGTTGACCTCCCCACGACCCCACTGCTTGCCAGGTTCCTTTGTTTGGATCAGCGGCTTGCTGACTTAAGTGTGTAGATTGCAGGTACAAGAACAATATGGATTGTTTTCTGATCTCTTCAGAATCACAATGACATTTGCACTATGACTCACTCAACTTTTATTGCACTGTTTCTACGCTACTTTTTTTCCACGCTGATTTTTAAAAATATTCTTTACCAATATCATTTTGCAACCTGTTTCCCCAGCAACGCCGCCCCAATTTTCTCCTCCCTCCTTCTCCAGACAGCACTCACTCACGCTGAGGTACAGTATGACGGCCAACGGTAGCCATTTTGTTCCGATGGTCATTCATCACATTGAAGCTGCACACACGCTCCTGCCAGCCCTCACAGTTAGATCATAAGCTGCCATCCTCTACAGTTAGGTTATAGGGTGCCTGCTCTTGCACTGCTTCAGGCCTGGCTCCTTGCCCCACTACTGATTCCACCCCTCACCTGAGGGTAGGGTTCAATCTAGCAGCTCCATACTCATCAGTCCCATTTATAACTCACCGGCCTGGCAGGGTCAGTACAGATTGGGGGGGGTGGGGGGAGGTGGGGGTGGAAAGTTAAAATGGTGGAGACAGACAGAAACTTCTGCGTTTCCATCCCCACCACCCTCAGGCTATTTTAACTGCCAGGTTTCTGGCAGCATTGGTATCGCCCATTACAGATTGGCAGGGGTGTAATTAATAGGTGCCATGGCTTTAATGACAAACCACGGAGGCTGGCACTGTGCCAGTGATACTAGCCATGAGGCAGCAGCGTGGCCGGCAGAGGTGACGGTAAATTAATTTTTCTGAGGGTTTACCGGGGGCTTTAGGAAGGATGTGAGGGTTCGTAAGAGGGTGAGGAGGACATTTACTTGAATGATTCCAGGGATGAGGGATTCCAGGCACCAGGTTAGGTTGGAGAAGCTGGGGTTGTTCTCCTTGGAACAAAGAAGACTGAGGTGAGAATCGATAGAGCTGTACAAGATTATGGCAGGTTTAGATAAGGCAGACAAAGAAAAACTGTTCCCATTAGCTGATGGCCCAAGGTCTAGGGAACACAGATTTAAATTTTTGGGCGAGAGGTGAAAGGGGAATGTGAGGATTTTTTTTTTACACAGTGAGTGGTAACAACCTGGAACTTGCTGCCTGTGAGGGTGGAGATGATCAATGATTTCAAAAGGAAATTGGATGGGCACTTGAGTGAAATAAACTTGCAAGGATATGGGGATAGAATGGGACTGAAAGGGCTGCTCTATAGAGAGCCGGCACTGAGTGGCCTCTTTCTGTGCCATAATGACTCTATGGTTCACCTGAGTCCCTCGAGGAGTTCTTGGGCTGCTCCTGTCACAATTTTGGCTCTTCCTCCTCTGACAACCATCATAACAAACCCTCACCCACCGTACTTATCTTATGCTGAGAATCATTCTCTCGGGTCCCTGGCAATGTCCCATTCTAGTTCCTGCCAACCAGCCTTAACGTCATTCCCACCCACTTTTTGAGGGAGTCTTAAAATAAGACCCAAAAGGTAAGAAAGGCCTAGGCCTCGAGCTGACCAGTCAGTGGGGTCTCCCACTCACACCCATACCAAACCCACCCACACTTAACCCGAAACAAACCCACCACAGGTTCAAATCAAGGCTCTCAGTTTTAACTACATTTATTGCCTCAGGAGAGTGAAAAGCTCTCATTGTTGCTTGTGGGATCTTGCTGTGCACAAACTGGCTCCCACATTTCCTAAGCTACAATGGTACTTCATTATCTGCGCAGCACTTTTGGTCATCCTGAGGTTGTGAAAGATGTGACAAAGGTGCAAGGCTTTCTCTTACACTCAAATTGCAAGCAAGTGGCCACTGGAAAGTGGAAAGTTGGTGTCAGGACCCTCTGTTAAATTGCTGCCTCTTGTTTAAATTGTCCCACTGATGTAATACCGGAACAACACTCAGGGCCAAAAGCTTCATGATTGAATCTGCCTTTAACCCAACAGCATCTGCAATGTCATCGGGGTGCAGGTCACCTGAATTTTTTCCCTCTGTTTCTGCAATGCTGATTTTCTCTTAACATACTGGAATCCCACTTAAGAATCAGGGACCTAACACATATGATAAACGACTAGGGTCCCTCATATATAGTTATTATGGACTTAAAGGTATACTGCCTTCCTTATGGTGCCTTGCATGATGTACATTGACGAAACATCTTTTGTCACCAATTGTGCCTGTCATTAGTATTACACTACAATACTTCCAACAAAACTAAACAGTGTGTCACAAAGCTTCATTGAGGTAGCTGATGCTACACCAGATACATGCTTCTCTCTGTTAGTGTCCCAGGGTGACCCATCATTTAATTTTCACTCCATCCCTGACCTCCACTGCCTCGCCTCCCTTCCTTATAGCTCCTTTTAGGGCCAGTAGTGTGGAGGAGAATAAGAGGGGTCATGTAGGAAAAATGAAAGTCCAGTGCTTGCACTGGTGCAAGTAGCTCCCAAAAAAAAACAAGTTACGACACAAAGACAAATAAATATTATTAGGCCCCGCAGCGAACTAATGTGCACCAGACTGTTCAGCTCACTGCAATAAAGTTTACAAATTCCATTCTGCACCACACAGACCCCTGAACAAGCTCCTTAAGAAGCTTAAGGGGCCATTAATCGGCTCCCTAACCCACTGGTCCTTTGAAGATTCCAAACTGCCCCAAAGGCGCCAGGGTTCGCGATGACCTCCAGGACCTCCAATTTTGAAATCGCACCTTGACTTTGCAACCCTTTGAAAATCTGGCCTGAGAGACCTGAGAATGACCTACACCCTTGGACTTTTATTCCATATACTGGTTCAGTTCCTGGTCAAGTCTATTAATTCAGGATTGGTATGTGTTTTGAATGAAACTCCTAACGCAAAGTAAACGGGCATCATTCAAACAATATAGAAATCCAAACTGAGAGATACGTGTACACTTATCGTCAAAGAAAGGATAATTAAAGGCCCAGTGAGATTTAAACAACAATTTCCCTTCCTACATCTGCATCAAACCATACACCTCAAAACTGCTCCACTTTAGCTAGTAAGTCCCACTATTTAAAAGCAGCACAAGTTAAAGGATGGCCAAACCAATCAGTTCAGCTGGCACTCGAGGGCTAATTTTAACCAAACTCGTCAAGTGGGAATCCTACAGGACTGCATAGAAAATTGGTTTTGCACTTTGCCCAATAATATTTTCAAGTGACTTCAATGGAGAGTAAAATCGGATAGGGGTATAAAACCCAACATTGCAGTCTCGTCAGTCCCATGACAAAATTGCACTTGTAGAACAAATCATAGCAGCCTGCTTGATTGGCACCCCATCCACCACCTTAAACATTCACTCCCTCCTCCACTGTGGCAGCAGTGTATACCATCTACAAGATGCACTGCAGCAACTCACTAAGACTCCTTCAATGGCACCTTCCAAACCCATGACCTCTACCGCCTCAAAGAACAAGGGCAGCAGATGCATGGGAACACCACCACCTGCAAGTTTCCTTCCAAGTCACATACCATCCTGACTTGGAACCATATCTCCGTTCCTTCACTGTCACTGGGTCAAAAGCCTCGAACCCCCTTCCTAACAGCACTGTGGGTGTACCTACACGACATGGACTGTAGCGATTCAAGAAGGCAGCTCACCACCACCTTCTCAAGGGCAATAGAGGCTGGCCTAGCCAGTAATGCTCACACCCCAGGAAAGAACACCAAGTGCCAACCCAAATTCCACTTTTGCGGCACATTGCACGTTCAGAAGGTACACTGGCATAAAGCAATGGACAACAGCTTACCGTGCTTACTTGATGGGGATGAGTTTGGCTGCGGGTGGTGCGGAGAGCTGTGAGACAGGAGCGGGTTCATGCTGTGTGACTGAACATTGTACGCATCCATGGCAAGTTTCTGACGGAAAGCTTCCTCCTTCCTACGGTTGGCAAACCAGTTATACACTCTGACTTCTGTAACCAGATTTGATCCCAGTCCGTGTGCTTTAGAAGGAGAGACGCCACGTTGTATGCATTCAGCTCTGAGGTGAAAAGTGACAGTATTGCTTTAAATAGTTTATCTGGGTGTTCTTGAATGCTCTTGTCCCATTAAAAATTAATTGCCTAATTATATCACATACCATCACTTACTTAATTTTGTTCATATCGAAATGCATTTGATTACATCAATAAAAAATTTCACTTGACATAAACATGGATTCAAACATAAGACAGACCTATTGATAAAAAAACTGTTTAGGGAACAAAGCTTTTTCACTGTATAAAGGATTTGGATAGTGAGGACTCAATTCAGGTTCAAGGTTTCTTTTGAATCTCATTTCTGAAACTTAGGGGAAGAAATAAGTTGAAACTTAAGGTCATTCTGCTTTTCTCTGTCCTTCCTTTTCTTGAAGGTGCCTGGCCAAGATTGTCTGGCCAGGATTTCTTGCTCTTGTGCCTTCAGTCCCAGATTTCCCATTGGGTAAATTGAACACGTTGACGACTGAACGTTGGTAAAAGCAGTAGAGATAAACCCACCCATTTTTTGTTAACAGTAAGTGCAGGTGGCACCACTGGTGGAACTGGCTGGGATGAGTTAATGAACCTGACCGTGTAGTGTGAGGGAGATGCATTAAATGTAGACACACCCCAGAAGAGGGAATCTAAAAGGAGTGAAAAACAAAATTTGGCTCTTGAGAGTTTTAATAGTAACTCCTTGACAATACTGGGCTCAATTACTAGCCCCAAATATATCATCAGCACTCACTGGTTACACAAAAATATTGCCCCCCAACCCCATTAAAAAACAAACTATGACACAGAAATATACAAAGAGAGTAAAATGTTAGTGGTAAGTCTGTGTCATTGTTTTATCTTGAATAGTGACTCCAGCAGTAACAATGTTCAATTAATTGTTCTAATGGTGACCTCCTGAACCCTTAATCACATTCATTCAACTTTACCCAAGGGGGGAGTGTCACTGACTAAGTTCTATTAGAAATTGCAGAGAAATCAGAAGTAGATTATCTAGCTTGCATCAGAAATGATATAGTTTGGAACAATCACTTTGGTTTGGCAATATGCTGATCACACTCACACTGTTTGACCAAAAACAGGACAGGAAAGGGACAGGAGCCAATGTTACCAAGCAAAGCATTGCAAAGATTGTTTTGAGTCTTTGAAATGAGATTGCATTGGTTTATAATGCCACGCTACCTGTAATCATTTCCTGCCCAATCTAAATTTCCCCCCTCTTCTCCTGAATTTGCTAACTTGTAGCCTGGTACAGTTCACAGGGTTGGCAACCCTTTGAGAACACAGCCAAGACTGATCCTGTCCTCACCTGATGGGCTTTGTGGGCAAGAGCCACTGGATCAGGAGGGGGAACTCCAGGCTGATCTGTCCTCTTCCCCCGCTCCTGGGGTGCTGAGGCCAATGGTGGCATCCCTACTGTGGCATGGTTACAATCAACTGACTCAACGACGATCAGGGATTGACCTTGGACTCATCCACACATGGCAGTGTACTTAGCAAGGATAACTGTGCATATTTTTTGAATTACCAGGTTATTATCACCTACCTGTTGCATTCCTCCACTAGTGCCTCCCGTTCCTCCTTGCTGGGGTTCTTCTGCCTCTCATAAGCCTGGTACAATATTTGCTGGGATGCTGGTCCCCATTTAAACCTGTTGCGACGCATCTTCTTATTGGCAGGCTCAGTGCCCAGCTCCGAGGCCTGCCCCTGGTCTTGCTGATTGAACTCTGGAAAGAGAAACAGCAGCTGATCTGGCCTGCTTTTGTCTGTCATATTGTTTCCAGTATTCTGGATAGTCTGGTTGAATTCTGAAAGAGAAAGGATAGATTTTACCCAGCCTATACACAACAGGAAAACACTGATTTATATATTCTTCAAAAATTCATGTCAAGATTTCAAATATAGTCACAATCAAATCTCATGAACAAAAGCTACAGAATGAAAACTTGATGTGGATACACAGCACTGCTTTCTGTCGCTCTCTGTAGCTTGTGGTTTGTTGTTGAATGTTATATTATCTTAGAGAAAACAATGGCATAATTGATAGTTGCAGGCTGGAAAAACCAAATTCAATGACATTTCAAAGCTAGTGTCTTATTAGGCTAAAGAAGGTTACATAGAACCATATAGAATTTACAGTACAGAAACTGGCCCAACTGGTCAATGCTTGTTTATGGTCTACATGAGTTTCCTCCTACCCTACTTCATCTAACCCCATCTGCATATCCTTCCATCCCTTTCTCCCTCGCCTACTGATCTAGCTTTCCCTTAAAGGCATCTATGCTATTCATCTCAACAAATCCACGTGGTAACATTCCACATTCTGACCATTCTCTGAGCAAAGTAGTTTCTCCTGAATTCATTACTGGATCGATTAGTGACAGCCTAATATTCGTGTCCCCTAGTTTTGGGCTCCTTTACAAGCGGAATCATCCTCTCTATGTCACTAGTTCTACAGTGTTCAGTGGGAACTGATAGTTATTTGTAGCAAGTATTAATATTCATTGCCCTTTATGAGTGATATTTCTTTTTGTTCTGAATTCATTGTGACGTCGCACAGGGCAATTTTAACCAAACTGTCCCTTAGCCTAAACTCTAAAGAACGTGCTCATCTGAACCAGTACACTTTTCACATCAGCATTCTGCTGGCCTCTCTTAGTGAGAATGGTGTTTTAGAGTCAGAAGTTTTGAGTCATGAACAGTTTGCGCAGTGACCCGGAATATTTTGCAAAACCAATTCTAAGGCAGTGGGATAACTAGCCCATAGTCGCTGTCCTTATATTATTTGCCATTGAAGATCTCTTGTGTCTATAAATATAGATTTTCAAAAGCTGGAATGTGACATTCCCATGCTGAATGAGTTAAAATCCAATCAGTTTCCATACACGATATAACCATTATGAATATAGATCTGAGTAATGGAACCTAATGACAAATCTATTTTATTGTGGAACAAGGAAATGGTGTGTCATCAGCTATTGACTAGCCAAGATCTGTCAGCGTGGAGAATATGGAGTAAGGAGAAATATGAATTGTGCTGCAGGTATCTTATCTTCTAGTCCAGGAATTGACTGTAAATGCAATGAAACAGCCTTAGTGCCTAGATGTGTTCAGAGACTAAACATTGATGAGAAAGTTTTTAAATCAAGAATTTGATATGTACATTCTTAGGGGAAAATGAGTAGAAAAATAAGAATATGTTGATAGAATTGTTAATAGAGTCCCAAATGATAGTAAAATATAAATGTTCTTTGCTGTGCTATTATTGTGACTTAACCTAAATAATGGCATAAGAAGCATTATCATGAAGATTAGATAAGTTATTCCCAATGTCATGCATTTGTTAGATTAAGGTGGATTTCTATATGACTAAAAATATAAAACAGCATTTAAAAATATCATCTCCATTTTACCATTGCTTTCATTTTCCAATGGGACTAATATGTTGAGTTTGATTAATGTATATACACGTATAGATGTATATATTTATATAAGAGGAAGGAATTGCATATTCAGTCAGGTAGTAATAACCATATTATAAACGGCTTCTGTCAGCAAAAGCCTGGGATTGAATTACTGACTTAAATTGACTATTGTTTTTCTCATGTATATAATCTGCATTTTTTTAACAAAATGTGAATTAAGAAATGCTGTTCAGCATATTTATGTCTGAAATGCAATGTGTATGAAAAAATATCAAAGGTAATAACAATCTAAGAACTGATAACATTTGTTTGTTATTGAAAACTCCAGTCCAATCATGCAAAAAAGCACTGAGACTAAAAAGTAATTGGAGTTAATCAAGAAACAATGGTTACATGCTTTTAAAGCACCAGTTTGCTATCATGTAGAACTCTAGAAGAAAAACAGAGAAAAATAAAGGAATATTGTTGACCATCTTAGATACTGTGACCATTATTTAATAGTATATAATAATCCATTTGGATCCTGTGTTTATTGCGCCATCTTAACTCCAAAATGTCGAATGCCTTTCGATTACATTATAACCTGTGATATTCCACATGATGTACACAAGCTCAGTTCACATAACTTTTTCTGTTTCATTTTCTGTGATATTTCTGTTAGCATTGGGTGTCAAGGTAGACAGTAGCAGATGGCAAGCTCCACATTTAAATGGTGTGACCTGAAATGCTTTTGTACCAGGTTGTTTGCACTGCTGCAACACTGAATTTATTTCATTGTGTATTGCAGACCTGGAATTTATTGTTATCGACTATTCCATTTTCCCCATGACAGTAGATTACTGGCAATTAAACTGCACATTATATCACAACTATTCAACCGTATCAAATAATTACAGGTTGGCAAATTGTTTTGAAAATATCATTTTTTTCTCCTTAAACTACTACAATAACAGCAGAGAAATGTTCAAATGAACAGTGTTTTGGCTCTGTACCTAAGTAGGGAGGGGACAGAGAGGGTTGGGGGGGGGGGTGGGGGTGCGGTGGGGTGATGGTAGTGACTGAAGATATAATTTAAATAAATAAGACTGCCTTTCTAAACCAATAAAATGGATACTGAGGGTTTATTTCAGTAAATTGCCTCCAAGTTACTTGCTATCATGCTTGGCCTAAATAGCCAAGTGGTTATGGTACTGCGTTTGTAACCCCAAGATCAAGAGTTCAAATCTCACAATGGCAAACTATGAAACAATGTAACTTCATCTGAAACAGATGGAAATATGTTTGTACTTGAAAGAGTTACTTGCTTTCAGATGGTCATTGCTGTTATCAATATTTCCTATGTAAGTATGGAGGAATCACCAAATTGCACAAAGTATATGGTGTAAAATGATTCTCCAGATCACAAGACAATTATAGTTTGGGAAGGCCAATTTGCCCATCTTTTCAATCTATCCAGAATTGTTAATATTGGAATTGTGCTGTAACAGGGTACGTGCTTTAAGTTGGTAGTTAAGAGCAGCTGCCCCCAATTGGGGAAGTACTTGGGTTTCATTGCAAAAGTATAAAAAGGTGCTCACACTGGTTGTTGAAAGCGTCTGTGTTTTTACTCTGCTGGCTTGGAAATAAACCAGTCTTAAGGTACAGGCTGGCGTCAGACTCATTCTTTTCTCAGTATACGATTATTAATATTAACAAGAATTACCCTAAAGTTCCCACCGCACCCCCCTCCAATTTGACTTCTAAACCATTCCTACCTTCATGGCCCTATCGAGAGTCAATTCCTTATGTGCATCACTGTCTGTATGACAAAGCACTTGCTGGTGTCAGCCCCAAAATTGCATTTTACTAAATCTGTGTCCCTTCATCCTACTCTGGCAAGGGAGAACTGGGGATGTGTTTCTGGAGAAAGATGGGATTGAAGGATGTGGTGAGAAGGCAGCAAGATGTCTCAGGGTTCAAGCAGAAAGGGACAGGGTCATTAGGTAAGTGACCTTTTCCTATATCTTTTTACACTTTCTTTCATTCCTAAATACAGCAAATGCAAACTAAACTTAAAATTAAAATGAAAAATCCCCTGAATTTCTTTATCTACCACATGCCAAACGGTTTACTATCCCCAGTATTGGAATTATGCATAAAAAGATCCCAGAGGTAGCAAGATCGGCAGTTTCTGAATGCCTGGGAGAAATTACCTGGCTTATCCATAAGAAATGTGAATTCTACTTTACATTAACCTGAATGTATAAAATCACCTGGAGGTGGAAGCACTTCAGTATAATATAATCAGAAACTAAAGAGGGTTATTTTAGAGAATGGGTAAACTCTTCACTTGTATTTTTCTCACAGTCACATCAGTTACAGCTCACTGTAGTGTTATTTGAGAAGAATGTACAATTTCAGTGATGCCCACCCGCTTCCCCACATCCCCTTTTGGGCAACGGCACTTACGTCTCTGAATCTCTTGCTGCTTCCTAATGTACCAGGTGTAGAGGGCAGCTCGCTTCTGATTTTTCATTGGGGTGCCTTTGTTGAGATGCTGCGAGAGGTGAGACTGATTGAGACCCGTCACATCCACTACTTCCCTTTGTGGAATGTTGTGCTGTTGCATGTAACCTTTGATCATCTTCGCCGCTCGCCATGGGTCTTCCCTATTGAGTCATCAAATAAACATATTATATATAACACAGTCATCCCCATTGTCCTTAGGAAAGCTACAACTTCCTTACAAGGGAACAAAAAATCTACAACAACCAAAAGCTGGGCACTATCGCATTTTAAAACATGTCTTTTAGCAACTCACTTGTATTCATCCATGTACTTCTAAATAAACTGCTAGAACAACTAATTGTTTTATCTAAATTGCAGGGAATTGCACAGACTTGAACTTGCAGCACACTGATATGAGGGCTCTCCCTTATTGTAATAGGGCTGCACACTGTGCCTCTCACCATTAGGTTAATACTTATTTTTTTAATCCATTCATGGGATTTGCGCGTCACTCTAGGCCAGCATTATTGTCCATATCTAACTGCCTTTGAGAATGTGGTGGTGAGCTGCCTTCTTGAACCACTGCAGGCTGTGTGGTGTAGGTACACCCACAGTGCTGTTAGGGAGGGAGTTCCGAGATTTTGGTAAAGCCGCAGTGATATAGTTCCAAGTCAGAATGATGTGTGACTTGGAGGGGAACTTGCAGGTGGAGGTGTTTCCATGCATCTGCTGCCTTTGTCCTTCTAAGTTGTAGAGGTTGCAGGTTTGGAAGGTATTGTTGATGGAGCCTTGGTGAGTTGTTGCAGTGCATCTTGTAGATGGCGCACACTGCTGCCACTGTGCGTCAGTGGTAGACGGAATGAATGTTTAAGGTTGTGGATGGAGTGCCAATCAAGTGGACTGTTTCTTTCCTGGACAGTGTTGAGCTTCTTGAATGTTGTTGGAGCTGCATTCATCCAGGCAAGTGGAGAGTATCTCATCACATTTCTGACTTGTGCCTTGTAGATGGTGGAAATGTTTGAAAGAGTCAAGAGGTGAATGACTCAGCAGTGATTATCCAACCTGTGACCTTCTCTCCTAGCTATAGTATTTATGTGGCTAATCTAGTTATGTTTCTGATCAATGGTGACATCTAAGATGTTAATGTTGGGAGATTGGGTGATAGTAAATGCCATTGAATATCAAGGGGAGGTGGTTAAGACTTTCTTTCATTGGAGATGGTCATTGTCTGGCACTTGTTTGGCACAAATGTTACTTGCCACATATCAGCCCAAGCTTGAATGTTATCCAGGTCTTACTGCATACAAATAAAGACTGCTTTCATTTCTGAGGAATTGCAAATTGAGCTGAAAACTGTGCAATCATCAGCGAACATCCCCACTTCTGATCTTATGATGGAGGGAAGGTGATTGATGAACTAGTCTAAGATTATTGGACCTAAGGCACTACTCTGAGAAACTCCTGCAATTACCATGTCTGCTTTTGTTCTATGTATGACTCCTGACAGTGGAAAATTTTCCCCAATTCCCATTGACCACAATTTTTCTAGGGCTCCTTGATGCCACAGTCAAATGTTGTTTTATTTCAAGGGCAGTCACTCTCAGATTACCTCTGAAATTCAGCTCTTTTGTCCAGGTTTGGATCAATGCTGCAATGAGGTCAGGTGCTGAGTGGCCCCAGCGGAACCCACACTGAGCATCAGTGAGGAGGTTATTGGTGGGTAAGTGCCCCTTCAAAGCACATGCAATGACACTTTCCACAACTTTGCTGTTGATTGAGAGTAGACTGATGGAGCGGCAATGGCCAAATTGGATTTGTCCTGCTTTTGGTGGACATGACATGCCTAGGAATTTCCCACTTTGCTGGGTCAATGCCAATGCCAATGTCAGTACCGGAACAGCTCAACTAGAGGTGCACTTAGCTCTGGAGCACAAGTCTTCAGCAATGCAGCCGGAATGTTGTCAGGCTCCGAACCTTTGCTGTATCCAGTTTGCTGAGCAATTTCTTGATATCATGCGGAGTGCATTGAATTGTCTGAAGACTGGCTTCCATAATGCGGGGATCTCAGGAGAATGCTGAGATGGATCATCCATTCAGCACATCTGGCTAAATTTGCAAACACTTGAGCCTCATCTTTTGCTCTCATGGCTGGATTCCAGATCTCAGATCTGTTCCGCTGGTCATGTGATAATTTAGCTTTGTCTATAGCATAATGCTTTTGTTGGTTAATGTGCTGTAAAAGCTGCACCAGGTTGGCACCTCATTTTTAGGTTTGCCTGGTGCTGCTCCTGGCATGCTCGCCTGCATTCCTCACTGAACCAGGGTTAGTCCCCTTGCTTGATGGTAATGGTAGAGTGAAGAATATGCCAGGCCATGAGGGTACAGATTCTGATGGAATACAGTTCTGCTGCAGATGAGGGGCTGTAGTGCCTAATGGATGCCCAGTTCTGAGTTGTCCTGAATCTATCCCATTTCGTACAGTGGTAGGGCCCACAACACAATGGAGGATATCCTCAATGTGAAAATGGGACTTCATCTCCACAAGGACTGTGGAGTATTCACTCCCACCAAGGCTGTCACAGACAGATGTATTTGTGGCAGGTAGTTTGGTGAGGACCAGGTTAAGTAGGCTTTTCCCTTGTATTGTTGATCTCACTCCCTGCTGCAGACCCAGTCTAGCAGTTATGTCCTTTAGGATGTGGCCAGCTCGGTCAGTAGTGGTGCTACTGAGCCATTCTTGGTGATGGACATTGAAATCCCCACCCAGAGAACATTCTGTACCCTTGTTACCCTCAGTGCCTTCCAAAAGGAGGAATACTGATTCAGCAGCTGAGGAAGGGTAGTGGGTGGTAATCAGTAGGAGGCTTCTTTGCTCTGGTTTGACCTGATGCTGTGAAACTTTGTGTCCAGAGTCAATATTGAGGACTCTCAGGGTTACTCCCTCCCGACTGTACACCACTGTGCTACCACCTCTGGTGGGTCTGTCCTGCCATTGGGACAGGTCATGCCCAGGAGTAGTGATGGAGGAGTCTGGAACATTGACTGAAAGGTGTGATTTGAAGATTATGACCGTGAGAGGCTGTTGCTTGATTAGCTTGTTGGTCGGGGGGTGGGGGGGGTGGTGGGCAGCTCTCCCAATTTTGACACAAGTCCCCAGACGTTAGGGAGGCAGACTCTGCAGGGTCGGCTGGTCTGCTTGGGCCTTTGTCTTTGAATCCAATGCCAAGGTGGTCTTTCCCTTATTGTACTTTGTTGTAGAGTTTGATTATTGTTCTAATTATTGGGTTTAAGGACGAAGTGGAGCGATTAAAAGCTCTGATTCCGGTAGATTTTCACCCAGTGAAGTGCCCCCCCCCACCCCCAACCCCCCCCCACGCTGTCCCCAGCACAGACATGAAACATCCCCCTACCAATCAGAAACTCCAGAAAGCTCAACAACAACAACAAAAAAAAAATCCCGACCATTCATTTTCGGGTAACTGGCGTTGATTTTTGAAAGATGACACACGTTGTCCACATTCATCGCCAGCAGAGATTCATCTAAACCCACCGAGACCCTCCCTGAGTCCAGAGTCCACCCTCACTGCCCATTCCACTGGGTGGGGGGTGGGGGGCGGGGGCTGAATGTGGGCCCAAGGGGTCAGGCAGCCCCCGCCCCCCGCCCCCACTTCCCTGGGGACCTTATTGATTTTTGTCCCTATTTACGGATCTCAAGAGTCCTCAGCCCAGCCTGAGTGGTGTTCATTTGAAAAAAGCGGCTGATTTTGCTCATTTCATCCTAGCCGGAAATGTCATGCAAGTTTGGAATCCACCGTTAAACTGTAGCGGACCCGCCCTGTTTGATTTTATATATATATATATATATACATTTCCAAAATAAGAATTGTCAGGTCGGTGATATTCCGATATGTTTTGAAAAGGTTCAAAACGTGTGTGTTATTGACCTGAAATAATCTAGAGGTGTGTGGGAGTGCAATAGGCAATGTTCCCCCGTTTGTTAACTTATCCTATTCTCTATGGTGCTATTTATTCGCTATGTAATCCCCCCCCCCCCCCACCACCTCTCTGAATTATGAAACAACAAATGGTTTATCTGATTACTGGCGGCCCCCCCATCGTTAGACCATACGAACGAGGAGCATTTCGTTTCGGTCTGGGTTAGTTAGTCCAAACGTTTGGGGTCGTTTGTAACTTTTTTTGAAAGAAAAAGAAATTAGCCGTTTGAAAGATGCGCTGAAGCCGAAATTAAAAACCATTTTCCCGTTTACCGAGTCATCCCCTTTGCTCGAGGAACATTATCCGATTGGATTCCTGTCCCGTGGTAACACGTTTTATTGAACCATTTCTGGGGTCCCTGGTGCCGCTCGTTAACCAGAAGTGAAACGAATATCAAGGAGGCAGATAAACAACGGTGCAAAAAAAAAATCATAATTCAGATAGGAAATACGGCAACAACCCGCCCAGCCCTTTAAATGTGCTGTTGAAATGGACAAGTGAAAAGACAACATTGAGAGTTGTATAAAGACAAGGAGGGAGAGACGATTTGTCCTCTGGCTCGCTCCAGACTCATGTGCGGTTTTGTTTTCAAATCGCATTTTATATATTGTATACTGCTACCTTCAAATCTGATTGTCGATTGTAATTTTTACATCATATTTAGTCAGTTATCACCGTGTCCCAACCCAAACCCAAACACACACACACACACACACACACACATGTTTGTCTAGGGCAATGCCCGCATTTGGATTCAAGTCCCTTTACAACTCTGCTTTGCCAATGAGTAACCAAGTTAGCCATTCACCTCTAATCAAAGTGTGTTCCACTTTTCTGTTCATTCGGGGTTGATGATTTATAATAAATTAATAGCGCTCTGCAGAAACGTCAGCTCCACGTGTTCCACAAGCTTGGGTCAGATTTATATTTACAAACTGTTACAAGGCGGTTAAAACAAACCTGCGAGAGACACCCTCGCCTGCCTCGCAAATAAACAACACAGGAGGCGATTTAAAATTTAACACCTTTCCAAGACTTGGCAGAGTTGCTGTTGGGCTTTTTAAAACGTATTTCAACGCATATTGGAAATGTTTAAATCTAAATAATTCTATATATATTATATATATATATGTGTGTGTATGTGCGTATGCATAAAGTTATTGTTCCATACATAGAGTCAACTTTCCCTTGCTACAGACTATACTAAATGTGGAAAATGCACTGATTTTCACTGTTACAATATTACGTTCAGCTCCCTCCGGCTCAGTTTGGGTTCCAAAGGTGAACGAATGGACACAATTTCTCACTCTGTTCTCGGGACACAGAGGGACCTGGGCCCGGGCGGAGGCTGCACGGGGTTTTTTTTATATAAAACACTCAGTGTTCGCTCCACGTCCCTGCATCCTGTCCTTGTCCCTCTCTCAGTAACTGAATCGAAAGCTTAGGATTTATGGGCGATTTAAAACAATGGCTTCGAAATAAAGCGAACCAGTTTTAAATCGCCAAAAGGAACACTTGAAACAGACGCCTTCAGCCAGAACAGCGGTTTGCTGGAAGTGTATAGGTTCCACCAACGCCTGTGCTCTTTCTCGCGTAAGAGTGCAACTTTCCAGGGGCTAACGTTCGCTCTACTGTCAATTTAACTGCGTTGTTTTCAGATGCTAAAGGATCGGCCGAACTTCAAATAAAATTAATTTCTGCTTCAAGTTATGAGGCAGTTCAACTGTCAGAACGTGTTTATCATGCATTAATTTAATGTTACCCATAACATTAAACATCCCAGCGAACCGAATCACGTAACTTTAAGGAGTTTTTATGGTTAAGTTATGCATCAGCTTTAAAAGAGGGCAACTCTTTTTGGAAAAGCTTGTGCCTCCTTGATGATTATTTCGGGAGGTGAAATATACTCCAATTATTACTGTGATTATTTCGGGAGGTGCAATATATTTCAATTATTAGTGATTATTTCGGGAGGTGCAGTATACTTCAATTATTACAGTGATTATTTCGGGAGATGCAGTATATTTCAATTATTACAGTGATTATTTCGGGAGATGCAGTATACTTCAATTATTACAGTGATTATTTCGGGAGATACATTATACTTCAATTATTACAGTGATTATTTAGGTAGGTACAATATACTTCAATTATTACTGTGATTATTTCGGTAGGTACAGTATACTTCACTTATTACTGTGATTATTTCAGTAGGTACAGTATACTTCAGTTATTAGTGTGATTATTTCGGGAGATGCAGTATACTTCAATTATTACAGTGATTATTTCGGGAGGTACAGTATACTTCACTTATTACTGTGATTATTTAGGTAGGTACAGTATACTTCAATTATTACAGTGATTATTTAGGTAGGTACAGTATACTTCAATTATTACAGTGATTATTTCGGGAGGTACAGTATACTTCAATTATTACTGTGATTATTTAGGTAGGTACAGTATACTTCAATTATTACAGTGATTATTTCGGTAGGTACAGTATACTTCACTTATTACTGTGATTATTTAGGTAGGTACAGTATACTTCAATTATTACAGTGATTATTTAGGTAGGTACAGTATACTTCAATTATTACAGTGATTATTTCGGGAGATGCAGTATACTTCAATTATTAATGTGATTATTTCGGGAGGTACAGTATACTTCAATTATTACAGTGATTATTTAGGTAGGTACAGTATACTTCAATTATTACTGTGATTATTTAGGTAGGTACAGTATACTTCAATTATTACAGTGATTATTTCGGGAGATGCAGTATACTTCAATTATTACTGATTATTTAGGTAGGTACAGTATACTTCAATTATTACTGTGATTATTTCGGTAGGTACAGTATACTTCAATTATTACAGTGATTATTTAGGTAGGTACAGTATACTTCAATTATTACTGTGATTATTTAGGTAGGTACAGTATACTTCAATTATTACAGTGATTATTTCGGGAGATGCAGTATACTTCAATTATTACAGTGATTATTTCGGGAGGTACAGTATACTTCACTTATTACTGTGATTATTTCAGTAGGTACAGTATACTTCAATTGTTACCGTGATTATTTCAGTAGGTACGGTATACTTCAATTATTACTGTGATTATTTCAGGAGGTACAGTATACTTCAGTTATTAGTTATTATTTCGGGAGGTACAGTATACTTCACTTATTACTGTGATTATTTAGGTAGGTACAGTATACTTCAATTATTACAGTGATTATTTCGGGAGGTACAGTATACTTCACTTATTACTGTGATTATTTAGGTAGGTACAGTATACTTCACTTATTACTGTGATTATTTCAGGAGGTACAGTATACTTCAGTTATTAGTTATTATTTCGGGAGGTACAGTATACTTCACTTATTACTGTGATTATTTAGGTAGGTACAGTATACTTCAATTATTACAGTGATTATTTCGGGAGGTGCAGTCTACTTCAATTATTACAGTGATTATTTCGGTAGGTACAGTATACTTCAGTTATTACTGTGATTATTTCGGGAGGTACAGTATACTTCAGTTATTACTGTGATTATTTCTGCCCAATTTATAGACCCATGCAGTGCTCAGTTGCGAAAGAGCTTCTGACAAAACGGGACAGAGTGTAGGCGCAGGTGAAACTGGCAAAATGACAGTGCGAAACTGACAACGTGCGCAGTTTACCGCTCTCCCAATCAGTAAGACCGCACAGGGAAACCACTAAAGATCACTGCCTCATCCCGTCCGCCTGGCGTCTTGAGCCGCAGCGACCTCGCTTCGGAAATGCATTTATATACATCAAATATACAGCAGGGAAGAAACGCTTTGAGAATAGCCAGGGTATTTCGTTCAGCAGCACCACCACCACCACCACCACCACACACGCCCTTGCGCGTTGCATTTAGTTTATACCACCCCCCACCCCATCTCCTCCCCTCCCCTCCCCGATTAAGAAATAAACAGTAAACTATTTGGGTAATTAATAACCAGCCTCACAGGCAGTGAGGGATCTTTACGCCCTGGGTGTGGGGGTGGGGTGGTGGTGGGGGGGGGGGGGGGGTTTAAAAAAAAAAAATTTGACAAGATGATCGCTCACCGCATCAGGCGGTGAGTTTGTGTTAAATCATCATCATTATTATTATTCCTACTGTTATTTTTAAAATGAGAATAATTCTTACCTCAGCATTCGGTCCACCTCGGCTCGCTGCTCGGCCCCTTCTTCGGTGTTGAGGGACTCCAGCTCCTTGAGGATCGGGGGCGTATCGTAGTCCTCTCCGTCCTCAGAGCCCTCTTCCTCGGATAGTTTGCCCTTGCTGTGCCCGTTGGTCAGAGTGTGGAAGACGGCCTTACTGTCCGAGCCGGAGCCGTTCATCTTCAGCGGGGAGACGGGCAGATTCTCCAGCTTCACCTCGAAATTGGGCGAGGGCTCCAACTCTTCCAGAGCCTGAATCAGAACATCTTTGGAAAGTCCGGAGCCCAGCAAAGCGCTCAACAGCTCCTGTTGGAGAGATGTCAATTTGGACACCATATTTTAAATAAATCAAACTTTTCTCTTTTTTTTTTAAAAAAAAAAGAAAATATATATAAACACAAAACAGACCAATCGGATCCTTTGTAATCGCTCGTCTCTCTCTCTCTCTCTCTCTCCACACCCCCCTCCTCCTTTCCCTGCCCTTCCCCCTCCCCACCGTGGTGCATCAAAAATAATATTTAAGAAGGGAAAAAAAAAACAGAAATTTAACAGTCCGGAGAAGCTCGTATTCCTGCAGACGCCGTTCGCTCTACAGTGCCATGATCTTTGGGAAGAAATATAAGAATATGCAAATCGGCGGGAAGTCTTTCGGAGGACGAAAAAAAGGTCTTAGTAATATGCAAATACAGACTGGCTGCAAGAGAGTGCGTTGGAGGAGCCGGGACAATGTGAACTGCGGCTCATTGTGTTTACATTTGAGGCTGGCGCTTTTTATTGGGCGCTATTTATCGCTCCGCACCTACAAAACTCTGAACTTTGGACCAGCGATGCACAAAAGTCCAGAGTCTGCTAAAGTACCAGCCGAATGGATACACTGCGCCGCAGGTTTTTTTTTAAAACACACACACACCAACGTCCATTAAAGAAAAGAGATGGTAAAATATGGGACTGTTAAGGGGAGGTTAACACAGACACACAAACACACACACAATAAAACAAATAGCTGAGAGAGGGGGGAAAATCAAGCGTCCGGCTTTTGTTTTTAAGATCCCTAGTTTCAAGTTTGGCAGAACGCGTGTCAAATGCGGAGAGTAGGTCATTACAGAGCAAATTAGATAAAGGTCTGATTTTTAAAGATTAGGTGTATGAAATAAGAACTGAATCAAAACAGGCCGCCGGTTGGGAATTGGAGAGATTAGTGCTGGAGTTTTAGACAGTGCAGAGGAAATTTAGCAGCAACTGAAATTATTCCGAACGAATTAGCGGCCGCGCGAAATCCCCAATAACGTAAGAGAGGTTTCATTCAAATTGTTTTGTACGGTCTTGCTAATAACCATGACAAATCCACAGCTATTTTATCCAGAATGAAACAATCGAATTTAGATTTGCATTCTTTAATTTGACTTTCGGATTACTTCTGGGCGAAATGAAACACGTTTCACAAATTTGTGTCAATTGCACAGGGTTGGTTTGGTTGGAATCATTGCTGCGATTAGAAACGACGGTGAAACAGTTTAAAGCGTGTCTATTATCAGCCTGTGTCACTCTCAGTCATCATCCTCCCAACATGGAAGAAGGATTTGTTCAGGACTGTAGATTGGTGCAATTTGTTAAATGAAAGGGGTAGATTCAAGTGTTGAATGGTATTGTGAGTTAGAAACCGTTTTGTGGAGATTTAAAACACATCATTTGTAATTATTAAGAAATTGCAAGTTTAGCTGCCACGTGCATAATCACATTTTATATCCACTTAAAACAAGTAAATCGAGGAAGTTGGTTTGGTTAAAATAAATGGTGCATTTCTCTTTTGGGTCTAGGAATTAAAACAATAGAACCACGAGGACGCGAGTAAAAATACTTCGTACACTTTATAATATATTTTTTGTTTAAATGAAGTGCGTTTCTCTTCAGTTTAGAACTGATCTTTTCTGAGTATTTTTTTTCTCGGAGCAACAGTTCAAACGGATTCCTAAAACAATGTCCCTTCAGGAGGGCGCTAATGTCCCGGTCCAACTCAACAGGTCCTGCACGACACTTTACAGCAGTTTTATTGCCCGTGTGTTGTTAAATGCTCCTTCAGACATCCCGTTTAGGATTTGTTTCGCTTCCAGAGACAGCAATCGAGTGCCACATTCTGCGAGTCTGTCTTCGCCTCGTGATGGAGGGACACACAGTCCCCCAGAGCTTGGCAGGGAAAGCCTTGGCGGTGGCGCTCTCTGGATCCGACACCTGCTTCGGCGCTTTGCAATGCAACCTGTACGTTAAAGTGACATCTGTTTCAACTTCACGCGCTTAAGTAGCGTCGAGTTTTGCTCTTAGAGTGAACAGCCAGTTCGTTAAAAACAAAAACGAAGCAATGACAAATCAGATTTCGGTGCAACGAAATCCCCTGGGATAGCTCCTATTCTGCCCTTAAAATATACACCCACTCACACAGGCCAGAGTCGCTGTGTGGAACTGGAGATGGCCGCAGCCACGGGTTTTCCTTGTCAACAGTTTGATTCTGGACCTTATAAATTAAGTCCCGTTGATGATTTAAAAAAAAAACACCTCTCTGTCGCTTGGGAGCATAAAAATCAAAATAAAATAAAAACAGCAGGGGTTTAAAAAACGGATAGAAGGCTGATTATTGGGTGGATGCGTTGGGAAAGGCTACAAACCGTATCACTCCAAGGGGAAATTGCATGGGCCTCCTCTCCGAACTGAACATGTCGTTTACTAATGGATAGCAAAGGAGGGATATTTCAGAATGTCCTATTCTAATATGAGCGCAGTTTATCCAGGGGAGGGGGCTTGCTTCCGGTTCACAGTAAATTGGGATTTACTTTCCGATCTACAGTCTTACCGTCACTGGCGAATTTGACAGCGAGCACGAGTTTAATGAAAAAAAAATATAGGTCACATATTCACCCAAATGGCCGCTTTAATCTCCAAATAGTTGGCCGACACAGTTCAATACTGGCCAGTATAAACATTCCTCTCTACCTTATAACTCCAATTATGTGGCAGAAACTGTCAGTGATGGCTAAAACTAATTTTCTCTGCTCCAAAAAAATAACACGAGTTGAACGTTAATTAATGTCTCTAGCAACAGGCGGTCGAATAATAATTCAGCGTTTACAAGGTTTTGTTCAATGTATTTATTAAGTTATAATCTCCACGTTTGATTGCGGCTTAAAGCTACAACGGCCGTTCAATAGAAAAAGCTCCACACAACGAAATGGTTGGGAATTTCAGACAAGAAAATCACTTGGAATGAAAAAAAAAACCCACTCCTCCCCCACCTGCCCCAAGTATACTACAACAAACAGAATGATCGATAAAAGCGGAAAAGGGTCATCGGCATGCGGCGGATAAATCAATATTTTTTGTGTAGACCACCCGTTTCTTGACGGGAGGGACTACAGTTTCGTTGGCAGAAAAACGGGGTCTGTTGAATAAACCATTGGGGGTGGGTGGGTGGGGGGAAGTCTTCCATAAGAACAGGGATGCAAGGCTTTTGTGGCCGGGGGAAAGAGAGAAATTGGCCTGTGCTGAAAGCCATCAAGTCATTTGGCAAGGTAGACCTCCGAGTTAAAGAGATTAACATCTAAATATTGGTACTCGGTGCTTTGTCTGTTCCGAGCCGGGGAATCTCGGCGGTTAATATCTCTTGGGCTTCATGTGCTAAATAAGCATCGAGTGGACGGGGAGGTGTGAGGTGTCTTTTATGTCCCTCAAAAACGAATTGGCTCTGACGTCCTCGGTAACAGAATTTTACAGTTTACGCTTTTAACAGCACAGCTCCTGAGAGCAGAATTGCAGGTCCTGTAACTCAGCGTAAAGTTCATTAGCACTTTTAATTGTCTGATCTAGTTTTCAGAAACCACCCTATCCCCTGCACGTTTCAAACCTGCGCCTTGTTATGCGGGCCAGACACACACAGAACAGGCGGGCGACTTGATGGCTTTCTCTGGCTGTGTAACTTGTGCAACTGTCGATCAACAGAAGTAAGTGCAGAGAAAGCGTGTTGAACGTTAGCACTGCACGGTGTTACAGCTCAAATGGAAATGTGAAACCACAGTGTGATACTCGAATATATATATATATATTTTTAAAAAGAATACCCTTAAATAAAATATTATGAAACTGGGAATGTCACTACCAAACTTCACGACTTTCTAGTAATGGTTTGGATCTTTCTCTTTGTTTTTTCCCCTCTGTTACTGTAAACAGAGCAAACTCAACTTGTCAATGTGCACTGCTACCTCCTGCAAGCGTTTCACCGGTCAATGCTACAAATGGCGAGCTTGCCAAAAGGGAGGGGTGGTGGTGGGGGGGGGGGGGGGGTGTTGGGGGAATGGTGGCACGAAAATAAATGAGATAGAGGGATCGCACTGTTAGGACCTTATGGTCATACTTGTCGCCGTAGAACGGTTTTTGCATAGTTTTGGCCTTTTGATAATCCAGCCGAATTAAACGGTGACTGCGCCTTTAAATTAAGTTTTCGCCTCCCAATGCATAATGCAGTCGCAGTTTATGTAATCAATCTCCAGCGAGGAGAGACCCTGAATGGAGCCCATTGTCACTTCAATGTTATCACCCTCCATAATCTTGTAACTTTCCAGAATGGCCCCGCAACGCTGCTTTTGTAGAACAGTAGTCAGGTAATTCCCGCCGATCGTCTATCTCATCGACGCTCATGTATTCTTTCAGACCGTATTTTATTGCTTTTTTTTTAAATAAAGAGTTTTCATTTTTGTATCCAGGTGACCTTTTAATAAACTGTAAATAAGGATGAGGCCACGTTTCTCAACATTTTCCAAATTGTGTCTCCTGTCCTTATTAAATAAATAAGTTTGCCATATTGATTAAATACATTTTAATAACAGTAGAGTGCCAGCACTGCAAAGTGCATCTTCAAATATTACAATGTGACTACACAAGTTACTTCAACACGCCGAAATCTAAATGTTGACAGTGGCGAGGAGCTTTCCCTAGTCGTGCAGTCTAGTGGTTTATACTGGGCTGTTATCAAGAGATTAACTCGCGCCTACCAGTTTTATGAAGGGTGGGGGGGGGGGGCTGGTGGCTGGTGGTGGGGAGTTGAAACTTTAATTTTTAAGATGTCATAATCATAACACTTGTTAAACTTGGGAGGAGTTGGTCGGTTTAATTTGCAAAGGACCGCCAGATTTCCAGGTTACCTCCTTTTTAGCCTCATTATCTGCCTCATTATTTACCGGATGATCGAAGGAAGGGATTGTGGAAGAGATATTATTATTATTAAAGAACTTCTGTCATTGCCGGGGATTCGTGCAGAATTCACTTCAAGCGGGATTTTGGTAGAGAGCGAAAAATGACACTCGTGCTGTTGTAGAAATCGTCAATAAACATAGTGCAGCTGCAGGTCATTAAATACAAATATGTGATGCTAAATATTTCACTGGAAATAGGGGGGGGGGAAATCGTTTCGTTAAAAACTTTGGCAATGCGTTGCTAACGAATTACTTACAGAGGAACCTGTGGAGAGTTTGAAGAAATCACTTTCAAGGGGGAATTAAAGTGAGCATAAAATGTGTCCGTGGAACAACATTACGGAGTTGAGGGGTTTGGGTGTTTTAACACCTGATGTAGAATCAATATTTCGTCGGTGGCTTATGAAATACATGGTTACGTTTGACCTGAGAGAGAGATGGCAAACCGGTCTTGGCCGGGGTCTCGCGCTTTCGGAAATATATTGGTTGGTATTTCTCATTAAAGCAGGGACCTGGACAGACTTCTCAAGTTTGGCACATTTGGTCATTCTCGCCGGTTCCTCTCTTCTCCCCCAACCTTGCTGAAAATATCCCAAATCTCTCAAGCTCCGTTCGCAAACGATGCGCTCTTTGGAGCCCAGATGTTTCTCTAGCTTTGTGTTCCCACTGGAGCTTTCATATTTCTACAGTGAAGAATCTTTAGAATCTTAATTGCCAAAAGCAATTGGAACGAATGTCAATTCACGTCGACTATTTTTGGTGGCAACCCACGGCTCTTAAAGCCAGTGTGGGGCAAGGGTCAGCATAGGGTTAATAACGTGGGCTAGATTCATCTGTTAGCACCAGGCGCCTCCTTTGCGGAGTTTTTGTGGTTTCACTTCAATGGCCATTAACGCCGGAGTTCCTAGACTAGACTTAGAGACTGGTGGCTGCAGATTGAGTTCCAACCTGGCACGTACCCCCATTTACCCCGCTTGTCTGGACCTCTTCCTGTCTGGAAGCAAGCTCTGTGTAGGCAGTGCCCCCAGTAGTTCAAATGTAAGCAGCTGGTGGGTCAGATGTGCAATTGGCCCTCGAATCACCATTGACATTCACCACAAGTAAACCGCGGACACTCTCCGCCCCAAACCCCCATCTCCTCCAAGTCACTTTGTGATGAACCTTGTTTGGCACTGCAGTTATACTGCTTGTGGTATCATGGCGCGGTGTCGTCAGAATGTTTTCTACCGTGGGAGGGGGCACACCGCTTCTCCCCCAAAGCTCCTGAATTCAACCTGCAGTTTGAGTATGGTGCTGAGTGCAAAAACACTTTGCCAGCGATGTTACAGTGACCGTGTAAATGTGGCCTCGGGTCCGTAAACGGAATTCCTTTAAACTGTCTAACTGTCTCGTTTCAGTCCCCTTTATTTCGTAGCATTTCAAACATTTCTACCTGAAATGCTGCCTGAATTATGTAGACTGAAACTCAACCGGTTTGAGGCCAATACCTATTAACAATGATGTGGAGCTGGCGGAGTTGAGTTATACTGCTGACTCTGCAATGCGTTCCCAACCGTATGTATACACCGGTGCGCTGCTCACTGTCACTAAACCGGCGGGAAGTGAAGTTACCTCAGACTGTAACAAAGGTATCAAAAGGTTCACCTTAAGCGAACACACGTACCAACTGATCCAATGGGGGAGTTCGAATGTTGATTAAATGCTTTACAAACCTTGACTTTTGCAAACCTGAAACAATGCGAGATTATCATTCAACAATGCCACCATGTAATTCTGTTTTTGTTTTAAAATTCTCATCCTGCTTTACCTGGCTCCCTGGCCTTACCCCTCCCTATCTATACCCTCCCACAACCCTACAACCAACCAAGGTCTCTGCACTCCTTCAAATCTAGCTTATTGCTCCTCCCTCATTTTAGTCATTACCCCACTGTTGGATTTCAGCTGCCTAGGCCTTAAACTCTGGAATTCCCACTCCAAATCTCTCTGCCTCCCTACCTCTCCTCCTTTAAGATGCTCCTCAAAACCTGCCTCTGTGATCAAGCTTTTGATTATCTGCCTTAACATCTCATGTGGCTGGGTATCATTTTTTTATTGTGTGATAACTCTTTTGGTGACACCCCTTGGGATGTCTTATTCCATTAAAGGTGCCATGTAAATGCAAGTTGTTGTTGAGATGGTCTCATCCCACTTGCCAGAATAAAATATGGGGAGGGGGGGGGGGGCGATGGGGGAGCCTTCAATTGCAAGCTGTGCTTCTACTGTGCAAACCTGCAACTGCCTTGCATCAAATACAAAGTACAGCTAGCCAGTCACAACACTGTCAGTGAAAAGCAGCAAGCTCATAGTTTTATGAGTGATTTGCACTTTCCATTCTCTGCATGTGCCAGCTGCCCAGTTAATACTTTTAAGGCTAAAAATACATTTCAGTGTTTGTTTTGTAATGGAGTGATGGCAGCAGGCCCTCTGAAGAATTGTACTATGGTACGCTCCTGCTGTCTTAAAGGGCCAGGCTCTCCAGAAGTGCTCCGTTTAAAGTTACACTGCCACATTGGCAGCATGCTGTGCTCAGGCACACTGAGCTGCATGCAAGCAGTCTGGAGCTCCATTCCGCAAAACTTTTAATTTTAATAAAGCATTGATTATTCTGTTACCTCTTTATAGACATTGGAAAATTAGGGCCAGTTCCCCTTGCGGTTTGTATTTTAAAGTCAGAAAGTCCCCTTTGTACATGTTACAGTTCTACCATTAGGAGCGTAAAGCAGGATTGGAGTGAGGCCGCAAAACACGACTGAAAATTCAATTCATGCACAGATCAGCTGCCTTAATGTTTTTAAAAAAAATATTCATTCATGGCATTTGAGCGTTGCTGGCAAGGCCAACTTTTGTTGCCAATCCCTAGTTGCCCTTGAGAAGGTGGTGGTGGTAAGCTGCCTTCTTGAACCACTGCAGTCCATGTGGTGTGGGTACGCCCACAGTTCTGTTAGGAATTTTTCTTTTCTAAGGGTAAAATTCATAATTAAATGAAATCCCGAGGAGAATGGCGGAGAGTGGATTCAGGTGGCTAACACCTCCGTGGATGTGAGCAGAAAGATGTCAGCGTCACTGTTAATCAAAAAGTCGGTCAGATAGTTCCCTCATTCACATTATTCTGTCTGCCTCAAATCATTATCATTAATTTATTTGGTGCTGTTTATTTCAGCGTCCGTTTTGTTGTAAGAACTTGCTGAAAACGTTTGGAGATGAGTTGCCAACTCTTCCGGATTACCCGGGAGCTGCCAGCAATCTCCTGGGCATCACTGCCACCAAGCCTTGGAAAGATAATTTCAGGCACTTAAAAACTAGAATTTTAGTTTTTGGGGGGGTTTTTTTGAACATTTAATGGTGAAATGGGACAGGGCTGTTTTTGGCAGTGCATTGTTCACCAATATTGTTTTAACGCAGCGTTGATTTGAAAACAAAATTGAGTCGATTGAAGATGAATTATTAATTTCTCCAGCATTTATGGCCCAGATGTGGTGTTCAGACTGAAAGTTTTGCTCACCCCTGCTCTAGGTGGTAGAGGTCATGGGTTTGGAAGGTGCTGTCGAAGGAAAGCTCTGAAGTAATAAATATTGAACTTGCATGAGTTCGCAACCTAAACCACGGATTAAATCTACCCAAATCTGTGAAACTGTCAACACTGTAGCGTAACAGAGTACAGGTATAAGAATGGCCAGTCTGGAAGGTACAGACCTACGAAAATGCTGGGTAGGAAAAGATTAGCTCGTCCACCAAACCTACACCAAACTAATGAAGTATCATAACAAGCACTTCCTACTGCTCACCCTCTGCCCCACACCACCCCCCAGCATCCCCCCTCCTCCGTTTTCAACCCCCCCGCCCCCCCCCCACTCTCCGTTCCTGTCTCCCATGTAAACTCCTAGTAGACACAAAACAACTAGAAAACCTCCAGGGCCAATAATGGGGGGTGGGGGGTTGGAAACCAACAATTCCTCTGTGTCTCCTTCAAGTAAGATGGGGGAAAGCAAATCACACAGTTTAATCTCTTAAACTAATGAACAAAAAAACCCCCTTCAAACAGTAAAAAACAACAAACAAACAGTCATATATCAGATAATAGGATTATGCCTGAGCCCAAAAGTAAGTGGATTATGTAATCCAGCATCTCAGATTGATTGATTTTGCTGTTTATAAATTGCTTATCAAATTAAAAGCATCAAGAGGCGGTGGTTTGAAGCAGGGTAGTAATATAATTAGTGATACAGTCATTGATGGGGGAATCAGATCATTTGCGTTTGTGTAATTATAAAGAAAAGAAATACCAGTGACAGAAAGGGAGAGAAAACAAAACAAAGGAATGGGGTGAAGTAGTGATTGACTGACAAAAGTTACTGGCAGAGGCCAGGAATGGGAGAAACCAATGAGGTTGGAGTGAAAACTGAGGAAAGGACAAGGAAAGCCAGAGTGAGTAGAATAGCAAAACAGGAGCAGAGAACGACTCTAAGGCAATGACATGAAGTTGGGGAATGAGCAGTAAAACAAGCAAAAATCTCTTTTTGGCATATTCAGGGAAAATAGTCAAGTGGAGAGCTAGAGAGCAAACCTGGTAGGTGGCAGGGGCAGGTAGTGGTGCTCTCCATGGGTCAGGTTTGGATCCATTACTCTTTTCAGCTTTTATAAATAATTGGGGGTGAGCAATAAATGCTGGCCTAGCCAGTGATGCCCACATCCCATGAACAAATATATAAAAGAAACAACCTAGACTCGGGTGTAGGGAGAAGCATTATGAAGTTTGCAGATGGTATGAAACTTGACAAAGTTTCCTAACGTGATGAGGATAGCTATTGGCTTCAGGTTGGTGAAATGGGCAGAAGCATAGCAGATGAAGTTCATTGTGCAGAAGTGTGAAGTGATGCACTTTGGACGGGTTAATGTGGAAAGACAGTAAACTATAAATGGCACGCTTTTGAAAGGTGTAGATGAGCTGAGACGCCTTGGTGTTCATATACACCAATTTTTAAAGGGCAAGTTGATAATGTGGTTGAAAAAAACACATGGGTTACTCGGGCTTATAAACAGAGGAATTGAATTTAAAAGCAGAGAGATCATTGCTGGAAATTTATAAATCGCTGGTTAGGTCTCAGTGGGAGTATTGTGGACAAATCTGTGCACCATACTTCAAAAAAGAGGTAAAGGCCTCAGAATGGGTACAGGGGAGGTTTACAGATGTTAGCTGGGATGAAGGACTTCTGTTATGAGAAGAAGTTGGAAAAGTTAGCAGCGGTAATAGAGAGGGTTAAGAAATTACATAATGGAGAAAAACTATTTCCTCTTGTGAGTAAGTCAGTAACCACAGGCTATAGATTCAAAAATCAATGGCAAAAAACCTGGAAGGGTGAGGAGGAGAATTGTTTTCCTTCAGACAGAGTCATACAGACTCTAGGATCTAGAATGCTCTACTTCAAAATGGTGGTGGAAGCTGATTCCATAAATAATTTGAAAAAGAAATTTGAGACGGGCATTTGAGAATGAAGAACCTACAGGGTTATGGACAAACAACATGGGGATTTGGACCAAGCATGGCTGCTCTTTCAAAGAGCCAGCAAGGCTACGATGGGCCAGATGGCCTCTTTCTGTGCTTTACATTTCTATTGTTCTATGAACTGTGCAGTATTGTGTGATATGTAGTTGCAACTTCTTGGAATAATATGGTTGGTGAGCTAAATAGAAGTTATAACTTAGTTGTTTCTGGACACCTGAAGCATAACATCAAATTCCTGGAAAAGAAATACTATTGGGTTGAAATCATAATGTATGACACTAATGACAAATGCATCATGAAATTCCACTTTAATGAAGGCACGAATTTGTTTAAGGATTATCACCGTCCTCAAATCAGTTGGCAAAGAAATGTCATTGAACACGTCATCCCATTCATTGTTAATAATACACAGTGCAATTTCAATTTATTCATCTGAAACATTAAAACATTACCTATCTTAACTACTTGACATGTGGAGTCCTTTCTAATGATCTTCAGCCTCCAATAATTTGTTGAGGTTTTTGATGATCATATCTGTATAAGATCAATTCTAAAGTAAAGCTGGGCTAGAGCTGGATAAGTCTCAGATGTATAATGTTTCACGTAACAAATTTCTAACCTGGTTGTCATGGATGTGTGGAGCAAAATTGGGTATTCTCAAACAGGGTTGGGGAACAGTGAGAATGAATCACGTTGAGTTGTTCTCAGATACATTACAGAGGTTAGTCACAGAGAATTAGCATTTGCAGATATCTGGCAACTCATAGTTAACTGGAGAAGTCAAGAAAAAATAAGTTGAAAAGAAAATAATAATTTATTTTGCAGATACACTGGAACTTGAGTGAATATTACAGCATAAATCCAGAGCGAAGTGCATATTATAGGCCAAGGTTTAGGACAACCTGGGGGAAGGTACCACAGAGGACAAGATTAGCAGGTAATTTTATTTGCATTTTTACCATGAAAGTGTGGCAACATGAGTAGCAGTTCTGTTAAAAAATGTCATGGTCATACAGATACAATAATTTACCAAAATGGCAAAATTTACAATCTCTCTAGAAGTACTGCACAGAGGAAATCTTCAGAAACACATTTACATTATTGCTGCAGTGAGCAACCAGATGAACTTTTAGCTCAATCTGCTATATAATTGCTTTAAAAAAAAGCAAACAAGTTGTTTCTGTGAGTATTGACCCTCAGGTTCATTGAATGAGTTTTCACAAACCTTACGTTAAAGCAAAACACTGCTGGATGTTGGAAACCTGAAATAAAAACAGAAAATGCCGGAAAATCTCAGCAGGTCTGGCAGCCTCAGTGGAGAGAGGAACTGTTAATGTTTCGAGTCCAATATGACTCTTCTCCGGATCCAGATTGAGTTCTGAAGAAGAGTCGTACCGGACTTGAAACGTTGGGCAGAATTTTACAGCCTCATTTTGGTGGGGATGGGGCTGTAAAATGCAGTGAGACATTCTAAACCTTATTGGCTTCAACGGGAATGTAAAATCCCACTGCCATAAAATTCTGCCCGTTGACTCTCTTTCTCTCTCTACAGGTGCTGTCAGAGCTGCTGAGACTTTGTTGCATTTTCCACTTTTATTTCACAAATCTTACATTCCTTATGGCTGTTATCTCTTTTACAATGCTGATAGGGAAATGATGAAATGTAATGGAAGATTATTGCAAAATTATCGATACTTCAGAGCTGCACTAAGAAAGGTCTGCCTTGTCAGAACTGCTGTCCTTTGGAGTACATGCTACACTGAGGGGCTCCTGGCTGATCCAGTACATTAAGTGGAGGTTACGAAAATCAAATAGCACAATTTAAATAAGAGCAGGAAGTTCTAGCCTTTTAGTTTGGATCTTGCTGTGTAAAAACTGGCTCCCATTAATGTTTCCTGTAAAATGTTGTTGTTACACGCAGCCATCTTGTCAATGTATAGCACCAATAATTTTTTTTTGCATAGCTGCACACATGTCCCCTTTAAAAGTAACCGAGGAGTGGGACCATTTCCACAGCCAGACCCTGTGTGTGCTGTCAGCGCTGAAGCCTGGGTGATCTTCCCAGAAGCAACCAATTAAGAGGCCACCTCCAGGTCAGCCCCCTCAATTCAGGAAGGTGGGCAGGTCCCTGAGGCTGAAGGAGCTGCAGGCCCACAGGCTAAAGTGGGTGCTGCCAGGCCAAGGACTGAGAGGGGAGCTTCCATCTTGAGGTGCCCACTGGAGAGGTGTAAATTTAATAAAAATAAACTCCGGCCTTAGCTGCCAGGTCAACGGATGGAGGGGAAACCATGCCACAGGAGGCCCGGTGGCCACAGTTGTTGGCCCACAGATGGTGGAGGGGTGTGGGGGTTTCCAACCCTCCAGGGTTGGCCTGGAGTCTCCAGAATCGAAGATCAATCTCCAGGACACTGCCGTGTGCAATCCTGGAGAAAAATCATAGGGACATTAAAAAAGATAGCTTTGTAAAAAATTTTGTTTGACCATTTCGCTTTACCAGATGTAAAACTATTGAAAATTTTGGGGGGGGGGGGGTGCTCAGCTGACAGTCAAATATCTTCCATTTGGCTAGTGAGTCATTTTGTTTTCCAATTGGCGTGGGAAGGCAGTGTGGCACACACATTGGTGGGTTGCTGACTAATGGCTGGGGCTCGGGGCAAGTTGTGTGATGAAACCTCCAGGAATACATTTAATCACAGTTGGCAACCTTATGGAGGGGTGAGAAGGTGGGGGTGTTGGTGTGGGTGGTGAACCGAATGAGGCTCATGGACCCCCCCTAACCAGCCCTCTCCAGTCACCTACTGGTCTTGGCCCTCAGTGGGGGGGGACTGCCAGCAAAATCCCAGCAGCGCTTCCCAATCAGTCTAAAAATGGGCAGCTAATTATTCAGATTGACCACTAGCCACTGCCTGGTGAGTAGCGTCTTCCAGTATTGACCCATCCTCCAGAGGCGAGAAGGCGTCAGACCACTGACCCGACACCAGGAGATCTGAATTTCCTCCAAGCTCTTCCTTCAAGCCCACCACCATGAGAGACCAGGAATAAACCTTCCACAATATTTAACACAGTGCAAAGCCTGCATGGTACCTTCCAGGCTGCTGCATGGCTGCATACCCCATGCAACTTAGCGGGAATATTGCTTGCCACGTTTTCAGTCATAACACACTACATCATGTGAAGGAGTTTGAGGTATTTCGAGCAGCTGCGGTATCCATTATATGAATGAAAAGTCATTGCACCTCAAGAGTTTTAATCGGGGCAGATCATCAGCTTAAGAGCAGGTTAACTTGGAGAGAATATTACTGCTCTCTGTGGTAAATATGCAAGAGCTTTCACAGCTCCCATTTTCAGCTCTTGACGGGACTTAACTCAACCCCCCTTTGCTAACATTTAAAAGACCTTTCTCTGAATTGGACAATGAGCAGCAAACACTGTGAGCTAGGGGCAGCTTCGCACAACTGCTCTCAGGTTGATAAAAACAAAAAAACTGCAGATGCTGGAAATCCAAAACAAAAACAGAATTACCTGGAAAAACTCAGCAGGTCTGGCAGCATCGGCGGAGAAGAAAAGAGTTGACGTTTCGAGTCCTCATGACCCTTTGACAGAACTAGTTTTTCCGGGTAATTCTGTTTTTGCTCTCAGGTTGAAGCAGAAGGGAAGCTGCAATGGAAAGGAAAGAAGGGATGGACAAGGGAAAGACATGCAGAGAAAAAAAAATTGGAAAGAAACTAAGTTCAATCCAGGGAGCACAAGTTGAAAAGCCAGTGTTACAGTTTGGTTGCCCTGTGTTCGCTGGGTACTCCCTTTGAGCACAGCTTCTCAGGGAGCATTGGAACATTGCACTTGCCTGCTACTTTAAAAATAAGAAATTGGTAAAAATAATATATATTTTTTAAAATACCGTTTGTTTAAACAGGTTGGGACAATGTACAGTGCTACTTTTGGTATCCAGTAGCAGCATCAATATTTCCAGCACAGGCCCAGGTTGCTGTTTTATAGGACCTTGCTGTGTGCAAATTAACTGCTGCATTTCCTACATTACAGCATTACAATTTTTTTACAAAGTACTTAATTGGCTCTAAAACATTTTGAGACATCCTGAGGTCAGGACAGGTGCTATATAAATGCAAGCATTTATTTTCTTTTTTCTCCCTCCTCCAAGTATGGAATAGTCCGGATGCAGATTATAAAGTCCAGTTGGCTTGGGTCAGTCAAGCAGATATATTCTCCAGTACAACAGGATTTTGACCCACTACAGCCAACCTCTGGTTTGAGTTGAATATCTAATGAAAATTTGTAGTAGGGACTGGCACTCATTTGGGAATGGATTGAATCTGCCCCAATATCTATTATTTCGAGTCCTTACCTTCAACATGGGAAAGGTATCTTTCATCCCATTAATTTGGACTGGATTCAAACCCAGAACCTGGAGTAAAAGGGAAATGTGTCAACCCATTGTGCTATCCAGTCCCCTTGAATAATTCATTTCTGTGGACAGTTGAACCCAACATACAATTCCCAATGTTGTCTACTCGTTCAACTGACAGGAAGAAGGCAGATGTTAGGAAACAAAGCACATTTTGGTTCTTGGTGGCACACTCATTTACAGTACAAGAGCAGTGTGCAGATTGAGTCACATTAAACAGCACTGAAACGAAATTGATTGTCAGATCTGAAGGTGGCAGGACTGGTGTGTCACATCTTTCCTATTTTGCACACTAAATGTCCCACTAGAATCCAACAGGCAGTGTCTGAACAGTGACAAACTCAAGTTCAAACAACCAAAAGATAGCAGGATTTTTGATGCCAATAACTACCAGCACAACCTGACACCATATACAAATTCAGATACTGATGATCTATTTATATTGTAACTGGAAGGAAAGAAATCAGGAGCAGGGACAGGGATGTAATAGGAATTTTATTAGAACAGCATGTCCCACTCAAATTATAGAGAATGAGACAATGATAGGCTTATTCCTGAAACTTCTATATGAATAGAAGCCTGTTTTTGGATTTTATGTGTAATCCAGTTTTTCTAAGCCCCTTGGAATATGCAAATAAATACATTTTGTCCTTTTGTGGCCTCTTTCCTCTTGGCCAGAGGTGATTTTACATCCATTGCTGTGTTGACTGCTTCTAGAATGGGTTAGATGCTCAATGAAATTCCCGTTTTCCATTTCTGGTACCAGTCACCCAGACACAACCTATAATCTATGTTTTACCTCTTTACAGCTTATTGTTAAATTTTACTGACTTGTTTTCAATGAGGATCCCCTGCCAGTAAAACTGCCTGCATTTGCTCCTATCACAATCATGTTGTACAAATTCAATACATATTGCCCTGCAGAAACTAGGTGGTCAGTGTATAATTCCACTCATGCTCATCCAGGCAGCTTGCAAGCAGTTGACAAGCTGTTTCGTCGCCAATCCATGTAAATAGGTGTGCAGGGGAGAAAGCAGAGTGCACAGTAAATGAATGCTTTCCATATCCATAAACTGCCTTGGGTATATCTCGACTTTGAGTGCAAAACCAGTGATAGCAAATTGGAAGCACATTTTGCACTGCTTCTGATTTTTACTGATGTTGACTTACCAAGTGGGAGCGATGTAAAACAAGATCACGATTCATTATCACACAAAGTCAATATCTGCCCCTTATCGTGGAAATTCTTACCCTCTTTCTAAATGGCCAGCATGTCACACAAGTTGACCTTATTGGGAGTAGAATATGACACATTAACCAAGTTTGCTTCTAGGCTCCTTGGTTGGGGAATACAGTCTATCTAAGCTGCTTCAGAAACCCAAAGAGATAGAAGGATGTGATTCAGAAATGCAATACAGCTGCAGGATAGTCACTGAGGTAATAGAGAAATGGAACTGCAAATACTGCAGCCTTTACCATTTGCCATATGACCAGTTTAATCCAATAATTTAAAAGTATTCCAAACGTTATTATTGGAAGCCACACTGGACACAGATAAAGATGTCACAGTGGAAGTCACGGTGCTCGAGACAAAAGGGTCTCATAGCATGTGCAGTTTGCAGGCCATGAAAGTGCAGGAAAAGTTAGGTAGCCTGTCAAAAGTCTTACTGAACACACCCTGCCAATAATGTCTACTGAAACTTGGCAGGGAGAAGATGGCATACAGCAACAGACTGTGTGGTGATATTGCAGCATTACCACAATAATGCTCCTGCCAACCTTGGAGTAAAGGCTTCTGGATATCATCAACATGGAGACTCTGTAAGCTGCTCCAGTCAAGAAGGTGGGAGGGAGACTTGCACCAGTTGGTATATATGCAGTCTCTTGACTTGAGGAGCAGCTAAGATGAGCAGTTCGATGCTCACCTTGGGCAATATCAGTTATCTGCCTTATTACTAATGATGAATTCAGAGATTGTAATGGTTAATATAGCTTCCACTTTTTTTTTTTTACAGATTGTGTTGCAGAATGCTGTGGGACACAGCCAGCATCAGAGAGGCACAGTACACCGAGTACATCAGCGCCTTGGGATTTACAGTTACAAAGGAACAGAATAAAGTATTAATTATTATACAGCACAACGATAGAACAGGTAGAAGATCAGAGGAGATGGAGGCCAATTAGGAGGCTGAAAGTGCAGAGTAGGACGTTGCTGTGCATAAGCTGTCCCTGCTGAGACTCCTGATGCTGCAATTTTTAAGTTTTCCTACACTCCAAAAGAAACTGAATAAACAGGGAACCTGTTGAAGTTCTTAACTCCAGCCCACAGGTAATAGGAAGTTTGGAATGATGCCTGTTGTGCTGGTGGTGGGCCGATCAACATTCAAAACTATAATATAAAGGATTATTGATATCCATCATGGAGGGATTCAGGGGCCCCTAACACTTGCATCACATTAGCAATTGAGTTTTCTACCCAGCAAGTGGCTGTGTGTGTCTTGAGAAGACTGTTCAACACAGCCTGTGACCACAAGAGAAGCCAAGTGACTAAAATGTTAACATGAGTCTGTACAGCAACAGCCCCTGACCCACAGCTTCTACAGGTACCTCTGAAAGCAGGAAAACCTCATGGATCTTACCATCACAGGTGAAGGGATATTAGGACTAGTCCAATCTGAGAGAACCATTCAACATCAGCTCTCCCCAGCTTCTGGCCTGTCACCTGATGAACCACGTAGGTCACAGCAAGCGAGAACATATTTACCCCTCCCACTCCCACTGTACTTGTAAGCATGCAGACATGTTATACTAAGGCACATAGAGGCTCCGCTAACATAGACACTACTGTAACACAGAGGTGAATTAAAGTTCATTGTTTTATGAAAAGTTCCATTCTGTGGTTTTACTACAAAGGAAGGAGCTAAATTAATTGTGAAAGGGATAGAAAAAAGTAACACTGTTACCAAGCAGAAGAAATAGAGGATGTTATCTTTTCTGCACTGTTTACAGCCTTGTTTATACCAATGGAGCGCCCGTTCAGTCATCTTTTGGAAAGGAGAAGTATCCTTCATCAGCGCATCAACGTGAGTTTCATTAGTCACTTGCTCTTTCATTCCACCTCCCCAAATCTCCTTATTTTAACATTTATTTATTACTGGGACATGGGTGACTGGCAAGCAGCACTTACTACTTGTCAGTGGTTACTCAGAAGACATTAAGAAACATGTAGGCCAGACGAGTTGGGGTGAGAGACTGCCAACCCGAAAGGACATCAGTACTCAAGTTGGGCTTTTATGACAACACATCAGCTTTTTAAATCATAATTTTCTGCTCTCAGTCCACAAATTTACAACATTTATTGAATTCACTTATAATCAAACATACGAACATCCAAATTAGGAGCAGGAGTAGGCCACTCAGCCCCTTGAGCCTGCTCCACTATCTAATGAGATAATGGCTGATCTGATAGTAACCTCAACCCCACATTCCTGCCTATCCCTGATAACCTCATGGTAGGATTATAAACTCTGCCTGTAGGATGGCTGGTCCAGTACTACAATCACTGGTAAAATTGCTTAATCATCTCATTACTCCACTACAAAAACAGAATTACCTGGAAAAACTCAGCAGGTCTGGCAGCATCGGCGGAGAAGAAAAGAGTTGACGTTTCAAGTCCTCATGACCCTTCAACAGAACTAGGTGAATCCGAGGAAAGGGGTGAAATACCAGCTTATATTTCATCCCTTTCCTTGGATTCACCCAGTTCTGTTGAAGGGTCATGAGGACTTGAAACATCAACTCTTTTCTTCTCCGCCGATGCTGCCAGACCTGCTGAGTTTTTACAGGTAATTCTGTTTTTGTTTTGGATTTCCAGCATCTGCAGTTTTTTGTTTTTATCATCACTCCACTAGATAGCCTTTTTGGCTTTCTCCTACCTTGGCCTGAAGTCCATCGTAGGGGTTATCTTTTTGGCTGATGTATGAGAGGCAGGCTGCCCTCCAAAGAAAAATTAACTAAAAATTAACCATATCACCTCAAAGACAGTCTCATTTACTCAGAGAGGAGTCTCCAGAGAGTGAAAATTAACCTTTTCCTGGCATTGCCTAAACTGTCTTGAAGCCAAACACATCAAATAAGTCTTCGCAATGTTCTCGCATAAAAAGATTTTATTACCCGCTCTACATGAGTCAGAGGAAAAAAAAGACCCCTTCCCTTTATGACTCCGTGAACCACACGCCATTCCTTGTTCTAGAAGGTGACCTGCTTCCAGGACCCCGGCGCAGTTTTAAGGGGCTCTACTTTTTAAAAGATTAAGAAACATTTCATTGTGCCAACTTATTCTGAAGTAACAGTTATGGAATTATGTAAATGTGGTATTTTGAAAGATTGAGATTTTTTGTTTGAAGAATGGCAATGAAGTAAACCAAATTTCATCGGCAATAAAGTCTACAATTACATCACCTTAAAACATGAGTGCAAATGGCTGAGAGAAGCTCCCCTAACAGTTTGGTGGGTGAAGGCGCTGTCCAGAGGACCACCAAATCAGTGTGGTCCAACAGACATCACCAACCAGCCACAGGCAAGGCTATGATGGCGCCATTTTAGCCACATGCATTGACCTTAGTATAAAACAACTTAAACCCAATTCAGGTGAAGGCACTTCATGCACATATTTAGTTAAAAAGCATCTACCGCTGTTCAATAGGAAACTTTTCTGTCTTTCTCTTTCACCAAATTATGGAATTCTGCAATGAATTTATCAGACGCACAAATCTTGGTCCATCTTTTAGGCATTTGCCTGGCAACTGTGAGTGATAACTTGATCTCCTCAGAGAAACATTGTGGAATCTCAAGAAACCAAACATAAATAGCTGTTACAAGATGGTCACTGGAAAAATCAGTGCAGAAATCCGGGTTACGTTCTTCAAACCAATGCCTTGGCAACAACTTCATAGACTCAATGGATATTAATCCCTCCCAAAGCAGACCAGGCTTGGGCAACCTGTGGCCCACAGGCCATTTCCAGGGAGCTTCTAATCCAGCCCATGGCTACACCAGGAAAAGCAGGCAAGCAGTGCCGGCAGATGCCATGTAAGCCGAAGGTGTGTGCGCAATTGTTCCCGGCACTTGGCCAATCAACATCAGGAGCTGAGAAGATTTTATTTTATATTATTCATATACAGGGGCGTGGGAATCACTGGCTAGGCCAGCACTTATTGCCGATCCTAAATTGCCTTTGTTCAGAGGGCATTTAAGAGACAACATTGCTGTGGGTCTGGTAGGCCAGATCAGGTAAGGATGTCAGATTTCCTTCCCTAAAGAACATTAGTGAACTGGATGGGTTTTTATGACAATTGGCAATGGTTTCATGGTCATCATCAGACTTTTTATTCCATATCTTTATTGAATTCAAATGTCACCTTCTGCCAGGGTGGGATTCAAACCCAGGTTCCCAGAGCATTACCCTGGGGCTCTGGAATACTAGTCCATTGACAATACTGCTATATCATCGCCTCTCCAAAATACAGACCCTACAGAGAGCTTCAAGGGAACTACTTCCAGCTAAGTTGGAGTTGGCCAGTGATCATAGGTTGGAGATGGTCTTTTCTTTGGGAGTCCATGCAGCTGCTTGTTAAAGTAAACGAGCACATGTGGAGAAGCAGTGAGACCGTGACAAGTTAAATGTGCATTTCTGATTACTTATTAGATAACTGCAATTTTGATTTAACATATAAATTAGGAGCAGGAGTAGGCCACTCGGTCCTTCGATCCTGCTCTGCCATTCAATAAGACCATGGTTGATCTGATTTTAAACTCAACTCCACATTCCTGCCTACCCCTGATAACCTTTCACCCCTTTGTTTATCAAGGATCTATCTACCTCTACCTTAAAAAAATTTCAAAGACTCTACCTCCACCGCCTTTTGAGGAAGAGAATTCCAAAGACTCACAACTCTCTGAGGAAAAAAAATTTCCTCATCTCTGTCCTAAATGGGCATCCCCTTATTTTTAAACAGTGACCCCTAGTTCTTGATCCCCACAAGAGGAAACATTCTTTCCACATCTACCCTGTCAAGTCCCCTCAGGATCTTATTTGGTTTTCCTTTTTGGTTTTGGAAGTATGTGCACTGTGACTTCAAAATTTCAACCTATTTTACATATATGTTTTAATACTCTTTTAATACTCTTCATGAAATGTCAAGTCAAATCTTATATAGTCACATTTCTCCATTTTTTTCAATCCCTTATTTAAGGTGATGATTCCTACTGAGGTCTGGTGCCATGAATGCTGGCAGTCCAGGATGTGAGTCTGGGGCCTTTAGGTCTACATTGGCATAGTAATACATTGAAGAGTGTCTTCACTCATATGACTATATATATATATATATATATAATCTATTAAAAATCTTGCATCTGTGAGTACATCTTATTCAAAGAGCCTTGGATGTGCTCATGCAAGGAGCGCAGAAAGTTAGCATGCAGGTGCAGCAGGCAATTAGGAAGGCAAATTGCATGTTGGCCTGTAATGCAAGAGGATTGGAGAACAGGAATAAAGATGTCTTGCTACAGTTATACAGGGTTTTGCTGAGACCACACCTGGAGTACTGTTTGCAGTTTTGGGGCAGAATTTTCTGCCTGGCGGGTGGGTGAGCTCGATCCAATCTCCGGCGAGCGGGGAGCTGATCCCTGCTGGAGAAGCGGGCCCCGCCGCCATTTTACATGGCCAATTAAGACCCGCCCAGCGTGACGCCAGCTGGGAAGCGCTATGCGCTGCCTGTGCGGGCGGGGGCAGGGATTCCCCAAAAGCGAGAGTGTGCTCTTTTGCGCATGCGCATGAAAGAGTGCACATCTCCCTGAGGCTAAGTGCTGCCTCGGGGAGATCGCTGGTACCTGTAAAAAGATTAAAAATAGAGAAGAAAAAAGTCCCTAACATATCCCCCTCATATGACAATGTCGCATAAGATGGGACATGTTCATAATTTAAACTATAACTTTATTAAACTTTTTAAATCCCTACATGAAACCTCATCGCACTGGTGGATAAGGTTTCATGTTTTTTCTAGTTCCTGCCGGGGCTCCTGGCCTGTCCGACAACCTTAAGGTTGGACGGTCATGTCCCTTAAGTGTTTAAAAGATCCTGTCAATGGCCTTGATTGGTCATTGACAGGTCGGTGGGCCCGCAGCTGATTTTGCTGTGGCCCCACCTTCCTGAAGATTTAAATGGGGCGGGATGACGTCGGGGATTCCGCCTGATGTCATTCCGCATCACTTAACATGTCAGCGAGTGGGCCCCGCCCCCTGCTCACCAATGGCAAAATTCTGCCCTTGGTCTCCACATTGGAGGTGGTACAGCGAAGGTTTACTGATGGGTCCCTGAGATGAGGGGGTTGTTCTATGGTGAGAGGCTATGTAAATTGGGCTCATACTCTCTGGAGTTTAGAACAATGAGAACCAATTTCATTGAAAGCTACAAAATTCTGAGGGAGCTTGATATAGGGTAGAAGCTGAGAGATTGTTTCTGCAAGTTGGGAAGCCTAAAGCGTGCAGCCACAATCTTGGGATAAGGGGCTGAGATGAGGAGAAATTACTTCACTCAAATGGTTGGGAATCTTTGGAATTTTCTATCCCACAGAGTTGTGGATGTTCCATCGTTGAGTACATTTAAGGCTGGAATAGACAGATTTTTGGTCTCTCAGGGAATTAGGGGCAGGAAAATGGAGTTGAAGCCCGAGGTCAGCCATGATTGTATCGAATGGTGGAGCAGGCTCAATGGGCCATATGATCTACTCCTGCTCCTGTTTCTTCTGTTCTTGTGTTCAACCTTTTACATCATAAATTTCTGTAGCCGTATTTATAATGGAATCAGGGGTGTGGTTTTAAGTTGGGTTTTGTGTTTTGAGAAAATTGAAAATTAGGTATGTGTTCCCTAACAGATGTGGAACAAAATGCACTTATAGCACCTCTTTTAAAATGTGCCGTGAGGTTATTAGACCTCAGCTGTAGGACTAAGAGGTAGAGAGAGGATACGGATCACTGTACACCCCGCAAGATGTGGTGACTGCCTCTGCGATACCTCTTGGTCTGCGCATCTTCTTTCTCTTTGCTTTACTGGTTTGCTCCTGGTGCTTTTTGCAATACCATATTGTAGACCACAGTTAAATTATATTTATGGTGATAAGACAAAAGCAAAATACTGCAGAGGCTGAACACCTGAAATAAAATCAGAAAATGCTGGAAGTACTCAAGCAGGATCAAGTAGCATCTTGGAGAGACAGAGAGAGAGAGAAACAGAGAGAGAGACAGAGAGACAGTGGGAGAGAGAGAGAGACAGAGAGAGAGACAGACAGTGAGAGAGAGACAGTGAGAGAGAGACAGAGAGAGAGAAACAGAGAGAGAGAGAGACAGTGATAGAGAGACAGAGAGACAGAGAGAGACAGAGAGAGATAGAGAGATAGAGAGGGAGATACAGAGAGTCAGAGAGAGAGACAGACAGACAGAGATAGAGACAGAGAGAGACAGAGAGAGAGAGACAGAGAGAGAGAGAGAGAGAGAGAGTGACAGCAGACATTTGATGCATTGTAAAGAGAGATGAACAACTATATTGTTCACATTAAGCCAAGGGGCCATGAAAGGGAGGGGGTGTTTGCTTTCACTATTGTATGCAGTGCATCATTATGATGGTATAATTATCATAATTAAAAGGTTTTTATGTTTATTTGTGCCAAAATTTATCTTTATTATAACTATTCATTACTTGAGCATTTATGGTTGGGCCTCCAACACCTCCCATACAATTTCTATACTCAGATATGACCCTCCCGCCAAAGATTTTGTATTGTTCTAGACTCCTTCGATACCTGTGTACCATAAAAAGGTACAAGCTGATATCCTATCACAAGTAAAACCTGCTTTGTAATTTGAAATTTTTTTTGCCACATTCAGTCCAGTTAATCATATATTACAACAGTGCCAACACTTCAACAACGTACCTAATTTTCTATAAAGTGCTTTGGGGCATCCTGAGACTGTGGAAGGTGCTGCATAAATGCAAGACTTTATCTCTTATTGGCAACATGGTTAATTCAATTAAGGGGTCTCAGCATGGCTTCATTTGTTGATAATATTATTGCCTGTTGTTCTGTTTTGCATTGAAGTAGATATTCGGATAGCACTAGATGTTCTTTCAGACTTGTACATCAAGTCATGTGACTGATCTGTTGGTACATAAAACAGTCTGCTGATCTTATTGCCTACAATTTATGATATTATCCTTTAAGTGTCACCTTCTCAAAGCCCCTTCCCGGTCTTAAATGCAAACCTTTTCATGTCAGCTTCTGATTATGAAGTCCCTATGGTCTTTATGAAGAGAGGGGAATTCAAAGCATTAATTTTTTTGCACACCATTTTATTACATTGCAAAGATGAGTGGACGGCCCATTAAATACAAGAATCAGAATCTGGTAAATGTGTTACTTGTTGTTCAGCAATAACACATATAGTTACTACTTGTGTCTCTCTCCCACAGCAATCAAACTATTAACCAAAACTGATTTTCAGTGGAGGAGCGATTGGGCAAACATCTATCCAAAACCGACATATCATTCTAAGTGTATGTTCCCCCATCATCAGCAATCCCTGTTCTGAATTCACCTTTTCAAATGAGACCAATCCATATCATATCTCAACAGCAAAGTAAAGTACCACTATGTTTTTCATTTGTCTATCAACAGGATGGTTCCCTATATCTGGAGAACACTGTCAACACCAGCTCGCAATTACCCTTCAAGCATCCACAAGAACTGTTATTCTCTCCATACCCAATTCCAAAGTTCCCTTCTGATTTATCGTTCCTTCTTGACTTAGACTTCCTGCCAATGGTGGATCTAACACAGTCAACGATTAGAATGTACAGAACTGTCTCAGGTCTCCCATATTTATTATTTTTAGAATGTACAGAACTGTCTCAGGTCTCCCATATTTATTATTTCAACTACCATGTAAATGGTGGTATGGTTTCTGTCTTGTTGACCAGAGAATACACAGTAACTTTTTTTAAAAGGTTCCTGGTTCCACAGATCCCTCAGTCCCTTAGCCAGGGAGATTCTCTAATCTTGACAAAGCCACTGATGCAACTAGCAAGCAGGAGAATTGCAACTTCCCCAATCTTCAGTGCTACGGCTTATGCAAGAGCAAGGCAAAGCATAAATAAGATGACCGAGCTCAGGGTTTGTCCATAATGGTTCTGCATCAAAGGTGCATTTTTAAGCACACTTGATTCAAGACCTCTTCAAACCCCAGCTTAACGTCCTCCTTACTGAACTTCATCACCCTCCCTCCCAAATTCCAGCATTTTTTCAAAAGTCAATTGTCCATATTTTGCCAGCATTGAAAACCTATAGGTCTTCCTGATCGACACTGGCTTCCTGTCCCATGGTGCATTCAATTTAACCTCCTTAAGTTCATCTTTAAATCACTCCATGGCCTCTTCCCACCCCTACCTTTGCTACCTTCTCCAGTCTTCCATCTCCTTTCATAACCTCTAACTCTGACCAGTGCATTTGCTGCTCTCTTAGATCCACTGTTAGTAATAGACCTTCAGCCACCTCAACTTGACTGTGGAGTTCCCGCCCAAAACCACTCTACCAATTTACTTCTCTCCCCACTTTGAAAAGAGTTTCAAAAACTTCTTCTATTGATAAGCTTTCATCAACTCTCCAAATTCTTTCACTTTGCAAAGTACTGCACATTGGATGGAAAAACAAACAGGCTCGTGGCATGAATGGTTCTGAAATAGCCAAGGATGAAGTGGTAAGCCTTACTAGACTATGCCAAACACTCCCTTCCAACGCAAAAGTTACAATCAACAAGGTCAATAGAAATAAAAACCAAAAAACTGCGGATGCTGGGAATCCAAAACAAAAACAGAATTACCTGGAAAAACTCAGCAGGTCGGCAGAATCGGCGGAGAAGAAAAGAGTTGACGTTTCGAGTCCTCATGACCCTTCAACAGGTCAATAGAATGTTGAACTATGCAGCAAGATGTCAGAGGAAGTCATATTCAAACTGTACATAATGCTGGCCAGGCCATCTCTTGAGCTCTGAATGTAAGTGAGAAATAAGAGCCTACAACCCCTCAAGCCCCCTCTGCCAATTCAGTAAGATCATGGCTGACCTTTGACCTCAATTCCATTTTCCCACCTGGTTCCCATATCTCTTGATCCCCCTAGACCCCAAAAATCTACCTGGGCCTGAATCTTGTGTTCATCGGGCACGGGAGTGGATGTGCAATGCACTTGTACCCGCGATCGGCCCCCGAACGCAATTTCACATCGGCTGGCCAGATAACAGCCAGCCAGCGTGAGACATGCGCTGAGAAAGGCTCAGCACCGCCGGAGGGGGGGATGGTGCGGGAAGAGGGCAGGGCGCCAAGCGAAGGGAGAGTGTGGATGCGCACTCCCTGAAGGGCTGACGGCTGCTGCGGAGCTGCCTCAGGGAGCTGCAGTGATTTAAGAATGAAATGAGCTCAATAAACTGCTGCAAACTGTGGCAATACTGTAACCGCAAGCACCCGGCAGCAGACTACACAGCAGATCATCCCTCAAACGTCTTCTCCCACTTTATTTAACCCCGGACGCTTCATCCCGCCCTGGATGTAGTTTGTAGTGAAAATGTGAAGGCCGCCTGGCCTTTCGGCCCGTCCGCCAACAGTAAAAGTGGACGGGCCGGGTAAAGTCACTGACAATTATATCCTAATGGGCTTAATTGTCAACGGGTGCACTTCCGACTCCCGCGTGCACCCGCCAACCATAATGTTGCGCATGAGCACAATGACATCGGGACTCATGCCCAACGTCGTTTTGCGCAATTTAACATGCGTTTGGGTCTGTCATACGCCCGACCTCAAAACGCAAGATTCACGCCCCGGTTACCAAGACACAAGGGGAGATAGTGCAACAGTGGGAGCACTGCAGAGAAAATCCATGAGGCTGATTCCTTATAGAGGTCCACAAAATATTAATGATATCAAAAAGCTGAATCTGAAATATTATTCAGTCAAATTGTGGCAGTGGGATAACATGGGTTCAAACTGGCAGAAGACAACTGTCAGGATGGTATCAGGAAATTCTTTTTGACTTAGAGTGATCAACTCTTGAAATGGACTTCCAGATATAATGATGGAGTCAAATCCATGGAAACAATTAAATGTTGTGTTTGGGAGGCTGTCATGTGCTTTGGGGTGGATGAACTAATATAGCCTGTAAGCTCTTCCTCATCCATAATTCTTTTGTGATCATGTGATAAGATCGGCCAATAAAATTACAATGATACAGCAAATTAGAAAATCGAGCTCGTCAAAAACAAAATAATGGGGAGCGGGTTGAGGTTGGAACCAATCTGTTGTTTCCCTAGCAGTCATTCCCCATGTTTAGTGGAAAATAGTCTGATTGGTGTTTTCTTACTGTTGTCTTTAGCTAATTTATTTTCGATGAGCTAATGCCAATTGGAAAATCTTGCCCTGCCTGCCTTCATTTTGCATTCTTTCACAGGGTGTGGGCGTCGCTGGCTAAGCCAGCATTTATTGGCCAACCTTAATTTACCTTGAGAAGGTGGTGGTGAGCTGCCTTCTTGAACCGCTGCAGTCCAAGTGGTGTAGGTGCACCCGTAGTGCTGTTAGGAAGGGAGTTCCAGGATTTTGACCCAACGACAGGGAAGGAACGACAATATAGTTCCAAGTCAGGATGGTGTGTGGTTTGGAGGGGAACTTGCAGGTGGTGGTGGTGATGTTCCCATTCATCTACTGCCTGGGTGGACCAATGCTATCTGTTCATTGGATTATCATTGGGAAATTATCTTCAAAGGAAAAGTGGCAAAGTGTGGACATCTCACTAATGGGAAAACGTCCATCTAAAACATTTTTTATGGATAATCTAAACCAATGATGGGCAACTTGGGCTAGTGAGTGGGCTGCAGAAGTGGCCCTACTTCAGCTCAGTGGGCCGCAATACTGAAATCGGGCATGTGCACTAACCATGACCCCCATGAATAAAATTAAATACATATAATACACGTTGAATATTTCATAAAGAGTTATAGAAGACATTTAATCATTCATAATGTCTCTTAACGTATTTTTTGGAACTGATATCACCTCATTGCAAATTAAGCAAAACTGCCTCCCTTTCTGCTGAATAATAAAATAATCCAGCTCCCAACTCTCTTTTACCATTCTACCCTCATCACTGCTTTTTCTCTTTTTGGCCACTTCCTTGTTGGATCTAGTGTCCTTGGTTTGTTGGGGCTAAAGGATACGCACTTTTTTCGGAGTGACCGAGTTGGTAGAGAGACCAAGAACATCTGGGGATCGTTGTTAGAATAAACACATGCAGTTTATTTACAAACTAAAAGCTTAGCAGCTACAATTGTGTGCTCACAATTTAAAACTCTGTCTTCACTCTTAAGTGTCTAACTCAAGATTCTGTCACATAGAGGAAGCCCGCGCTACTTTGCCATTGGATGTTAAGATCATGTGACCTTACATTACAATAATTGCTTTAAAGTACATTACATATCAGATTACTACATCCCTCCCCCTTTACTGAAAAATACATTTTACAGTTTTTCAATATATCAGGTTATTTACACAGATCAATTACTTACAAAGTCAGCCTCTTTGGGGGTTTCCTTATGCATGTAGAACATCTCAGCTCTTCAGCTGCTGAAAGTTGCTTTGGAATCTCCCTTACTGAAATCATCTGAGCATCTGGTTCTTCAGCAGGTACCTGCAAACTTGTTTCTTCGACCCTTTCAGGTACAGTTGGCCCTTCAAATACATTTGTACTCGGTTGAGCTCTTTCAACAGAGAATGTTGATTCAATCTTGAGCACTGGTGGAATCACTTCTGGATATTTGGTTTCACCACTTCGTGTGTGATCCACATGTCTCCTTACTATTCAATCTTCAACTTCCATGTGGTAGGAAAGGGGTCCTGTTAGGACACTTATTTCACCGAATAACCATGCTCTAAAATATTTCACAAATACCTTCTCTCCTACATGAAATGTTCTGTCCTGACTGTAACAATCATGTCCCATTTCCTAATTTTCCTGCCTTCTTTCTACCTTCCCCTCCCCCAGGTTTGGAATGATTAGACTCAGTCTCAACCGGAGACGGCGCTTCATCAACAATTCTGCAGGTGCGACACCTGTTGTCGAACAAAGGGTGGTTCTATAATGGAAAAGAAATCTTGCTAATTTAGTCACTATTGAATCTCCAGATAATTTCTTCAAACCAGATTTAAACGTCTGAACTGCTCTCTCAGCAAGTCCTTTGGAAGAGGGATGGTATGGGGATGTTTTCACATGAACAATACCATTGAGGCTTGTAAGTCGGCTAAATTCAGCGCTTGTGAATACTGTCCCATTATCTGATACTAGCACTTCAGGTAATCCATTAATAATGAAGCTTTGTCATAGCTTAAAAACAAAAAACTGCAGATGCTGGAAATTCAAAACAAAAACAGAATTATCTGGAAAAACTCAGCAGGTCTGGCAGCATCGGCGGAGAAGAAAAGAGTTGACGTTTCGAGTCCTCATGACCCTTCAGCAGAACTGGGTGAATCCAAGGAGAGGGGTGAAATATAAGCTGGTTTAAGTTGGGGGGGGGGGGAAGATTGGGTGGGGGGAGAGAAGTGGAGGGGGGTGGTGTGGTTGTAGGGACAAGCAAGCAGTGATAGGAGCAGATAATCAAAAGATGTCACAGACAAAAGAACAAAAGAACACAGAGGTGTTGAAGTTGATGATATTATCTAAACGAATGTGTTAATTAAGAATGGATGGTAGGGCACTCAAGGTATAGCTCTAGTGGGGGTGGGGGGGCATAAAAGATTTAAAAATAATGGTAATAGGTGGGAAAAGAAAAATCTATATAAATTATTGGAAAAAACAAAAGGAAGGGGGAAGAAACAGAAAGGGGGTGGGGATGGAGGAGGGAGCTCAAGACCTAAAGTTGTTGAATTCAATATTCAGTCCAGAAAGCTGTAAAGTGCCTAGTCGGAAGATGAGGTGCTGTTCCTCCAGTTTGCATTGGGCTTCACTGGAACAATGCAACAAGCCAAGGACAGACATGTGGGCAAGAGAGCAAGGTGGAGTGTGAAAATGGCAAGCGACAGGGAGGTTTGGGTCATTCTTGCGGACAGACCGCAGGTGTTCTGCAAAGCAGTCGCCCAATTTACGTTTGGTCTCTCCAGTGTAGAGGAGACCGCATTGGGAGCAAGGAATGCAGTAGACTATGACTTTGTCATAGCTTGTCTATTGTCGCTGAAGATGTGGGTGACCTCACTTCGTATACGTCCATCCATTTTGAATGAGCGTCTATAATAAGGGGAAACATTGTTCCTATAAAAGGTCCGACATAGTCGATGTGTACTCGTACCCATAGCCTTCCCGGCCGCTCCCAGAGGTGTAACGGGGCTGTTGCAAGTCATTTTCGTATGTGTTGACACATCCAACTTCTCACCAAGTTTTCTATTTCTCCATCCAGTCCCGATGACCACATATAGCTACGTGCTATTGCCTTCATTTTGGAAACTCTGGGATGTGAAGTGTGAAGTTCAGCTAACAGTGGCTTTTGTCCTTTTTGAGGAACTCGAGCTCCCTACAATAAAATACCTTGTTCGCTGGTTATCTGGTATTTTCTCTGGAATTACGGTTTCATTTCATTGGATTCTTGTGTTTCTGACCAACCAGAAAGAACTTGATTTCTCACTTTGGTAAGACTGAGTCTCGATTTGTCCGATCTTTAATTTGTTTAGCACATATCAGTGATGAGTCCAGGAAGTTTAACAACAAGACGTATTCCTGAGGAATTGGAACATCTTCATCTTTTACATGCAAGGGTAAACGATTCAGTGCCTCTGCACTTAGGTCTATGAATAAAAGTGTACTCATTCGCTGCCAAGATCAATGCCCATCTTTGTACTCTTGCCAAGGCTACAGGATGTATAGTCTTGTCTTCACCAAATAGTCCTAATTATGCCTTGTGGTCTGATATCATAGTAAAATGACCACCGTGCACATATTGATGAAACTCCTTAACACCGAAAGTTATCACCAGGCCTTGTTTTTCAATTTGAGAGCACTTTTCTTTGGCAGTACTAAGTGTTCTCGACACATATTCTATATGTCATTCTGATCCATCATCCATTCGATGGGAAAGCACTGCTCCCACTCCATAAGGAGATGCATCACATGTTAATATCATCTCTTTCTTTGGGTCAAGATGTATTAGAAGGGTAGAAGATTGTAGCAGCTTTTTCAATTTTGTGAAAGCTTCTTCTTGTGGTGTTTACCATGACCATCTCTGGTTTCTCTTGAGCAAGTAATGAAATGGTGCCAGTTCTGTCAACAAACTAGGCAAGAAACATCCATAGTAATTGATCATCCCTAAAAATGATTTCAGTTCGGATGTATTCCTTGGTTCTGGAGCTTCTTTAATGGCTTTCACTTTTTCTTCAACTGGGTGTAGGCCTTGTGAATTGACCGTGTGACCTGGGTAAGTTACCTCCTTTGCCTAGAATGTGCACTTTTCCTTTTTCAATCTCACTCCCACCTGCGAAAAATATTTCAGAGCTTCTTCTAAGTTCATCAAATGTTCCTTTTCAGTGAGTCCAGTCACGAGAACATCATCCAAATAAACTACAACATGGGGCAACTCCTGGAACAAGCTTTCCATGGCTCTTTGGAATATGGCACAAGCAGAAGATGCGCCAAATGGTAATTGGTTGTATTGATACAATCCCTTAAGTGTATTTATGGTGACAAACTTGGATGCCTTCTCTAATTCCAGTTGCTGGTAGGCGTGAATCAGATCTAACTTTGTGTAAGCCTTTCCACCTGCCAGTTTAGCGTATAAATCTTCCATTTTAGATATGGGGTGTCTATCCAATTTAGCAACTTTATTGACTGCTAATTTGTAGACCCCACATATTCGAATACTTCGGTCAGGTTTGAGAACAGGTACAATTGGAGCTGCCCACTCTGAAAATTATACAGCTTGTATCGTTCCCAGTTTTTCTAATCTGTCCAGTTCGGCGCCTACCTTATCCCGCAATGCATAAGGTACTGGTCTTGAATCATGAATCTTGGTGTTGACTCTGCATCTACATAAAGTTTTGCTTGTAGCCCCTCAATTTTTCCCAAGTTCTTCCTTGAAAACTGAGGCATATTTTTGAAGTATCTCTGATAACCCATTATCAGAGTTCTCAGTTGGAAGATTTTAGCCCATTCCAATTTAACTTCTGTCAGCCAGTTTCGTTCAAGGAGACTAGGTCCCTCGCCTGCTGCTACCATTAAGGGTAATCTCTCTGTTTGACCCTCATGGTGTACTGTGACTTTAAATATGCCCTTGACTTGTATATCTTCTCCTGTGTAAGTTTTTAATTTTTCGTCAGTTACTTCTAAATTCAACTTACGTTCTCCATGACTCAGATATTTGAATGTATGCTCACCAATTCAGCTCCATTTTGAGAGGCCTCTAATTCACTCTCATGGTTACGTAGATAGGCTCTGTTCTTCCTACCTTTAAATTATATCAGCATCTATCACTTCAGGCTTTTCAACACTGTTTTTCTCATTGGGTTTTTGCTTTTGTCTGAATGCCTGCCTGATTCTATCTTTACAATTTCTCATGAGGTGTCCATTTCGATGGCAGAAAAAGCATTCAACCTTTTTAAACTGTGGTTCATTACAAGGTCGTCTGCTTCCACCTCTGTGACTATCATACCATGTTTTCCCTTTTAACTTGTCTGCTAGCGGTGACTGCTTCCCGCTTCACAACAAAGCTCTGCACTTTCACGCTCTTTTTGGTTGAAGCTCCCCACCCAACATGGAGGTTGGCGCCATTTTGGGCTCCTCGAATGGCTTCTGAGTCACGCACCGCGCCTTCCGCAACAGCGATTTCAAACGTCTTTGCAAAAATCGGGATTTGTTTCTGACAACAATCTCCTCTGGACCGCATTTTCATTTATACCGCGCACCAAGTGATGTCTAAGCATATCATTAATAGAAGAACCAAACCCGCAATGTTCAGTTAATTGCTTTAGACTCGCCACATCACAAGCGACCGTCTCTCCTGCAGCTCTGCTTCTTGAGTTAAAGTTAAACCGTTGCATCGTCACCAACGGCTTGGGCTGGCAATGATTCCTCCCGAGGTTCAGTAAAATCATCAAAACTTTCTGAGCCTGGGCACTGGGTGCCAACAGACTCCAGGATAAGTCCAGGGGCTGAATTCTCCGGTCGGCGAGCAGGGGGGGCGGGGCCTGCTCGCCGACACGTAAAATGACGCACCGTGACATCACCGCTCGTCATTTAGATTTCTACCCGCCCAACTGTCAAAGGCCTACTAAGGCCTGTTAAAAACCAATTGAAGCAACTAAATGAGCTGCCCGTCCAACCTTAAGGCCAGCGGGTGGGGGAGGGGGTGGGGGAGGGGGTGGTGGGGGTGGGGGGGGTGCAGGCGAAGAGTCCAGGCGGCCTTCGCATTCTTCATGACACTTCATCCACGGGCAGGATGAGGGTTCAGGAAGTGTTTTAAAATTCAATAAAAAATGTTAAAATAATTCTCTGACATATCCCAGCTCGTGTGACATGAGGGGGAAATGTTTTGAAAGTTTTTAATTACTTTATTTCAGATTTTAAATATCAAACTGATCACCCTGTGCCAGCTCCGTGCCTCAGGGAGGTTTCTGAGCTCTTTCACGCTCGAGCCCCGACCTCAGGGAATCCCTCCCCTGCCCGCACAGGGAGCGCTCAGCGCGTCCGGGCCTGTCCACGTAAAGTGGCATCGCGGCCCTGATCGGGTTGGAGGCCACCCCCACACAACACCCAACACCCCCCACAAACCCCCAACATCCCCCCCAACCCCCAACCCCCCCCAACCCCCAACCACCCCCACCCACCCAACCCCCAACCCCCCCCACCCACCCAACCCCCAACCCCCCTGCCAACCCCCAAACTCCCCCCAACACCCCCCCAACCACCCCCCACACCCCCCAACCCCCAACCCCCCCAATCACCCCCAAACCCCCCAACCCCCCCCAACCCCCAACACACCCCCCCGCCATCCCCCAACCCACCCCCCCGCCAACCCCCAACCCACCCCCCCCGCCAACCCCCAATCACCCCCCCCTCCCGCCAACACCCAACCCACCCCCCCGCCAACCCCCAACCCACCCCCCCCCGCCAACCCCCAATCACCCCCTCTCCCGCCAACCCCCAATCACCCCCCACCCCTCCCAAAGGGGGGGAAAGTGTTTCTCCGTGTGTCTCACTCCCACATGTGGACAGAAGGACCACGCGCTTCTTCTCCTCCCCTCCAACATCGTTCACCTGGAAGAAGAAGGTGAGGCGTTCAACACGGCGAGAGCAGTCATCCGAGGTTGGATGGAAAGGCTCCACTCTTCCAAACTGTGGCACGCTCTGAGGGGATCACTTCGACGCTCAGAAGGAAATCTTCTTTCACTTACGACCAGCTTCTTCCGGTTTCCTACGTATTTTTTTCCCTCACTTTTTACCCGCAGTTTTTTTTGTGATTTTTCATGCTTTTACTCTCATCGGCAGTTTGTTGGGTCCAGTGCCCTTGGTTTGTTGGGGCTAAAGGATCTGGGTTGCACACTTGTTTCGCTGTGACCGAGTTAGTACAGAGACCAAGAACATCAGGGGATCGTTGTTAGAATAAACACATGCTGTTTACTTACAAACTAAAATCAGCAGCTACACTTGTGCGCTCGCAACTTAAAACTCTGTCTTCACTCTTCAGTGTCTAACTCAAGACTCTCTCACATAGTGGTAGCCCGCGTTACTCTGCTATTGGTTATTAAGATCATGTGACCTTACGTTACAATGCTTGCCTTAAAGGTGCTACAAGCTTTTTCTTCTGTACTTTTTGATTTTGCACTTGATTGTCCTTCTTTATCACGCCACCTCAACACAAAGCGATCCATTATATAATTAGGGGCAAATTAAATTACCGGCAAAAGTAACATAAAAAAAGCACAACTTCCCACCGTCCACTGGCGTTGTAACCAAGGCCTTCTCCCGGGATAGGGTCATTTTGTTAACTGCGCTTGCGTACCAAGAATTTGCGGGGAGCGCCAACTGAACCGTAGCAGGGCTTTGATTGGGCGCACGGCTCTCACAATCAATGTTGTGTCCAATCAGCAGGCACCTCACTTCATGCACCCTTGCTTTACATGCGTATCACTTCAGTAATACCAGTAGGAAAAAAACCACGCGGACGTAAACCAGCTGAGCCTGGCAACCCTGCGCGTGGGCAGCGGTCAACAAAATGTCCCGCAGGCTGGACTCAGAACCCCTGTGGGCCGCATGCAGCTGGCTGCCCATCACTGGTCCAAACAGAGGCAACTCTTATCGAAAATAACGTGCAGTGTCGAACCCAAAAGAATGATACTGCCGGAGCGACACTGCTGATTTTTGAATAAGCATACCACTGTGTGCTATCGTAGTTTGATTTGTACTTTATTGTAATTGAACAATTTGGTCGCACCAGGAAGAGTGGCACCTCACACACCCGAAACAGCACAAGATATATTTAGAACCAGCAGGAGGGCAAAGGGATTTTTATTTTTTGCCCCAACGTCCATTTCCTCTTCCGGTTTATGCTCAGGTGCGACTGCACAAGCGACAGCCGTACTCCAGCACCGCACCATGTCGCCATTTTTCACCTATGAGTCTGACTGAGGCCTAGGCTTTTTGTCCCCTTCCTCACGCATTTCTGGTGAACCGAGGGGGTGGCGAACGAGAGTAGATAGCCGCTCGGGCCTAAGCTTCGCAACATGGCCGTCTCTTGCCCTGTGCCAGAGGTCGGTCCCGTGGTGCGGGCCCACATCAATCAGCCAACAGTGAGGGAAGTGCAGCCTTCACCTCTGCCCAGCTTGAATGCCGGTTATAAGGAGCTGCCAGTTTGGTCCCAGCGTCCAAAGATCAGCAGATGGAAAAGGAGAGGGCTGCTGGCACTGAGGGCATGCACTTCCCTATTCAAGAAGTGCCATGCACCCGCCCTAGAAGAGGGTTTTAATTTGTTGTATGCTCCAACGCAGTGACAGTGAGGGGCCTCCCTGGCCTGCTAACAATTTCAACACCAATTCTGACATAACCCCCCAGTGCAAACGGTGAGTTCAAGTAACCCTAGGACTGCAAACACAGCCAGAGGGTGGGGTAGGTTCATGAAGCCCATTCCAATGTAGGTGGATGTCACCTCCCCACATCCCCAAACTAAAAGGTTTAGGCTTAAGTGTTGTCAGGCTATAATCCACTGTGGGCATCATATTCTCCTCACTCAGCATCCTCATATATGACTTTCCAACAGTGGTAGTTAATCCTCGCTGCTTTTTTTTCCACCTTTTCCAGTTCAGGAGCACAGAGATAAGGTGCAGTGAAGCTGCAGCTAACTCAGCTAAGACCAGCCAACCCAGCGCTGGTTGAGGAATTGAACCTCTTTCAGCCAAGCCTCAGTTTGAAAACTCTCATCAGTGTTTTCAAATCCCTCCATGGCCTCTCCCTATCTCTTAAACCTCCTACCCTCCGTAATATCTGTCCTCCTTCAATCCTAGCGTCTTGCACATTTGTTGCTCCATTGGTGGCCATGCCTTCAGCCGACTAGGGTCTGGAATTTCCTTTCTAAACCTCTCCACCTCTCTCTCTCTCTCTCATTCCTGCAACTTAAAAACCTCCCCTTTTTGATCAAACTTGTCCTACTATCTGATTTCACGGTTTGATGTCAAAAATTATGTTCAACGATCACCCCGGTGCACTGCCTTGGGACGTTTGACCACATCAAAGGTGCTATATAAATGCAAGTTGTTGTCATGTGGCTAGGACAGGGTGTTAGCAAGTGAACCCAACAGGAGTGCACATAATCTTATTCTTGCACTCATGAATTAAACATCGTAAAAGTAATGATCATATTATTCATTTTGCTGAGCACTAGGATCATGTGGCAGAACGATTTTCTGCGTGGTTGTGTGGGCCAGTGTTTCTGCCACTTCGGAATGTTTTGGTGATGCATCTAAAATTGCCACGTCACCCTGGACAAAGATTGCCCAATATTAAAGGAGCATCTTGGCGTATGTAGAAAGTCTGCCCGTCAAAGATTAACACAAAGAAAAACAAAGGGCACGGCCCTTTAGTGAGCTGGCCACCGTGTTTTGAGAGGGTGTCTCATCAAGCGTGGCGAACTGTGTGTGAATATCCTAACCTGCTGTGTTTAAGTTTTATCACATCACAAACTATGGCCTAACATATGAGTTCAGAATTTTCTTCACCACAAGAGTGGGGCAACATAAACTCATTATTACCTGAAAGGACCTACCATCGTCCTGTGGCTTGGTGGGTAGTATTCTAGCTCAGAAGGTTGCGGGTTCAAGTACAATTCCAGGGGCACTCCAGAGCAGTGCAGAGGGAGTGCTGCAGTGTCGGAGGTGCTGTCTTTTGGATGAGACATTAATCTGAGGTCTCATCTGCCTCTCAGATGGACGCAGAAGGTACCGTGCCACCATTTTAAAGAAAAGCAGGGGAGATCTACAGGCAAATATTTACACTTTAACCACCTCAGATTACCTCATCATCATCATCATCATCACTTTGCCCTTTTTGGGAGCTTTCTGTGTGCAAATTTGCCTCCATGTTCCTCACGTTACAACAGTAACTACACATAAAAAGTACTTAATTGGTTATAAAGATCATCAGGACATTCTGAGGTTATGAAGATGCTGCATAAATACAAGTTTATTTTTTTTCTTTCTTGAGTATCCTAAGGTCTCATCTTAAGGTTGTTGCATTGAATTTCCATTGGGCTGTAGAAATGGCAAAGCTCAATTGATAATGGCCTTTTAAAAAGCCATCTCTCTGTATACATGGATTGACTATGCGATATCCAATTATGACGCCATCAACCAATACAGTGATAACTTATCTGCCTCTCCGGTTATCTTTCCTTTTCAAAGTGGGGGTGAGAACTCGTGTTTTGTGCTAATCTTTAGGCCAGTGAATATTCCTCTCAGATCTGAGTAAGCTGGGGTCAATTTGGAGTACACTCTGTTGGCCTGCAGTATTTTGCTGAGGATAAACACACGTCAACACAATCAGGGATTGGCGGTTGTCAAGGATACAATGCAGTCACAAGTGGCATCGAAGAAAAGATGGCAAACGAAAGAGGACTGTAGACAAGGAATTATGGAAACTGGCAAGAAAGGAGAAAGTGACCAATACAAACTGGAAACCAATAGCAGATAATGGAGGACAAGCCTGTTTTCCAGCTGGATAATTGTCACCGATCTGAAACCTGGTGTGGTGCCGTGATTAGGCCTGGTAAACATTTAATGAAATTTGTGTTTCCCTCAGGGCTAGCGTTGGGGGAACCAAACCACAAAATAGTTACTGATAAAGAAGGCATTTCAGCCCATCTTTATTCATCCATCTAGAGATATCCTAAAATTCCCTCCATGGTATTATCAGTTGTTTCCTTTAAAATCCTCTCTCCATTTTTGTCTTCCTAGAAGTCTATCCCATGTAATAATCACTCAGGACAAAGAATAATTTCCCTATCAGATCTAAATTATTTTTTATTAATTTTAACCTGTATACCTTTGTTCAACTTTAACTTTTCCACCCCATAACTAATTTATTTAATGCTAATATCACCTCCAATACCTTGTCTTGTGGCTGACAATGCCAAGTGTTCCCAGTCTTTAGTCATAAGTCAGACCTTTGATGCTAGAGATCAACCAAGTCACTCTTCTCTGTATATTCTCTGGCACTTGAATGTCTTCTGTATGTCCAGAATTGGACGCAGTGCTCAAGGTGTGACCTCCCACTGGACAGTGCAATTTGATCATTATTCCCTCTTGCTGTCTGGCTATTTTGTTGAAAATTCAATGGTTTTGCTATTGATTGGACATGGTGAGTGTCGAGTCTACCAAGACTCCTTGGTCTGTTTCACATTCATCTTTAGCTGTTTCAACACCATTCATAAAGTATGCATTTGTTTTCCTTTCTATAAGAAATAATTTACACTTGTCTGCATTCACTTTCATCTTTGTCACTGTTGTGTTCACTTAGGTATTTCATCCAATTCCTTTCTGAGTTCCAATTCCACCACCTCTCCTGGTTTGGGTTAATCTGCAAATTTAGCCAGATTGCATTCAAGTTTCTAAATCCAAGTCATTTATATAGAATTAGAAAACAGTGGTGGCCCTCACACTGACTCCTGCAAATGCCACGGACCACTAAGATGGGTGGAAGTCGTGGTTGGATGCAGATACATTAGGTGGTAAGGTGAGCTGAATTGAAAATTGTGGGTACGTGGATATAGGGATTTGTAAGAAAGCATGGAGAGGAAGAGGCTGTTAGTATGACAGTGAGACACCTGAGGGTGCAGCAAAGATGGGGTTGGGATAGATTGCTAGACACCAGAGGAGAAAGAGTTAAGGATGCAAAAGGCTATGAAGGGGTTGGTGATGGTAGCAGCCAACACAAGTGAGAGGGCAAGTATGAATGTGAATGAATCCAAGTGTCACAAACATCTTAATGCCTGATAGTTTTGCTCTTACTTTGCTGTTTACACTACCAGCCCCCTACTTAATGAACGTCTGCATCTGTCTTACATCCATGGGTCAAGTTATAAATCAAAGTTGTCATCTTTTTTGAACAATATCGTTGGTCTCTGTCCTCCTGTACTGTATAAAGGAAACTAAATCTGCAGAAAGCTATTCACCTTGTGCCCAGATTCTGCAACAACAGAGTCGAGCACTCCTCATACTAGTGGAAGAATACATGTTGCACAGTTAAAGTTTAAAAGTAAGTAGGTTAGGTCAGAATATTCTGACACTACAGCTATAGTAATTGCAGAAGTTCAATTCTAAGGGGTGCTACACTAGAAGGGATTGTTAATAAATATACACACACACTCTTCTACTCTTGTTTAAATTGCACTTTCCTTTCCCTCTCCTGGGGAAGGTGCTTCCTGATGGCAGGGTCTAGTTCTTAAAGAATGAATGGTGTCAGTCAATTTAACTGCAAGTGCCATCACAGTAGATGTTTATTCTATCCTTAGCCAGCATTCATAAACGTACACGTTTCCAACAGGATGTTGGGAAGTGAAGAAATACAACAGTTTATTACCTCACTTCCTACCCTAGCACAGGGACATGGTGGCCATCCATAGTATCCACACCTCTAGCCCAGTACAAATCAGATAGCCTATCCCAGGGCCAAGGAAAAATTCATTTCACCATCCAGGGATCCAGAATAAATTCACTCCTTACCTCAACCTGCCCTCCTTGATAAATATCCCAGAGCCCAAGGTGAATTCAATCCCCCCTCAAATAAAAATCAATTCCTCCATCCAAGGGACTTAGGATGAATCAACACACTTGACCCAAGGGCCTAGGATAAATTCACTCCCCACAATCCAGGGCAGTGGTTGAATTCACTGCCCTATGCCAGCGTTTTACTCCTGGTGGCCAGTTGGTGAGGGAAGAATCCAAAGCCAGTCTTTGCTTAGAGTAGAACTGTTCACAGAGTGAAACATTGCCTGACTCCACTCAACTCAACTTTTGTGACAGTGTCTCTTTACTCTTTCAAGCAACCAATAAATTAATTTAAAGAAAACGAGGGACAAAGTAAGAAGCATCCCCTTAAAGGGGTACTGCACAAGGAAAAACTAATCTCAAAAGTAAACTTACAGCATCAAAATAAAACGTAATTCAAGAGGTCAATAAAGCACCCCAGTCCCCACAGTGCCCACTGTGCACAGAAGGCCTCCATGGTGCCGGTGGACAGTGCGTGCTCCCTCTCCAGGGACACCCGGCTGCGAACGTAGCCACGCAAGAGGGGCAAACAGTTGGACCGGTTGACCCCCTTGGTCACCTGTTGCTTGGGCCTGTTAATGGCCAACTTGGCCAAGCCCAGGAACAGGTTCACAAGGAGGTGGTCCTCCTGCTCCTTCCCCACCCCACTCTGCTCTGCTCCAGCTACCTATAGATCAGGTGCATGGGGCTGAAGTGCTAACAAAACAGAAGTAAAAGGTTTTGCCAGTAACTGAAGAGAGTGCAGCTTAGTACAAGCAACATAGACATAGTCCACAGACTTCAGTGTCCCCTTCTCTGTGCTCAAATAATCAGCCAATCAACGCCCTCCACCTGTAATATACTTAATTTCAATTGATGCACTTAACACCAGGACCAGAGGCATTAGCTCCACTGGCTGAGGTGGACAATAATTAAAGATTGGACAACAAATAAAGATCTGTGGAAGCAAATAGAGGCCGTTGTTAGTGTTTGCTAAGATATATGCTTAGAATTCCACATACAGAACATAAGACAAAAGAAGAGGTGCTTGAAATTGAAAACACATAAGAACTCTAAGTGACATTCAGAAAAAGAAAATGTCAGTATTTCAGCCATTTGATCAGAGCTGAAAAGCTACAGAGATCTTTCTCAGAGGGCAAAGTGGAGAGGAGCAGGCAGCAGAGACAGAAAGCGGGAAACTACAGACCAGCTAGCTTCACATCTGTCATAGGGAAAATGGTAGAAGCTATTGTTAAAGGTGTTATGGCAGGGCACTTAGAAAAATTCAAGGCAATCACAAATTCAACATGGCTTTGTGAAAGGGAAATCAAGTTTAACCAATTTATTGGAGTTCTTGAAGAAGTCACATGTGCTGTGTATAAAGGGGAGCTGGTGGATGTTTTGTACTTAGATTTCCAGAAGGCATTTGATAAGATGCCACATCAAAAGTTCATTGTGGAAAATAAAAGCTCATAGTGTAGGGTAACATATTGGCATGGATAGAAGATTGGCTAGCCAATAGGAAACTGAGAGTAGGCAAAAATGGGTACTTTTCTGATTGGCAGGATGTAACAAGTAGTCTGCCACAGGGATCAGTGCTGGACCCTCAACTTTTTACAATTTATATAAATGACTTTGATGAAGGGACTGAAGGTATGGTTGTTAAATTTGCTGATGACACAAAGATAGGTAGGAAAGTAAATTGTGAAGAGTAAGTTGTGCAAGGAGGCTACAAAGGGACATAGATAGGTTAAGTGAGTGGGCAAAAATCAGGCAAATGGAGTATAATGTGGGCAAATGTGAAACTGTTCATTTTGGCAGGAAGAATAGAAAAGAAGCATATTATCTAAATGGTGAGAGATTGCAGAGCTCTGAGGTGCAGAGGGATCTGGATGTCCCAGTGCATGAACCACAGAAGGCTAGTATACAAGTACCGCAAGTAATTTGGAAAGCTAACAGAACGTTATCATTTATTGTGAGGGAAATTGAATGCAAGAGTAAGGTTATGCTTCAGTTGTACAGGACACTGGTGAGACCACATCTGGAGTGCTATGTACAGTATTGGTTTCCTCATTTAAGGAAGGATGTAAATGCATTAGAAGCAGCTCAGAGAAAGTTTACTAGACTAATACCAGGAATGGACGGGTTGTCTCATGAGGAAAGGTTGGACAGGCTGGGCTTGTACCCACTGGCGTTTAGAAGAGTCAGAGGCGACTTGATTGAAACACTTAAGATCCTGAGGGGTCTTGACAGGGTGGATGTGGAAAGGATGTTTCCTCTTGTGGGAGAATCTAGAACTAGGGGTCACTGTCTAAAAATAAGGGGTCGCCCATTTAAGACAGAGATGAGAAGAATTTTTTTCCCCCAGAGGGTAGTGAATATTTGGAACTCCCTTCCTCAAAAGGCAATGGAAGCAGAGTCTTTGAATATTTTTAAGGTAGAGGTAGATAGATTCTTGATAAACAAGGGGGTGAAAGGTTATCGGTGAAAATAGAGGCTACAAACAGATCAGCCATGATCTTATTGAATAACAGAGCAGGCTTGAAGGGCTGAGTGGCCTATTTCTGCTTCTGATTTGTATGTTCATATGTTCATACATATGTCCGTGTGTAAGACCGGTCAAACTAGGCATAGTTGGATGGCGGATGTCCCAGGGGGTTTGCAGACCATCTACAATGGGATGTGTGAGGATGGCACAAGACAGATGAGTGTGACAACCATGAGAGCAGGTCTCCTGTTAGGAGTAACTACAAGCAAGACAGGAGGAGGCCTAGGACACAGGGAAAGTCCACTCCAATGTCCCAGGGTCTGGAACATTCCAGTCCAGTGGTCGATGGCCTAGGAGAAATTCATTCCACTACATCAGGCCAATCAATTTCAGTTTGCGAATGTGTTTTGCTACATTCCATTCTGAATCTTTAATGGGTCCAGATGGAGTGGTTAGATTGACTTGACTGGTACCAACAAATTAGTTAAAATGTTTTACATAATATAAAAGTCAAACTATGTTAGTATTGCCAGTGACACTCTATATCAAGCACATAGTGATGTAACCAAAATGCTGACTTTTTAAAATTAAATTACTTTCAATAATAATATTCACTAAAGACATTTCATTGCAGCAAAGAATAACAATGTCCATTGTGGTATGATTTTTGGGAAATGTGTATAGTTGCAAAAAAATTGCAATAACTAGAAGTGTAAAGGGGTGGAAAATATTAAACCCCATTTTCAAAGTCGAAACTTAATTGTCTTAATTGGCATCTTACTCAACTGTGCAAGTAAAAATGTGTTTAATATCATATGAGCATTGGAGAGCAGCACTGATTACCATAAGTGTTCCATTATTCCCATTGGTAATGGTTGTTAATGCTCCATTTCATCTCTCTCCATAACAGGTCTTATGGCAGCTACAGTTGGACAGAACTAAAGTGGGTCATTTAACCTCTCACAGCCACTTACCTCGTGCAAGCAGATTCCCAGGCCTCTTGTAACTTTTGGGGCCTGGATGAGTTGGTAATTATTTTTGTTGTTTGTTCAATGTGCAGCCCCTGGTCCACTCTTTGAGGGGCCTGTTCCTCAGTTTTCGGCCCCACTTTCACCACACGCCCCTGATCTTTGGACACCCAGTACAGAGGGTGGGGAGAGGCACCGCAGAGGGATCTTCTTGTGGGTCTAGCTGAGGTGGCCATGTATAGGTTCAGGATGGATGTGGCCTAGGGGATGGTGCTTTGCCATCTATTCCACAGTCTTCTTTCCCCAAGGATTAGCATATTTAGTAGACAACCACAGAAATGTTATCAAGTAGTTTCACAAGTTTCCTTTCTTCTAATTATTGAGGTCTTACATAACACATACAATACAGAAACAGGCCACTTGGTCCAACAATCCTATGTCAGCATTTATACTCCCCTCGAGCCTCTTCCTATGCTTCCTCATCTAACTCTATCAGTGTAACCCTCTATTCTCTTCACCCTTGTATGTTCACCCAACCTCCCTTTAAATGTTTTTAACTTTTCATTAGCTGTGCCCTCTAAAATGGGGCAGGGCACATTTACAAGTCTTTAGTTGACAGTAGGGCAATCCAAGGCTAGGAGCAGCCTAGAATTGGAACTAGTTATCCCTCTCAATCCTCTTCCCTCCCTACCATCTACCATGTGGTACGCAGATGGAGGCAATACAATTCAACAGGGGAGATTGGAAACTGTGACACACCCCCATCCCCAAACTGGCCACCGCCATTTTTTTAATATTCTTTGATGGGACGTGGTCATCACTGGCAAGACCAGCATTTGTTGCCCATCCATAATTGCCCCTTGAACTGAATGGTTTGCTCGGCCATGTCAGGGGGCATTTAAGAGTGAACCACATTGCTGTGGGTCTGGAGTCACATATAGGCCAGACCAGGTAAGGACGGCAGATTTCCCTCCCTAAAGGGCATTTGATGATTGTTTCATGGCCACCATTACTGAGACTAGCTTTCAATTCCAGATTTATTCATTGTACTTAAATTCCACCAGACGTCATGGTGGGATTTGAACCCATGTCTCCAGAGCATTAACATGGGCCTCTGGATTACTAGTCCAGTGACCTTACTACTACACCACCATCTCCCCTAATTACATCATCAGATGCTTGATCTCTAGAATCCTGCATTACTTAATTAGTAGCATGAATCTAAAATAAAGCACACACTTTGTGTCAGCTTACAGTCCCATAAAGTCCGACCTTCAGAGGAAGTCTTCTGATACCAAGCGTTCTATGAATGTGACCTGCATTGTAAGTGTTTCCCTTCATATTCCACCAAGGAGTGTCTCAGTATCCAAATCCAAGGGTTATGTTGATAACAGTTAGATGAGGAAGGATGGGTGGAGACTTGAGTGGAATATAACTGGTTGGGCTGAAAGGTCTGTGTCTGTGCTGCAGATTCTATCTAATTCTATATAATGAAGGAGTTACACGTGAAACATTAATTTACCCATTCTCTCCAGAGATGACGAATGTTTCCACTATTGTCTCTGCTTGTGAATGTGAATTTTTGCTGTTTGAGGATTGAATGTCAGCCGGGACACCAGGAGAACTCCTTACTCATCTCTGCATGGTGCGAACATTTACCTGAACAGTATGTGTTGGACTGTTAATAACCAGATTTGACTCAACACCCTATGAACCTGCTTCAGAAACCGACTTGTAACAAAAGACTGAAGCTTTCATTACCACAATAAGGACTCAGGAGGTTGTATATTGACAGGGCATGTTAATCAAAGAATAAGTAAATTGATTAACAATTTTAAAGAGTGTTGTGTTCTCAGGAATTAAAAGGCAAATCTTATCCTTGTTTAGGGAATGAGTCACGTGACATTTTTATTATACTGATGTCACGAGACAGCACATTGCAGTTCAATCTAAATTGTAAAAGTTTGAAATGAATTTTCATTTGCGTTTAAAATTCTCTGCCCAGATTCAGGTCAATTTAGCAAAGAGTAATTCCATCAGGTCACGTGAGCTCAATTTTAACTCCAGCCGACTGGATCGAAATGAGACCCGGGGATGTTTTAACACCCAACTGCCACTGGTCAACTTACCACCTGTTCCAGGTGAGAAGCACCAGGGATCACACAGGAGTTCCTGAGATTAGAAAGACAGAAGCCCCGGAGGAACACTCCCACACCTCAGGCTGTGAGGTTAAAATTGCAGTTGGGTCTTTAATATGGGTTTGAATCTTAATTTCGTCTTTTTGTTTAGAGGGCTCTGATCTTTGTTTTTGTAGAAGGGTGGTGGGAATAACTTTTATTTCATCATTACTGCTTATTTTCTTGTCTTGTTGACTGTAGGGATGGAAACCTCAGGCTCAGAATTCAGAAATCACAATATTAAAGCATAAGAAATAGGAGCAGGAGTAGGTCACGCAGCCCCTGGAACCTACCGTTAAATAAGGTTATGGCTGATCTTCTGTCTCAACTACCAGCTTCCAACCCTATACCCATAATCTCTTGATTCTGTCAGTGTCCAAAAATCTGTAGAGCTCAGTCCCGAACATACTCAACGACTGAGCCTCTCTGTCCCTCTGGGATACAGAATTCCAAAGACTCACAACATTCCTGAGTGAAGAAATTTCCCACTCCCAAATGGCCACCCCCTTATCCTGAGACAATGGTGCCTCAGTCCAGACCCTCCTAACTATCCGATGTCTACATCAGTCCTGTACGTAAACTTTCGCCAACATTCCCCAGAAGCAATACCTTCATTCAATGCAAGAAGCAGCTATTTTGTGAATAAGGACCGCGATTCAGTTAGCAACATATTCAGCTCGCCATACGGGACTCTTCCCTGTTAGCGTCTCACAAATACGCCACACGAGCAAGCCAACCAATGGGCTAAGCGTGCTGGGAAATGACGATAAAAATGTTGGCCCAGTTTCCACGGGGGAATGTTGCGTTGGCTAGCAAGTGGTAATTGGTGCATGTTTATAATTAATAGATTTAAAATTATATGATACATCAGCACATTCCAGACATTCCGACCCTGCTGAAGACAATGGATTTTTGGCTGGGTTGCCACATCTGCCAAGGTGAGACCCACCACATCGGGGCCCGAAAATCATACTTTTGTCAGGGATACAAGACAATATTGAAATACAAAGATGAAAATAGTCATTTATTTAATGCTCAGTATTTATACTTGGAGCCACAATTTATAAAGACCAAAAAAAAAACGACAAAACAAAACATTGCAAGACAGCCTGTCTTTAATTCGTAGCAGTCAAATATCTCTGCCTTCATGAGATACAGGTTCACTTGAAGGAATGATGGGTTATAATTTTCATACGTGGTCTTATCAAACATTTTAGCACAAACAACAAAAGATCCACTTATTTATGTGTAAGTCTTATATTTCAAAATGCTTAAATTGGTAAGAAAGCTAGTTATTTCCTGATCTTCTTAGCTTGACTTCTCAAGGCCAACAACCAGGGATTTATAAACAGCTGCCAACCTGCAGAAGCTTCCCTTAGCAATGAGCCACAACGGGCCCCCACAATATATGCCTACTTAGACCACAACCCAACAAGGAACACCTGAACAATGACCTTAAATATTCATGCCAGGCAGTGCCATAGAGTCAGAGAGGTCTACAGCACAGAAGAAGGGCCTTTGGCCCATCGAGTCTGCAGCAGTCAAACAGGTACCTAACTATTCTAATCTCATTTTCCAGCACTAGGCCCATAGCCTTGTATGCCATGGCATCGCAAGTGCACATCCAAATACTTCTTAAGTGTTATGAGGGTTTCTGCCTCTACCATCCTTTCAGGCAGTGAGTTCCAGGTTCCCACCACCATCTGGGTGAAAAAATTCTTCCTCATATCACCTCTAAACCTCCTGTCCCTTACCTTAAATCTATACCCCCTGGTTATTGATCCCTCCACCAAGGGGAAAAATTCCTTCCTGTCTACCCTATCTAAGCCCCTCATAATTTTATACACCTCAATTATATCCCACTCAATCTCCTCTGTCCAAGGAAAATAACCCCATTCTCTTCTCATAAGTAAAACTCTCCAGCCCAGGCAACATCCTGGTAAATCTCCTCTGCACTCCCTTTAGTGCAATCACATCCTTCTTATAATGCAGATTCCAGAACTGCACGCAATACTCTAGCTGTGGCCTAACCAGCGTTTTATACAGTTCCAGCATAACCTCCCTGCTCTTATATTCTATGTCTCGGCTAATAAAGGCAAGTATCCCCTATGCCTTCTTAACCACCTTATCTACCTGTCCCGGTATCTTAAGGGACCGGTGGACATGCACACCAAGGTCCCTCTGATCCTCAGTACTTCCCAGGGTCCTACCATTCATCGTGTATTCCTGTGCCTTGTTTGTTCTGCCCAAGTGCATCACCTCACACTTATCTGGATTAAATTTCATCTGTCACTGATCAGCCCATCTGACCAGCCCATCTATATCCTCCTGTAATCTAAGGCTATCCTCCTCACTATTTACCACCCCACCAATTTTCATGTCATCCGCGAACTTACTGATCAACCCAAGATGAAATCTTATTTGTTTGTTCATGGGATGTGGGCACCACTGGCTAGGCCAACATTTATTGCCCATCCCTTGTTTAGTTAGTTGCCATGGGTCTGTGGTCACATGTAGGCCAGTCAGGTAATACATTTACAAAGTAACTCAGTTTTCCTTTCAGGATCTTGACTAAATCTCTGAATGATTCCAGGATCTTTAATTAATTAAAGGTTCCTGGCCTGTAAATGTAATTCTTGAGTTTTGGTCAAGCATTTGCTTATTGGCTATTGCTTTAAATTCAGCTTTGATTGACCACATAAATTAATTCTGTTAATAAATAAATACTGTTTTGTTTTAATTCATCATCTAGTTTAATAACTTTCTCTTCAAGTACACTGCATCACATTGGGTCTTAGGTCCTTAGGTAACAGCCTTATCCAAGCAACTATTCTTCATGTATGGCCCTAGCAAGTGACAGTCAGCTATTTAATTGTGATCCTGTTCAACATCTACTTTCCAGTAGAGGATACCGAACAAGAGGTAATTTTTCTCCCTCGCCTGCTCACTGCAGCCAACAGTGACCTCCAACAGATCACAGACTGCAGCCGGAGGCCTTCTCCTATGTATGACATGGGTGGGAGTTAGACTGCACTTATGTGAAAGCCCTGGTTAGACCCACCCGGGGCTGGGTCAATTCTCGGCAGCGCAGCTCAGAAGAGATCGGCTGTCTTTGCCGGGGGCTTAGTGCAGATTCAGCAGAATGATCCCAGTGCCAAAAGGGTTCATTTATGAGGCCATGTTCAAAATTTAGGCTTGTGTTCCCTTGAGTACAGAAGATTTAAGATAATTAAAGGATTTTATCGGGTAGATAGAGAAAAGTTATTTCCTCTGGTGGAGGGAGTGCAGAACAAGAGGACATTTCCTTTAAATTTGAGCTAGGCCTGGGGTGAAATCAGGAAATACTTCACGTAACGTGTATTGGAAATCGGGAAATCTCTTCCACAAAAAACAATTGCATCTAGTTCAATTGGTGGTTTTAAAGCTGAGGTTGCTAGACTTTTGTTAGGTAACCAATATGGATAAATGGAGTTAAGATACAGATCCACCATGATTTAATTGAATGGGGGAACAGACTTGAGGAATTGACCAGCCTGTTCCCCCAGTTAGTTCACTATTGTCTGGATTTTTTTGAGCTCTTCGTCTTCTCCTGAATGATTCCCCTCTTTGCCACCCCAGCAAGGGAGAGTGTCACAGTCCTTTCTATGGTCACCATTCATTTAGAAGAGACTACGCCATCCCTTTACATTGAAAACCTGGCACTGTCAAACTTCTTCCCCCAGTGTGAAGAGGGATAATTAAAGGAACAGGGGGTGGGGTGCGGGGGGAGTGTGTGTTTGATAGTTTTCATTTATGTTTAAAATCTGTACTGTTTTAAATAAGCTACAGTGAAGAGGTCCAGCAAGTTTATGGTGGAGAAAAGGACAGATGATTAATTAAAGGCTGGGGTGAGAGCAGACTGTTATAATTAGCCCATGGTGCCTCCATTCTCACAGAACCTGTTGAATCATTGACTCACTACAGCCATTAATACATAGTTGAGGATGAGCAATTTTTACGTTTCATTTAAAGTGAAACATTTTGTTCTCCCCTTTGTCTGCTGACAGTCAAGAACTGCAAGCTTGCTTTTGGCGTCTTATTGTTTTATGTTCTGTCTCTTTCCGTTTGGGATGAGGAATTTAAAATGTATGATCCCTGGCACTCTCAATCCTCGGCATAGAGTGAGGACTTTGGTTAACGACTGCTGGTCCTCTGACAAAGCATCGTAACTCTTTAACGTCATGTGCCCGCACACTAATGTTTACTTAAAGCTCAACGACCTCGCAAACAAAGTTGCATCTTAGGAGCCGAAAGCGTCACCCACTCTCTGCCACCAGCCCGCCAAGTTAAGAAACATAATTGAAGGTTAGAGAATCGGTGACCTGATCCAAAACTGTCAAATTTGATGGCATGACAAGGCCAAGACTTTGTGGCACTGCATAACAAGCATTGTCACACTGTGTGATCCGGACCTTGCTCTGTTTCCACACATTTCAAATGATCCAGCTAATTGACTTCCCTAGATATTGTTTGCTGCTCCACCTCCCCTCCACTGCTGCTTTTCAGCTCCTCTGGTTGGCTGGGTGTCGTCTCAATTGGCCTTTTCCCATCGCTATCCCTCACGCTCCATTAATTTCTCTCAGTGGATGGTCAGGATTCTTCAGTCAGGAAACTGGGCAGCTGCCTTGAGGGAGCTAATGGATACACATTTTCCCAGAAGCTCTTTTCACGGATCTGATCCCAAGGTGAAACCTCTGGCAGCAGCAACAGTCTTAAAAAAACACACAGGATGTATTAACCTTTCACATCGAAATGCTGATGAAACAGAAGGGCATCACAACAATTGCTCACTCAGTTACAAGCCTCGCATACCCTTGCTGTGAAGGCAGATCAGGGGATCAATTTTTTTTAAAAAGTAGCATCAAGTTGATTGCTTGGCTTCCAGTGGTCTACGATCATGAGGCTAAAATTTCCTTTACGCTTCCTCTCCAAGTGCTCCCTCACTCTGCTTCATGCTAGTGCACTGCTCTGCAGCCATCAGTGTTTTGCACAAGGGGCCAAACTTCACATGTGGGTGGACTACTTGTTAGTGGAATACTTGACCACTAGCTGTTTGGATAAGGGCCTGGAATGGTCAAGGCTGAGTCCAATCCCAACCTCGTCGCAGGCACACTGTGTGGCAATGGTCCACCACACAGTAAATATGAGCAAAACCTCAATACCAAAGGCCTTCTTTCATTTCAGAAGATCTGTTAAACATTTTAAAGTTAGATACAGTTAACAATTAATCAGTTTCCAAATGTCCATTGATAAAAATGATGCATCTAAAGTCTCTAAGGGTAGGAGAGGAAGGGCTAGGATCGGCTGGGAGAAGCAGAGGTGTCAGAATGGGGGGAGGTTGGGAGGGGGGGAATAGAGGTGTCAGAATGGGAGGAGGTTGAGAGGGGGGAATGGAGGTGTCAGGATGGGGGGAGGTTGAGAAGGGAGGAATGAAGGTGTCAGGAAGGGGGAGATTGGGAGAGGGGAACGAAGGTGTCAGGATGGGGGGAGGTTGGGAGGGGGTAATGAAGCTGTCAGGAAGAGGGGGGGTTGGGAGGGGTTAATGAAGGTATCAGGATGGGAGGAGGTTGGCAGGTGGGGAATTAAGGTGTGAGGTGGAGGTTGGGAGGGGGGATGGAGAATGGGAGGAGGAGGGGTTAATGGGGAGAAGATGGCAACTGGGGAGGTAGGTGTAAGGGCGGTGGAAGCTACAAGGGGAGTGCGGAGAGGGAAGGGTGTCCAGGGAGAGGAAGGGGTGTGGAGAGGGGAGGGCGTCCGGGGGAGGAAGGGGTGTGGAGAGGGGAAGGTGTCTGGGGAGAGGAGCGGATGCAGAGAGGGGAGGGCGTCCAGGGGAGGAAGGGGTGCAGAGAGGGGAAGGTGTCCGAAGGGAGAAAGGGGTGCGGAGGAGGGAGGGAGTAAGGGTTGAGGAAGAAGTAATAGTGGAGGAAGGAATCTGGAAAGGGGTAGTAGTAAGGCTGGAGGAAGGAGTGAGGCTGGAGGGAGAGATCAGACTGAATGAAGGAGTCGTGATGGGGAGAGATTAAGGGTAGTGAAGCGATAAGGCTGGAGGAAGGAGTCAGGAAGGGGGAAGGACTAAACATGTGGGGAGTGGGAGTCTAGGGGTGTGAGAGGACTTGGGGACGGGGCAGGTGGGGGGGTGAGGTCGGGGTTCCAGGTAGGCAGGGGTTCCAGGGCAGGAAGGGATGCAAAGGGGGAAAGGGTGCAAAGTGGGGAAGCGGTGTGGAGGAGGAAGAGATGCGGAGGAGGGGATGTGCAGGTGAACATGCATGTGAGGGGTAGGATAGGTCGATGTCTGCCTCCTGTGAAGAGAACTGAGGGTGGGCATGGTGTGGAGGAAGGGTGGGAATGACCGAGGGCAGAGTGAGGCAGTAGGGTAGGAGGGTGAGGGCTTGGCAGTAGTGATAGAAGGGATGGCGAGAGTGGTTGATGGGGACTCGGAGACAGACCCAGACCCTGGGGGTGGGAAGGAGGAGGTCAGGGAGGTGAATGTGGATGGGGGTGGGATTTTCAGGAAGGAAGGGAACATGCATGTTCACCTGGAGATCCCTGAAGGAAAAGGGCTGTGGCTGGTAGGTCACGGAGGGGAGGTGGAAGGTGATGCCAGTGCGGGGGGCCAACAGTGAAAGGGGAAAGAAAATGAGTGACTGGGGGAGGGGAAAAGATGGGGAAGCACAAAAAGAACCGAACCCAGACCATGCTGTCCAAATCCAAGTGCTGCATGGGAGTGTGATCATTGGGTGGGCGGAGATGCAGGTCAGCTCAGATAGACAACTGAAAGCAAACCCCAGCAGGCAGCATTGGAAATGTTCAGGACATTGAGGTGAGTGTGAAACGTGAAGGATCCGCGTGTGTGGGAGAGGCTTGCAAGAGGCTCCGAAAGGCCCTGCTACACTAACACTTTTCCCTCCAGAATCACTCGTGGGTTAGCTGCTCCCTCTGTGATGACCAGTCTTCCTGGCTGCTTATTTCCAACTCTTCACTGGAGGAGGAATCCCCTTGGCTGCAGATGAGGACATGGATGGAGCTGAGGGACTGACTGGCTGAGGGTGTGTCGTTCGCTTGGCAGATCTCTACTTTGGTTCACAGGGAGCTAAGTAGTGAATGGCTTCAGAGTCAAAAGCAGGAGAGAGAGCATTCACAGTTGCATAGAGGGAGGGTTGGTGTGGTGTAGGATCCTCAGGTAGGTGTTCACCACCAACATCACTGTTGCCACAGGCAGGGTCCATGTCCTCACCAGTCAACGCGATGGCACGCTCCTCAAAGTGAGTTGGGGTCCTAATGTGGGCTACTCCACCACCAGTCTGGGACCTCTCCCTGCTGATGTGAACAGGCTTCTCCCGCATGAAAACAGTTGTGGGAGTGTGAGCGAGACACATGGCACTGAGTGGAACGTTTGTGTGGTGAGCGGAGCCATGGATAGAATGAGTTTGTGAGTTTGAGAGGGTATGAGCCTGATGGAGATGTGAGGGCGTGTGTGAGAGTCAGTGCTGTTGTCCCTTGAGGTGTGAGATCCCTGTGGATGTGTGATGGGTTTGTAAGTGTGTGAGTTGAGAGTGATGAGAAGAGTGAGTTAACCTGATGAAATGGATGAGACCATTCATCCAGTAGTAGCACTGGGCATTGGCACTGCCACCGCCTCCCAAGCCTGGTTGGTAACATCGCTGCCCATCCTACAGCCCGAGCAGGGGTAATGAGCATCGTGGTGAGCCTCCACGGCATCCAAAAGGTGTTCCAGTGACATGTCACTAAACCTGGGGGCTGCGGTCATCTTGCCTTTCCTGGACATCTCCCCTGCAGTAGTCGTCAGCTGGAGGCACTGAGATGTTTGCGCGCGGCTGGAATTTAAATACGGCGCCTGGCGTGATGAAGCAGCGAGGTGATGGCAGGCTAACGAATGAGAGCTTGCCCGCCATGGAAACACCGTGTTTTCTGGGAATGCATAAAAAATGTGGCAGGTTTGGGACGGACGATAGAGCATAAAAACCCGCTATCAGGGCCGGCAGGTAAAACGTCATTTTACCCACCCGCTACCACACTTAGTCTAAATCTGGGATGATTCCGCCCCTGCTCTTAGCTAATCTTCATTTGATAAGTGTTGAAGACACTACAATTGATTTCAATGCCCCTGAGGAACAATTGGTCAGAACCATAGAACCATTGAAAAGTTGCGGCACAGAAAGAGGCCATTTAACCCATCATGCCTGCGCTGGCCAAAATAGAGAAAAAGAGAAACTAGCTGCTCATTTTAATCTGACTTTCCAACGCCTGGTCTGTAGCCTTGCAGATGCAGATCCAGGTACCTTTTAAATGAGTTGAGTGTTTCAACCTCAACTACCAATTCAGGCAGTGAATTCCAGACGCCCACCACTTTCCAAGTGAAAAAGTTTTTTCTCATGTCCCCTCTAATCCTTCTACCAATCACCATGAATCTATGGCCCCTGGTAATTGACCCCCTCAGCTAGGGGAAACGTGTCTTTCCTGTCTACCCTTTCTAGGCCCCTTCTACTTTTGTCCACCTCAGTTAGGTCACCCCTCAGCTTCCCCTGCTCTATGGCAAATAACCCTAGCTTAACCAATCTTCCCTCACAGCTACAATTTTCAAACCCTGGCGGGATCCTTATAAATCTCCTCCGCACTCTCTCCAGAGCAATTATGTCCTTCCTGTAATGTGGTGACCAGAACTGTACACAACCCGGCCAGAAATCCTGTTCACCGGCAGTCTCTTTGCTGGAGGTAGGTACATGTGTGAGGACACTAGAAGAGGACAGGATCAGATTGGCTATGATATTTCTGAGGCTGAATGGGCTCCACAACCAACTATCAAAGCTCACCCAGCAATGATGCTCACTAGGGCGAAATGCCAACCATGGATGAGATCTTTAAAGTTATAAAAGGCTTTATAGAGTGGATACAGAGACAATGTTTCCTCACGAAGAAGAGCATAAGTAGAGGCCAACAATATAAGATAGTCACCAAGAAATCCGTTGGAGAATTCCTAAAAACACTTTTTACCCAGAAAATGGTGAAAACATAGAACTCACTGCCAGAGGTAGTGGTTGAAGTGTACAACACAGATGCATTTAAGGAGAAACTAGACAAGCACATGAGGGAGTAGGGAATAAACACATGGTTACAATGATACATTTAGACTAGAAAAGGTGGGAGGAGGCTTAAATTGTGCATAAACACCAGCATGAACTGGTTGGACCGAATGGCCTGTTTCTGTTTCCCTATCCTGTGGAATCCTATGTGAACAATAGGAGTCACCATCTTTGGGAAAGAAAGGGAGAAAGAGAAAAGAGAAAATAAAATGCAATATTTTCAAAAGACTAAATTGAATTTTACAGCACAGAAATAGGCCAGTGACTCGACAGGTCTTTGCTGGTGAACTGATACAGCTCTCATTACATACTATGTTAGACTGGCCTACTAGCATCTCATGAGCTGCATATGGCTCTTCTGTGGCTGATGAGAGGCCCTATGACTACTTTGTTCAGCTGTCCTCTTCTGATGCCCCATCTTCATGTCAAAGATACTGAATGACATAAGATGTGATCAGCTAGAACAAAGCAGGCAGCCTTCTTTCCACACTAACCTGGATAATCTACACATTTTTAATTTATTACACTTTATTATAATATAATTGAAATTTATGTTCAGTTTGAAGGAGAGATGAGTGGGTCCAAGCCTAGTATTTTAAACTTAAATAAGGGCAGTTATGAGAGCATCGAAACAGAGGTAGCTAAAGTGAACTGACAAATGAAGTTAATAGATAGGTCAATAGAGGTGCAGTGGCAGACATTTAAAGGGCTATTTCAGAATACACAGAATATGTACATGAGAAAGAAAAGTTCCAAGGGGAGGACCCACCATTCGTGGTTAACTAAAAAAAGTTAAAGACAGCATCAAACTTAAAGAATAAGCATATAATTGCACACAGATGGGTTGCAGGTCGTAAGATTGGACAGAATATAAAGAACAGCAAAGAATGGCAAAAAGACTAATAAGGAGGAAAAATTAGAGTACGACAGAAAGCCAGCTAGTAATATACAGCTGGGCAGTGAGTGTTTCTATAGATATTAAAATAAGAACAGACTTAACACTGTGAGCGTTGGTCCTATGGAAAGTGAGTCAAGGGTATTAATAATGGAAAGTAAAGAGGTGGCAGATGAATTGAACAGGTATTTTGCATCGGTCTTCACTATACAGGACACAAGTAACATCCCAGAAATAGCTGTAACTCAGGAAATGGAAGGGAGGGAGGAACTTGAGAAAATTACAATCACCAGGGAAGTGGTACTTAGCAAACTGCTGGAGATGCAGGCTGACAAATCCCCAAGCCCTGATGGACTTCATCCTAGGGTCTGAAAAGAAGCGGCTAGTGAAATAGTTGATGCATTGGTTTTAATTTTCCAAAATTCCTTTGATTCGGGGAAGGTTCCATTAGATTGGAAAATAGCAAATGTAACTCCTTTATTCAAAAAGGGGGGGAGACAGCAAGCAAGAAACTACAGGCCAGTTAGCTTAACATATGTCATAGGGAAAATCTCAGAAGCTATTAAAGGTGTTATAGCAGGGCACTTGGAAAAATTCAAGGTAATCAGGCAGAGTCAACATGGTTTTGTGAAAGGGAAATCATGTTTAACCAATTTATTGGAGTTCTTTGAAGGAGTAACATGTGCTTTGGATAAAGAGGAACCGGTGGATGTACTGTACTTAGAAGGCATTTGATAAGGTGCCATATCAAAGGTTATTGTGGAAAATAAAAGCTTATGGTGTAGGGGGTAACATATTGGCATGGATAGAAGATTGGCTAGCCAATAGGAAACAAAGAGTTGGCATAAATGGGTCTTTTTCTGGTTAGCAGGATGTGGCGAGTGGTGTACCACAGGGATCAGTGCTGGAGCCTCAACTTTTTGCAATTTATATAAATGACTTGGATGAAGGGACTGAATGTATCGTTGCTAAATTTGCTGATGACACAAAGATAGGTAGCAAAGTAAGTTGTGAAGAGGACATAAGGAGGCTACAAAGGGATATGAATGGGTTAAGTGAGTGGGCAAAGATCTGGCAAATGGAGTATAATGTGGGAAAATGTGAAGTTGTCCATTTTGGCAGGAAGAATAAAAAAGAAGCATATTATCTAAATGGTGAGAGATTGCAGAGCTCTGAGATTCAGAGGGATCTGGGTGTCCTAGTGCATGAATCACAAAAGGCTAGTATGCAGGTACAGCAAGTGATTAGGAAACGTATTGAGTGTTATAATTTATTGCGAGGGGAATTTAATACAAAAATAGGGACGTTATGCTTCAGTTATACAGAGCACTAGTGAGACCACATCTGCAGTATTGTATATAGTATTGGTCTCCTTATTTAAGGAAGGATGTAAATGCATTAGAAGCTAATACCAAGAATGGGCAGTTGTCTTATGAGGACAGGTTGGACAGGTTAGGCTTATATCCATTGGCGATTAGACGAGTAACAGGTGGCTTGAGTGAAACCTTTAAGATCCTGAGGGGTCTTGACAGGGTGGATGTGGAGAGGATGTTTCCTCTTGTGGAAGAATCTAGAACTAGGGGTCACTGTTTAAAAATAAGGCGTTATTCATTTAAGACAGAGATGGAGGATTTTTTCTCTCAGAGGGTGATGAATCTTTGGAACTCTCATCCTCAAAAGGTGGTAGAAGCAGAGTCTTTGAATATTTATAAGGCAGAGCTAGATAGGTTCTTGATAAACAAGGGAGTGAAAGTGTTTCTCACGTGTAGGTGCAGACTCGATGGGCCGAATGATTCTGTGCTTCTGTGATTCTGTGAAAGAAAATCAGGGATAGGCAGGAATGTGGAGTTGAGGGTATAATTAGATCAGCCGTGATCTTATGAATAGCAGAGCAGGCACGAGGGGCCGAGTGGCCTACTCCTGCTCCTAATTCATATGCTTGTATGTCGATTAACCATATAAAAAAGAATTTGCAATTATACAGCACCTTTGACAACTCCAGGTGTTTTACAGCCAATGGAATACTTCTGAAATACAATCACTGGTGTAATGTAGAAAACACAGCAGCAAGGTTCCACCGAGAACAATGACCAAATCATCAGGTTTTTATTAGTGATATTGATTGAGGACTAAACACTGGCCAGAAGACTGGAGAGAATTCCCCTGCTCTTCAACAGAATCACATCTCGAGACCTTTTACATTCACCTGAGGAGGCAGACCTTGGTTTAACATCTCATCCGAAAGACTGCACCCTGTGACATGCCAACACTCCTTCAGAACTGCACTGAAGTATCAACCCAGATTTTGTGCTCAAGGCTCTTAAATGATAAATGAACCCATAACCTTCTCCCTCAGCGGGGAGATTATTAACACTGAGCTAAGGCTGACATCACAACTAGATGCGCATAGGATTTGGCACCTGCAAACTTCTTAAGTAAATTCTCTCTTAGGGGATAGCATGAATACACTTATAACATGATAAGGAAATGGTGGAAGAAATAAACAAATATGTTGCTTCTGTAACAAAAACAGAATTACCTGGAAAAACTCAGCAGGTCTGGCAGCATCGGCGGAGAAGAAAAGAGTTGACGTTTCGAGTCCTCATGACCCTTCTGTCGAAGGGTCATGAGGACTCGAAACGTCAACTCTTTTCTTCTCCGCCGATGCTGCCAGACCTGCTGAGTTTTTCCAGGTAATTCTGTTTTTGTTTTGGATTTCCAGCATCCGCAGTTTTTTTGTTTTTATCTATGTTGCTTCTGTGTTCGCTAAAGAGGATACAAAAAACATTCCAGAAATAGCTGCAAATCAGGAGGTGAATGGGAGAAAGGAACTTGGTGAAATTGAAATCACTAGGGAAATGGTACCGAGCAAATTGATGGAGCTGCGGGCTGGCAAGTCTCCAGGTCCCGATGAACTACATCCTAGGGTCTTAAAAGAGGTGGCTAATGAGGTAGTTGATTCGCTGGTGTTAATTTTCCAAAATTTGCTAGATTCAGGAAAGGTTCCATCAGATTGGAAAGTAGCAAATATAACCCCTCTATTCAAGAAGGGAAGGAGGCAGAAAACAGGAAACTATAGACCAGTTAGCTTGACGTCTGTCACGGGGAAGTTATTAGAATTGATCATTAAGGAGATTATAGCTGGGCACTTAGGAAAGCTCAAGGCAATCGGGAAGAGTCAGCATGGTTTTGTGAAAGGAAAATCACGTTTAACGAATTTATTGGAGTTTTTTGAAGGAGTAACATGCACAGTGGATAAAGGGGAGCTTGTAGATGTGCTGTATTTGGAGTTCCAGTAGGCATTTGATAAGGTGCCACATCAAAGATTATTACGGAAAACAAAAGCGCATGGTGTAGTGGGTAACATATTGGCATGGATAGAAGATTGGCTGGCCGGCAGAAAGCAGAGAGTATGTATTGATTGGCAGGATGTGACAAGTGAAGTCCTACAGGGGTCTGTACTGGGGCCTCAACCTTTTACATTTTACATCAATGACTTAGATGAGGGGAGTGAAGGCATGGTAACTAAATTTGCAGATGACACAAAGATAGGTAGGAAAGTATGTTGTGAAGAGGACATGAGGAGGTTGCATATGGATATAGATAGGTTGAGTGAGTGGGCAAACATCTGGCAAATGGAGTTTAATGTGGAAAAATGTGAAGTTGTTCACTTTGGCAGGAAGAACTAAAAAGCAGAGTATTACTTAAATGGAGAATGGCTGCATAATTCTGAGGTGCAGACGGATCTAGGTGTTCTAGTACGAGTCACAAAAAGTTAGTATGCAGTTACAGCAAGTAGTTAAGAAAGCTAATGGAATGCTATCCTTTATTATGAGAGGGATTGAACATAAAAGGAAGGATGTTATGCTTCAGTTATACAGAGTATTGGTGAGACTGAACCTCGAATACCGTGTGCAGTTTTGGTCTCCTTATTTAAGGAAGGATGTAAATGTTTTGGAGGCAGTTCAAAGGAGGTTTACTAGCTTGATACCTGGAATGAGTGGGTTGTCTTTTGTGGAAAGGTTGGACAGACTGAGCTTGTTTCCACTGGAGTTTAGAAGGGTGAGGGGTGATTTGATTGAAATATACAAGATCCTGAACGGCCTTGACAAGGTAGATATCGAAAGAATGGGTGAGTCCAGAACTAGGGGGCACTGATTTAAAATTAGCAGTCACCCTTTTAGGACAGGGATGAGAAGGAATTTTTTCTCTCAGAGGGTTGTGCAACTTTGGAATTCTCTGCCTCAGAAGATGGTGGAGGCGGGGTCATTGAATATTTTTAAGGCAGAGGTAAATAGATTCTTATTAGGCAAGAGAATCAAAAGCTACCTGGGTTAAATGGGAATGTGGAAATCGAAACGCAAGAAGATCAGCCAGGATCTTATTGAATGGCAGAACAGGCTCAAGGGGCCGAATGGTCCACTCCTGTTCCTATTTCTTATGTTCTTATCTTCTTATCTGGTGTATAGTTATTAATATTCATGAATGAGTTTGTCACAAGGTTGTGCTTTCTAGATCCTGGTGTGTCCCAGCTTCTTATCTTTGTGTGCCACATTGGGCTGTAACATGGGGCCTCAGGAACCATGTATTACTGTAGATCTCAGTGTATATGTCAGCCTTTTAAACCTGAAAAATCCTTTCAAAAACAGGGGCCGACTGATAGGCCAAGTACAAAACATGAACTGCTGGTGTTGGTGTAGGTGGTTGCCATTTTGAAATGTGAAATATTTCTGTTTGTTGGTCAGCATGCATAGTCTGCTCTGTGTGGGCATATCATAAAGTCCTGTGCATTCTCCTGTCAGCATAGCCCGTTTCGCCTGCTTGATTCCATGTGCCAACTTATACGGCAAAAATACTCCTAAACACGCATTTCTTAGCTGAACAATAGAGGGGTCGACTTCTGTGCAGAGTATAGGCTTAAACCTGCATCTTAGTGTCCAAGAACAGGTTGACTTTTACACCACAATCTACTGTCAGTTTAAATCGATCCACTATGTACATCTCAAGTTGCTGGCACAAACAGATTCTGATATTCTGTTTTCCTATTTATTCACCTGCCAGGCAGTAGCATTAAAATCCCAAACTGGGACAAATCAGAATGCAGGATAGGTAATCATAAAGAATGCATTTAGCAAGCGCCTTTCACAACCTCAAGATGCCCCAAAGTGCTTTTTAGCCAATTAAGCATTTCTGAAGTGTAATCATGCGCGGAACATGAGAAAATAGAAATGGCTGAAGTTTTCTGAACAATAGTACAGATAAAAATCTGTATTGGGGCTGTCTTGTGGGGCAATTGGAGATTCTCAAAGGAAAATGGGAATCTCTCAAACATCCATTCTTGTGACAGATTGTAGGACCAGTTTTGAGAACAGCTAAAGGTAAATAGAATTTTTTTGAATGGAGCATCATCCAGAATTCAAAATCCACAACTCATGATAGCTGAAACCAGGACAATTTAGAATTGCACATAGTTTCATTTTTTAACTAGTAGCAATTCTGGAGTGGGCTTAACATTAGATAAGCTAACGTTGACCTGTTTGTATTTGATTCATCTGCTTTTAGACTAAACATGCCAGCAAATGGCAGAACCTGCCCTTCACATTCAAATTAAACAGGCATTGTTCTGTTGAAGGGTCATGAGGACTCGAAACGTCAACTCTTTTCTTCTCCGCCTGCTGCCAGACCTGCTGAGTTTTTCCAGGTAATTCTGTTTTTGTTTCAAATTAAACAGGCAATGGGTCACCAACCCCGCAAAGGAGTAAGTGGACTACAGCACTGCAGCCACTGCCACAAGCACAAAGCTTCAGTGCTTCTGGCTTCTACAAAGTAAGGAAAAAAGTTGTGATGATGTTATTTAGATTTATGAGCCAAAGAGATGCTGCTGATAAGTGCAGGAGAATGTAGGGGTTTCTTGAGAGGGGAAAAAGGTGAAATAAAAGAAAGAAAGATAGAAGCAGGAAAATGAGATTGAGACAGAGTGAGCGAAGGAATGAAGCAGAGAGAAACAGGAGAAAAGAGAAAAAGGAAACAAGAGAATAGCAAGCTAATTAAAGAGACAGGGAGAAAGAAAGAATGGGGAACGGAGAGATAATGAGCGAAGGCAACCGGGACAGATGGGCAGAGGAAATGAGAAAAAGAAATGAGACGAGGTGGGAGGAAATGAGGGAGAGATTGACACAGGGAGAAGGAATGCTAAAGTCAAGAACAGGGGGAATGAGGCAGACAGTACAGGTTTAAACCAAACACCAAATGAAAAATATTTTGACAGGTCGTGATTGAGAATATGAAAGAAATAGTGACCATGAGGCAGAGGAAATGAAAGTGAGAGAAAGAATGATAAGCAGAACGGGAAGCAAGATGGAGGGGACAAAAGTTGGTCACTGCAGCTTGGAGTACATGTTCAATATTGGGTAAAGCAGAAAATTCAGATGTTAATTTGATTCTTGAATGGGTCAAGTCTTACAATGGAATCTTAATTTCATGGAAGCATTACAGCAATAGCTATATTTAAAAGGGTAGTTATAGTACAGCAACATTGTTCATTTTTATTTGTGCAAAGACCAATCAAAATGTCAATAATGTTACTGGTAATCTCAGTGTTATTATAATGGACCAATGGCTACCAACCTTTTCAGTGTTTATAGGAAAATAACCTTTGGGAAGGGTGTGAAGGCATTGGAGAGGGTGCAGAAAAGATTCAAGAGAATGGTTCCAGGAGTGAGGAACTTCAAATATGTAGACAGACTGGAGAAGCTGGGACTGTTCTCCTTGGAGAAGAGAAGACTGAGAGGAGATTTGACAGAGGTAACCAAAATCATGAGGGGACTGGATAGAGTAGATAGAGAGAAGCCGTTCCCGTTGATGGAAGGGTAGAGGTGGGTACAGATTTTGGCAAGAGGAGCAATGGTGGCATGAGAAAAGGCTTTTTTTTCCCCACAGTGAGTGGGTTAGGATCTGGAATGCACTGCCTGAGGGTGTGGTGGAGGTAGGTTCAATCATGGTATTCAAAAAGGAATTGGATCATTATCTGAAAAGGAAAAATGTGCAGGGTGATGGGGAAAAGGCAGGGCCATGGCACAGGAAGAACTGCTCTTGCAGAGAGCCGGCACAGACATGGTGGGTCAAATGGCCTCCTTCGATGGTGTAACCATTCGTTGTTGCAATGAACCTTTCAATCAATTCAATTTAGACTCCTCTTTCCTGCTAGTTTCAAAATGGTTGCCTCCTGGTAACAGAATGACACAGTGGATCAGCCATCCGCACATAGGACCTTCTATCTCTCTCAGCGACCCAAATAACATTTCCTCCTCCTTATAGTCACCATCACAGCCAGAAATTTGTGATTCTTTCACAAAAGCCCCAGACTCAGCACAGCTGACAACAAAGGGAGTGGAGGATGCACAAGATGCAAAGATTGGAGGAGCACAGGGTTTCTCAGATGGTTGAAGGGCTGGAGAAGATTGCAGAGATAGGCAGGGCTGAGGCCATAAAGGGATTTAAGCCTGCGATGAGAATTTCAAATCACTCTTAAAGTGCAATCATTGTTCTTACGTAAGCAAAAGCAGTAGCCAATTCGCCCACAGGATGGTGCCACAACAGCAGTGAGATAACAACCAGTGAATCCTTTTTTTGAAGGTGCTGATTGAGGGATGCGTATTGACCGGGATTCCAGCAGGATTCCTCGGCTTTCCGAATAGAGCCTCGGGATCTTTAAGTCCACCTGAAAAGGCAGACGGAGCCCCCTGTTGAATGATTAGTCTGAAAGACAGCCCCTCTGAGACTTGTAGCACTCCGCCTGCACTACAGTGAGGTATCAGCCTGGGTATATGTTCAAGTCCTGGAGTAGGTCTTGAAGCCACTCGGAGCCAGACTGACACTAAGTAGTAAAATATGTAGTAATGAAATCATACTTTGCTGCTGGCTAAGTTACTCTCTCATAACTTCTGATTCAGATTATCTTTAAAAACATTAGAAGAAAATAATTAATTATAATAGAAGCTGATATAGCGATTGAGGGGCATTTGCTTCTCTGAGCCTTGATGCTGCTGTTGTAAGATGTTGTCTAGTTCATTTGGTCTCATGAAGAGGTTCTGAGTCTTGTATAGTTTAACATTAAGTGTTTATTAACTACTTGTAACTATATACATGTATACAGTGTAAGGCTTAAGCTAGGAGCTGTCTCCATGCTTGCCTCTACACATGTCTCTAGACTCGGGTCATGTGTTCCTTTACATCACACTGTGGCCTGTACTGTACCCAGTCCCATGTTAACCCTTTCTATGCCAGACCCTTATACTGCAGCTGCCACCCTCACCAACAAGACCGCAAGATTAAGAATGGCTATTCTCCAGCAGTTTCGGGAGAGGAGGAGAAGTGAGACAGTGAGAAACATAAAAAGATTACAGGGGAAGAATTATGTCAAGTGTTAGAAGCCAACACATCAGTGAATAGTGACCCCCATCACCATCAATACCTGTATAATGATGTTACCAATTGCTCCTCTGGAGTAAACTGCCCAAATATTTAATGAGTTATTTACAGAAAGCCTTTCAGGCCCTGTAACTGTGACACAAGTCAGCCTTATTACTGACCAAGACTGACTCAATGAAAAAAACTCACAAGCTGCCTTCTAGCTGCCCTCCTGAACAATCCTGACCATCTGATTGTGAAATGTGACTCAGATGACGTAATATTGGCCAACACCTTTATCAAATATAACCTGCGCTTGATCTCTAGTTTCGCTCAAGGAAAACTGTGGATGGAAAAGAATCTCACACAAATTGATTCTGCCAAGTCTCGGTGTGAGGTTAGTAAACATTTAGTCAGCCAGGTGATGTGTCCCTGATCCCTTAGTATTGTCAGATATTTATTTAAGCATACACACTCCACACATTTTTGTCACGCTGCTTTGAGTGTTGTTGAGACAGGAGCAGCTTGCAAGAAAGAATAACACAGTAAAAGAGAAAGTATTTTCCTTCAACTGAAACACTCCCTCCTGTCAGCTGCTGCTGTTTGCAGCCGGGTCCAGGTTTGTCTTGCTTGGAAACATAAAACAAAACACTCCCCCCATTGGCTGATAAACACCCTACTCTGTAGAACAGTGCCCTACAGAAACAACTGGCATTTATATAGCATCACACCTTTAACACTGAAACAGATCACCTGGTCATTATCACATTGCTTGTGGGATTCTACTCTGTGCCAATTTTTTTTTATTCATTTGTGGGATGTGGGCATCGCTGGCTGGGCCAGCATTTATTTTCCATCCCTAATTGCCCTTGAGAAGGTGCTGGTGAGCTGCCTTCTTGAAGCGCTGCAGTCCCTGTGATGTAGGTACACCCACAGTGCTGTTAGTGAAGGAGCTCTAGGATTTTGATCCAGTGACAGTGAAGGAACGGTGGTATATTTCCAAGTCAGGATGGTGAGCGGCTTGGAGGGGAACTTCCAGGTGGTGGTGTTCCCATCTAACTGCTGATCTTGTCCTTCTAGATGGTGGAGGTCATGGGTTTGGAAGGTGCTATGTTTCCTACATTACGACAGTGACAATACTTCCAAACGTATTTCATTAGCTGTAAGGCGCTTTGGGACATCCTAGGGTCATGATAAGGCACTATATTAATGGAAGTCAGTTTTTTCTTTAATGTAGCCAAATAGTTCAAGGCTTGATCTCAACCTGCTACAAAAGCTAAATACTACAGATGCTGGAAATCTGAAATAAAAACAAAAAGCGCTGGAAATACTCAGCAGGTCTGGCAGCATCAGTGGAGAGAGAAACACAGTTAATGTCTGTGACATTAGAGTAAAGATCTGTGACCTTTCATCTAACCAGGCCTGGAACGTTAACTCTGTTTCTCTCTCCACACGCTGCCTGACCTGCTGAGTATTTCCAGCATTTTTTGTCTTTCTTTGATCACAGCCTGTACTGATAGGAACATAGGAACAAGAATAAAAACAAAAAAACTGCGAATGCTGGAAATCCAAAACAAAAACAGAATTACCTGGAAAAACTCAGCAGGTCTGGCAGCATCGGCGGAGAAGAAAAGAGTTGACGTTTCGAGTCCCCATGACCCTTCAACAGAACTTGAGTTCGAGTCCAAGAAAGAGTTGAAATACCTGCACCCCCCCCCCACCACCCCCCACCCCAAACACACACCTTAAACCAGCTTATATTTCAACTCTTTCTTGGACTCGAACTCAAGTTCTGTCGAAGGGTCATGAGGACTCGAAACGTCAACTCTTTTCTTCTCCGCCGATGCTGCCAGACCTGCTGAGTTTTTCCAGGTAATTAGGAACAAGAATAGTCCATTTAGCCCATTGAACCTGTTCCACCCATCATTCTGTGGCCTAACCGTACATACCCAGGTTCGCTCCATATCCTTTGATGCCTTTGGCTAACAGAATCTATTAACCTCAGTTTTAAAATTGATATAGCATCAACTGCTATTTGTGAAAGAGTTCCAAACTTCTACCACCCTTTGTATGAAGAAATTTACTAATTTCCCTCCTGAAAGGTTTGCCTCTAACTTTTTTGACAATGCCCCCTAGACTGCCCCCTATCTGTTTCCCTTAATATTTTGAAAATTTTGTTAAATCATCCCTTAAACTTCTAAATTCCAGGGAACACAACCCTAGTTTGGTCAATCTCTCCTCACAGTTTAACGCTCCGAGTCCAGGTATCAATCTGCACTCCCTCCAAGCCCAATGTTATAATTTTGCCTTTGGTGTCCTGGGCAAGGGAGGGGAGTGTCGACCAGGCCTGATCACTATTCAGTGACCCCTGCTGGAAATCGGGTGTGGGTGACAAAATAATTGAAACGTTGCACTTGAAGTGTTGCTATTTTTTGTCTATTTTGCAATGTGTTCCGAGTGGTGGCAAAATAAAAACCTGAGCAGGAACAGAAAAAAAGGGTTAGCCAGAAGTGGAGAAATCCCATATCATTATTCAAGTGTTTGGAGATCAGTTCTGAATAGAGCTCCTCAACTTAAACAGGTTATATAGCACAATCTTTTTAGTCTCCCTAACTTTTGCTGCAGGCATTTGGTTTACAAAAAGAAGGGTGCAAATTAGGTTAATCTGTTCATGTGTTTTATAAATTTTGGTTCTGATTATAAAAACCCATCCCCTAACCCAACAAAATATGGTTCACTATTTGCGGCTGGAGAGTGTTGGTCTGGCTCGGCAGCTGAACGAAAGTTGTTTTAACCAACCCAACCCAACAATTAGATGCCTAATTGTGTCAAAGAGAAAGAATGAGAAAGATATGGGATTGGAATAATCACTCACTGTCCAAAAACACCAAGGAGGAATGGACACTTGGATAGGATATCAGAGGTGTCCTGGCACCTGCAGAACCCAAACATGAGTTCGTACCTCAGGACAGGGTAAGAGAACAAGCAAGGATGGCTGAACTGTATTAAAGGTGCACATCATGATACATTATTATCTCATCCTCTCATGAAGCCTTAACAGTGCTCAATTTCCTCATCCATTAGCTTTCCTCATCCCCCGACCTCCTTCAGCATTTCCCAGCTTTCTCATTGCCTCAAAACAAGCCCTGTCCTCTTCAGCCCTCTCAAACCCTGAACTATAAGGTTATACCTAGATCATAGCTCATGACTTGTTATAACCAGACACAGTGGCTTGAGTTTAGCCGGCACCAGCAGTGTTTTAAGCACCTGCACTGGGTGGATCTCTGCTCCCCTCGCAACAAATACTTAATGTTAAGAGAGTGAGTCCTAACACAGTCAATCCAAAATTTTCAACATTTGCAGCAGGTCCAGGAGCTTCTGAAAAGTAACTTCACACCGATCTGTGATTATAACTCCTTTGGTGCAAATCTAAAGCGATGCAGAACACCACTTTTTTATTCGTTCTTGGGACGTGGGCATTGCAGGCCGGCCCAGCATTTACTGCCCATCCCTAATTGCCCTTGAGAACTTAGTGGCTTGCTAGGCCATTTCAGAGGGCATTTAAGAGTCAATCACATTGCTGTGGGTCTGGAGTCACATGTAGGCCAGACCAGGTAAGGATGGCAGATTTCCTTCCCTAAAGGATATTAGTGACCCAGATGGGTTGTTATGATAATCGACAATGGTTTTGTGGTCATCATTAGACTTTTAATTCCAGATTTTTTAATCAAATTCAAATTTTACCATCCAGAGCATTCCCCTTCTCGGAAAAGATCTCTAGCTATCCAGCTTCAGTATGCGTGGACATCAGACTGGAAGAGGGCATCTGAGTTATGCTGCGATGTTTCACATCAGTGTACACCTGAAGCTGCTGTACTTCAAAGCCCAGTGTTACTGAATCGAAAGAGGATCTGTTCTTGCCAACATACCCATGTGTTTTGATCATCAGTATTAGGGTGGGGGAGTCAGTTAGCTAGATGGCTAGCGTGTGGATCAGACTAATGCCAACGGGCAGAGAACTTGAGAAGGAGTATTCAGAAGAAGTATTGAGGTGTCACATAACCTGTCACCTCTTCCTGTACATTTAACCTGATCAAATGTACATTTGCCAGTTCCCAATGAAAGCCTGGGCTTTGGGAACTCTCCCACTGAGCCCTATGGACATAGCTGGGGGTCTGCAGGAGCACTCCCAACACTGCTCAATTTCCTCATCCATTAGCTTTCCTCATCCTCCAACCTCCTTCAGCACTTCCCAGCTTTCTCATTGCCTCAAAACAAGCCCTGTCTTCTTGAAAGAGGTTTAGTATAAGGGCGAGGTGAAGACCTGGCATATGTATTTGCTGCCTGTTCCAGTGTACTCTTGCTGAATTATTAGCGGATATAGACAAGAACAGCCATGGATAGTTGGGGCCTGTAAAGGAGATTGTGTCCCTCCAGTAAGAGAGTGTGAAATGCCTAATCGGACCAGTATTACCTATCAGGAAAATTCAACTGTTTGGTATGGAAACTCTTAGGTTGACCAAAAGAAAACTGTTAAAGGAGGAGCGATGCGGTTTGGTTGGGTGATGGCGAGGGGACGGTGTCTCCTACAGCAAAGTCCTCATCAAAATGACAGCAGCATCAATCTGCCACCACACGCACAGATTGGTGCAAAGGCTGTTTTAACCCATGCATGCAACTATGTTGTGGCAGGTATGCTCAGATAAGAACACCCTAAAGTTACACAGCTAATTGCTCCCAAGCATGACTTGAGGACGATTGGAGGATCCTTTTTCACATCGACTGGGGAATTTTCTCTGAAACCTGCAAGAAATGACTGGCTTTCTTTATTTTTTTTTGCATAAGTGGGACCCTGAAGTCTGAGTATTTAACCACGTAATGTGTGTGGGATTGAAGTCATATGCAGGTCATTTAACAACTCATAAATTTGTCTGAATGACCCTGGGAGGCAGCAATTGCCCCTGACTAAAGCAGTGACTCACTCAATTAATATGCAAGCGATTAATAATGTTCTGATTCCAGCCACCACCTGCACCATTCAGCGGCAAAACCCAGTCAATGAAAGCAGCAGTAAATATCTGGCACAGAGTTTATCTGCCCACTCCTCCATGTTCCTCCATGGGAGATCGGAGTGGTGGGGGAGGGAGGAGGTGGCCTTGGATCAACATCTCTGCGCCAGTAGGCTATGTTTACCTTCAAGTTGGCGCATAAACTGGATCACAATATCAACAGCGTTTAGGTGGAAATGCCGCGCTTCAGTGCAACCAAGACAATGAGCAACACGATAAGCAAAACAGGATAGCCGTGCCCGCAGGGGAGCAGGCTCCCGGCCACCAGGGGGCAATAACATGTAATGGCGCTGCAAGGTGAATGTGCATTCCAATCCCAGGGAAAGGGGGAATGTCGAATTTAATTATTCAGGCAGCTAATCTTGTTTAGCCTACATTACATCACTTCCAGTCACCAGACATCCAGACACAAAATATGTGGTACTTTCCTACTCCGTGCACAAGATATGACAAGTGCTTCTATTCCAGGAAATATTTAATATTTGTTAATTGACGCTTTTTTAAAAATTGGTTGTCGAGCACATTTTGTGGATGTGTTATTTTTTTTTAAAACAATAGGAGTTTGAAACCAAGCGACACATTTGACTGGATGGCACAAATTGGCTGTTTTATCTTTTGATAACGCGTTGGGAGAGAATGTGGCCTTGAAAACTCCAAAACTGGGAAAACAGAATGCAGACATCATTTAATCAATACAGTACGCACAGTTCCACCTATGTTAAACCGTGACTGGACACTCTGACCTTGCTCGGGCTCAATATTCCCACATAACTGAGGTTTACTTTAAAATTGAGGCCTGTTGAAGGCTCGAGGCCTGTAGTGGACATCACGAACTTTTGAGAAGAGTCAGAAAGAATCTCGCCCTTACAAGTTATGTGGCTATATATTATAAACCAATAGTTAATCTGGGCAAGGGCAAAATCTGAAGAAGAAATGTACGGACTCGAAATGTTAACTCTTTTTTTTTTATCTCTCCACAGATGCTGTTAGACCTGCTGAGTTTTTCCAGCATTTTCTGTTTTTGTTTCATTTAATCAGGGTATTCAGAGCCAACCGTTGAAGTAACCAGGCCAGGTTGATGAAGGACAATTGAAAAGAAGGTTAAGTTCTTACACCGGTTCAATAGCTTTCATGGTCACTTTAATTGGTGCCAGACATAAAGTGCTCAATTTAATTTCTCAGTTTGCCATGGTGGGATTTGAACTCCAAGCCGCTAATCCACCATCATAACCATTAGGCTACCATACACAAATATGGATGCATAATCGAAGTGTCCAAAATTTAGACTAATTAATTTCTCTTAAATTGTAAAACATACAAGTGGATATCCTGCTCACGATAAGTCAAACGATGCCCTGTTTCCTGGAGACAGGAGCATTTATACCTTGCCATGCACTCTGCTGGAGGGGTTCTGTGTATCCTGGCCTGTTTTTTTCAGGACACAAGAGGCACAATGCCTGACTTCTGACCAAAACTGGCACAAGGTCAGCGAAGTGGCTGTACTATCACCTGGTGATGCCAATGTGCCTCCTGAGCCATTCAGAGAACAAGCCCTGTGTCACATGCCACTGCCGAGATCTGGTCACCGAGCTGGCACTGCCATGACAGGTTACTGGTTACCGGAGGTCACCCAGCTCCCACTCTGATCTCAGGGTCGGGGATGGGGGGGTAGGGTAGCTGGTTTGGTAGGGGGTGGGGGGATGTGTCTCAGATAGTCACCAGCGACTGGGAGTTTTTTTTGGCAGGAAGTCTCCGGGAAGAGGATGTCGGCTCCACCTGGCACCCCACAAAAAACAAAAATGAAAAGTCCCCTGAGCCACTTGCTGAGCGACTGGCCCACAGTCTCTTTTGGCTCAACAACTGGTATGGCTGAGCAGAGTCAGACGCTGTACCTGCTCCACCTATTTGTGCCTTAAAAGTTGCAACCGGGGGTCCGACAAACCGGTGTTAAGGCCTCTATTTACATATTGAAACAGCCTCACGCCTCTTTCCAGGCAGATGGGCTGCTTGCCCATTTACCAGCACCAGCTCCCACCATTCACCCCCACCCTGCTGAAAATTGCAACGGGTGGACATTGGGTGCCAATGGGGTGGTTGCAGTGCCGCTCCCCCCAGCCTTCAGTTGTTGGCCACTCATCTCTCAAGTGAGAAACAGGCAGCCGGCAGTTGAAAATTGCTCCTAAGGCCTTATTCAGGGACACCCTTGAGTCACAAAACTAATTGCAACTAAGTACATCCTGAGGTAAATTCGAGAATATTTACAGATTGGAGAAGTTTCTCTGAAACCAGTAGGAAATTACTGGCTTTCTTTAATCATGCATTTAAGAGTGAACTGGAACTTTGAGTGCATCATAGTGTTTGCACCTGAAACTTGACTGATTACATCTGCAAAGTGAAGAATCTCCCACCATGTTGATTGTGGGAGTAGCCTCCGTTGTCTGATGTCTTTAGACACTGCTGTCAATGGTGGGCACAAAAGATCACAATTAGAGGAACAGGGCTATCAGGAGGGGTTTGTAAGGTTGGAGGGGGTTAGGGGCATAGGGCTGAATAAAACAGGGGTGGGGAGGTGGGGGGGGGCAGACAGAATTCCCCTCCCCCCACCCCCACACCCACGGTAGAAACCTCGGTATGGTGCCCGCATGCTCCACACCGACCCGCCCCACAGCCACAAAGCACCATGGGGGCAGACTTATGAGGGCTCAGTGGGACTTCAGCCTCTCATTGGGCCAATCCGATTGGGCGGCAGCTCCATCAGTCCCGGCAGCACCAGGAAGGCATCAGTGGCAGCTGCCGGGACTGATGGAGAAGATGAAGGCCCATGGATCCCTGGAGCAGGTGAGTCTGGTGTCTTGGGCCGGTGGCGGGGTGGGGGGTGTTTGTGTAGGTTAGGGAGAAGGGCAGGAAGGGTGGATTTAAGGGAGAGACAGGGTAGGAAGGAAGGAAGAGGGGGAGGGGGTTTCGCCAAAGGGGGCCACCCTGTGATTGGCAAAGGGCAGCCCCCCTCCACCTTCTTTCCCACCCTTTAAGCATGTGATTTAAAAAACCAAGCTTCCCACTCCTGCCTGGCTGCCCACATCAAGCATTTTATGGTGTGGCCATTGTATTCTCAAAGTCAATTGGCCTGATAACAAACCTCATTGACCCATGATTATTCCTTTAAATATGGCTGAGAGGCTACCAATTTTGGCAACTGCACCCCCACGCCCCGGTATTATGGTGGAGAGTTCGGGGGAGGGAAACACGGGAGCGCGCAAAATTTGGTCCATAGGGAGTGGGGGGAAGGGGGCGAGGCCCTAAAAATGCTTAAACACAAGAATAAGATTTGTAAACCAAAGGCATTGAGAAACCAGGTGCCAATGCAAATCAGGGAGGTCAGAGGTGAAAGGTGAGGGGACCACCTTAGATGGGACAGGGGCAGCAGTTTTTCATGAACTCAAGTTTATTGAAGATGGAATATTGGAATAGTCATGTCCGGAGATTCCACATCCATGGATAAGGGTTTCAGCCTGAGACAATGGGCTGGGGTCGGGTTGGGGCTAGGGGTTAGGTTTAGGGTTTGTGCTTTTATAGCACAAAATACTCACAAAAACCCTGCGTCATCTTTCGCGCGAGCTTTGACTGTCTCCGGCTGAGAACCATTTTGGGTTTCAGCAGCAGGTGGACAGAAGCAGAGGTGGAAACGGGCGACACTATGAAGATGGAAGCAGCCTCGTGGTTCAGTTCGGCTCGGAGTCACATTGAAGACTGAGACTGCGAGTGGTCTGGTCCGGCCTGAGACTGTGGGCTGGGGTCAGGAGGAGTTGGTGAGATGAAATCAGTGGGGAGGGCACGGAATCTGTGACTGGGACTGAAGTCAACGGCTTCAGTTCATTTATGTATGTGAACGAGGTTTCCGTGCAAGTCTGGCCGAGGAGATCCAAAGAAAAGTCCGAGCACTCAGTAATCTCCCTCAGAGATGGGAGCCTAAAACCCCTAGTTAAGCTGGCCTGCCTATGATGCCAACCCCACACCACGTGGTTGACTCTTAATGTCCTCAGGAAAATGGGAATGGATAAGAACTCCTACCAGTGTTGCGCTCAGCCAGCACAGGTTTTTTTTCAAAAACAAAAAGGCTCCTTTCAAGGAGCTTTCTCATTATGGACAATGATGAGATTCTCCAAAGCCATGAGATTCTTTTATCACTTATAAGGTACAATCATGTACACAGGAATAAATTAAGGTCTGCTTTAGTGATCACATTTTCGCTGTCCAGAAAAACAATTTAATAATCTAGCTGGAAATCAGTTTGATGTCAGCTGAACGGGGAGTCCGCCTGGAATGATAAAAGAGTTCGTACTGGACACTGCAGCAAAAACAAAAATGGTTCTCAGCCAAGGGCAGTAAAACCTCACCCGAAAGATGATGCAGGGATTCTGTGAATATTTTGTGCTATAAAGCACAAACCCTAACCCCTAACCTTAACCCTAACCCTAGCCCTGGCCCTAGCCCTAACCTGACCCCAGCCCACTGTCTCAGGCTAAACCAGACCACTCGCAATCTCAGTCTTCAATGTGACTCCGAGCCGAACTGAACCATGAAGCTAACTTCCATCCTCATAGTATCGCCCATTTTCACCTCTGCTTCCGTCCACCTGCTGCTGAAACCCTCATCCATGACTCCCCGTTCAGCGGACATCAAACCGATTTCCAGCGGAATTATTAAATTGTTTTTCTGGATTGCGAAAATGTGATAGCTAATGCAGACCTAATTTATTCTCATGTACATGGTTACACTTTATGAGTGATAAAAGAATCTCATGGCTTTGAGGAACCTCCCTTGAAAGGAGCCTTTTGGGTTTTGAAAAAGCCTGTCCTGGGGTTGTGTGCAACACCGGCAGGAGTTATTGTCCATTCCATTTGTAATCTCCTGACTTGACTATTCTAATGCTCTCCATGTGTCTTCCAATACTCCACCCTCAATAAACTTGAGCTAACGAGAAGCTCTGCTGTCCATGTCCCCTCACGCTCCACCTCTGACCTCTCTGTTCTGTATTGGCACCTGGTCTGTGTCAAAGCTGTGCATGTATGGTTCATAACAAAACACGCAGAGACATGGGCCAGCATCTTCATCCCGACGTGGGGCAGGAATGGAGGCAGGTAGATGCATCAGGTCCCACTGCCTCCAGCCTACCGAGACCATCCAGCCATCCAGTCATTTTTGGGAAGGCCAGATCAGGGATGGAATAACTATCCACCTTCAAGCAGCAGGTAGCTATTTAAGGTGATTAAAAGGCCAATTAATGATTAGTCAAAGGCCCTGTGTGGGACTCATGGCAAAGGCAGCTGCCTGGCCACGGCCTCCCACCTACCTGGCCACATGCCATTCTGTGGTGGCTATTCCTGCTCCATAATGGTGGTCCAACATTTTAGTTCACACTTGACCGAGTGAAGCATCAAGGAGCCATTGCAAAACTGGACTCAACGGGAATCTGGTGGAAAACTCTCTGCTGGTTGGAGTCATACCCAGCACAAAGAAAGATGGTTGTTGAAGGTCGGTCTTCTCAGCTCCAGGACATCACTGCACAAGTTCCTCAGGGTAGTGTCCTAGGCCCAACCATCTTCAGCTGCTTCATCAATGACCTTCCTTCCATCGTAAGGTCAGAAGTGGGGATGTTCGCTGATGATTGCACAATGTTCAGCACCATTCGAGACTCCTAAGATACTGAAGCAGTCCATGTCCAAATGCAGCAAGACCTGGACAATATCCAGGCTTGGGCTGACAAGTGGCAAGTAACATTCATGCCACACAAGTGCCAGGCAATGACCATGTCCAACAAGAGAGAACCCAACCATCGCCCTTTGACGTTCAATGGCATTACCATCACTGAATCCCCCACTTTCAACATCCTGAGGGTTCCCATTGACCAGAAGATGAACTTGACTAGCTACATAAATACTGTGGCTACAAGAGCAGGTCAGGGGCTAGGAATCCTGCGGTGAGTAACCAACCTCCTGACTCCCCAAAGCCTGTTCACCATCTACAAGGCACAAGTCACGGGTGTAATGGAATACTCCCCACTTGCCTGTATGACAGCAGCTCCCACAACACTCAAGAAGCTTGACACCATCCAAGACAAAGCAGCCCATTTGATTGGCATCACATCCACAAACATTCACTCCCTCCCCCACCACGCACAGTGGCAGCAGTATGAACCATCTACAAGATGCACTGCAGAAATTCACCAAGGCTCCTTTGACAGCATCTTCCAAACCCACAACCACTACCATCCAGAAGGACAAGGATAGCAGATAGACGGGAGCACCAGCACCTGGAACTTCCCCTCCAAGTCACTCACCATCCTGATTTGGAAACATATCGCCGTTCCTTCACTGTTGCTGTGTCAAAATCCTGGAACTCTCTCCCTAACAGCACTGTGGGTGTACACACACCACATGGACTGCAGCGGTTCAAGAAGACAGCTCACCACCACCTTCTCAAGGGCAATTAGGGATGGGCAATAAATACCAGCCTAGCCAGTGATGGCTGCATCCCATGAATGAATTAAAAAAAATACTGTTGAATGCATTGTTGTGGTGATTATTGACTACACTGTCATTCCAGGAGGAATTTTAACCGGGTGGCATATTGCACCCATCCCATCAGCTTCCCAACTTTTGAGATAAATTAAAATTGCCCCCATTGGGCGGGGTGTCAAATCAGCGTTCCACCTGATCCCATGGATTTCCGGTGAATGAGATTAAATATGTTCTCTGAGTACAAACTAATCTTGGGCAAGGTTTTGGGTTTTTTGGTTAGGACCCTGATGTTGGACTCCAATGCGAGTTCCGACCCTGCGCTGTAATGGGGGCAATTACCTAATACTGATTTTGCCTTGATTGGCCAGTTAGTGTCTAGAGGGCATGCTCACTGTCCAATTAAGGATGGCAGACGAGTTCTCAAAGCTGGAAGGCCAAGGGGAGGTGGTGAGCTGTCTTCTTGAACCGCTGCAGTCCCTGTGGTGTAGGTACACCCACAGTGCTGTCAGGGAAGGAGTTCCAGGGTTTTGACCCAGCGACAGTGGAGGAACAGCGATATATTTCCAAGTCAGGATGGTGAGTGGCTTGGTGAGTGAACTTCCAGGTGGTGGTGTTCCCATCTATCTGCTGCCCTTGTCCTTCTAGATGGTAGCGGTCGTGGGTTTAGAAGGTGTTATCGAAGGAGGCTTGGTGAGTTCCAATATCCCAGTCCTTCAGAACCACACAGTTCCTTAACATTCCGTCTTCCAACAACCCTTAGGCTTCTCAAACTCAAACTTGGTGTAACCAAATCACTGCCCCTCAATTACCTTCACCATTTTTCCCACTCTTCTCAGATTGATGCTTTTTGCACGATGGATCTCAGATCCTTCGCCTACATTTCTTTTTTTTGTAAAAGCCACTTTGACTGATGTCTTTTTGTTTCAACAAAAAGCAATTCACAAGACCTGATTGCAAGAGAAATGCGCCGTGGGCTCATTTGAAAGGTGGTAAATTTGCTACATTGAAAGTCACAGTCAATCAGCTTCCAACCTAATTGCTCATCACCATGCTGCACCTTTCAGATACAAAAGTCAGGTAGCAATCATGGGGACTTGATCCCATAGCATTGCGGTGTGCAAGGTCAGAGACTAGGAATCCTGCGGTGAGTAACTCACCTCACCAAAGCCTGTCCACCATCTACAAGGCACAAGTCAGGAGTGTGATGGAATACTCCCCACTTGCCTGGACAAGTGCACCTCCAACAACACTCAAGAAGCTTGACACTATCCAGGACAAAGCAGCCCCGTTTGATTGGCACTCCATCCACAAACATTCACTCCCTCCACCACTGACGCACAGTGGCAGCAAGCGTGTACCATCTACAAGATGCGCTGCAGGAATTCACCAAGGCTCCTTAGACAGCACCTTCCAAATCCATGACCACTACTATCTAGAAGGACAAGGGCAGCAGGTACATGGGAACACCTCCACCTGGAAGTTCCCCTCCAAGCAACTCACCATCCTGACTTGGAAATATACCGCCGTTCCTTCACTGTCGCTGGGTCAAAATCCTGGAACTCCCTCCCTAACAGCACTGTGGGTGTACCTACACCACAGGGACTGCAGCGGGTCAAGGAGACAGCTCACCACCACTTTCTCAAGGGCAATTAGGAATGGCCAATAAATACTGGCCTAGCTAGTGACGCCTACATCCTGTGAATGAAGAAAAATTAAGGTCTGTTTGAATTGTGATTCTAATGAATCGAACTGAAATTTAACATTCTTTTTGTTAATTTTCCCTTCTCTGGTGTTTGGGGGCCAAGGGATTCTGCATGACTTGTCAATATGAAATCACCTACTTAACTGGTGTGAGGTGGAAACAGAGTCAATATATTCCTTCCCTTGAAGTGAAATACATTTTGCTCTTGTGAACATCTCAGTGCTGCAATACAGCCAATGACCAATTGAAAGTAGAAAGCAGACTGGGGAAACAAGGTTCCCCAAAAACTCAAGCCAACAAGGATGTGGTTAGAAAACCACTGATCTAACCATGTAGTCCAATCATTCCTTTTCTCCTTCCCATCCTTCCAATCTCTGCTCCTCCATGCCTGAAGGTCGCTGACTCCCAGGATACCTTTATATCCACACATCCAAGTACCCCAGTGCATGGTCACATTTTTTATTCATTCATGGGATATGGACGTCACTGGCAAGGCCAGCATTTGTTGCCCATCCCTAATTGCCCTTGACTGCAGCTAAGAATCAACCACATTGCTCTGGATCTGGAGTCACATGTAGGCCAGACCAGGTAAGGAAAGCATTTTGATTCCCTAAAGGGACACCAGCGAACCAGTTGGGTTTTTACAGCAACTGATGATAGCCTTATGGTCACAATTACTGAGACTAGTTTTGAATTCCAGGTTTTTAAAAAATTAATGGAAGTTAAATCCCACCAGTTGCCATGGTGAAATTTGAACATGCTACCCCAGAGCAGCGGCCTGAGTGTCCTGGAATCGCTAGTCCTGTGACATTACCACTATGTCACCATCTTCCCTTTAGCATATGAGGTCTGAATATGGAAGTTGAGCGTTTGGAGACTGTTCAACATTGTGGGGCACCACAGTGGAGCTGGAGCCCGCTCTTGCACAACATACACAATGTGTGCCAAGCAGCAAGAGGTCCTGGGCTACAACAAGGAGCAGGAAGCCCAAATTAAATCTGGTATTTGAACCTGGAGCCTTCCAAGTCTGGAGGCTCCATGTGAGGGCTGTATCACTTTGCTTATAGAGCCTTACCCCACATAATAAAAATATCATTTAAAAAATACCACCAGGGGAGAGAGATGATAAATTGACTTTTAAGTATGTTTATCCACGCAGTAAGGTTACTACCAACACTCCAGAGATAGCTGCACGCTCTGGAGAATATTCAGACGGGGCAACTAACTGGGGGTAGGGAGGGAGGAGGGCAGGGGAACTGCTAAACTAACTCACCCTCAATCAATGAAATTGATTAGTTTACCCGGCTCTGAATGACATCGCTTCCCCCTGTGCCTCCCAAGCCAGTAAATCCCGGCTCCGTCAACGGACAGTCGTGGCTGAGGGGAGCAGTTAAACAGGGAGAGGGGCAGAGTTGGGGGGGGTGAAGAAAACAAAAAAAAATCGGGCTCGGAAACCGGAATGGAAATAAATTGTCGAGTTTTTTGTTCAGAAGTTGCACGCCTTGAAGAGAAATGGGGGCAGCAGACAGATCCACTCTCCCAGAACCTCCAGAAACAGGTGCACACTACAACCTGAGGGCCCCAAAACCAGAGAGGTCTCGGAGAGGACAGCGAGACATTGAAAGGAAAATTGCAAAGCTCAATGGCCTGGAACTAGACAGGCTCAGCAACTGCAGTGTGACTTTGATTCCCTATCATAACTCTGAATTAAAAATTGAAACAATTATCTGCTTGGCTTCCTCCTGATTAGGCCGGGCGAGAGCCTCATTAATGCACAGGCACAGTACCTGGGCCATTAAAGCTTGTGAAATGGAATGTTTCACTGAGAAAGTTCCGCATGAGGAAGTGCCTCTTGCAAGTTGCGTTCGCCACTATTTTGGAGTTTTCCAGACACAAGCTGGGAATAGTCTGCGTACGAACCATACAAAAGGCAGGAACGCTGGTCACGAGTGGACTTTGCTCAATGGTGATAGATAGCCACCCCCCCCCCTCCAATTTGATCGATAAACAACAAAACAAATAAACTGCACGGAGCCACTATCCCTCGCCACTTTTGTGATATCCCTTTCTCAATGCGTGGAATAATTAAAGAAAAATATATCTGCCGGGCTGAATTTCCCTTCCCCCACACCAGCAACCACCACCACCCCCCCCCACCTCCCCATCTCTCTCCTCCCCTATCACATTAACATTCCTGTCTCTTGCTTGTTTTCTTTCAGCTGGAGAGCCGCAGAGGGCATCACACGACGACTGGCCCAAGATTGTGTCATGCTATACAAACTGAGAGGGGGAAGGAGGGTAGGGTGTCCCTAAAATCAATAATTGCTGGTGGAGCGAGGGGTGGGGGGAGAGAGGAGGGGACGGGGGTCAGTGTGGCAGTGGGGGTGGGGGTGGGGGAGTGGGGGGGGTTGCTGTCCCAAAATCTGATGGCTATTCTGACCCACTGTCCCCTCCTTTCTTCCTGCCAGGTGAAGGTCATTCGGCTACTGAAGGCCAACGAGAAAGCAATCATTGAAGTCCACCCAAATAGGGGTCATTGAGTTCGAATGCTGCTCAAGACTGGAATTTGAACCTGGAGCCAAAGACTGGAGATCCAGCAGAAGAGGTTCATCCAAGAGAAAATCTGATTGAATGTTGTGATCTATAGGGTGTCACCACATTTTTGTGGAAACTCTGCACCAACTATGGGATAGACCTTTGTCTTGGATGGGGAGGGAAACGGGTTTCAGGTGCCCATTATACACCCTGCCAAATATTCCGTCCCACGGGTTTCAGTAGGCCCGGATTTCAGTCAGGGACTTTAGCAGGTAACTCATGCAATTCAGCCCATTTTACAATATCGCCCGAGATGAGTTTCTACCCCTAAATCTCTTCCTCAGTTAAGTCTGGGTGGGGTGCACTTTAACAGGCACCACACATCTCCACAATCTCACCCAAGTGGCACTACCTCAGGTGCAGGTCCACTGAGGTAAATGGTTGTCCTTTCACAACCGCAACCCAGAGGTGATGCAGATATCCTGTAAGATTGGCGTCAATTTGGCTGGATAGTTGGTTGGTGGTTGGGGGGGTGGTGGGGGGGGGTGCGGTTAAGATGGAAGGGATGGTGAGGGGGGGAAATGGGGCGGGTCAGGGCAGGATAGGCACTGTCTCTAAGGTCAATTGTTAGGATTTGTGGTGATGTGTGGAGGCTAGGCCAAGGATCTCCTGGGGTGAGGGTGAGGGTGAGGGGGAGGGGGAATGGTTGGTGGCGAGGGAGAAGCACAGGGAATGGGAAGTAAAACTTCTGTTATAGTTTGGGCTTAGGCTGTTGGTGATGAGGGGGAGTGGTGGGCTATCTACACTCAGACGCAACAGTTTAATTACCGAAATTCAGCTGTGGAGTTTCAGTACTCTTGGGGCATTAGCCAGAATCCCTCCACTTGCCCTCTGAGCAGTGGTCCAGTGCTGGGGCCATGGCCCAGCAATGGTCAGTGCATTAAGAGGGATTCAAAGGCAGGGAACCTGAAGAGAAAGAACGTCTTATTCTGCACTTCAAATCCGCAGGAGCCAAACGATGACCTTTTGTGTTTTGATAATATGAAAATATAGATCTGGTCCTGACTGAAAATGATGTACAACCTCAAGCAGGACTCCTGGTAACCTCCCCTTTTGTGTGGTAGAAATTCAACAGCTCCCTCAAGCCTCAGTGGGTAAATGCACTGCTGAATATGGTATTGGGCGAGTCACATAGATTAAAAAGTTTGTGTATTCAATCCTCACTTTGCAATAGGCAATATTAGGGCTGCTACAACTGCCTTCAACACCCCTTGTGTAAGGAAGGGCTCATGAGTCGGTCTATTGTTAACACAGGACCAGGACTAGGGCCTTCAACCCCTTGAGCCTCCTTGGCCAATATTTTAAAGCATGGCTGATCTGTATCTCATCTTCATTTGCCTTCCTTAGCTCCATATCCCTCAATATCCTGAACAAAAATATCCTCCTGGGGGAGAGAATTCCAGATTTCCACTACATTTGTGTGAAGTAGGGCTCCCTGAATTCACTCCTGATCAGCCTATCTCTAATTTAAAGGTTATGCCCCCCTCAGTTTTGAACTCTCCATCTCTGGAAATGGCACCTGCGTATCTACTTGGGTATCATATAGCCACAGAATGGCTATATGGCCTGGTGTGCCTGTGCAGGTTCGTCACAGGAACTAGCCAATTACTCGTGTTTCCCTGCTCATTCCCTGTAAGCCCTGCACGTTTTGCCCCTTCAAGTATTTATCAATTCCCTTTTGAACGTTATCATTGAATCTGCTTCCACCACCCTGTCAGGCAACACATTCCAACACTGAGTGAGAAATTTTTCTCCCCCATGTTGTGTCTGATTCTTTTGCCAACGGCTTTAAATCGGTGTTATTTTGGTTGTTGATGCTCCTGTCACTGGGGAAAACACTTCCCGGTTTACTCTATGGCCAGAATTTTACGTGTCCTGAGCAGATGCACGCCTGATCCCAAGGAGCATGAAATCACGCCAGAAAACGTCGGGCGCGTGTCCCGGTTTCATCGCGCACTCGTGCGACATTTCGCTCGGGGGCGCGCGCAGCAGCCGGGAATGTGCCGGCAACAATTAAGTGGGTGATTAAGCCCATTAGAGAGTCAATTGGAAGCGATTTTACGCGGCCCGTCCACTTTTACACTTGGCAGACGGGTCAATCGGCCTGGGCGGGCCTCGTGTTTTTGCTACAGCCTCGATCCAGGGCGGGATGAAATGTCCGGGGTGAAATATAACTTTTCAAAGAAGGTGCCTGGTGACTGATGGTTTTTTTGAGTCCTGCTGTCAGGTGCTTGAATGTGCTGCATAGACACGGTTTGGTGTGCTTTCCTCTTCTCATTTTAACCTGTCCGGGTCTGCAGCTCCCTGAGACAGCTCCGCAGCGGCTGTCTGCCTTCAGGGAGCTCGCTAGAAGCGCCCACCCGCACCCTCGCTTTTCTCAGTGCCCGCCCTCTTCCCACACCCCCACCGCCCCTCCCGGCAGCGCTGAGCCTTCCTCGGCGCCATGTTTCATGCTAGCTGCCCGTTAATTGGCCAGACAGTGTGAAATTGCGTTTTGGGGGCCGTTTGCATGCACCTGTCGAGCGAAAGATTCGGGCCTGTGAAAACCATTCATAACTTTGAACACCTCCAACAAATCTGCCCTTAGCCTCCTCTGCTCTAAGGAGAACAAACCCAGCTTCTCTGGTCTCCCAAGATACCTGAAATCTTTCATCACGAGTACTGTGCTCCAGAATGGCCAACGTCTGCAGGACACTCATACAGAACACCGCTGTCATCGCGTATGGCGATTCATCGCAGAGACAACGAGGAGAGGGGGTGGTGTGTGCGTGGGTGGGGGTGGTTGAAAGATATGAAAGCCAACCTGTATTTTGCGTCCCAGTCTCTTTGAGACTGCTGTAGGCAGAGAAAAGAGCACCAGCCTATGTTGGTACCTCACTGAAGTAACTGTACTAAGGCACAAAATACCAGACATAAAGCCATCTGATACCGGACAGATCAGCTAAAATCTGGACTGCCTGGCCACCCTACCATTCTAGTAAATCTTCTGCAAACCCTCACAAAAGCCTTGACATCCTTCCTAAAGAGCGGTGCCTGAAATCAGGTTCAATACTCCTGCCGGGGCCTCACCAGTGGCTTATCAAGACTTAGCCTAACTTTTTTGCTCTTCCGCCCCTATTGAATCCATTTAACGTTTTAGCCCCTTCAGTCAGATCAGCCCTCAAATTTCTAAACTCAGGAATATAAGCCAAGTTTATGCAACCTGTCCTCAGGATGTAACCATCTAAGCCTCTGGATAACCTACGGGTTGCTCCCTTCCCGCAGTCCAACTCTTCTGATGACATAGGTTACAGGTGTGGCTGGAAATGGCTCTGCAGGGGGAAAATCAGCAGCTAAAACCAGCCTGACTGCCAACCCAGAATCACAACAAAGTTGGGAAATTGAAATCAAGGAACTGGTGCCTCAATAACCTAATACCGGTTAGTACTCAAGTGTTTTTTTTCTCTCTCTAACGCTGTTGAAACCACCTTTGTACTACAACAGCTCTTTGATCAAAGATCCTTTGAAGCATTTCGTAAGGTAGAGGAAATGTTACAATATAAAGATGTGTGTACCGCTGGCATTAAATATGACAACCCACTGAATACCACAGCGCTGATTTATCAGGTTTTCTTTGTGGTGGTATAATACCTGAGTAAACACACTCGAGGCTCTTTAGCTCTTACGGTCTTAATGGCCGAACTTTGCCCCCAACAATCTGAAAACCTTACGCAGCCTCAAATTGCAAAATGTTGAAAAGTGCAGCAGACAATTACCAAAAAAAAAAAAATGCCTTGAGCAGAAAGGGAGCAGACTAAAAAACAAATCTTTACACGTACAATGCCTCTCAATTTTGACGAAAGAGAACGTTGTAAAAATTTTGCAGTGATGTACGTCTCACACTCTTTTCAAGTCAGAAATCGAGCTCTGGAGTTTTGCTCAGAGTATTGACTGGTGAAGGGGTCATTTACAGTCATGTGCTCTCAGTCCTGAGGCCTTTCTCTCCGCATTCAAATGCTGAGCCTCTCCCACTGGGGCAGATTGGGGTCCTTACCGATCATCAGCATGAATTGGCGCATTGACTACAATTTTCCAGTGGTGAGGGCAGGGGAAATCTACCCTCTTCTTTCAGTTTTTCTAACCTCCTGTTTTGAAGGGGCTGGAGTACCATTCCTCAGCTGCTGGAAGCTCTCCCAAAAGTCCATTGTTCCTCCTTCAACCCAAGTACACATTGTCTTAAGACTATTTTCCCTGTCAAGCCATCCTGGCCTGGTTCTGCACTCTCACCATTTCCACCAGTGAACGGCGATCATGAGCGATATCCCTTCTTGACTTCTTTTTCCTTAACTTTACCCCAATTATAGCCTCCCAAGTGTTGAGAGCAGCCAACTCAACACTGATCAAGAATCAAGGCTGGGGCCTTCTAACCTGGGTGGTAGGGCAGGTGTGTCATTTCTGTGGCCCCACTGCTTGAAAACAGCCCCTTGAAGCAAACGTTCTTTTGCACTTATTACTTTATTCACGGGCTCATCCTTTTTGAATGAGGAGACCTGGAGGTCAGAAAGTGCTGGGGGTGGTGTTGCCTTGTAGGTTGGAAAATCTGAAATCAGTATGCCATGACGTGTTCGTGTCAACATCTTGAGACCTCTGAACTCCTCTAATTCTTGTCTCTTGAGCATCCGATTTTAATCACTCCACCATTGGTGGCTGAGCCATCAGTTAGGCCTTACATCTCTATCTCTCTATCTTGGTCTCCTCCTTTAAGATACTCCTTAAAACCTACCTCCTGGACCAAGCTTTTCATCATCTGACCTCATCTTATCTTATGCAGCTCAGTATCAAATTTTGTTTCCTAATGCTCCTGTGAAATGCTTTGGGACATTTCACCACATTCAAGGCTATATATAAATGTAAGTTAGTCTTGTTATGTGTGCAAATAAATGGCAACATGCATTTAAACTTGGTAGGTGGCCCTCAATTCTCCATGTTAGCTGCAACTATTTCAGTTAAGACCTTTTCATGGCTAGTTCAAGCATTAACCATTCCATATTAATTAGGTAGAATAATGTCAAAAAATGTACCGAATTCCCCTGATATTAACTGGAATGGTACGAGCGATGAGAGACTTCAGTTATATGGAGTTGCATAAGAAGCTAGGATTGTGGGCAGAGAGGGATAAATAGAGATTTAATACAAGTGTTCAGAAGTGGGGTTTGATGGAATAGCTAAGGAGTGCAATGGCACCATTATCATGAACAACGTTTTTTCCCAACAACTTAGCACAGTAAATGTTGTGAGATGCTTCAAGGAGGGGAGATGAATACCAAGACACGATAGAAGAGTTGGACAAGCTGACTGAAAACAGACAAAGGGGTAGGTTTGAGGCTTTTAATGAGCTCCAAGGTGAGGAGGTTTAGGGAGGTAGTTTTTTTAATATATTCGTTCATGAGATGTGGGCATCTCTGGCAAGGCCGACACTTATTGCCCATCCCTAACTGCCCTTGAGGAGGTGGTAGTGAGCTGCCTTCTTGACCCGCTGCAGTCCACGGTGGTGTAGGTACACCCACAGCGCTTATGTGACTTCCTTGGAGCAGTTTGATACAACCGGGTGGCTTGCTAAAATCACTTGAGAGGGCAGTTGAAAGTCATTGCTGAGGATCAGGAGTTACACGCAGGACAGGCCGGGTGACAATGGCAGATTTCCATCTCTGACGGACGGTAAACTTACCTTTCAAATTGGAGATCGGGCCCTTCGAACTTTGGGAACTACATTCCCCAGTGAGCCTTGGAACATCGGCCCATGTGCTGGTGGTTCCTTTTTAACAACGACCTCTGGTTCCGCGCACATGCCGGCTGGAGAATGGCCAGGAGTGGACAGTTGGTCCTTGTTCTCGATGTCAGGCCAGCAAACAGTCCTGTGCACACGGGCAGTTTGCTTCTTTTTTCTCTTTTCGCTGGAAACTATTTCTATGCACCTGCGCAGAAGGGAAAGAAGGTGAGACCTGGAAAAAAGCGGGACAGCACAAAAAGTGGGTCAGGCCACCTTCTACATCTCCACAGAGGAGCGCCATTCCGCTAAACATGCCGGCAGAAGCAGGGCTCAGGAGCTGCAGACAAGGTCCCGGGACAAAGAAGAAAGTCCCAAAAACCAGGAAGCGGGACAGAAAGAAGTTCCAGGAAGACAGTCAAGTCAAGGGACAAAAACAGGAATCTGAAACAGGTGTCCTGTTAAGTGGAGTTAAAAGGAAGGAGCAGAAGAAAAGACTCCAAATTATAGACACAGAGCTGCAGGGAGTAGATTTAAAGCAAAGTGGGCTTGAGAGAAGCCAGAAGTTCTGAGGAGACAGCCGAAGGTTGGTGACTCCTTACTCTGGACTTTTGGAGCAGTGGTATTCTGTGTGGCACTGCTGAACATCTGAGAGAGTTCATGTGGAAGGTGAAGCTTGAATGCAAGAAGAGATCCAGGGAAAGGGGAGGTGGATCCTTGTTGAAGACGTCCAAGAGAAAGCATTGTTTGAGAGAGAATTCTAAGGTGAGTTCTTCATATGTGGAGGTTGGAAACCATTGTGAGAAAGACCAGTTGGCTCAGTGTGATGAGTGTCTGGAAGGTTGATGAGAAATCCATAGAAACTTGGTTTTGGATTGTGGTGAGCCCAACCACAGTTCACCTATTAACTTATATGGACTGTATGCTTACTGTGAACCTTAGAGTATAAGATAGGTTTTTTTATCTTGTTATCTTTACAAATTTGTATATATCTGTCAAGATATAGTTGGGGTGAAGGATTAGTGGAATATAGTTCATCTTTTCTTGTTTAATAAATATTTTGTTCTTTTGTCAAAAGTACACTCGTAGACACCTGTGACTGTGTTCAGTAACTGACCCTCCACAGTTTCTAAACGAGTAAAATTAAAGTTAAGGCCTATCAGGCCAGGTTCCACTCTGGGATCTGAGTTGTCCAGTAGTAACATTAGCCAGGATCATAACAAACTGAGGGCTCGTCTGGGATTATCGTAATAAGGTAGGACCTCTTGTGGGGTTGGAACTCTTTGAATTTTGGTGGGATCTGTGAATCCTTAAAGAAACAGGTACATGGAGGTACTGAGGTACTAGGCATAGGAATAGGGTTTGCAGTGAAGTATATTACACGTGTTGGAATTCAAAAATGGCTTTGGCTATTGCTAAGACTTTTCTGAGAGTAGAAGATGTAACAGTAAATTACTTAAAATCCTTGACTAAAGCTAAACTAGAAGTGTTAGCAGATAAATTGAAGGTAGAAATAGAAGCAGGATTTCCGTAAGGGTGATATAATTAAAGTAATTATTCAGCATTTAAAATTAAAAGAGGAGACACCTGAAATTGGTGTGTCACAGCTAGAGGTAGCAAGAATTCAGTTGCAAATAAAGCAGCTTGAGCTAGAAAAAGAAAGAGAGATTTAAAAAAACTTGAATTGGAGGGAAGGGAGAGGGAAAGGGGGATGAAAAAACTTGAATTGGAGGGAAGGGAGAGGGAAAGGGGGATGAAAAAACTTGAATTGGAGGGAAGGCAGAGGGAAAGGGGGATGGAAAAACTTGAATTGGAAAAAAGGGAGAAAGAAAAAACATTAAAGATTGAAAGAAATGGAAATGCGAAAGCCTGAGTTTCAGTATTTTTATTCCAGATTTGTGAATCAATTGAATTTAAATTCTTCCAGCAATCATGGCAGGATTTAAACTCATGTCTCCAGAGCATCAGCCCAGGCATCTGGGTTACTATTCCGGCAATATTACCACTATGCTACCCCTCACCACCCCCCCAATAGAGAGCAACGCTGGTGGAGCAGAGGGAAGGAGAAACATGGCAAGGCTACCAGGCTCCGAGAACAGGTCCCACTGTCGAATATGATTCTGAAAACTCTCAACGTGTCAGGAATAAACATCAAAGAGTAAACCTCAGTACCTGAGCTGCGTGTGAAATGTGACATAAGGAGCACGGAAAGGGGGAAAAGGCCCATTAAGTCCACTTCTTCCATAAACAAAGTGCAAATCTGTCCCATCGCAGTCTCGATCCCACGTACTTAACCTCCTGAGGAACTGTTATGCAAATTTCTCCCAGGCAGCAAAAGGTAATCAAGCAAAACCCCTGAGCAAGCCCGGGGGGGTAGTGGTGGTGGTGGTGGTGGGAGGGGGGGGGGGCGGGCGGGCAGGCCTATCAGGGGAGAGTGGGGAAAAAATTGCAAAGCAACATACCAAAAAGAAGCTGTCCAATGCACCGTTTAATTTGATTTATTCAAATCCTATTCTTACATCGAACAATGCGAGCTGGATAGAGAAGTTTGTTATTCATCGTGGCAACTGATTAGAGTATACGAATATGAAAGACAGAAAGGGTTGCATTTGTATAGCACCTTTCATTATCTCAGCACATCTCGTTGTGGTTTAAAGCCAATGAGCAGCTTTTTGAAGAGTGCTCGGTATTGTAACGCAGGATTTGCGGCCATCAAAGGAGCCACAAACGGCAATTATATAAATGATCAATAATCTGTTTAAGCTGTCACCAAAATAAACAGTGTAGATATTTAATTAAATAAAATAGAAGATGCTGAGGGTATAAACTGTTCAAACCAAGTTTACCAGTGAAAACCCAGGTTTAGATTCCTCTGCAGTCCATCTCGCTCAGCAATGAAGATTGGGGGAGTGGAGTCAGAACTAGCTTTATAATCTGACACACAGGGCCATCTAGTGGTGACACGGTTTGAGAAGGAAAGCCTGAGTCTCAGTATTTTTATTCCAGATTTGTGAATCAACTGAATTTAAATTCCTCCAGCAATCATGGCGGGATTTAAACTCATGTCTCCAGAGCGTCAGTCCAGGCAACTGGGTTACTATTCCGGCAATATTACCACTATGCTACCCCCCAAAAGCTGTTTAAAACCCAGTTACTCCCTGGTTTAGTGATGGGAACAGAGAAAGCTGGTGGATTGGGTTGGGGTAGGGGGACGGGTGTTACCTGGTCTAACATGGGGTATGACAAACTACTTGCCTTTTTGCTTTTGTTTAATATATTGTATGTCGCAATTCATCCAGATATCGCACTTTCTGGCATTATATTGACCTAGATAGCATTAAACTGTTTTGATAATTATTCCGTCTTGCAGAATATAAAAAGAAATCTCACAGGTTTGCTTCACATGTGTCAGTAGTTTGTTTGTAAACTTTAATTATTTTATTCCTGCAATAATATGTTAGAATTCAAAAGTCCTTTTATAAAACTGCATTTCCATTAGGGGAAGTCTACTTGTATTTCTCTCTCTTTCATTGAAATTACTGCAGTCGGTACTTCAATGACTTTTCTTGATCCTAGGTTAGAAAAAAAGGTCTGCTATACATCTCCTCCTCCCAACACCTTCGCTATGTTGAAACCAGAGCTAGTGCTGACTTTTACTCTGTACTAAAGCCTCAAAACTATGGTACCCATTATCTCCTTCAGTCGTCCCTACCTCCAACTACTTTTAGACTGTGAAAAGAAGACTCGATTGCAATTCTTAGGGACTTTTCCATTCCATCACCTTCACTTGGCAGAAATCCCACACTGGATTTTTGTTTTGGGGTCAGGAGAATCTCTTGGTCTTCCTGGATTTCCGTAGAGATGGCCAATCAGTGGCCAAGGAGTGCTTTCCATCCAATTAAGGAGGGTGGGTGGGCTCCTGAGGCTGGAAGGCCTCCAGCAATGGCTCGCTGGCAGCCCCACTGTCCAAGGTGGGAACTGCCCATGTAGGTAAGAGAGGGAGAGGGCACCTCATATTGGAGGTGGTCCTTGAAGAGAAGACAAAAAGATTTTACTTAAAAAAGGCTACAGGGGCCAGACCTGTCATTCCAATTGGACAACGCCTCCACTGGATGGTCAACAGCCAAGCGGGGAAACTCAGTGGAAAATTCCAGTCAGCTTCTGCTGAGTGGCCTTAATAGGATATTTAATTGTCCTAATAGGTTACCTATCCCTGCCGGGAACATGCCAGCAACCGCGCAAGCGGCTCTCTGACGCCAATTTACATGCCTTCAATCTTGGTTCTGTCTTGCATCACATGCTCTTCATTACAAGTGACGACACTTCAAAAAAGTACTTTAAAAAAAAACCATGGGGGAGAAGGTGGTGTAGAGGTAATGTCAGTGGACTAGTAATCCAGTGGCCCAGGCTAATGATTTGAAGACACAGGTTCAAATCCCACCATGGCAGCTGGTGGAATTTAAATTCAATGTACAAAAAAGAATCTGGAATTGAAAGCTAGCCTCAGTAATGGTGACCATGAAACTATCATCAGAGATAAAAACAAAAAACTGTAGATGCTGGAAATCCAAAACAAAAACAGAACTACCTGCAAAAACTCAGCAGGTCTGGCAGCATCGGCGGAGAAGAAAAGAGTTGACGTTTCGAGTCCTCATGACCCTTCAACAGAACTCAGTTCTGTTGAAGGGTTATGAGGATTCGAAATGTCAACTCTTTTCTTCTCCGCCGATGCTGCCAGACTTGCTGAGTTTTTCCAGGTAATTCTGTTTTTGTTATGAAACTATCATTGATTGTTGTAAAAACCCATCTGGTTCAGAAAGCCCTTTAGGGAAGGAAATCTGCCACCTTTACCTGGTCTGGCCTACATGTGATTCCAGACCCACAGCAATGTGGTTCACGCTTAAATAGTCTAAGAAACCATTCAATTCAAGGGCAATGAAAAATGGGCAGCAAATACTGGCCTTGCCAGCAACGCAAGGGTATAAAAAAATTGGCTGTAGAAGTGTTTTGGGGATGTCCTGAGGTCACAAAAGGTGCTTTATAAACATAAATCTTTCTTTCTTTTCACTGAAGCTTCACAATAATAAACAAAAATAGTTTGAACGCAATTAAAAGTCCTGAAGATCTGCTTTGTGTCTTTGAAACTGTTCAGAAACATAAAATTCTGAAAGTTTCCACAGTAATTCTGAACAAGGATTTTCTGCTCATTTTTAATGCTGAATATTGTCAGGCAAATGTGACAGTTCAGCCGCTGAAAACTTCTCTTTGCACTGTAACTAATCTAGCTATACCCTGTCTTCCTTCACCCCAATCAAGGGGGCAGGCAATAGTAACCTTGGACACTGTGTCACACACTCTGTGGAATTAGGGCAGGCTGCTGCAGGGGTACATCTCCTCACCCCTGGTACGGCTTGGAACATAGGAACAGAAATAGGCCTTTCAAGCCTCTGTACCATTCGATTAGATCTTGGCTGATCTGAATCTTAACTCCATCTACCCTCACCCCCCCCACCTTGTCTCTATAACCCTTAATAATGTTTCCTAACAAAAATCTATCTATCTCAGTTTTGAGATTTTCAATTAATCCAGATATATTTAAGGTATCCCTTTAAATATTTTTTATTTTGCATTACATGCAGGGCTGGAAATGATTACTTGGCAGTAATCTCATCATAACGTTTACATAACACTATAAACCTTGATAATGGAGCTTACAGTCATCATCTGTACCCCGAGACAAGATTAATGCCTGGTAATTACACACAAATACCCGTCACTTTTTACAATATAGGATTATAAGCTCTCTGGGCTAGATTCATTTTCTCTGGTTCCTTTCACCTTTTGTTTACTCGGTGCCCAGTGTCACTGGCAGCCAGGCTGGCATTATTGAAACTCTTAAGATTCTGACATAATTAGTCATGAATCTGAACCTTTTATTGATATTCCAGATATACAAAGGTGAAAGAATTTGAATGTATGCAACAACTGTAGGTTGCCCCGAAGTGCTTTGGCACTCTTGAAGTGTAGTTCATTGCACAACGTAGATGTAAGTGGCAGTCAACTTGTACACAGCAAGATCCCACAAACAGCGATAAATTAACTGACCAGAGAATCTTTTTCCTGATTTTTAGTGATTTTGGTTGAGGGATAAATATTGGGCAGGAAAAATGTATTAAAAGTATATATTCAGATTTCCTTCCGTCCGAATCCAGTTGTCACAATTTAACAATGCCTTCAAAGGAAGCCTAAAGTGTAACAGCAATGCCTACTTCTGATCGTTTTGATAGTTAACCCTGTAATGTTGCTATTCAGTATTCCCGCCACCCATGTCAATGTGGTACAGGCCATGCTTGTCCAGCCATCAATTCATATCGCAGCTAAAAAATAACATGCCATTTTCTTGGGTCAACCATTCGTTCAGTAAGAGCAGGGGAAAATACTGAGTTAAAATTCATTGGGTTGTGATTCTGGAGGTTACACTGGGATAGTGTCCACTGGTGCCCTCTAGCTCTGACCCTGCAGCCTTACATTTATCCATATTAAAACCCATCTGTCATTCCTTGGTTTATTTAGTTTTACTTAATTGGCTTAAATCCATCTGAATTTTCTGATAAGCACATCATTGGATGCATAGCTGAGTGTCATCAGTGCATGATATAAGGAAACATTGTTGTATTCCCACTTTCCCAATGAAGTAGACCTCAAAAAGTTATTATTGCAGGTGTGAAAGACATATCTACCAGCCTGACAGAACCAAAAATTAAGTTACTACAGGTTTCACTTTGATGTTTACTTGTTACTATGAAATGGAATCAATCACAAAAAACAAATACATTAAACTTAAACACGCAACTTATTGAAAATGCCAAAAAAATAGTGCAGGGATTTACTAGAGTGATGCCAGCCTGCCCTGTTATAAACCACAGCAGTAGAAGAAATCCCGCACTGATAGGGATTGAGTTATTGCTATGGTTATGCTCTTTAACTGTTAATGGGTAACTGAAATGACAAACTGATTGGAGAGCTGCTAATTTAAGACCCATCTGGTTAAAGGAACTTTTCACAACAAATACACCTCAACTAATTTTGATGGTTTTTGCAATAAGGTTAAAGGGAGATTATTAGAGCTGCTCAAAATCACGAAGGGTTTTGATGGATTAAATAAGGAGAACCTGATTCCAGTGACAGAAGTGTCAGTAATCAAGGAACACAGGTTTAACAAAATTAGCCAAAGAGTCAGAGGAAAACAAATAATTAAGTGGCGAGTTGTTGTGATCTGGAATGTCTGAAAGGAAGGTGGATGCAGACGCAATATTAACTTTCAAAAGGAAATGGGATAAATACTTGCAGGGGAAAACTTTGGAGGATTATGGGCGAGAGAGCAAGGGAGTGGGACAAATTGGGTAGCTCCTTCAGCGCAGACATGATGGGCCAAATGGCTCTTTCAGTGCTGTATCATTCTATAATTTTGTGAATAGAAGCAGTGCTTTATGCAAAATAAACTGTACTGTTCTAAAAACGCTTGGTGCACCAATTACAAGTTTGCAAACTAGAAACTCATGCATTGGAAAAGGAATTGACAGGTTGGAAAATGGCAGTGGTTGTCCAAGTCTGTATTGATTTGTAGGGTTTTGTTTTTCTTTTGTTAAGGGTGAGAATCTCTCTTTATCAGGCATATTCTTCTCTTCAAGATTCTTGATGCATTCTGTGTCACGTACTCATACACACACACATTAACTCTAGGTGAATGAACAGGAAATTACCTGCTCAGCTAAAGCAACGTGCCTTTTCATTTCTTCCCATGTGACTTGCAAGGTATAGCGACTTGTTCCCCACTTCTCCTGCTCATCATCAATATACATTTAATTACAGCACAGAATTATAAAACAGAAAAGGAATCCTCAGAATTCAGAACTTTTTTTTATTCATTTGTGGGATGTGGGCGTCACTGACAAGTCCAGCATTTATTGCCCACCCCCTAACTGCCCTTAAGAAGGTGGTGGCGAGCCAACTTTTTGAGTGAGTGCCTTGCTAGGCCATTTCAGAGGGCAGTTAAGAGTCAGCCACATTGCCGTGGGTCTGGAGACACATCTAAGACAGACCAGGTAAGACTGGCAGATTCCCTTCCCTAAACGACATTGGTGAACCAGATGAGTTTTTATGACAATCCAATGGTTTCAGGGTTACCATTACTAATCCTGGCTTTTTAATTCCAGATTTTATTTAACTAATTGAATTTAAATTCCCCTGCTGCCATGCTGGGTTTTGAGTTCATGATGCCGGGTCATTAGCATCGGTCTCTAGCTTACCAGCTCAGTAACATAACGACTAAGCTGCTGTACCCTAAAATCAGTGAAACGGAGCAGGATCTTTTCGCACTTACCACTGTGAAATTCTTTGTTTTTGTACATTAGTCTCTAGTTAAGATGTTGTCATTGAAGTATCTAATCCATCAGCAGTGCCTCCAGCTCATCCTCCGGATTCAATGGGAAGACCGTCGAACAAACGCTAAATGTCCTTCTTGAAACCAGCTCTGCAAATATTCAGGCAAAACTCCTACAAAATCAACTTTGATGGACTAGACACTGTCTAGGTGGCTGAAAAGCATCTCCCCGCCATGTGCTGTTTTCTCAATTCTCAAGTGGTCAGCGCTCCAAGAGAGAACAAAGAAAACGCTTTAAAGACGCTCTGAAGCTCTTGTTGAAGCAAGGCAGCGTTGACAGTAATGACTGGGAGGAGCTTGCTACCAATCATTCAAAATGATGGCAACTTGTCCATCAAGCTGCATCATGCTTTGAGTCCCAACATCTTAATGATGAGGCAGTGCCAGCAGAGAAGGAAAGAAAAGGAAGGAGATCCTGCACTCTGGATCCCACTGTCTCCTGGGATGTCCTGCCCCATGTGCTCAAAGACCTGTGGGTTGAGAACGAGCCTGTTCATTCACACGAAGACCCATGGTAGAAACTCACAACCTTGAGTAGACGTCATCCTCAAATCGAGGGACAGACGACAACAACGGGTGTCTAATGGAGATGTTCAAATGGTGCTGGCAACTAGACACTGAAGCTCAGATGCAGAGACTGAATGTTTATCAAATATGCTGTGAAGTGAAGGCTTTGGGTATCAGCTGTGGCTCAGTTGGTAGCCTTTGACAGGAGAAGGTTGTAGGTTCAAGTCTGGCTCCAGTAGACTAAAGCATCATGTCTAGGTGATGCTTCTGTACAGAGTGCTTTTGAAGGTGCTGTCTTTTGGATGAGACGTTAAACTGAGGCACCAATTGCCCTCTCAGAGGGCCATAAAAGATCCCATGGCACTATTTCAAAGAAGGGCAGGGGATTTCTCCCAGGTGCCCTAGCCAATATGAATCCCTCAGCCAACACCACTAAACAGATTGTCTGGTCATTATCACATTGCTGTTTGTGGGAGCTTGCTGTGCACAAATAATTTCCTACATGACAACAGTGACAACACTTTTGAAACACTACACCGGCTGTAAAGCAGTTTGTGATGTCTTGAGGTCATGAATGGTGCTGTATAAATACAAGTCTTTCTTTATCAACTGATACAATGACTGGACTCTGACTGCAGTAAAAATTGATGGTCTCTATGCAGTAACCCTATTTCATACCCATGAGTTCTGATGGACCAGGCACATACCACAGAAAGTCAGTGCTGCTGGGAACAGATAGACACCAAAGCTGAGATGGTGGAACTCAGCAGAGAAAGACCTGAATAGAAGAGTAGACAGCTTGCCGAACCTGGAAGAGGGCAGAGTGGGATTGCGGTACCTACCACTGGTTACGATTAAGACAACTCACTTTCACTTGGAGAGGACAGTTTCAATCCATTTTCACTCCAGGTTTTATCTCCCTGTATTGGATGTTGGCTGACATTGATAGCTTGTGCAATTCACCCAAACACAGCACTCAGGGGTTGAATTTCCACAGGGAATCTTCTCATCTAAATTCAATCACTAAGCGATTATATCACGATGATTAACCCTCAGTGTGGACATTGTCATTCTTAAACAGTGCAGTAAGTACTGGCCATGGCTGTCCACAATGACGAGTAGAGCCAATTGCATACAATTCTTGTTATTGTGAATAAAAGCACATCCAAGCTGCAAAAGCAGAGCAAAGGACAATATCAAAGCTGATCCCCAGTGATAGAGCAATGAGGCCCTTTGATAGAGGAATGAGGCCCAGTGATAGAGGAATGACACCTTGTGATAGAGAGATGACCCCCAGTGATAGAGCAATGGCCCCTAGTGATAAAGCGGTGAGCCCTGGTGATAGAGGAATGACCCCCCCAATTGTGATAGAGCAATGATACCCCAGTAACAAAGTGTTGACCCCCAGTGATAGAGTGATGATCCCCAGTGACGAGCAATGACCCCACCGCTGGGAGAGGGATGACCCCCAGTGATAGAGGGATAATCCCCAATGATACAGCAATAAGTCCCAGTAATAGAGTGATGAGCTATGAAGGAAAATTAAATAAGGTGGGATCAGTCAAACTTGGAAAGAGATGGGTCAGGAGGGGATCTTATAAAACAATATGCAAGATTTAGCATAATTGACAAAATTAACTTGCAACAGTATTTTCAAATACACTACCGCAACAGGACAAGAGTTCAGAAGTTCAAGGTGGTGAAGGATGTTTTTAAGACATATTCCAGCTAGTATATGTTTGTAAAGAGGCTGATCAACTAATGGGATACCTTGTGAAAAAAAATGCCAGATTTGTCAATGGAACTGCTAAGTGTTATATTGAGAATACAAGTTGACATTCTTGGAGGATGAGATCAAATGGCCAAAGAGCCTCCTTCAGTCAAACCTACCTTGTGATCTTGGGAAGAAGAAAAACGTTCAAAGTTCAATATTCATAATCTATATTCTTCACAATGACAGACACCCTCTTATTTCTGGGTTCACCCAACACTTATAAACCAGTCTTCAGCCAGTAACATCCTGAACCAGTTGTTAAGGGTTTGCAAGAGCTTTGAAACCAACTGTGAGGTGAGTAGTACTAACCATAAGCTAACTATAATGTGGCATAACACATCGGAGATGAGGTGGGGGATGGGGGGGGAGCTAACAGGCTACATCAACACAATTGCAAACCATATCTGAATTCATCCAAGTTGACGTTTACACTTCAAGGAATAGAAATCAGAGGTCATACTCCATTGCATTCCTTCTCATTCCTACACAAACACACATTCTGGATGACTTTTGGTCAGTGACAATGACTCCCAGTGTGTCAAAAATAGAAGAGAAAAACATTCTACCAGGACTAAACTGGATTTGTCCAGGCAGTGTCTTTTTGACTTTTCCAGTTCAACGACTCTTGTCTACCCTGCAGAATCAGACTGTGCCAGGCAGCTCCCAGTTTATGGGCTTAGGTTTAGGATGAATAGCTGGAGAGATTCAGCTGTGTGCAACTCAGCAGGATCCACATAAGACCCCCTCAGTGTTTGGACTCTGAACTGCACTAACAACCTCCATGCTTGATGATTACCCAGACATGATGCACTCTCCTGCTCATCTTTATGACTGCATTTATAATTAACTAAAGTGAAAAGGTTTGATTTAAAGAGACAGTGCACTACTAAATAGGTCTTAAATGCCTTGGGTTTTTTCTTAAATCACAAAATATGCAAAATAGCAAATTTGTGTTTAGCTTTGATAATCCACAAACTCCAAAGGATTGAAGAAAATCCCAGCATAATCCATACTGTGAAGTACAAATGTGTCTGCCATGGTTCAGTTGGAGCATTCTTGCCTGAGTCACAAAGTTCTGTGCTCAAGTCCCACTCCAGGGCTTAAAAACAAAATCAAGGCTGACATTTCAGGGCAGAGGTGAGGGAGTGCTGCACTGTTGGAGTGTCTTTCAGATGAAATGTTAAACTGAGGCTCCATATTCCGGCCTTGGGCGGGTGTAAAAGAAGCAATGGCACTATTTTGTTATCCCCGGTGCCCTGCCAATACTTATCTTACAATCAACAGAACAGCACAAAAAACAGATCATCTGATCATTATCACTCTGCTGTTTGTGGGAGTTTGCCCAGCCAAAATGAGCTGCTGCGTTTCCTACATTCCAACAGTGACTTCACTTCAAAAAGTATTTCACTGGCTGCAAGGCACTTTGAGACATCTAATGGTCATGAAAAGCGCAAGCATTTCTTTCTTTCTTCCACTGTCCCTACCAAATATCAAACTCTCCTTTGTAGGGTGTTAAGTCATCAGACACTTTGGATTAAAGATCATAGTGATGCAACTTGATGGAGATTGACATCCTTTTGAATAATCGGTTGCAAGCTCCTCCCAGTCATTAATGTCAATGCTGCCGTGCTTCGAGGGGAGCTTCAGAGTGTCTTTCTTTGTCCACCCCTGGAACCCTAGTCATTTGAGAGTTGAGAAAACTGGACTTGCCCGGGGAGATGCTTTTCAGCCATCAGGACACAGTGTCCAGTCCACCGAAGTTGACTTTGCAGGAGCTTTGCCTGAATGCTTGTGGAGCTGGCTTCAAGAAGGACGCCAACGTTTGTTCGATGGTCCTCCCAATGAATCTGGAAGGTGCGGTGGGGGCATTGCTGATGGGATTTCTCTAGCACTCCTATGTGTCACTGATACACAATCCAAGTCTCACTGCAGTACAGGAGTGTGGTGATGACAACTGCTCTGTACTCTAGGATTTCCATTGACTTGCAGAGATCCTTGTTGACAAACACCCACTGCCACATTTTGTAGAAGGCTGACCTGGCGCAGCTGATCCATTGTTATACCTCCTTTTGAGAGAGGTGGGCTGCCAAGGTTTGAGGAGTGCTCATACTCCAGAACTTAGAACGTTAGAACACTCATGGATAATCTCAAGAGTGACCATGCAGAAAGAAGGAAAGCAATGGCAGCACCTGAGCTTTTGAGATTCCAAATTGACATTGCCGGGCTCAGTGAGACCCACCTTCCCTGGGAGGAGCAGCTGAAGGAATAAGGAGGGGGAATACACCTTCTACTGGAAAGGATGGCGACTCTTGTGTCGATGGAGATGGTTTTACCATCCGGAATAGAATCTTGGATGCACTCTCAGAACTTGTATAAATGAAACACTCACAACACTTCACCTGCCATAACCAATGTGCCACTGTCATCAGAGCTTATGCCCCAACTCTTGACTCTGATGAAGATGTTAGGGAAAAGTTTTATTCTGATCTTGATGAAGCTCCCAATGCCATCCCAGAAGGAGAAAAGGTCATCCTTCTAGGGGACTTCAATGCCAGGGTTGGCCGTGAATCCAATGTCTGGAGTGGAACCATTGGGAAAAATGGGATGGGAAAAGCCAATAAAAATGGTGTCCTCCAGCTAACAAAGTGTGCTCAGCATGGCCTCATTATAATAATCACCCTCTTCCACCAGGAGGATAACTACAAAACCACATGGAAGTATACTAGATCAATGCACTGGCACTTTCTGGATCATATCTTTGGTTTAAAGATCTAAGTGATGTCTGTATCACTCATTCCATGCAGGGGACTGATTCTTGCTGAACAGAGCACAGACTTGTTCGATCGACGATGAACATACACCTCACACCAAGACATTGCAAGACCCAAAAGTCCAAGAGGAAGAAATGCCTCAGCTCTAAAACATTCCAACTGAAGAGAGGAATTCCTTCAATTTGGAAAACCTTCACACATCCAAATTAATTCCAGAACAGTGGGATCAAATAAAGTCAGCTGCACTAGACTCCCATGCCCAGACCATTCGTTTCAAACACAGGAGTCTGGAATATGCACAGTGATATGTAGATCAGGGCACATCAGAATAGAATGGACTGGAGTGTGAGAGCCAAGGAGTAAAACAATACAATGTTATCAGTTGAAAAGTTTGTTTAATCAAGCTGCAGATAATAGGCTATCTTCATTAGGGTCAGATTTCCAATATCAAGATATTCATTATTTAAGATATTTCACCATTCCCCTTAGGTCTCTCTGCATCAAACAACACCTCAAATTAAGAAGATGGCAATCAACCTACTCCCAGGCCTCATGAAAGGGTTATTCCACAGTCAATCTCTGGAGGGTTCGTAAACTGACACCCCCTCCCCTTGGACCCGGTCCTCCACAAGGGCAAAACATCTGAAATCGCCCATTCAAAATGTGGGGAATGGTGAGTATGAGCTGGTGCCCCATCATTGCATGCTGCAGTCATGGGAGACATGTGAGCCACACCATTGCAACAGTCCACGAATATAAACAGGACCAAAGAAACTCAGCAAAAAGTAACCAAAGCATAAATCTATGGCACTAATAAAGATGTCATGTTCCAGCATTTCTTTTTTCTAAAGCTTTCTTTGTTTGCTGAGGGCTTTCTAGTACCTTGCTGTCACTGGCCATCCTTTATATGTGAACATTGATTAATAGTGGTGAACAGCAATCTATTCAATAACAAGTTGGGGCATCAGAGTGGAACCTAATCCTAGCCTCCCCACAATGTGTACGTTCAGCAGGGGTCACAAGGTAGAGTTCAGCAGCGGAAATAGAATCCTGGGTATAATTTACATCAGGGGTCGGGGGGGGGGAGGAATTCCAGAATCTCTGCATTTCTCCAGGATTTCCGCCAAAGCTACAGCTGACGATCAGGAAAATTCCCACAGAAATTACTGGCGCTCATGGGGGTCGAGGTCAGTTGCGGTACCCTACGCCACCCTAGTTAAGGTGGACTAACTCCGCACACTGACCAGGCCTGGGTTTTCCCCACTTTGTGTGGCTGAGCTCTGCATCAGCCAGTACGTTAGCTCAGCTGGTCATCTGGTCACGGTGCAACCTGAAGATTGTGGGTTCAGGTCCCATTCTGGAGACTTGAGCACAAGGTAACATTCTAGTGGAATGCTACATTGTCAGAGGTGCTGTCTTTTGGATGGGACATTAAACCAAGTTCCTGTCTTCCCTCTCTGGTGATTGGAAATGATCCCAGGGCTAATTTGAAGAGGAGCAGGGGAGATCTTCCCAGTGTCCCGCCCAATATCACTAAAAAGCATTCGCTGGTCATTAGCACTTTGCTGTTTGTGGGATCTTGCTGTGTGAAAATTGGCTGCTGCATTTCCTGCATTACAACAGTTACTACTTCAGTGGCTGTAAGGTGCTTCGGGATATCCTGAGGTTGCGGAAGGCGCTAAATAAATGCAAGTTTTTTCATGTTACATATGGCCGTTGAGCATATATTAACATTTTAACAATGTTTTTGCTGACAGGTTGCATTGTATTTGCATTGAAATATCCTTTTTTAAACTAATAAAACCCAAAAGGAGCATTTAACGCTTGTCAAATTGATGAGCCATTCTAAACCTCGAGGTCAGAGTGTCACAGGTTGAAGAATTGTGCTTCCATCTCAATGGAACCAATTGGGCAGATTCCAGGAGCAAAGTCGGCAGTTCCCCACAGAACAGAACAGAAAAAAAACCCAGACTAGCAGTCACTCCCAGGCACCATCCCCTGCTTTACTGTGATGATTGAAGAGCAACACTGAAGGAGGCTCTGAGGCAGGTTATCTGTCCGCCCTCTTCACAAGGGGCATGAATTCCAGAACCCAGTGGAGCTTCAGCTTGATATGCACTGGATCACACATCTCAGGATACAGTTGGCTTGCCCTCAAAGAACCATTATGGGATTTTGCTATTGTTACCCCTACTAAACAGTGAGCAGACACTTGAATCCGAGAGCTCTAGTCCTATTTCCAGTTCAAGCAATGGGACAGCGCTGTAGGTTCTTTTAGTCACAGCCTTATAAAAGTACATACACGTGCTATGTCACATGGCTACATGATGTTCTTCCTTATGTATTTGTTCTGATTTTTTGACCTACAAATTGAGCAAAAGCTTCATGTAAATTACATTTTGAAACCCCAAAATTCAAGGCACAGTACCGCTTTGTAAAGATGGTGTATAAATATGTCTTGGGCACTCGCACAAAATCGACTGCCTCTTTTGCATTGTGAAAGATTTGCTTTTCCATTGGTTCTGCCATTCACTATCATCCATTTTGCCATCTTGCCCAAGGTGGATTTAAACCCTGTATTATCTAATGGACCCTGTCGGATCCTCTGTAAAGCCACCAATTCAGTGGGAAAGATTTGATAAATTGCTTTATTCCTTGCAGTTTTCATTGCTCATCCATTGTGACCCACACCCCAAAATTAGAGTCATCTAATATAAAAGATTTTGTTAAAAACATCTACAAAAATGCCAAAGATTGGTATGTAGGCAGTAAGTAGATAAGCTGTACAATTTTAATGATACAAGTCATAGATTCTAATCCAATCCTATCTTTCTAATCCATGTTAAGAATTTTAATATTATGAGAAAGAATGTATTTATTATCTGCAACACCTCTGTCTCTGTGTACAATTAATCGTTAAGAAAAGCAATAAAATGTAATTGGTTCTGTCATATCTTTACTTAAATAGGAAGTGCTAAAACACTGTTTGTTCTTCACTAATAACATGGAAGACCTTTGAACTGATCAAATGTTGGGACTCAATGACCTTTTAACCCCTCCAAGGACTGTCCAATGTCTCGACCTGTCTACGTTCTGCACTACCTGGGTTGTTATGCACTATAACTTGGTTTAGGATCAATGTTTGAAACTCTGATGGTGTTTCAATTGAGGGGGAATCATCACTGTTTGTTTAGAACAAAACCCAGGCAAGTTCAATTGGTGCGATAATCATTACTGTTACCTACAACACCACATCATTTCACCCTGAATTACCGAGTTGCCTGAAGGCCTAAAATTCCTGCGCTGGGAAGCTGGTGAAGGGGCATGGGTGAGAAATTTGGAGGATTGTGGAGCGAGGGTGGGAGGGCGAGGAAAGAAGGCAGTCGGGCCTGATGCTGCCTTTCATTGATGATGGATTCTGCAGTTGTTTCGACAGATGAGTGTTCAGAAAAATAAATTGGTTCAGTCTAGTTTGATGTCATCTCGTGTGACGTTAGACCAAGTCTCTATTTGCATAACCGATTGCAAATACTGCATACGAAGTCAGTGTTGGGGGGGAGGCGTTTGGATGGAGGCATTGTCTTTGAGCCACACTCGCATGTCCTGAAGGCACTTGTCTCTGTTCTCAAATGTCAAAATCGCTTGGTTACAAAAATTTCTCCATTTGGATCATTCTAAGGTTGTTTTTTTCCCATGTATTGGGACCCAGCTTACAAGCCTCAAGGTTGGTTTTCAGACGTCTTTATAGCCAAGTTTGGGAGGTCGGGTTTCCTGTGCTCTGCTGGCTGTAGACTGCTGCCTTTGGTATGCAGAATCCTCCATGTTAACCACATGACTGGCCCAGCGAGGCTGAGTTTTGATGAGCACGCTCTCGATCTCAGGTATGCAGCACTTTGCAAGAGCCTCAGTATGGAGGTTATTCTGAAATTCTACTGGATATGTGAGTGGGCAGAAGCCAGCGTACAGTGTACACCAGGACTAGACCTTGGCGGAAGCAGGGATCCCTGCCATTTCCTGAATGGACTGCCACTGATAAAGCAGCAAATTAAAATGGGGAGTCTACCCGCCCTTCATTTTTACTTTGTCCACAAGCAAAGGCTCATCACCACCTTCTCAAGGGCAAATGTTGGCCTTGCCAGCAACACTCACATCCTATGAACAAATATAAAAAACTTCCTCTCCTCTCCTACTCACTGGAATGGGGACTCCCCCCAGCCAACTCCAGCCAAGGATAAATGGTCTTCCTGTCCACTGGTAAGTGCACCACATTTGCACTAGAACAGCTTGGCTGCATAGTCAAATTATTTAAATAAGCCCCATCTCGTGAGTTTGAACAAGGTTAGGGATGGAGGAATTGGGTGGACAGAAATCCTGTTCTACCCTCCTGTTCCTCCCCAGTCCGCACAATATCCTCTGGCCCAAAGATTGTACCACTAATGTTCCAAAGTCATATTAAAGTCATTTTTTGTATTCACAATTTGTAAGACATTTACTCTCAAATAAAGAGTACCTTCAGTTTTCACCAAGTTTATGTCACTCCACGTTCCTTCAGTGATGTTAACAGGGAAGGTAAACAGCACAGCACCGGTTCGCTGGAAGAATTTGGCCAGTTTAGAGACACACCGAGAGCAACCTGGCAACTTCAACCCAATCAACGTTCCTTGCTCCACTCTTCCTGCACAGAGATTCCCCAGCTTTAACCCGGCACCTTCCTATTGAATATGACTCAGATCGTGAGCCAAACACTCATGCAATGGGCCCTCGAAATTCATGAGAGGTTCAGCGGTAATCCAGCAGTGGCCTGGTGAATCTCTCAGGAAAACAGCAACATATTAAGTTGTACTGGGTCTCCGCCAATTCTGGATGTTTCCTAACTGCCTGAAGTAGCAGAACCTGCATTTGTCCCTTACAAGGCAAAGGGAACCCAACGAGTGGAATCTTCCTTTGCCAAGAGATCCAATCCTTAAGTTAGACTGAAGACTTGCCCGTATAAGGAGAGAATTATATTATATGAGCTTCAACAAGAGCTCATGTGGGCCACTTCGTCAACTAAAAAATATTTTTAGCAGCAAACGAGCATGCATGTTTCAAAAGACATTCAGTTTTCAAAAATGTTAATCTGCTCTCTTTAATTTCAGTGATATGTAATCAGGGCATATGCAGACTGCATCTTCAAACAGAGGAGTTTTATTTTAATACAAATCAAGCCCACTTTAAACGACCAATGACAACCATGTCCTCGGCCCAATCACCTTCTGCTGCTTCATCAATGACCTTCCTTCCATCATAAGGTGAGAAATGGGGATGTTGGCTGATGATTGCACAATGTTCAACATCACTCACAACTCCTCAGATACTGAAGCAGTCCATCACCAAATGCAATAAGACCTGGGCATTATTCAAGCTTTGGCTCACAAGTGGCAAGTAGCATTCTCTCCACACAAGTGCCAGGCAATGACCATCCCCGACAGGAGAGAATCCACCCATCGCTCCTTGACATTCAATGGCATTACCAACACTGAATCCCCCAAAATCAACATCCTGGGTGTTACCATCGACTAGAAACTAAACTGAACTAGCCATGTAAATACTGTGGCTACAAGACCAGGTCAGAGGCTAGGAATCCTGTGACGAGTAACTCACCTCCTGACTCCCCAAAGTCCGTCTGCCATCTAAAAGGCACAAGTCAATGAAATGCTCTCCACTTGCCTGGATGAGTACAGTTCCAACAACACTCAAGAAGCTTGACACCATCCAGGACAAAGCAGCCTGCTTAATTGGCACCCCAACTACAAACATCCACTCCCTTTACCACTGACGAACAGCATCAGCAGTGTGTACCATCTACAAGATGCACTACAGGATCTCGCCAAGACTCCTCAGACAACACCTTCCAAACCCACGACCTCAACCATCTAGAAGGACAAGGGCAGCAGATACATGGAAACACCACCACCTGGAAGTTCCCCTCCATGCCACATTCCATCCTGACTTGGAAATATATCGCCGTTCCTTCACAGTCACTGGGTCAAAATCCTGGAACTCCCTTCCTAACAGAGTTGTGAGTGTACCTACATCATATGGACTACAGCTGTTGAAGAAAGCAGCTCACTACCACCTTCTCAAGGTCAATAAGGATGGGTAATAAATGCTGGCCTAGCCAGTGAAACCCAAATTCCATGAAGAAATAGATAAAAAAGGTTTGGTGGCATGTCCTGGGCAGTCAGGTAGCTAAGATAACACCCAGAAGGGAGCTTGCACTCGCCAATCCTATTGACTCGATAGACTCCAATGACATCTGTGTTGGCAGACACCAGCAATGTGTGGATTTTCAGCTCCATGGCCCATGCAATTCTCCACAAAAATATACATAATGCCATGAATCATAATGTTGTTTTTCAGGCTGGGAATTCTGCCTCACGCAAAAAAACAAAACGAGTGTCATCTTCTATCTTTGCTGGCTAAATATATCACCTTTGAAACCATTGTCCACTGCATGATCACAACACAACAACTAGGGCTATCCAGAGATAACCAGTCATCAGACTTAATGATAGCTGTCTAGTCCAGGCCCCAAAAGAACAAAACAGTGGTTCCACTACTGAGACAATATGACAAGGTCTTACTCTGTAATATTCCACTCGATAATGGTATCTCACATGATTCCTGAAGTAATACGAAGAAAGCAGTTTTACAAATCCATAATAAAATCAGGCCTCCTGCCAAGGTAGGTTATTCTGCAAATCACAAGGCCAGATGTGAGTCGGCTCAATCTTCAATGTTATTTATTTGTGGAGGGCTTTTTGCCTTTTTGTTGGCACCACTCTCAGAATAAGAGGATCGCAGAAACATATAAGGAGGCAACCGAAAGAGAGTTTTCGTGGCCCGTCCACTTTTACAGTCGGCAGAGGGGCCAATTACATTTTGACTCAACCCTCGATCCTGGGCAGGGTGAAATCCCCGTGGGGAAGTAAAATAAAAAGACCTATCTGGGGTCTGCTTTCAGATGCTTGATTTGTGCTGCGTGGACAAACTTTGCAGCGTTTTTGTTGTTTCGTTAATTCTGTGGGGGTCTGCAGCTCCCTGGGGCAGCTGTCAGGGAGCTCAGTGGAAGCGATCGCCAGCACCCACCGTGACATCAGCACCCACCCTCTTCCCGCACCCCCTCCCCACCCCCCACCCCACCCCCCCCCCAAACCCCGGCAGCGCTGACCCTTTCTCAGCGCCTGTTTCACGCTGGCTCCCCGTTCATTGGCCGCAGCCAATATTCAAGCTTTGGCTCACAAGTGGCAAGTAGCATTCGCTCCACACAAGCGCCAGGCAATGACCATCCCCGACAGGAGAGAATCCACCCATCACGAGGGCCGATCGCGACCCAGGGCCGGTTTCCCCATCCTCTCCCGGGCTCACCGATCGCACGCGCCCGACGAGCAAAACACCCAGGCCAATTACAGCACGCGAGGCCATTCAGCCCGTCATGTCTGCAAGGACAGCTCAGCTAGTCCCACTTCCCTGCCTTTTCTCCACAGACTTGCAGACCTTTTCTCTTCAGGCGATTGTCCAATTCCCTTTCGGGACCTCCAGTTGAATCTGCCTCAACCAAACTTTCAGGCAGTCCTTTCCAGATCCTAGCTACTCACTGCAGAAAACGTTTTTCCTCATGTTACCTTTGATTATTTAGCCAAATACTTTAAATCTATGCCCTCCGGTTCTTGACCCTCCCACCATTGGGAACAGTTTCTTCCTATCTACTCTGTCCACCCCCCTCATGATTATGAACACAAATCTCCTCTCAACCTACTCTGCTGCAAGGAGAACACTCGCGGCTTCACCAATCTATCCACGTAATTGAAGTCTCCCATCCACGGAGCCGTTCTCATAATCCTTTTCTGCACCTTCTCCAATACTTTCACACCCTTCCTAAAGTGTGGTGCCCAGAATTGGACACAACACTCCAGCTGAGGCCGAACAACGGCTTTAGGAAGGTTCCTCAAATTGCTTTTGTGCCCTATGCCTCTATTTATAAAGCCCGGGATACCATATACCTTCTTAACTGTTCTTTTAACCTGCCCCGCCACCTTCAACGATTTGTGCACGTATACACTCCTGGGTCTCTCTGCTCCTGCCTTTCCTTGTTCTTCCTACCAAAGGATATCACTTCACGCTTCTCTGCAGCTAGCGCCATCAGGTATGCCACAAACTGGTCAGGTGCAATGCCAAGCTCCATTTTCGCAATGCTATAAACACAATGCCACAAGAATGTCAACTCCTCCACTATTCTACCCTGGAAAATGTAAATGATTAATTTGTGTTGTAGTATAGGTCATTATGTCCTTGCTACCACAACTACAACAACAACTTGCATGTACGATGTTACGACCGACCAGTCCCATGTGAGGTTCCCCCAAATTGCTCAGCTCCCAGGTGAGGAGGGATGACCTGGCTCCCTCCCTTTAATCAACCCCTCCGGTTGGTCGCAAGCAAAGTTAGTTCAAAAAGCATCCCTTCCCTCGTGGATACCTTTTCCCAGCCTAAATGTATTTACGTTTTAAAAGGAGCCAATTTAACCAAGCTGTCTTGAGTCAAAAAATACAGGGCGTTTATTAGGTACTAAAATGCGAGAGAAAATATTAAAAATGCAACAGACATACTCACAGATTAGAAATGAGAAATTGAGTCCAAAAATAAAAGTTGAAAAAGATATACAAATCAGTCCTTTGGCTTGTCCGTGAGGAGTAGGTGGTGAAACGTTGTGGCTGTTAAGTTGGGGTGATTCCGGTGGCGCTGACTTTGGCAGATGAGCAGTTGGTTGAAGCTTCTAGGTTCTGCAGGAAAGGAGTTGCCCTGTTTCCTTTTTGACTGTAGCTTTGCTTCCAGCAATCAGGGAAAGTGTGTCTTTTCTTTACCTGCAAGCGCAGGGATGCCCAGTTGGCGTTCTTCAGCTGTGACCTTCATAGTGCACACGCACCAGAACAGAACACCAGACCATCACACAGAACTAGAGTTGCAGTTGGCTTTTTTAAACCCCTTTCCTTATTCTTCCTGGAAGGGTAAAAAACAAACAAGAACTGGGTGAATTCGATCACCACTGTTTTAGCAGGTATGGTTCTCAGGGGTACAGCCTCTGGGAAGCGGGTAGCCACATCCATGGTGGTTTATTTTGGGTAGATGCCCCACACAGTCCACTAACACCTTGTTGAATGGTTCCCCAAAAGCTAGCATGGGAATCATGGGTGCAGGTCGCTTGCAGGTTGGGGTTTTCCCACAACCTGGCAGATGTGGCCAGTAAAAATGCTGGCTGGTGTGGGCTTGGGTTTTGAGTATACCGACATGCCCAGTCATCGGAATTTCGTGAGCTAGCCGCAATATTTCCCTCTGGTACCTTGGTGGCACCCACTACCTGGTGAATCACTGTCCACTCCTCATTTGCAGGATGGTGAGAGGGTCTCCATTTTCTCATCAGCACCTCATTCTAATGTTGTAGCATTCAGGGACTGCTTCTGCCTCAGCTTCACTATGTCCAGTCTGAGCTAATGTTTGTAACAGTGGGTCAGCTTGCTGGGCTGCTACCAAGGAAGTTCTATTTATTACCTCCTTAGGGTCTTCTAGTCTCCCGAAAAAGGTTTCGGATAACCAGACCTCAGTGGGCTTCTCTGAGACTGCTGGGGGTGCCATTACCTTTGATCCCGCCAGGTCATTAACGAGGAATAGGTCAACCTCATCCACAGGCAAACTGCGGACGAGTCCCATGGACACTGGTCCTGACACAAGGTCGCACTCCAGGTGCACCCGGTATAAGGGGATGGGCATGTACCCTCCCTCAATCCCCTTGGCACTCTCTGGTGGGAGGATCATGCCTTTTCCTAGCAGTAGAGTTTGGCTGGCCCCTGTGTCCCTCAGTATTATTACAGACTCACTTGCCTCATCCTGGGGAAATGTGGCCACCCTTCCTTCAGATACAAAATCTTTGTAACTCTCAAGGGGTTTGTTTAACCTAATTTGCAGACTCAGGGGAGACTCAACGGGGATTCACAGCCGCAGTCAGAGCCACACCTGGTCAGCCATGCTCTCTGACTGACTCCCGTCTTCTGCACAGAGTGGGTATGTGGCCCGAAAAATCCCACTGGTTTCGCCTGTAACCTCCAGCAATTGACCCAGAGGTGCCCTATCTTCCGGCAGGTAAAACACACCGACTTCTTGACCTCTAAGCACCACCCTTTCTGTCCTGAGGAGGGCTCCCAGCATTTCCCTCTCTCCCATGGGTGCTCAGTTTCCTGTCACTCTCACGCCACCCCCCCCCCACCCCCCACCCTCTATTCTTTCCAGGTGGTTGAGGGTTGACCATTGGAGGGTCTCTTCTGGACCAAGGGTTTGTGGATCAGCTCATAATCATCAGCCAGTGTGGCTGCCTGCCCAGCCCCTGTTACCCTCTGTTCCTCCCGGTGTGTTCTTATTGGGAAGGGGTATGGAGTTTTTAAACACCTCAAGGAGAATTATTTCACAGAGGTTTTCAGAAGTAGCTTGTGTTTTAAGTGCCTGCACCCACTAGTCAAAAGCAAGTTGCTTAAGCCTTTCAAATTCCAGGTACGTCTGGTCAAGCTGTTTCCTGGGGGTGTGGAAATTCTGATGGTACACCCCCCGGCACTAACTGGTACACATTCAAAATAGCCCCTTCTGCTGCCTCATAGTCAGTGGCACTTTCCTCAGGCAGGAGGGAGTAAACCTCATGAGCTTTCTCTGAAAGTTCACTCTGCATTAATAGGGACCAATGTTGGACTGGCCACTCCAACTGCTGTGCCAACCACTCGAAAGAGATAAAGAAGACTTCCACTTTTGCTTCATCAAACTTAGGGGTTGAATGAGCGAAGCGGGTTGCCTCAACCCGTAAATCTGTGCCAGCGGTGTTTTCAAGGGACAAGGTAGGATTCCTGCCCCTCAGCTCGAGCTGTTTTAATTTAAACTCCCTTTCCCTCTCTCTGTCCTGAAATTCTCTCTCTTCTCTCTGTGCCGGCTCCTCTTTCTCTCGTTCCCCTTCCTTTTCTCTTTCCTGAAATTCTAATTTCCGCTGCTCCAATTTTAATCTCTCTACCGCTACTCTCTCCGTTTCATCGTCCTCAATTTCCACCTGTCGGCTGCTGGCCGCCCCTTTTAAAATTTCAGGGTTTTCTGGCTTTTGGGTGAAATTCTAATCCCAAGTACCTTGTTAAATCTTTTAACTGTTCGAGGGGCAGAACTTTTTATATCATTAAAAATACCTTCCCCTAATTCTCCTCGAAAAGCACTGGCTTTAAATGTGATCATTTTTTACCCTTTAGCAGTTTTTCACAGTTTTTTAAAAAAATTGGTTTTAGAAGAACAATTCACTTTCCCCGCTCTAATTTGTCTACTTCATCTGTGGGAACAATTCCAGCACCGAGCCCCCAATTTGTTAAGACTGGTCTCCAGGCGTGGTTCCCCCCAATTCATTACAATCCCGAATGAGGAGGGATGAACAGGCCCCCTTCCTTCGTTCAACCTCCTCGGTTGATCGCAACAAGGTTCATTCAAAAAAGATCCCTTCCCTCGTGGATACCTTTTCCCAGTCCAAGTGGGTTCATGTTTTAAAAGGAGCCAATTTAACCAGACTTTCTTGAGTCAAAGAGTGAGTTTATTGGTTATTAAACATGAGGAAAAATAATAAAAACGCAAAAAAACCTACACACAGATTAGAAATGAGAAATTGCTGCAAAAATAAAAGTTAAAAAAGACATACAAACTCTAGTATAGTTGGTCAAATAACCCATATAGGGATTTTCCAGCAAGTGGTCACCTTACAATCTCAGCCAGCTTGTATGTCCTTTTTTAGAAAACACATGTCTTACTTAAACGTTTAATATGTCCATAAATAATCTGGGGATAGAATCCACGGTCATAACTACAGTATAGTGTTCCTTTAATGCAATTAAACCTCCTACAGGCCCTTCACAAATAGACGTAAAAGATAACGGCAAAGACCCTGGGAGGAGAGTTTAGGATTGGGAACCAAAATTTTGGGTGATGAGATGCATTTTGAGAAGATTTTTGAAGACAGTGTTGCAGAAAAGTCAAGGGAGAGAATTCCAGACAATAGAACCAAGGCTGCTGATACTTACAGCTAGCCCATTGACTCAGTATCTCCTGTGACCTCTCCATTCATAGAATCTCAATAAATGACGAGGACACTTCCAATTACTTGCTTATATCCTTCAACACCCACAATCTCTTTTAACCTCATTGGCTTATCCTTGGCCCCCGGGGGGAAAAAACACTTTTTAAGTCTCTTGCAACAGCACTGTGCACCAGCTGCCTAACCTTCTGCCTGTTGAGGTACTCAGCTAGTGCCCCACCTCCACCTTCAATAGTCTCATCCCCAGTCAAACCTTTACCTTTTTTCCTCATGGCCATTCCCTCTAGTATGGTCCTCTTCACTCCCTCAAGTCCAAGGGCTGCAAACCTAAGTGTATTTTGGTGCATTGCTGACTTCACCATCCCTTGTCAGATCTGGCCTGGCTGCATCAATCTCTACTGGCCTCACTACTTTGCCAAAACTGCCAAGCACTTTAGGATCAATAGCAAGGAGGACAAAGATAAGTACTGGCTCCTTAATTCTGCTATCATTACCCCTTTAGACCCTTTGCCCTGCTCATACCATTGGCACCTCTAACAATAGGAGCAAGGAACTCGAGATCTTTATCAACCCCCCATCTCCTCGGCTGCTTTCTCCTCTCTTATTAAAATAAAAAAGACTTGCATTTATATAGCACCTTTCACGAACACCCAACATCCCAAAGCACCTTAAGTCAATGAAGTACTTTTTGCAATGTAGTCATTACTGTAATGCAGGAAACACAGCAGCCATTTTGCATACAGCAAGATCCCACAAGCAGAAATACGATAATGGTCAGATAATTTGATGTTGATTGAGGGGTTAACATTGGTTAGGATGCCAGGAATAACGCCCCTGCTCTTCTTCGAAATAGTGACATGGAATCTTTTACATACACCTGAGAGATCATAAAATCATGAGAAAGAAGAGCAGCAGTAGGCCAGTTGGCCCATCTAGCCAGCTCCACCATTCAATGTGATCATGGCTGATCTGACTGTGGCCTTAACTCCACTATCCTGCCTGTCCCCAATACTCTCATATTTAATTTTAGTGTGGCTTCTTTTTATCACCCAAGATTATTTTAATTTTATTTGTTTATGGGTTGCGGGCAATGTTGGCAAGGCTGCATTTATTGCCCACCTTGACTTACCCTGTGTAGGTGGTTGGTGGGACTTCTTGAACCACTGTAGTCTTTGTGGTGATGATGCTCCCACAATGGTCTTAGTAGGGAATTCCAGACATTTGGCCTTATAAGTTAAAGTGCGGATGCTTGACTTGGAGAGGATGATGGTCCCACAACCTTGCTGCTTTTGTTCCTCTTGGAGATTACAGGGGAAGAAAGTGCCTTTGAAGCAACCTTAGTGTTACAGCGCATTCTGTAGAACGTACATATTGACTGCATTGATTATGGTCCATTTTGGCTTCTAATCAACTACAAACCTTCAGAATATTGAGGGTGAGAGAAGTGTTGATGGTGATAATATTGAATGTCATGGGGAAATGGCTGAGCTTTCTCTTGCTCAAGATTATTATCACTCTGAACTCAATGTGACACAACTGGTGCCTGCCACTTGTCAGTCCAAGTCTGACTGTTATCCAAATGGAGGTTAGTATGGTTTACTTCATAAGAGGACTTGTGAATGAAGTTGAACGATGTGAAATTATCAAAGAGCAGTTCCACTCTTAACCTTATGCTCAAATAGCTGCTGGAATTTCTAAAGCACAACAGTGACATACACTCAAGTATGTAAATGGTTACAAAGGGCTTTGAGATGTCTTGATGTCATGAAAGATGTCATATAAAAGACAAGTCCTTCTTTTTTCAAATAGTGTTGTGCAGAAGCCTCAGTTTAATGTCTCATCCAAAAGGTGGCACCTCTGACAGTGCAGCACTCCCTCAGTACTGCACTGGAGTGTCAACCTTGATCATTGTGCTCAAAACCTTAAGTGGAATTTGACACCACAACCTCTTGACTCATAGGTGAGAGTGCTAACTGAGTCACAGCAGACACAAACCAAGCCCCACCTCTCATCCAACTCTGGCTCTATGACGTCTATTCTCTCTTGTCTATCTCCCTCCATGCCTTCTCCAAACTTGTCTCATCCATGAAACTGAGCTTCTGCTCCCTTTACCCATCCCTGCTATATCCTCTCATTGGTGGTCATGCTTTCAGCTGCCTTGGCCCCTCTTACTCTGGAATTCACTCCCTAAGCGCTTCTCTGACTCTTCACCTGAGGAGGGACTTGGGTAATGGGTGAATTGGATTTAACATGAGACAGGAGAGTTCTGGGCAAGTTGTAGATTGCAGAGGGTGAAGGGTGGGAGATCAGCCAAAAGAGCATTGGAATGGTCAAGTGAGATATCTATAAAAGTTTCAGCAGTGGAGGGGCTGAGGTAGGACAATGTTAAGGAAGTGGAAGTAAAGGGGGGGTTGTAAATAAAATGTGGAGATTAAAACTCAGCTCAAGGTCAGGGGGAACACCAAGATTGTGAATGATCTGGTACAACCTGAAAAAGCAACTGGAAAGAGTCCCGTAGTTGGTGGCAAAGGAGTGGAGGTTATGCTGCAGACTGAAATGGCTTCGGTCATCGTGACGCTGAGCTGGAAGAAGTTGTGAATTGTCCGAGGTTTGCTCTAGCCTTAGATTAATTTATTTTTGTGGATGGGAAATTTCCTCAGGAGATGATGAGAGAGACTTTTGAATCGAGCTGCAAACAGGCTGGTTATCAGAAACCTGCCTGTGTTGCTCACCTGATGTGCTGGTCAGGGGGCCCAGAAGGTGAATATTGCAGTAAGCTACAGGCAGCAAATGGCTGCTCCACTGCAGCTCACCATCCGTTCACGAGCAAATTCAGCTGATACCGGGGCTTAGTCAGAGCATGTACATAAGGGCCAATGAGAGTGGAGGGACAAAGTGTTGAGGATGGAGTGAAATTGTGGGTGTTGGGTGGGGGGTGGGGGCAGTGGGCTTTGCCAACTTTTTGGTGCCCCAAGAGCTTCTCTTGGCCCATCACATATTTTTTTTTAAAGCATATGTTTCCAGAGAGGTCTTCAGTGATGCCTTTAAGAATTGTGGGTTACTTTTCTCATTGCCTGGAGAAGGTGACTGGCATGTGCTGCGCATGCTTTACTCATTTCTCCTCAAGTGGTGCAGTCGGGTTTTCCCAGCAGGCAGAGGCCCTGACTTCCTCATTTAAACAGCTTTCTGCAGGTCCTGAGGCTGGAGTGCTAGGTGCCTATTTACATTGCTGACCAGAGTCTGACCCTGCCAGGCAAATGGATGCACAAGATCCCCACCAGACTTTTATCTCCCAGCCACACGCTTTTCAGGTAAGAAAGGGACATCCGGTGGTTGAAAGTCTCCCCCGACACCCACCCCCCTGCCATGTCAATTGGATAGACACATGAAGAAGACAAGGCATGGTTTGTGGAAGGAACAGATTTGATGGGCTGAATGGCCTTTTATCACAGCACAATTCCATGATCATTCCATTACCTCACTGTAAGCCTTCGCCATTTCAACTAATAAAGTGGATCTCCAAGGACAATGCAAACAACAACGTGTATTTATATAGCGCCTTCAACATAATGGGTGGATCTTTTCATCCCCATCATGGTCAGGACAGGACGGTAAAAAGCCCCTTGCCCTTAAAGGTAAATCAAGGAAAAGGTAAAGCTCCAGATGGTCCTTCTAACCTTCTATCTGCAACATCACAGCCTGGGCAGTTGCATGCCATTTCCATGGTCAAGAAAGGCCAAGTTCCATGTCCTCCTGCGCCTTTTCCCCTGTCACGACACCACTGATATTCTGTAGGTAAGGGCTCAGCTCTCCTATGTACACTGCTGACATGTCTCTCAGCCCCTTTGGCTGTCTTCATGCAAATAGGCCATTTTGTATTGCAATGGTCTTTGCCTCTCTGCCTCTCTTTCCTCCTTTAAAATACTCCTTAAAACCAAAATGTTTGAGCAAGCTTCTGGTCACCTGTCCTAATATCACTGTAGGTGCCTCAGTGCCATAATGCTTCTGGAAAGCACCTTGGGGCATTTTATTGGGCAGAATGTTACACCGGAAGGATTTTACAATCCTGTTCAAAAGTCCATTGACTTTGGCAGGACCGTAATGTGTGAACATACGAATTAGGAGCAGGAGTAGGCCTCTCAGCCCCTCGAGCCTGCTCCTCCATTCAATAAGATCATGGCTGGTCTGACGATAACCTCAGCCCCACATTCCTGCCTACCCCCTTTATCCATTCACGCCCTTGTTAATCAAGAACCTATCTAGCTCTGCCTTAAAAATATTCAAAGACTCTGCTTCCACCACCTTTTGAGGAAGAGAGTTCCAAAGACTCACGACCCTCTGAACATTAGTTCTAGATTCTCCCACAAGAGAAAACATCCTCTCCACATCCACCCTGTCAAGACTCCTTAGGATTGTAAAGTCCCACTGGCGCTTTACAGAGGCAGCTTGCTGACTGCGACACCCTGTCTGTGATGACCTTTGCAGACATCCTCTGGAGGGCCAAGAACAGGAGGTCTCCAGCCTGCTTTTGGGATCCTGCTGTGTGGCAGTGGCGCCCTCCTCGGCCTGTGGAGCTGGAGCAGCTGAGGTCACAGGAAGAAGGGAATCGGATGGACCAGGCAATCCCGGAGTCACCTGGATGGATGGCCCTGGGACGTGCACCTGCTGATCATCCTCCCTATGGGTACCCGAGGACCCCAGGCTGACTCCATGAGGAGAAGGGGTGACTGGAGTGAGATTGAGTTGCCCTGAACCCCTCTTGCGTACACACTGTTGGAGGCCAACTGTGGCATCAGCAATGGAATTGAGCCCACGTAGCAGTGCAGGGGCAATGTCCTGGACCAAGGTCTCCATGGCAGTCGCCATCCTACCAGTGTTGACCTCGGTGCATTGGCATGCCAGCACTATCACCTCAGCCTGAAGGTGGACGGACTCCTCCATCATGCCTTGCAATCTGAGGAGTGCAGCGGACATCCCTTCCTGCAGCTCCAGCAACATTGACATGACCAAGTCCAGAGACTCATCATCTGACTCGGACTCAGCAAATGTCTGGCCTCCAGCAGTCGTCTGAGTGCCAGACACCTGGGAAGTCCCTGCTGCCACGTGCTGTGGATCAGACAGTGATGTGCTCACTAGATTGTTACCCCAAGGCTACTCCAAAGCTAGGTCCCACCGAGGTGTGTGTCTCTGTGCTGGTGGAGGGTGTGGGTGAGCGCTGGGACAGGACTTCAAGGTGGGTGCCTCCAGATTCCTTTTCAGAGGTTTCTTCAGGGCTTGATTGGAGGCCCTGGGTCATGGAGCCTGTCGGCTGTTTCCCAGTTGTGCCTGTGAAAGCAAGGAGAGATAATTAGTGCCTGGCAGTGGCCTGTGAGACAGGACACATCACTCACAGCATGACTGTCTGATGGAAGTTGGATCCTCACTTGGTAGAGCACCATCAGCCTCACCATCAGCACAGGAACAATCCAGATCCTCGCCAGCCAGCTGGATGAATCTGTTTTCAAAGTCCGTGAGGACCTTGATTTCAGGCATTCCTCCACCAGTCTGCGGCCTCTCCCTTTTGTTGTGTGCCAGCTTGTCCTGCATGAATAGAAATAAAGAGAGTGTAAGCAGGATGTCTGACAGGCCAGATGATAAGTATGCCTGGCATGTGCAGGTGGTGAGTGGTCCCATGGACGGGATGAGGACAATGAAGGTGTGTGTTAGAGAGTGAATGGTGATGTCCCTTGAAGTGGCAGTGAGTGCGGGCCCTGTGTGTGTGTGATGGGTTTGTGAGTGTGTGAGTTGAGAGCGATGAGAAGAGTGACTTACCCTGGTGGAACAGGGGAGATCATTCATCCTCTTGCGACACTGGGTGACTGTCCCCTTTTGAAGGGTGTTGGGGCTGACCCACCACTGCCACCAAGCCAGGTTGGTGAGGTTGCTGCCTACCTGCAGCCAGAACTTCCACTCCATCCAAAAGGCACTCAATGAACCTGGGGGCTGCCGTCTTCTTGCCTTTCTGGTCATGACTTCTCTGCAGCTGTCGTGGGCTGGAAGCGCTGAGAGGTGTGCGCATGGTTGGACTTTAAATATGGTGCCCGGCGTGAGGAAGTGGTGACGTGATGACATGGCGGGTGAATGAGACCCTGCCCACCATGGAAACGGCGTGTTTCCCGGGAATGCATAATTAACGTTTGGGACGAAACGGCGTGAAAACCCACCAACGCGGCCGCCGAGTAAAACATTATTTTACCCGCCCGCTACCACACTTAGTGCAAATCTGGGACAATTCCGCCCAGCGTGTGGCAGATACAATGGGCCGGGTGTTTTCATGGGCTTCGGGACCCTGAAGTCAGGACCAAATAGGGGCCCCAATCCACACTTGCTGAGAGTGAGACTGGCTCAGCAATCTACCCAGAGGCGTCCTCCGAATTGGTCACCTTGAAGGTCAATGTCCTAAAGAGGGCAGCAAGGCCTCCGACGCTGCCAGCAGGAGGCGCCAGCGGACAGGTAGAATTTAAATTAACCTTTCAGTGGGGGGGAGGGTGGGGGGGTTGGGGGGGGTGGGGTAGCAGGTAGGTTCTTCAGGGTGGAGGGAAAACGCCTCCTGCTGGCTGCTCCCCCCTCCTTGGTGCCTGGAGCTCCCAACTCTGATACCCACTGCGGTGCGAAAGCCGCTTCCATAGAGCTGGTGGCCTGCGCCCACGGTAGCAAGAGGGTGGTATTGCTGCAAATTTGCCCGTAACTGGGGCTTTAATGGTGTAACATCGGCTGCTTTTACACCTCCGCCTCCCAGCCCATCGCAACGTGCTGTGAAAAATTCAACCCAATGTCACTTGGATTCAGTCTAATTTCAGGCTTAATGTTGCCACTATTTCCAGATGCAAAACCCAAACGAGCGGTGGATGGAGGCTTGAGTTCTGATGCTCCTTTTGTCAACATTAAACATCCATTGAAAATGTCAATAACTAGTGAGTCTACTGCCTGAGACACAGAAATGCGAGGGGGAGGGGGAGGGAGGGAGGTGGGGGTAATGGGGAAAGAGTAGAGACATGCTTGTAGCTATGTGCAGGAGTGTAGCTAGGCTATAAAGTGCAGCTTAAGTCTAAAGAGTGCCTGGGGTCTCTTATCTGTTTATCAGCAATAAATCTGCCTTTTGATAAGATAATTATCTTCTCCTTGAACACAACTACTACACAGCACCGTCTGGAATGTTTTACTTGGAAACAGTCCACAGAACCAGAAGATTGTACTATAAAAGTTTACCCATGGGTGTGGTGCTGCAGACAAGCATTTTTTGAAGGCAATTAACCTTCTTGAACATCATGTGACACTCAGGAATATCAATTTGTGGTTTTATATCATGCTTTTTCTTTAAAAATAGTGCAGGAGATCTGTTCAGGGAGACCTGTGATCAATCCTAGTATTGTCCTCTCTGTACAGTATAGGCCCACATCAAGCAGTGTTTTTAAAAACAATTGCAATTGGAAAGGACAGTTTTCCAACTTACACTGGATTACAGTGCCAAGAATGAGTGACTGAAGCTACTCCTTATTCATCACTAGAGTAGCAAAGCCCCTAGTGGCCAGAGCACAAACCTTTTATTATCTATTCTTTCATGGGATGTGGGTGTCGCTGGCAAGGCCAGCATTTGTTGCCCATCCCTAATTGCCCTTGAACTGAGTGGCTTGCTCAGCCATTTCAGGGGGCAGTTAAGAGGCAAGCACATTGCTGTGGACCTGGACTGACATGGAGGCCAGACCAGGTAAGGATGGCAGATTTCCATCCCGAAAGGGCATTAGTGAACCAGATGGGTTTTTACAACAATTGTCAATAGTTACATGGTCACCATAACTGAGACTAGATTTTAATTCCAGAATTATTAATTGAATTTAAATTCCACCAGCTGCTGTGGTGGGATTTGAACCCATGTCCCCAGGGCATTAGCCTGGGCCTCTGGTTTATTTGTCCAGTGAGATTATCATCACAACACCATCTCCCTGTTTTGAACGACCTACATGTTGAAAAATATTCATCTCTGAAAGATACTTTTTCCCTTCTGCATGCATGTGATAACAAAGCTGAGAGCTGGTCATACCAAGACTTCCTCTACCCAGCAACACATTGGTACTGGTTAGGGTCAAGCTCCTCAGTGCACACTCGGTCACATTTAATTTTGAACCACCAGTCCTTAAGCTATCAATGTGCAGCACCGCCGTCCCCCATATCCTTCACTTCACAAGATGAGGATGGTCATTCAACCCTTCTTATTGTAACGCCAGAACATTCTAATGCCACCCCAGCACCCACCCTCACCATTGTAGCATCAAGTTGTTTCTTAAATGGTGCCAGCTGCTTTGCCCCCCTTCCCATGTCTGGAAACTTATTTCACTAATCGATCACTCATGTGTGAAAAATAATTTCCTTTTATCAGTCCTAAAATGACTGTTTATTAGTTTGAACCCCTCGTTCCATTCTTGCAGCTTAATTTAGTATAGTTTTCCAGGTTAATCTTTTCTATACCCCTATCATATATACCTCTACTGTATAAGAAGCCTGGGTTTCTCCAATCTGACCTCATTTCTCTGACCCCCTGGCATGGGAATCAGTCTCGTGTTTTCTCCACACTGCCTCCAACATTTGAATGTTGCTCCTTTCTCAGAGACCAGAATTGGGTGCAGTATTTAAGGTGCAGTCTGACCAGAACACTATAAACATTGATCATTACCTGCCTAATTTATATGCTACTAATCATCTTTTACCATTTAAGGAAATACGAGTCCCGTATATCGTATATTAATAAAACTATTCCACCTCTAACTTTTACAAATTTATCAACCCAGAAGAAAAATGTTTCAAACAGATTTCATTGCTGCAGAGGTGCGATTTTCCTCTCAATTATGTCAAATTGGGAGATTTTACCGGTAGGTGAAGGAAATCCTTCACAAATCAGTAAAACAAAATGGTTAATAAGTAGGTGGTTGTCACTAGGAAACACCACATCAGCAGATATAAACTTTGAGGTGTGCAGTCTACAGTCAGGTCCTGGAATTGATTGATCTCTTTGCCAATTCATTTATAAGGAATATTGAGAGAATGTGTACAGCACCAGTACTCCTGAGACAAGAGATGAAAAGAGAGGCTGGACTTAAGATTCAGACTCTTAATATGATCTGAGTTTCTAGAGTCAAGTGACATTTCTTAACAGTGCAGTCAGATTTACAGATAGACCAAACATTCGTCTAAAGATTAGGCAGCGATGTTAAGGTTCCCTAATTGCTTGTGTATTGAGAAAATAATATACATATTAGTCAAGGCCCCAAGGCATTAAGACAGAATATTTCTGCTGTAAGCTACTTATAGAGAAATCATAATCATGCTTATAAAAAATGTTTGCAATGCAGCGATCAATGGTGAACAGTGAAAATCTTCCTCCTACATAAGTCAAGTTGAGTCACACCTGCCTCTGCTTATTGTTTGAATGGAATAAAGCAATGATGGCCCACCTATCACTTTCACATATACTCTGTAATCATTTTGCATGATATTTCCTCAGCTTAAATCTTCTGTCCCTCATACAAAGTGTCTGGAACTCTTACAGTGCCCAACAGTTGCACACAGCCTACTAAAGCACATAATAACAGGCAACGTACAATATAATTTGTTTTACGTGAAACACTTTTGAACATTTCTGAGAGATATGTTACATAAATGCAAGTTGATTCTTCCTCTTTCTTGAACAGCCTTCCACCACTGATTGTCCATCAAGCCTTTAAGCAAGAAGAGCCGAATCAGGAGATGTTGTACAATATCAGGCCAGTTCCCCTTAAACAAGTTGATTGCTGATCCCAAGAACTAAGACCCAAACTTCTAACGCACGCCCCGTTTTTATCCCACAGAGGCCAGGTCTCACTTGTGCATTTTCCAAGTTGCTGGGTTAGACAACAGAAGTTTCCTACTTAGTCACTTAGTGATCTGAACACAACCGTGGAACCAAACCTATAGGTCAGAGCAGTCTATTCTGAGCATCAATTGTTTGCTTTCTCTCATTTTGACCACTTGATGAGAGATGGGAAGCACACGGGAGGCAATTTTAACTTTGTGGGGTAATGCAAAACAGGTAATAATGAATTGCCAGCTCATTTTACACCTCTCCTGATTTTTATGTTTGTTTGTTGACTTCAATTAGAAGAAAAGTTGAGGCCACCGATGCACCATAGACTGTTTTACATCATTGAATAATCAAATTTACCCTCATTCAGCATTCCCTGTGTGCAGCAATTGGGAATGTGCCATGCAGGGAACAAAGAGTCTGTGCACAAGCAGCGGTCACTTTAACATTCACACATGTGCAGCTATATGGCAATCTTAAAGAGACTGCGTAATGCCATGTACAGCAAAGAGAAATTAGAGGGCACATTTTCCCCATTACTGGCGCTTGTTTCTTTCAGGATGGGTTAATCAAACCATGTTTACCCACCTTGTCCATTGTCCATAATCTCAAGGAGGAGTTGTTATCTCTCTGCATACTGATTATTTCATATAAAAGAATATTCCTGAATGGGCTTTTCACAGAATTCAAAGTTCTATGATCCACATGGTCCCTAGGCAGCTTGTTGATGCCACCTCGTCACTGAGTTATTAATGGGGTTTCTTCCTGTGTAAATAGTTTCAAAAACGGCTACCACCCAAACAACCTGCATCCCTCTTTACAGAGATCTTTGAGACAAAGAACCTATTGTATCCCTGAGAAACAATCAAATACTTCACATAGAATGAATGATACTTACCTATTACTATTATTATGTAAGTTGACATGGCAAACATTTTATAAAAAGCAAAATGCCAGAAACTGAATGAGATGTGACTATTTAGTTGTTTTTGGTCGCTTTGGTTGAGAGAGGAATGTTGGGCGGGACACCAGAGCTCCTGGTCTTCTTCTAATAGTTGCCATGGAATCTTTAACATCCACCCAAGCCAGCAACAGGGCCTTGATTTAGTGAGTCACCTAAAGAACAACATTCACTCAGAACTGTAGTAACTTGTCAGCCTTTAGACTATCTGGTTTTGTCCTGCAGTGGGGCTTGAAGTCACACCCTTCAGGGGCAATAATGCTCACTTTTACATTATTCTTGAATAGCTGGTTCTGTTAACTGTGACCTCTAGTTGTTAGGGTGAAGGAGTGGTTGGAACTTACTTCTGTGTCTTTTGCTCCTGACTCCCTGGAGTAAGCTAACCTTATACCACCTTCTGCTTTACTGTTGCTCAGCCCAAATCTGAACATGGGGGTGTACTTGTTGAGTCTGTACCCTTCACTGTCAATTAGTCCCTCCATTGTAATTAGACAGAGCAGAACATCTCTGCGGAGAGAGCTACAGGCTGGCACAAGAGGCAATGTGGGAGGATGACCTCCTCTCCATTATAGAACATCATCCTGGTTAGTTCCTCCTCAAGTCAAATCTGGCAACCTTTGAATGCTCCTCACAATCAAGAACACTTCACGATTCAAGAATGCACAACTGTCAACCTATTCATTTTAATAGGATATGCTCCCACAAATAGCTTGTGAACAAAATATATACTATTCTCAAACTGAATAGCCTAAGTATTGTTAAAAAATACTGTAATAAAATCTTTAAAAACAAGCTGTCTGTAAATGTGCTTCCTGTGATGACTCACCCTGTAGGATTATTCAGATCTGATCATCCAATGAAAGTCTGAATGGCTACATAGCCAATCAAATGGAGAGTAGCAAGATTATATCATTCGATTGGACGCTATATTTTAAATCTGATAGGGTTCCTCTACTGTCAGGATTTTGAACTGAAGTTTAGCCAGGGTCTTGCATTGATCCACACTTCATGTTGGAAGGGAAACAAATACAAAGATCCTTGGGCTTCGGATTGTACAGATGGACCCCTGGGATGAAATCATTTCTTCCTCATTAAATAGACTTTGATACAAAGTTAAGAATTAAACAGAAGTGCAGAACTTTTAACAAAGTGATGGCGAGTGTGGATTCAAGGGCCCCACAACAGTCTTGCTCAGCAGTTTGATTTTCCCGAACTGTCATGCCCTTCTCCATTCTCCTCTTTCTTTTTACAATGAATATTGAAAGTTAGGTATTGTCCCTTCACAAGCATCTCTAGCAAGTACTTAAGGCTAACAATTACTTTCTTGCCCTTCCTTCCCCTTTGAGAAACAGAATGCATTTGATTTATTCATAGTTTTATTTTCAACCAGCCCTGTAATCTAATAACTCATCGTGCAGAAAACTGCCAGAGGAGCTGCAACTAGTGGAACTTTTGCTACATTTACACAACATAAGAAAACACATGCCCAGAAAAGGGCCATTCAGTCCATCAATAGCATTCCTGTCACAGGCCACCATCATAGTTTCTACCCAATCCAACTCATTAGCTCGCCTGAGGAACGTGACTCGCCACAAGGAAAAATTCTATGAAGATAAAATGTCTCCCTGACCCTCCAGAACTTCCAGGCATTAGACTAACCTGATAAACAACATTAGTCAACCCTGACCTGTCGCGTTCCACAGTCCCAACAGCCTGTTTCACAAAACATAACATTGGCTAATACTGTACACTGGAAAACGTGTATCTATATATTTTATCTGCAAACCATCTAAGCGTCCAAATATTGTTTAAACATTGTAAAAGTGACCTACATTTTCTACATTCCACAGGTTTAGTGACACAAATCTAGAGTCATACATCTTACCTTTTATTTATCCAGAATCTACAGTGTCCAACGATTGCTATATGGAGTGAAACCCAGAGCAGAGACTGTCTTCTAAACTTGTCACATGTCAGTCACAAAGATTTCAAGACCTTGCCAGTGTAGAATCAATAAAAAAAGTTTAAAGGTGTAATCACCTGGTTAACAAATAACAGCAACATCTACTCATTACCTCATGCAAGCACAATATTAATCATTTGTAATTGCCCATTTCTGCTTCCCTTGTCTGCACAACTGCTGGGCTGCATTAATCTGGAGGCATCTTTGTTTTGTTTAAAATAGTTTTTTTTTATTTCTATCCTCTCCAGTAGGTTCACCCTTCACCGTGCATGCACCATCTATGCAGTGCCACCTTTTAGATGGGTAGTGAAGGAAGTCTTTCAGCAGGTGGATCATAGACTTTGTCTTGTGAACTATCAGGCTGTGAGGAAACCACAGTCAAAGTATTATGCTATTGTGTATCCTTGTTTTATTTACCCATTTCTCTCCTCTTCTGCCCTGAATTCATGTTGGGGTACTGACTCTCCAATGCAAGGGACCCTCTGATACCTCACCTGTGGCTATTCTTCATGTGAGAGCCTAGTAAGTCTCAAAGGGGACATTTTTTTGTTCATTGATGGAATGTAGGCATTGCTGGCTAGGCTAGCATTTATTGCCCATCCTTAATTGCCCTTTAGAAGGCGGCGATGAGCTGCCTTCTTGAACTGCTGCCGTCCATGTGGTGTAGGTGCACCCACAGTGTTGCTAGGGAGGGAGTTCCAGGATTTTGACCCAGCGACAGTGAAGGAAAGGAAATATATTTCCAAGTCAGTGTGGTGAGTGGTTTGGAGGGGGGACTTGCAGCTGATGGCATTCCCATGTTTCTGCTGCCCTTGTCCTTCTAGATGGTAGTTGTCATGGGTTTGGAAGATGCTGTCTAAGGAGCCATCAGAGCCAAATCTAATTTCGCCCCATGTATTCAGACCTTCCAAAACAGGCCACTTCCATTTCAATATTTTACAAGCTGGGATGATGCTAAATTTAAGCACTTTTTATCTATTCCAGATATTTATATAGAACTCATGACCTGGATATCAATAAGCCCAGCCTGCTAAAATGAAAACCATTCCTCCATCCTGGCTAGAGTGATTCCATGTGAAATAACTTTGGACCAATGTGAACTCAGCTCCTAATCAGCACCGCCGTATAATACAAAAGGGCACATAATGCAGCACTGATAGCCTGCCTCGCTTAGAGAACCCTGCACTGTTGCAGATCTTGCCGAATTCAACAACAGGGCACAAGAATATGTCCAGTTCTGGCTGGGCCATGTATAGACTGCTCGTGGACACGATAAGAAGAAGCTTAGAGAAAGCACAAGAACAGCTAAAGGCAAATAGAGGAGTTCCTGTTTGTGCAGCAGGAGAGGCCCTTCTAAACACAAAGCATTTTCAGCTACGGTTCAGATGGTAACACTGTTGTCTCTGAGAGTCACCAGGTTCTGGGTTCAAGCCCCCAATCCAGGGCTTGAGCACAAAAGCCAAGGTTGTCATTGCAGTGTAGAACTGAGGGAGTACTGCACTTTTGGAGGTGCCATCTTTCGGATGAGACATTAAAGTGAAATCCCATTTGCCTGTTCAGGTGGATTTAAAAGATCCTACGGCACCATTTCAAACAATAGGAGCGGAGTTTCTCCCCGGTGTCCTGGCCAATATTTATTGCTCAGCCAACATCACAAAAACAGATTATCTGGCCATTATCGCATTACTGTTTATTGGAATTTGCTGAATGCAACTTAGCTGCCACGTTTCCTACATTATAATAGTGACTACATTTCAGAGGTACTTCATTGGCTGCAAAGTGCTTTGGGACACTGGACATTGTTAAAAAAGCTCTATATAAATGTAAGTCTTTTTATTTCATTCTGTATCTTGCTATCCTCTGAATGCTCGATACCGACACCGGATGCCACACTCCTCATTTTCAGATGCACCAAAATGAAAACAAATTACATGTAGAGATCAATGAATTACTTAAGGATGTTAAGCGTGGTATCAAATTGAAAGAAAAGGTGTACAATTCCGCAAAGATTAGTAGGCCAGAAAATTGGGAAAATTTTAGAAATTGGCAAACGGCGGAGAAATTAAGAGTATGAAAGAAAACTAGCAAGAAATACAAAAACAGGCAGCAAAAGCTTCTACAAGTATATACAAAGGAAATGAATAACAATAGTGAGCGTTGATCCCTTAGAGGATGAGACTGGGGAATTAATGATGCAAAACAAGGAAATGGCAGAGATTTTGAACAAGTATTTTGCATCACAGTAGAAGACATGCAAAGCATCCCAAGAATAATAGAAAATCGGGGGGGATAAAGGGACTGAGGAGTTTAAAATAATCAAGACCACTAGACAAAAAATACTGGAAGAACTAATGGACTAAAGGCTGAGAGGTCCCCTGGACCTGATGGTTTGCATCCTACAGTCTTATAAAAACTGGCTGCAAAGAAAGTGGATGCATTGGTTGTAATTTTCCAAAATTCCTAGATGCATGAAAGGTCCCAGCAAATTGGAAAACAGCAAATTTAACAACTCTGTTGTTATGGCAGTGGATCACAGCGCTGAATTATGTATAGGCGTATTGAACTTTTCAAGGGAGACGTGTTTTTTTAAAAAAGGACATACAAGCAAAAGCTGGCTGAGGATGTAAAATGGTTACTTTCTGGAAAATTCCAATGTGGATTATACTCGACCAACTAGTCTAGAGAGACCCTAGGATGTCACACCTAAAAAGGCATTAAGGCCTACTTCAGACAGGGACACTTGAAAGGAAGAGATGCCATGCAAAAGTCTGAACTTTAATCTCCTGTGGTTGCGGAGGCAATGGAGACTGATTACCACATCTCAGCAGAAACCATCTCCTGTTGAGTTATATCTCAGAATATGGAAATATTGTGAGTTGAAAGAAAGCAGGTTCTGGGTGGAGGGCATGTCTGTTTTTTTCCCTTCCAGGGACAGGAAAATAGGTTAGAAAGCCAGCTGCAAACTGATCTGTGTGCTCTAGTTCTGGAGTGCCAGTGTGGGTTGTGAGAATCACAGCAGAAGAACATTAATTAGGTGTGCCTGCAATGCAGGTAAAAGTCTCTCTCTCCTCCCCTGCTCTCTCCTTCTCTTTCTCTCTCTAGCGGGAGGCAAGTCGGCAAAGTCACAATCAAAAAGGAAACAGGACAGCACCTTCAGCTAACCTGCAGAACTGAGTGTCTCCAAACCAACTGCTCAACTGCTAAAGTCAGCTCAACCGGAATAACCCAACTTAACAGCCACAACATTTCACCATCCATGCCTCATGGACAAGCCAAAGATTGATTTGTATATCTTTTTTAACTTTTATTTTTGGACTCAGCTTCTCAATTCTGACCTGTGCTTATGTGTATTGCATTTTTATTCTTTTTTCTTGGGTTTTTAGTAACTAATAGAACCATAGAAAAGCTATGGTGCAGAAAGAGGCCATTCAGCCCATCGTGTCTGCGCCGGCCATAAAATTACTCTTTCTTTGACTCAAGAAAGCTTGGTTCAATTGGCTCCTTCTAAAACATAAATGCATTTGGACTGGGAGAAGGTATCCACAAGGGAAGGGAGTCCTTTTAAATTAACCTTGTTGTGATCAACCAAGGCAGGGGTTGAATAACGGGGTTTGGGGGGTGGGGGGGTGGGGTGGCCAACTCATTCCTCCTTACCCAGGAGCGTAACAAAATTGGGGTACTGTTTGGGAAGGTAACAATTTGGGGTATCTTGTCTGGGATCATAACAAATTGGGGGACCTCACCTATGGACTGGTCATAACACTATTCAGGAAAGGAGGGAGACGGAAAACAGGAAACTATAGGTCAGTTAGTCTAACATCTATCATTGAGAAAATGATGGAACCCATTATTAAGGAGGACATTTAGAAAATTAGAATTCAATCAAACGGAGTCAACATGGAAGGGAAGCTGTGTTTGACAAATTTATTAGAGTTCTTTGAGGATGTAACAAGCAGGGTGGGTAAAGGGGAACGAGTAGATGTGGTGTATTTGGGTTTCTAAAAAGCATTCAATAAAGGTGCCCCTAAAAGTTTACTGCACAAGATAAAAGCTCATGGCACTGGAGGTGGTATAATGGTATGGATAGAGACAGGGGCGGATATGCAATGAGACAGGGGGCCCCAAAATGAATGAGTTTCAAAACACGCTAACTGGGTGCGCAAACTGATGCTGCATTTACAAAGTTAAAAAGGGAAGCGACGGGTAAAAGAATTATTTTTGGGACTGAGTCCCATGTGTGATGGGAATGACAGGCACCCAGGATGGTCCCAGCAACACCTCTGCCTCTGATCAGCTACAAAAACATCCCGAAGAAAACACCTTTCACATGCACTCGCTTTACTGACAAATGATCATACGCAAAGCAGGTAAGTCTCAGTCTCTTTCAAACCTTCACAAAGTAAATAAGACTCCACTATTCCACCAGGAAAGCGATGTTTAGAAAAGTAAGTTTGAAAGGAGATTGAAATGTTCAGAAATGATATTACCAGATAGCTAGGAGTTGCTCCTTTTCCAAACAGGTTGCCACAGCAATTATATTTCCCCTTTTTTTGATAAATCCCTCTCCTCCCACATACACTCCCTCTCTGATACAAGGCATGCCACTTGCTAACAAGCCTAGGCAGACCACTAGGGGCACACGGTGAGTCAATTCACTTTACCCAACAATAGTGAAGTCTGTCCGCTCCCCTCAGCCCATGATCACCAATACAAGTAGCAGGATGGTGAGTGGCTTGGAGGGAAACTTGCAGTTGGCTCAGTGGTTCTTTGAATGAATAGCCAGGGCCACAGGTTTAAGGTGTCAGTGACAGCTCTGGTGCTAGCAGTCTAGCCTCTGGGTTAGATGATTGTGGGTTCAAGTCCCACTCCTGTCCAGGCAGACACACCAGGGAAGTGTTGACCTATCAGAGATGCCGCCTTTGGATGTATAAGATCCCATGAGGGTATTCTGAAGAAGAGCAGGTGAGTTACCTTTCATACCCTGGCCAATATTTATCCCTCAATCAACATCGCACAAAACGGATCCTGGTCATTATCACATTGTTTGTGGGAGCTTACTGGGTACAAACTGGCTGTGGAGTTTCCCACATTCCCACTTCAAAAATATTTCATTGGCTGCACAGCTTTGGGACTTCAGATGGTCGTGACAGGTGCTATATAATTGCAAGTCTCTAAATTTTGGTATGGCTATGAGGTGGTTTTAAAAGTACCAGCCCACCATGCTAGGACAGGAGGAATTGTAGTCCACACATGCACGTTTATGGCTAGCTTCTTACCTCAATAATGACAAGTTAGACTCAATGACAGGAAATAGATAGAGACAGATCTGCCTGATACTGCTCTAGGCTACACCCTATCAGCTGGTTTCATTGTCACACCTTCAGAATCATTCCTTGGCTCTCACTCCAGACAACATGTCCGGCGCAGAGAGACATCAGAAACTAGATTGCAAAATGGACCATGGGTGGATGTTGCAGGGAAGATGCTGGGCAGTCCCAGAACCTCACTCCACACATTCCCATTCTCTGTTAATTAATCAGCAAGCTTTGACGGGGAGAGGAATTTCAGGAAAACCTCGGCCAGTTTGGTCAGAGGTTGAGACGTAGACCTCGAGCCGTGTTTTAATTTAAATGATTGTAACGTAGGCCGACCTGAAACCACAACAGCAGCTCTTGCTCTTCCACCGAACGTCACTATTATGAGATTTTCCAGTGAGTGATGAGATCTCAGTAAAGTGCAATGTTTCTCGGTTTCCTAGGTAACAGATGAGCTGTCAGTGCTATTTTGCCTCAGTGAACTGTTGGCACTGGAGCAGGGTCCAGTCTGCTGTCTCTCAACAAAATTATACTAAAAAGCTGACATATCGATGTTCCAGTAGACATCTAGTCAGCTTCCCTCTCCTACCTGCAGACACCCTCCCCCCTCCCCCTCTCTCTCTCCCCCTCTCTCTCTCTACGTATCATCTGTCCTTGGTTTTTGGCTTTTCTCATCAGCAAGTCCCATGTTTGCTCATCTTGTGTTGCAATACTTACCATCTTTACCATCGTTCAGACAACAGATAAGCTTGGATTTCAGCAAGGCAATTATTCATACAGGCATGTTTTTACAAGTGAAGAAGCACTGATCAGTGTATTTTCTTGGCTTCACCCTTCAGGTCCTGGGTCAGGGTGGGGGGGGGGGTGGTGTGTGGGGGTGCCAAAAATGAAGCTGAGCACAGGGCCCACTAACTGTAAATCGCCACTGGATAGAGGTTTGCCTAACTAACAGCAAATGGATAAATGGATCATTTTCAGGATGGCAAGCAGTAACTAGTAGAGTGCCACAAGGATCGGTGCTGGGGCCTCATCTATCTACGATCTAAAACTTGGATGAAGAGACTGATTGCATTATAGCCAAATTCGCTGATGATACAAAGATTGGAAGGAAAGCAAGTTGTGAGGAGGATAGAAAGAGTCTGCAAAGGAATAAAGATAGGTTAAATGAATGGGCAAACATTTGGCTGATGGAGTATAATGTGGGAAAATGTAAGGTTGTCCACTTGGCAGGAAGAATAGAAATCAGAATATTATTTAAATGGGGCGACACTGTAGAAGGCTGCAGTGCAGAGGGATCTGGGCGTTCTTTTACATGAGAGGGATCTGGGTGTCCTTTTAAATAATCACAAAAAGTAAACATGCAGCTATAGCAAGTAATTAGGAAGGCGATGGAATGTTGGCAGTTATTGCAAGAGGATGGAGTATAGAAGTAGGGAAGATTTGCTACAACTGTACAGGGCATTGGTGAGATTGTACCTAGAGAACTATGTACAGTTTTGGTCTCCTTACTTAAAGGATATACCTGCATTGGAAGCAGTTCAGAGAAGGTTCACTAGGCTGATTCCTGGGTTGAAGGTGATGTATGATGAGGAAAGATTGCGCAGGTTGGGTCTATACTCATTAGAGTTTAAAGAATGAGAAGTGATCTCATTGAAATAACTAAGATTTTGAGGGGGCTTCACAGGGTAGATGCTGAGAGGATGTTTCCTCATTTCTGGGGGAATCTAGAACTAGGGAACACAGATTCAAAATATGGGGTCATCAATTTAAATGGAGATGAAGAGGGATTTCTTCTCTGTGCATTGTTAGTCTTTGGACTTGTCTTCCACAGAGAGCAGCAGAGGCTGGGCAGTTGAATCAAGGCTGAGTTAGACCAAGTTTTGATTGAGAAGGGAGTGAAGAGTATTGGGGACAATAGGAAAGTGAAGCTATGGGCAGAGTCAGGTCAGCCATGATCTTGTCGAATGGGGAAAGCAGGCCCAAAGGGCCAAATGACCTACACCTGCTCCTGTTTCTTAGGATCTTATTTTCATATATTTATGGTTATTAAGCTGTCAGCAATCAGTGTTGAAATTATTGCTGAGGTCACTACATTTTGTTGTGATTTCAGCTTTCTTGATGCTGCACCAGTTGCCTCTAATGACAGTGTGAATAAACAGCTCCCAGGTACATGTCAAGGTGTTGCTGTTCCCTTTTAAGACACAATTATATTGTTGTAAAAGGTTCGTGTGAGAGTGATGCTCAATCAAGTGGATGCTTGAAACCTGCTTGCACACTTCTCCCTTATTTACCTTATTTTCTGATACTGCTCCAATCAAAGTACATTGGGGAGTGGACGCCCACCATTCCCATGGCTAAGGGAGAGGAAATTGTATTCAGACTGTTTATTTGAGAATGGAGTACTCAACAACACCTAGCAAGACCCACCAAATTGTAGGTCTCCAATGCTGTTGGGTTCCTTACGTTAAACATTTTGAGTGTTGCATGCAATTATGGTCACCATATTATAAATGGGATGAAGGGGAACTGGAGTAGGTGCAGAGAAGGCTTGCAAGGATACCAGAAATGTGTGGTTACACATATAGGAAAGGGTTGATAGGCTGGGTCTCTTTTCTCTTGAATAAAGAGGGCTGAGGGATGACCTAATAGATGCCTTTAAAATTATGAAAGGCTTTGATGGATACAGAGAGATTGTTTTCACTTGTGGGGAATAGTATAACTAAAAGCCATCAATATAAGATGGTTACCAAGAAATCCAAAAGGGAATTCAGAAGAAACATTTTTACATAAAGAGTGGTCAGAAAGTGGAAGTTGCTACCACAGGGAGTGGTAGATGAATTTAAGGGGAAGCTGGACATGGGGAAGGGAATAAAAGGTTAGTCTTAGATGAGGAAAGATGGGAGGAGGCTCAAATGGAACATAAACATTGGCATGGACGGATCTGGCCAAATGGCCTGTTTCTGTGCTGTATATCTGATGTAATTTGGCAGGAAGGATAAGAACGAAGCATATTAACTAAATGCTGAGAGATTGAAGAGTTCTGAGGTTCAGAGGGAGCTGGAATCACAAAAGGCTAGTATGCAGGTACAGCTAGTAATTAGGAAAGCTAATAGAATGTTATTCAAAAACAAAAACAGAATTACCTGGAAAAACTCAGCAGGTCTGGCAGCATCGGCAGAGAAGAAAAGAGTTGACGTTTCGAGTCCTCATGACCCTTCGACAGAACTTGAGTTCGAGTCCAAGAAAGAGTTGAAATATAAGTTGGTTTAAGGTGTGTGTGTGGGGGGCGGAGAGAGAGAGAGAGAGAGAGAGAGGTGGAGGGGGGGGTGTGTGGTTGTAGGGACAAACAAGCAGTGATAGAAGCAGATCATCAAAAGATGTCAACAACAATAGAATATTATTGTTTATTGTGAGGGAAGTTCAATATAAAATATAAAATGCTTCAGTTGTGCAGGATATTGGTGAGACCACACCTGGATTACTGTGTACAGTATTGGTCCCCACATTTAAGGAAGGATGTATATGCATTAGAAGCAGTTCAGAGAAGTTTTATTAAACTAATACCAGGAATGAGTGGGTTGTCTTATGAGGAAAGGTTGGACAGTCTAGGCTTATATCTGCTGGAGTTTAGAAGAGTGAGAGGCACCTTGATTGAAACATGTAAGATCCTGAGGGGTCTTGACAGGGTGAATGTGGAGAGGATGTTTCCTTTTGTTAGGGAATCTAGAACTAGAGGTCACTGTTTAAAAATAAGGGGTCGTCTGTTTAAGACAGAGATGAGGAGAAATTTTTCTCTCAGAAGGTAGTGAGTCTTTGGAACTCCCTTCCTCAAAAGGAAATGGAAGCAGAATCTTTGAATTTTTTCAAGGCAGAGATAGATTCTTGATAAACAAGGGGGTAAAAGGTTACTGGGGTATGCTTAATCCCTTATTAAAACAAACATCTGTTTTCATGACCCCACATCAAAGACAGCTAACCCTTTAATAACCTCTTGGAGCTGCCAATCAAACTGTTAACTTACAGCCCTCCACTGTGATAACACTAGGTTATGGAACGCGGTCAAGCTGTAAAAAATACTATAATGATAGCACTTAGGTTTATGTCAACAAACAGCTATTGAATCTGCAAGCACAGGTTTTTTTTCAACTCAGACACTGGCAAGTTATTTTTGTCAATTTTTAAGGGACAGGCTATTTAAATAACTTGGCAACTTTAAGGCTCTACAGGCCTTATCTACCCTTACAAGTATTTATATCTACTCTAAAAATTCCTAGTTCTCACACTGTGTAAGTCACGTCCCACAACTGTTCCCCGCCCCCCAGTGAAAAAAGGATGTGTCAGAAATGGGGGCAGGACTTCCAGATGCGAGTCCTATCCACATTTTTAAAGATACCCAGAGCCTCCACAAATCAGTTAAAATCTAGGCCTAAAAAAGTATCTGCCTGTTTAAGTGGATAATAAAGATCTAAAGACTATTTAATGAAGAACTGGAAAATCTCATGGTCTCTGAGCCAATACCACCAAAATTGTAGTTGAACTCGCCATTCACATCGGATCTTGCTGTGTGCCAAATGACTAGTGGGTTCATCGCTACAGCAACTATGACTGTCTATCCAAGTAATCTATGTAAAATTCTTTGGTGTGCCCCAAAAGGGATCAGGTGCTAATTAAATGCAAGTTTTTGCCTTAATCTGAGAACTGAGGCTAGTGTGTTCCCATTTTATATTTCACTTTGTTAACAAATGTGCTGGTACTATTTGATGTCTTTGGTGCCTTGAATGCTACATGGTGGGGCACTGCACACCCTCACTGCTGCAGTACAATGCATAGCCTTCACAACTTCCATATCATTGCAGTTTTCCATTAACCCTGTTGAGAAACATTGTGCAACCACAAATAAAACCTCACACAAGGACGATTTCAAAGCTGGTAAAATAAGCAAAAATGAGCTCAATTTATTGCCTCCACTCTACTTTGTTTCACTGATTAGATAAGACATGTTTCTAAGGTCAATTAAAGGCATTTCTACTCTAGGACCCTCATTGCCAATCAACTAATCTCATTTCAACTGATTTCTTTCCCAGGGTTTTTTTAATTGTCCTGCTTTTCTTCCCCCTCGGTCTTCCCATGGCATTGACTCCTTCCTAAAGTGTGATTCACTGCACCCCGCCCGAAGTAGTCGCTTGTCATGTCGTTCTTCATGGTGTGAGGCCGGGCAGCAAGTTCTGGCAGGCTGTTTCCCCGTGAGACCTGCTCCACGCCCACCTGCACACGAGCACTGTCCAAGTAAGAATCTAACAGTCACCTTGTTTTTTAATCCCTCACCCCACCCAGGAGACAGGGGAGATTCTTACAACCAATACACAGGGGAAATTTTCCCATTAATAAATTCATACCTGGGTCCTGAAGGTAACAAAAACCCCAGGGCAGGATTTTGCTGTGGGTTTCGGGACCCCACAGTCAGACTGAAAAGGGAGCTAGAAGCCTACACTGTTTGGGAAGAGTTTTCCCCAAATTGACCAACTAACAGCCAGAGAGGGCAGGATGAAGCTGGGGAACTGGCTTGCCGACCTGTGGGATGAAATTCCACACCCCACCAGCCTCTGTTACTGCCCCCAGTAGGAGCTAAAAATCCACTGCCCCATCTCTTAACTTGTTCCACAAACACGTGCTTTACAGTTTTAAAGAAAGTTTTATAGAGCAGCAGAGGAGAAATTTCATTGAAAGGGCTGAGGACAATGGCTGAATTTTAAGGTTCAAGCAACTTGATCTTTTGCCAATCCTTTATTTTTTTAAAAACTGTTTTGAAGAGGGACAGAACTAAATAAGAGAAAGAACAAATGTCATCCAAGCTAAATTGCAACAGTCAAGGCACATGTTTCACACCCAAGTCGCTATAGGCTCTGCAACCATCAGGACTGAGCAACGGGTTTGTCAGTTGTAAGTATATGAGTCCAGCAGCCTTCGAGGAGTTTGCTGACAAGTGAGTAAGTACCTTACAAAGCACCATACTGCATTTCCAGATAGAGCCCAGTTAAACGCAGAGTAAGACATCCTCAATTCTGCCATGACAATATTCATCAGCCCCAGGCTCAGAACGTTTTTTTTTGAGAATTGAGTGGATTTTGAACCAGTTAGGAAATCAGATTGGAATTGCAACACTTGCAAACCAAAATCAATCCTGAATCAAGTCACCAGACTTAACAACCTATTTATAAATGTATTTCTACAAGCACAGCATTCTTCAGAGATAAGTTTAGTCTAAGTGTTCACTGTGGTAAACACTCCAACCTCAAAGCAGAATATGGTGCAAACAGCAATAACCCAAACTTCAACACTATTGATCCCTCTTGGTTCATACTGGACTAAAATATCCCTGAGCACAAGGACAAACAAGATATTTTGCCACCCTCTCATTGAAACATCCAAATATTGAGCAATCAAAAGGAATTATCTTTTTTGTTTAGTTTTATCTTCTCTCTCTCTGTCAAGGGGCTCAGTGCAAATGCATCACCATGTGTGGTATTGAGCCCATCCAGATCTGAGTCTGTGCCGCCGGGTAGCAGTTGCAGCATTGCAGGATCTCTCTAGTAATGAGGGAAGACTATGAAAGAGGGACTCCTGTTCCTGACCACTAGCCAATGACTGGTGCTGAAAATTATACTTGTGAATATCAGAAAAGGGCTGGATTAGGCTCTCGCAAGATGCCCTATACAGTTTGATAGCCTGGCACCATTTTGACTTTCTCCCGTGAAGAACAGTCACCTCAATGAGGCATTGGTGTGATGGCTGGTGGAGAGTCACACGGCCGCATAGAGTTGATGGCTTCAAGAGGGGGTGAAGAAAACTGGGAGCAAAACACCAAAAATAGTGAGAAAAAAAAATGTAAAAATTGCAATTAAGCATAAAATATTGTACCAATGAAATTCTTATATACTTAACAACACTTTAGATTAAGTTCAATTTATCAAACAATAAACTGAAAACCAGCAAATGTTTGACCATTGACTGACCTGGTGGTGTAACCTCCATGGGGTATCACAATCAACGTTGATCTTATATCTAACCAACAGCCCCTATAAACACAATGCACAGTGAACAAGTCTAGGAACCAGTGATTAATATTTTATTTCCCCATCCTTTGCCCGGGTAACTGAAGATGATTATGCCACCCATCCGCTCCACCACTGAAAAATGGTCAGTGGGGTAAGATAGCGAGAATCCCTGCAGTATGGTTCTGTACTGGCAGTGGTACAGCTGTGCCGTGGTGTGTGATCCTGGCCTTCAGGAGCGGGGAGTACATTCAAAAAGTAAACCTTTTAATAGTTTATCTCTGTAAAGAAGAAGTGGCACTTTTTAAAGAGTCCAAATGGTTCGGTTTCCTCTGTTGCTCTTCCACATGCAAAGAGAGGTAGGAGTTTGGAATTCAATTCTGCAAGGCAGTTGATGCTAAATCAATTGTTAATTTTAAATCTGAGATTGAAAGATTTTTATTAACCAAAGGTATTATGGAATGTGAGGCAAAGGCAAATAGGTGGAGTTCAGTTATAGATCTTATTGAATGATGGAATTGGCTCAATGGCTAAATGACCTCCTCCTGTTCTTATGCTCCAGGAAGAACATGCCCCTGTGATAGAAGTGGTCTGATGGTCCACCCAGTGGCATTAAGAGGAAAAGCAACCTTAAAGTCAAACTTCAAACTTGTGCTCCAACTCTCGTACATTGTCAGGCCATAAACAGATTTTCCCTGTACTTTTTACCTCGTATTTTCCCTTGTATGATCATTGGAGAAAAACGAGGGAGTAAAGAAGCTGCTGTGGTATTTTCCTAAGTAGTGAATAATTAAAAGAGGCGATTCTAAGATCTGAAACTTCCAGCAGAAGCAGTGAGGACACTGGTCTTCATTTTCTCTTCACTGGCAATGGGTGGAAAATGCTGGGCTGTTCCCTTCTGGGAAAGTCAGATCCCATTTTCTACCCCTACCTTGCACCGAGTTGAACAATCTCAGCTAGGGCAGCAATCAGGCACCATAATTAGTCACAGTCTCCCTGGAACAAGGAGGGCAAAAGATTCCTTCTCCTGGTCACGGGACACGAGGTGGAACTTGATCATTTTTATTCATTCATTCTTGAGATGTGAACATCACTGGCATTTATTGTCCACCCCTAATTGCCCTGACCAGGCGACAGTGATCCACCTAAAACTTAGTGGCTTGCTAGGCCATTTCAGACGGCAGTTAAGAGTTAGTTACGTTGTCGTGGGTCTGGAGTAACATGTAGATCAGACCGGGTAAGGGCAGCAGATTTCCTCCCCTGAAGAACATTAGTGAACCAGGTGGATTTTTATAGCAATCCAGTAATTTCATGATCATCATTAATGAGACCAGCATTTTATTCAAGATTTATTCGTTACTTGAATTTAAAATTCTTCAGCTGCCATTTTGGGAATTGATCTCAAGTGTGTGGAGCATTAGAAGGATTATTTGTCCAGTAACATTACCTCTGCACTACACTACTCTCTCCCAAATCCAGTAATCAGACAGAATTAGAAATCTGGTTATATTTCGAGAAACACAGCAGAATTGGAAGGCTGGTTATGCACTCACTGCTACCATTTTTTAAAAATTAATTCACGAGATGTGGGCTTCGCTGGCTGGGCCAGCATTTATTGACGATCCCTAGTTGCCCTTAAGAAGGTGGTGGCGAGCTGCCTCCTTGAACTGCTGCAGTCCATGTGGTGTTGGTACACCCACAATGATGTTAGGGGGGGTGGGGGGAAGTTCCATGGTTTTGACCCAGTGACAGTGAAGGAACGGCAATATATTTCCAAGTCAGCATGATGAGTGACTTGGAGGGGAACTTCCAGGTGGTGGTGTTCCCATCTATCTGCTGCCCTTGCCCTTCTAGGTGGTGGCGGTCGTGGGTTTGGAAGGTACAGACTAAGGAGCCTTGGTGAATTCCTGCAGTGCATCTTGTAGGTGGTACACGATGCTGCTACTGTGTGTTCAACTGATGAATACAACATCTTTATGCAAATAGTTTGATCTTAAATAGGCTAAGAAGCTATTTAAAAATCAGTGAACCACAGACCAGTTTGCAGTATTCTTAGACCACAACCCTCTCATCATTAACCAGGCGAGAAATCCTTCCCTCAGTAATTTTTCAATCCCAGCGCCAACCTCGTTCTGCACCTTCACTCAACGCACTACGATGTCCTCTGTTGGAATGACAGCCCATGCTGAGTTTGGATTTTTTTTTAAGAAAAGCTAGACGACTTTGAAAAATTAAGAAAAATGAGTCCTTTATTGAAAGAATTGAAAACATTTTTTTAATTAGTCACATAAAAATAGAATTAAAATTAAAAAGGGGCTGAGACATTTACAAAACCAGCATAAATCTATAAACAGCTCGAGCAGAATCCATTGAGGACAGTACTGTATAGAACTGTATACAGTGCCAAAACCCCCCAGAATAGATCAGGTTGGCCAATCCCTAGCACACGACAGCATCTGAGTGAAATACCAAAGTCCTGCCTTCACATTGAGGATACCCTCCATCGTGTTGTGTGGCACTATCACCGTGCTACATGGGATAGATTTCAAACAGATCTAGCAACAGATCCATGAGGTGCTGTGGGCCATCAGCAGCAGCAGAATTGTACTCAACCACAACCTGTAACCTGATTACCCGACATATCCCCCACTCTACAATGACCATCAAGCCAGGGGATCAACCCTGGTTCAATGAAGAGTGCAGAGAGGGCATGCCAGAAGCAGCAGCCAGGGATATCTAAAATGAAGTGTCAACCTAATGAAGCAACATCACGGTCTGCTTGCGCGCCAACCAGCGGAAGCACCGTGTTACAGACAGAGCTAAGCGATTCCACAACTAATGGATCGAATCAAAGCTCTGCAGTCCTGCCACATCCAGTCATGAATGGTGGTGCTCAATTAAACAACTCATTGGAGGAGGCGGCTGCACAAGTATCCCCATCCCTAATGATCGGGGTGCCCAGCACATCAGTGCAAAAGACATGGCTGCAGCATTTGCAACCATCTTCAGCCAGAGGTGGGGACATCAAGCTCAGGACATCACAAGATGCTTTACAGTCACAATGAAGTACTTTGTAAGTATTGTACTGTTGTAATGGAGGAAACGCGGCAACTAATATGCCCACAGCAACACCCCACAAACAACAATGTGACAATGACCAGGTAATTTATTTTAGGGTTTTTAAATTGGGAAAAATATTGGCTGAGACAATGATGGATGAAGCCTACTAAAACCACAAATGACATTATAAATTGCACAGAGCAGCCTCACAGTCTGAGACTCTTCCTCAAGCCTAAATTATACATGCATGTTGCATACACAGAGATACAATCATATGCTCTGCAACAGTTACATTATTGTAAACGCCAGCAGTGATTACAAAACGATGGCCGTGTAACTCAGAATGCAGTCAATAATTAGAGCCCTTGCTGTCATGACTTGATAATGCCTGGGGGAACTCCAGCATCCATCGTGGCATATAAAAGTGGGGCTTTCTCACAGAAGTGCAGGATCTAATAGAGATTAGGTGAACTATGGAAGGGTTTGACTGGTTGACAAATTGGTAACAAGGTGCCATAGACTCAGCATTAATACCAGAAAAACACAGCAAGGACGTTAAAACTTTTCTTTCCACGTGGTGGGTTATTAATACTTTAACACATCATTTAAAAGAATTTGAAAAGGAAGAATCCAAAATGAAGAGGAGCTAGAACATGCAAGGCACGGGTTTGATAGGCCAAATGGTGTCTTCTGCTGTATCTTCTGCAACCTGTTGCCTATGTATCTATGCACAGTAATCGATAGCTATGGGCCTTTTGGTGCATATCACGCAAATCCTTCAAAATACAGCAGCAAATTGAAAATAATCAGTTGCATTCCCTAAATTTTGGGTTGGGGGCTGCCATTGCTTTCGGTCAGGAAACTGCATGGTGCCCACCATGGAATCAGAGAACAGAACAGCACAGCAGTTTGAATTAGCTAAAAATGCTAAATTCAGCTCAGAATGATTGAAATTGATGTTGTTGGACCACTTGATAGCATCCTCTAAAATAACCATTGTCTCAGAGTCTCTGTATTGTAGAATGCTGCTTGGAAACCAAGATTCCTCCTGGGAGCCAGGAAGCAAAAACCATTTGAGGGAAGTTAAATCAAAGCATAAAAAAAAACCTAGGGAGATAAATCGGACTATCCCGAAAATGGGTGTGGGGATCGCAATACGAGATTAACCCGTGCTCGTTACTTCCAATGCAGACAGCGAGTCAAACTTGTGCCATCTGCTAATTTGCACGATTGTTCTGGGCAGCCAACACTGAACCCATTGTTGAGGGACTGCATTCTTCAACAGGAAGCCCGAGTTCATGTGATGCTAGCACGGTTTAAAGCTAGCCTGCACCACTTAAAATCAGCCCACTCCTCTTAAGACTTTAGCCAGGAGTCTGGACAGAGCAGCACAAATGCCAGTTCACAGCAGGGCATGGTCGCACCTGAGTTCCACTGCAGAGAACTCAGATGCACATGTCAACAAGAGAGACTATAGAATAAGGCCGATGGATATGTGCAATAAATCGTCAAGCAGCATAGAAGAGTCTGGCTCCAATGTTGCACGGGGCTTGGTGCAGAGCTTGGAGCCCAACCTTTCCAGTGTGGAGGTGGTGACCAACTCTGTTAGCATATTTGTGGACCCAACCGTGATGCAGCGTCCGATGGCTGATGTCTCAGCTTCCGCTGAAGTACAAGCAGAAACCACCCAATGTCTCAGTGCTACAGTGGAAGCTTAGACTTCTTTCTTGCAAAGTCAGTTTGCTGCCATGCAAGTTCAGACTGCCGCCGTCAAGTCTGTGAATAGTAGCGCTCAAAGGGGCTTGCAGGGACTCACAGCAGTCCTCCAGCAGGTTCCCAGGATTGATGAGGTGCCACCCTGGGGTGGGGATGGGGGGGGGGGGTGGTGTGGTAAAGAGAGTGGTAGTGTCCTCCTGACAACATTCATCCTTCCGCTACTGCCGCTCTACCGGTGCTCTCACCATTGCCCATCAAACAGCCACCCCATACTGCTGCTGCCCATGACAACAAGGTGCAGTTTGAAGCCGGGTCTGCTCGAGGTTGTCCCGTAAAGCCATCTGCAGTCTCCCCCCACCCCACTAAAGGTCAGCAGCCTTCCGTCAGCCTTGCTGCTGCCACTTGGGTAGTAACTGTGTAGGAGCACTAGGACAGGCGTCCATGCACATCAAAGACAGGCGTTAAGGGAGTGCACTCAATGTTGCACCAAGCTTTGTGCAGAGTGATTAGTTGGTGTTTGTATGCAATATAGCAGTGTTTGACTTGTAAGTTTGGTTTGGAACGTTTACTTTGTGTTGTCTTTTATTTTAGCATTGTGGCCAAGTGAACGCTATAATGGTCAGTGACAGAGGGAAGGAAAAGTGTGGGTCTGTAGACAAATAGCAAATTGGGTTTACAGGTATAGAAGTTGGATGGGTTGATCGCAGACAGCCTGGCCAGAAAGGGACTGTGTTGTTTGCCCACACCTCCCCCTTCCCCCTCCTCAGCTGAGCCCTACTGATGAAGGTTGTGCAGAATAGAGCAGGCCACCATGAGTCTTCGCACATATTCTGCCGGGTACTGCTGAGCTCCTCCAGAGCGACCCAGACTGCTGAAGCGTTGTCTCAGCATCCCAATAATCTGCTCTATCACATCTCGTATGGCGCCATGGTGTTTGCTGTATTGCCTGCTGCCCACGCGTGCGTGGATTGTGTTCTGGAGCCCTGAGTTATGTCATCAGCAGACAGCCCTTTCACTCAGCACCCGCCACCTGGTTTGCTGCAGTGTCACAGATGCAGTCGGCATTGCAGACTGCCGCAGAATGAAGGTGTTGGGACTGCTCCAGGATACTGGGTTTTAACCTGCATAATGTGATGCGTAAGGTCACATACCAACTGAACCTCGAGAGAGAGAGTTGAGCCCTTGTCGGTTGCAATACATCTTAAGAGTTGATACATGGCGCCCTCAAAGTGATGTGCATGCAGTCAATGTCACCCGGCACCATGGGGAAGCCTGTAATCCTAGTAAGGCCACACGGTTGCTGCGCCTGCTTCTCTCTGGCGAAAGAGAATGAAATGTTTCAGATTTCTTGGCATATGCATCCTCAGTGACCGCCCTTATACAGCAGTGGATGGGAACTAGGGAGGTGTTGCAAATACCAAATGCTCCAGCCTGGAAGGAACCAGACGCATAAAGGTTTATTGCCACAGCCACCTTCACAGCCATTGACAATGCTCTGCTCTGGGTTTGCAGTTGCGCCTGCTGCTGGTGGTAGATTTCAGTGAGAACGTCCTTATTGAAACGTTGATGACTCACCCATTGTTCCTCACTGAGGCGCCATTAGGAGAGTTACTCCCTGAACACCCTGGGGTGGTATGGCCTTCTGCTGAGAGCCCTTCTCCTCCCTCTTCAGCAGCTTGTCCTTCTCTGACACAGCTGCTCACTTTCGCTGTCACGCTGTAGTCAAGGGGAATGCCTTCCAGTCCACTCACTCCTTGTAGACTTTAGCAACTTTAAAGTCTCTTGAAACCACCACACATCTACAATTGCAGCAAGAGACACTAGCAATCCATCAACTCGGTCCCTCTATGTAGCGCTGGCAGACATCATTCCTGCTGCTGGACCTGTGTTAAGCTGTGCGTTTTTAAGAGGCAGTGTTAGCTGGAGTGTTGAGTCCCAAAATGGCAGCGCTGATGTCAAATTGATGTGACATGCTGATTTGACAACACAATCTACCTGCGCTGTATACGTCTGGCAGGCATTTTCTGCGCCTGCTAAATCCATTACCGAAATGGCGCCAGCGTGGCTTTCACCAGAAGTGTGTGCGCATGTGAGCCATGGACGCCATCTCGGAGCCACAATGGCACCTGAAGCACCAAAAAAAAAAAGGCCTTAAGGAGTTGAATTTTGCAGTGCGTGTGCTCCACCCAATCAGACAGCAGTACTGGCACAGGACTGCCCACATTAGTGCTCTCTCAAGGAAGGTACCTCAGACTGGATATTGCTGTCAGCGGTGAAGCAAGTACACTCGCTGCTGACCTCGAGGTAAGCTGCCCAGATAGCTCTTCCCCTTTCTCGACATCAGGTTGAGTCTGGTGCTAAGTGAAGGGGGATCTTCAGGCATCCGGCAGAAGTGCAATCAGCAAGCAGGGTAAGCAGCCAATCACATTGATGCATTCCCACAAACAGATAAGCAGGACATTAACAGCACTGATTATCCTTCACCTTTAATTTAAATTTTCAGTGAAATAAATTACGAATGGGTTAAGACAGAAGCTAAAATATCACAAGCAAACTTTAAAGAATTATTTCTAAAATGTGAAATTTATCACAGCAGAGGCATTTGGCATTCCACAAATATAAAATTAGCCTTTCGGGCCAGAGAGGGTGTTTGGCAGTAATTATGAGGTTAGTACACAGTTTAAAATCCAGTTGCACCTCATTCAACAAGGTGCCACTTTTTCAAGCATTTTTACAGTGAGACTAAAAGCGTAGGTAAGGGTGGAAGTCCTCATCAAGTCACTGATTGCTTAGGGTAGGGGTTGCATTCCGCAGCACACCCTCTGGAGAAGTGCAGAATCACTGACAGAAACTTTTGGATCTCCATACTATTCTGTGCACGTGCAGACTCCCAAAGTTGCTGTCACTTGCAGTGGAGAAATGACGGCAAACTGTGGCAGTTTCACCGTCAACAGCATCCACAAAATCAGGGCTATCATTTAATAGGGTGTGACCTTAACCTGGCACTTGCAGAGCTTTACCCAACCAAACAGGTTGATATTGGGGTGGGTGGGGAGGACTGCTGTCCTGTGGAATTTTTATGAAGTGACGTTATCTCAGACTCTCTGTGTAGTGGCAAGCAGCTTTGAGGCAGGAAATAGGGAAAATTACAAAAATTTTACAAGAAAAACCACATTCTGCCAATTCAGAGGAAGTGCCTTTTTTGCTCCTCCAGGCTTTCAAGTGGAATAACGGGGCATGTAGATTTTATACAGACGGGTAAAAGGATTTATCCATCTTGCCTCTTACAAGTCCAGCAACAGTATACCCATGAAAAATCTTCCTGTCCCTCAACTCTCTGTGGCTGTAAACCTCAAGAATGCTTTTGAGTGGCTGCTAAAAGTCAAAGATTGGGTTTGATCAATCATTGGGAGGAACTGCCCGTGGTTTTGACAGCTGTTAATATTCCAACCTTTGCAATGCTAATAATGTGAAATGGGATCAGCAATCATCCACACACGCAGAATCAAAAAGTGAAATCTTCAGTAGCTGTGGGGCTCCAGTGAGAAAGCGCAAATCCCATTGCATAGTGTCAATCAAGTCTTTAGGAGATCAGATGCCTTCGCTGAAGCCTGCTCAAATGCACAGCATTCATGACTTTAACCTACTGATGTCAGGAACACGAGTGGAGCTGAAAATGTGCTTCTGAATAACATCACCGGAGCAGAAGTGGCATGTCAGGGCAAATGAGCTCTCTGTATGCGTCTGTAAACTTAAGGGCAGTTCACGCTCAGTTCCCTTTGTGGAGTGGTCTTATTCCAACTCCCTGCCCATCCAATCAATATCACAGAACTCTCTGAAAAGCGCAATGACTCCAGCTTTCTATAACACTGAGATTATGCTGTTGAAGAAGGGGGAGTGTGAGCGCTGTGTTGGTGCTACAAGGTTCAAAAAAGATTACAAATAGAAATGCTTAACTGACTTACAGCCTGAGAGTAATCAGCGCAGTCATTAGATACATAATGAAAATATTGCACTCCACAGCACTACCACCCACTTGTGCTGAATATACTGTGGTATCTCTATGGCATTTCAGTTTATTCAATATTCCACCCACATTTTAACAAAAAAAACATTTTTCAAATAGAGGATGTTAGCGCTGACGGACAATGCCATTTATATCTCAGGCACCCTGTGTCACCCTTGGGCACTCCCACCGCCAGGTCAGACACAAAGTGACACTTCCTGTACTCTGTGTATAACTCCAGAACACCTCCTGACTGCACCAGCAGGACAACTTTTCGATTTCCTCACACCAGCCTCTCTCAACGATATTAGCGGCGGATTTCGGGGCGGCTTTCACGTGATAAGGGCCCATGCCCGCCGGAACCCGGGTTGAAATGGCACAGACTACAGGGCCCCTTAGTGCCCGTGGACGAGTGGGGCTTTCAGACTATCAGCTTGCACCGAATGCGATCCCAAAGCCTCAGAGGCAGAAGGGAAGCATGGAAACACTCGGTCGCCAGGGCACCCTGCCATCTTAAAATAAGCAGTAGTAAGCGAAACAGGCAAGAGCTGTCAAAACGTTCCATAAGCCTAAGACCTGCAGAAACAGGTATGCCCCGTCGCAACACAACTCTTCACTCCTGAGTGTCTTTCAGTCCACCCTGTGTATCTGTGGATTCTGCGCAATGTTTCAAGATTTCGTCCAGATATTTGACAACCAGCTGTTTCTCGTCCACCGGCACCCCCTGCAGGCTGTCCGCGTGCTGAAAGGCCTTTTGCAGCATCCTGATCCTGTCCTGGGGGCCCGTCTGAGTCGCCGTTTCATCAGCCTCCACCCCCGAAGTCAGAAAGCGCTGAACAAAGGCTCGGATCAAGTCGCCCTTCTCGGAAAGGGTTTTGCTGATGCAGGAGAGGTCCTCGGCCGTGACGAGGTGCAGGAGGTGCAGCAGCGTCTTGCAGATCTGAGTCCGCAAGCTGGCGCAGTATTTGAACTCCAGGAAGTCCTCCGTCTCTTCGCTCTTCTCCAAGGCTAGCACCAGCGCGCACCAGATCTCACCGAACTGTTTGCTGCCCCCGTAGCGCTCACGGCTGCTCGGGATCGAAAGCGCCGTGGCCGATTTGATGCGCACTTTGAAGTTCTTGCAGGTTTTCACCACCGAGGTCAAGGCGCTGAAAGCCTCTGCTGCCCAGGGAGCCGAGTCTGTAAAGGACCATCACAATGAGACACATGAAAAGCTACGCCAACACGTCACATCTTTAATTTCAGCGGGAAACATTTAGTAACAGATACCTTTGGGCAATCCAGGGTCTGGATTGGAATCCATAACTGCAGGACTCTGGGCTTTAACCCCAGCCTCTTGACTTTTTATTAAAAGTCATAATACCAAGGAGGAACAACACCTCATCTTCCGACTAGGCACTTTACAGCCTTCCGGACTGAATATTGAATTCAACAACTTTAGGTCTTGAGCTCCCTCCTCCATCCCCACCCCCTTTCTGTTTCTTCCCCCTTCCTTTTGTTTTTTCCAATAAATTATATAGATTTTTCTTTTCCCACCTATTTCCATTATTTTAAAATATTTTAAAATCTTTTATGCTCCCCCCACCCCCACTAGAGCTATACCTTGAGTGCCCTACCATCCATTCTTAATTAGCACATTCGTTTAGATAATATCACCAACTGCAACACCTATGTGTTCTGTTGTCTGTGACATCTTTTGATGATCTGCTCCTATCATGCTTGCTTGTCCCTACAACCACACCACCCCCCCTCCACTTCTCTCCCCCCACCCAAACCACACACCCCCGTCCCCCCACACACCTTAAACCAGCTTATATTTCACCCCTTTCTTGGATTCACTCAGTTCGGTCGAAGGGTCATGAGGACTCGAAATGTCAACTCTTTTCTTCTCCGCCGATGCTGCCAGACCTGCTGAGTTTTTCCAGGTAATTCTGTTTTTGTCTTGGATTTCCAGCATCCGCAGTTTTTTTGTTTTTATTTATATAATACCAAGGCACCCTCTCAACCAAGCCCAAAACTTGCTGGAACACAGAGTGATGACATGTGGATCTTCAGCCAATATTCCCCATAGATGCTTGGTTCAATCCTACATCTACGAGGAGTTGCTGACACAAACGTGGTACTTGAAAGTAGGGAAAACATATGAGAGTGTATGAGTTTCTGAAAACTACGAGCCCTCTGTTTTTAAACAGGCTGCGTTTAATTTCCCCGTAGTCACTGGCTGGGCATTCTAATGTCTAATTTAACCGGAGCGTCAGGGAAAGGCAATCCTGTGGGGCCACTGTCCTCCGGCTGGATGAGTTGTGTGTGGAAGCCTAGCTGGAGATCCACTGACCAGCATTTCCTGCGGCTGGCCACAGGTTCTATCGTTTATAATTGCCACTTCAAACAGGAAAAGCCTGTCGATATTTGAGAGTGCGCCACTAGGTGGCGCAGCCCATGCTTGCCAACTCCGAGCAGGGAAAGAAAGCACATTTTATTTCTACAGCGCGTCCAAATCTCTCAGACAGCCACCAAACTCCTTCGCCTGCAACAAAATCTCACTGGAATCAGGTCACTGTCATTCTGTAGTGTTTTTGCGCAAGGCAGCATTCCACAAACACCGATGAGATTAAAGTTAATATCATTAGTGGCGATGGTTGAGCCGGGGATGTCATACAGCCCGTGCTGGTATGTTAGCAAGAAAATTGGGCAGTAACCCCTGTTCATTGAATCATTAGTATCCATCTGACCCGCCAGAAGAGCGGTGTTTGATTCATGTCTCATCCAAAGGTTGTCACCTCTGACAGTGCAGCTCACTACTGATTTTAAGTGGTCAGGTTACATTATGTACTCAAATCCTGGAGTAGCGCTTGAGCCCATGACTGTCTGACTCAGGGTGCTAGCAACCAAATTGATGCTCAATGCAAGAGGAACATGGATGTGGCATGTAAAACATAACATTAGTTCGAGTGAGGTGGAATATTGCAGTTCAAGGCTGCCTAAAGGCCATTCTGAATTTGAAGGCCCGAAGTTTGCAGCCTGGCCTTAAGAAAAAAATTATAAAAGGGAGAAAATTAACTTAAAAGGACCGAATGATGATTTTAAAATGAAACATTTATTTCTGCTCCCTTCAATGGTTCAGTCAGCAAATGGTCTGATATTCTAGGGTTGAGCAATAGATGCTGGGCCTGAGAGGGTCTAAAAAAGACCAGAAAGATTCCAGGGTTAACCCCGAATCTGTTCAGAGTTTGTAAAGCCCAATCGAGCCAGTGATGGAATACAACAATCGGCCTCAAGTGTTCTCGACCAATGATGGGGACAAACATGGTTAAGTGAGGCCCTGATAGAATGAGTGTATGTGTGTGTGTGTGTGTGTGTGTGTGTGTGGTTGGGGGGGGCGATCGGGGTGTGTGTGTGTGTGTGTGTGTGTGTGTGTGTGTGTGTGTGTGGGGGCGGGGTGGTGGTGCCTGTTGGTGGCCTGGATAGGGCAGGAAAAAAGCCACATATCATCCCCTCCACAGTCAAGCCACCTGCAAGGTGTCACATCGGTTACTACATGAAGTGTGTGTGTGTATGTGTGTGTGTGTGCGTGTAACATATTAGCATGGATAAAGGGTTGGCAAGCTAACAGGAAGCCGAGCACGGATAAATGTGTCTTTTTCAGTTTGGCATTCATGACGAGTGGACTGCCACAGGGATCAGTGTTGGGGCCTCAATTACTTACAACCTGCACCAATGATTTTGATGAAAGGGCTGAATGTAAGGTAGCTAAATTTGCCAATGGCACCAAGATGGGTAGAAAAGTAAGTTGTCAAGAGGAGATAGAGAATCCACAAAGGGATTAAGTGAGTGGGCAAAAATTTGGCTATTGGAGTATAATGTGGAAAACGTGTACTTGTCCACTTTGGCAGGAAGAATAGAAAAGCATTTAACTGTTTAAATGGGGTGGGGGCGAGATTGCAGAACTCTGTGGTACAGAGGGATCTGGATGTCCTAGTGCATGAATCACAAAAAATTAGTATACAAATACAGCAAGCAATTAGGAAGGGAGATGGAATGTTGGCAGTTATTGTTAGGGGAATGGAATATAATAAAAAGGGAAGTTTTACTGCAGCTGTATAAGATATTGGTGAGGCCACATCTGGAGTACTGTGTACAGTTTTGGCCTCTATTTTGAAAAAGGATATAATTGTGTTAGAAGCAGTTCAGAGAAGATTCACTCAACTCATTTCTGGGATGAGAGACTTATCTTATGAAGAATGGTTAAACAGATTGGGTCTACACCCACTGGAGTTTAGAAGAATGAGAGGTGATCTTATTGAAGCATATACGATCCTGAGGGGATTTGATAGGGGAGATACCAGGAGGATGTTTCCACTTGTGACTGAATTTAGAAGCAGGAGACACAGTTTAAGAATAAGAGGTCTACCATTTATGACAGAGATGAGAAGGAATTTTTACTCTCAAAGGGTCATTAGTCTGTGGAATTCTCTTCCCCAGAAAGCAGTGGAGGCTGGATCTCATTGAATTTATTCAAGGCAGAGTTAGACAGATTTTTGATAGCCAAATGGGTCAAGGTTTTATTCAGGGCAGACAGCAAAGTGGAGTTGAGACCACAACCAGATCAGCCATTATCTGATTGAATGGGGGAGCAGGTTTGAAGGGCTGAATGGCCTACTCCTGCTCCTAAGTCCTATGTTCCTATGTTGCAAATACTCACTGCCCAAGCTTCTTTTTATGAAGAATGCCACTTGGGTATTTGTTTTCTCTTCACAGTGGGCTGTTAAGATTCAGAATGCATTGCGTGAAAGGGCAGTGGAAGGAGGTTTGGCAGCAACTCTCAGAAAGGGAATTGGATAAATGCTTGAAGGGAAACAAGGGAAACATTTGGAGAAATGCAGGGGTATGGGATTAATTGGACAGTCCTTTCAAAGAGTTGGTACAAGCATAAAGGGCCGAATGGCCCCTTCTATGCCATATCGTTCTATACATGAGTCTATTTGCTCTACAGAAGACCACTAACACATGCTCCTGCTGCAAGAGGCAAACCAAAGCTTAGCAAGCAAATCCCACTGAAAACAACACAATAAATTCTCAGGTGTAAAGAGTTAAAACAGATTAAGAGCTCCTGGGTCAAGTTAATGAACCCAAAAGCTGACAAAGGTCAGAATGAATACATACCGAGTGGAATAGCTGGGTTTTTGAACATATTTCCCAGCGCGTAACATGCATTCCACCGCACCTTCATGGTTGCCTCACTCTGAACAGTGCGGATTAAAGCCTGGATTGACTCTTCGATTCTTGGCTTGAACTGCGGCTTGGAGATGTGGTGAGGCTGCAGAAAGTGGAGCAGGTTTCCCAGAGCTCGCACTGCATTGCTCTTCACCTGCGATATAGAGGCAGAAAGATATTCAGTATGACTAAAACGCCAACCGGGAGCAGACTTAACCAAACTGGACATGGAGGCTCAGAGTACTTTGAAATCTGTGCCCCAAGCTATAGAGTGGTAGAATGGAGCTTTGGGAGTGTGGAGACACTGATCAAAGCTCTTCACAAAAAAAACTGAGATGGGAAGAATATTGATGAAAAATTCATCCTCCTCGCCATTCTCACACATTCCTAGCACCCAGTGTCACAGCAGCCTTGATAGAGATCTTGAAGCAGAGGTTAACTGCAATCAAGCATAGGGAATTGATTTATTAATCATTCGGATACACCGGAAAGCTTTTAGTTTTGCAGAACAGTAGGACTTGGGTAGCAAATCACGCTTCACACAGTCAGTGTAGAAATTCACAGGATATCACGTCATGGCAAATCCCACCTTTCCAGCCATGCACTACACAGTGAAGCCCTATAGGAAAGGAGAGAATCCCATACAGGCCACTGGAAAACTGTAGAGTCCATTCAGGATTGCGCCAGGGTGAGAAGCTGAGTTCAGCAACAAGCCTGAGGCAGCCATCTAAAATAAAACTTGCCAATTTCAGGGTGCCCCCATGGTCACAAAAATTCAGCCCTTAAAAAAAACGTATTTAATTGGTAAAAAGCCTGTTTAGAATGGCTAAGAGCTGAACAGTGAGGAGGAACAGTAGAAAATGGTGACTCACGACTCCCATTTCTGTCACATTTATTCTAAATGACCTGCTCTGAAGAGACAAATGCAGTTCAATAGTCAAATAGTCTCTGCAGCATCGATGGCAATCATAAAAATTAATCTCCTGTGAGGTAATCTGCATGGAAACCTGAAGAGATGTTTTTCAAAAGAGCACAATTCCTTTATTTCTGTGAATATTCCTGTCATTGTACAGATATTTATTGTAAATTGCAGCTGAACTTTCTTCCAGTCACTTCAGAGGTTCAACTTCAGAGTTTTCACTTTGGAATCCTAGATTTTTCCCTCCCCCCTCCTACCTCTTAGAATCGTAGAACAGTAGACACAGAAGGAGACCATTCGGGTTATCATCCCTGTACCAGCTCTTTGAACAGCTGTCCAATTAGCCCTACTCCTTCGTTGTTCCCTCATAGCCCTGGACATTTTGCCTTTCAAGTGGATATCTAATTTCCTTTCCAAAATTATCATTGAATCTGTTAGCACACTCTTTCAGACACTGCATTCCAGGTCATAACAGAAAAACAAATTCTGCTACAGAAAACAAATTCTCATCTCCCCCTGGTTCTTTTGCTAATTGTATTAAATCTGTCTCCTCTGGCTATCAACTCTCCTGCCAGTGGAAACAGTTTCTCCCTATCTACTCTATCAAAACCCTTTATGATCTTAAACAGCTTTATTAAATTTCCACTTAGCCTTCTCTGCTCCAAGGAGAACAATCCCAGCTTTTCTAGTCTCTCCACAGAACTTAAGTCCCTCATCCCTGGAAACCATTCTAGCAAATCTCCTCTGAAACCGCTCCAAGGCTTGACATTCTTCTTAAAGTGTGGCGTCCAGGAGTGGACACAATATCCCAGCTGAGGCCTAACTAGTCATTTACCATAACGTCCTTGCTTCTGTGTTCAATGCTCCTATGCATAAAGCCCAGAATCAGGTATGCTTTTTTTTTTTAAACAGCCTTATCAACTTGTCCCACCACTTTCAAAGATTGGTACATGTGAGCCTCTCTGTTCCCGCTCTCCCTCTCAGCATTTTAATCCATAGCTGCATCTCAGAATGTTAGTTACAAGTAAAGCAGCACTGAAATTTCCCATTTCATCTCATGTTATAAACAGATGCCCTGAGTATCTAGACTCATTATAGTTGTCCATATTCAAAACATGTCTATATTCATGAGCCAAACATCAGAGAATAATAAACAGTGACCAGAGATGTTCAGATGGCTACATTTGATTCCTTATTCTGTTACAACCGTTTGATGGATTTCTCTGTCTGCAGAACAGCTTCTTGCTGTTTTAAAAGCAGGCAACAAACATGGCTGTCTTACCATGTGACCTATTACAAGTCCAAAGTCCTTTTCCAAATAAGGGGGGGTGGGGTGGCTAGGTCTATTATACAGCCTGTGTGATGACTTTCACATCTTGAATATTTAAGACAGCTAGTGTCTTTGCATCTGAATGAGCCATTCAATTTGAAATTACCCTTTCAAATTAGTTTCGGGGATAAGGCATTGAGTCAATATCAGTCAGATAAATTCCTTTTGTTATAGAGTCGTTGAATCATAAAGGTCTACAGCACAGAAAAAGGCCCTTCGGCCCATCAAGTCTGCACCAGTCAAACAAGTACCTAACTATTCCAATCCCGTTTTCCAGCACTAGGCCCATAGCCTTGTATGACATGGCATCGCAAGTGCACATCCAAATACTTCTTAAATGTTATGAGGGTTTCTGCCTCTACCACCCTTTCAGGCAGTGAGTTCCAGATTCTCACCACCCTCTGGGTGAAAAAATTTTTCCTTACATCCCCTTTAAACCTCCTGCCCTTTACCTTAAATCTATGATCCCTAGTTATTGATCCCTGCACCAAGGGGAAAAGTTCCTTCCTCGCTACCCTATCTATGCCCCTCATAATTTTATACACCTCAATCATGTCCCCCCTCAATCTCCTCTTTTCCAAGGAAAATAGCCCCAGTCTATCCAACCTCTCCTCATAACTAAAACTCTCCAGCTCAGGCAATATCCTGGTAAACCTCCTCTACACTCTCTTTAGTGCAATCACATCCTTCCTATAATGCAGATTCCAGAACTCCATGCAATATTCTAGCTGTGGCCTAACCAGCGCCCTGCTCTTATATTCTATGCCTCAGCTAATAAAGGCAAGTATCCCATATGCCTTCTTAACCACCTTATCTACCTGTCCCGCTACCTTAAAGGACCAGTGGACATGCACACCAAGATCCCTCTGATCTTCAGTACTTCCCAGGGTCCTACCATTCATCGTGTATTCCCGTGCCTTGTTTGTCCTGCCCAAGTGCATCACCTCTCACTTAACCAGATTAAATTCCATTTGCCACTGATCAGCCCATTTGACCAGCCCGTCTATTTCTTCCTGGAATCTAAGGCTATCCTCCTCACTATTTACCACCCTACCAATTTTCATGCCATCTGCAAACTTACTGATCAACCCTCCTACATTCAAGTCTAAATCGTTTATATATACCACAAACAGCAAGGGACCCAACACTGATCTCTGTGGAACCCCAATGCACACAGGCATCCAGTCACAAAAACACCCCTCGACCATCACCCTCTGCTTCCTGCCACTCAGCCAATTCTGGATCCAATTTGCCAAATTGCCTTGGGTCCCATGGGCTCTTATCTTCATTATCAGTCTCCTTATCAAAAGCCTTGCTGAAGTCCAAGTAGACTACGTCAAATGCATTGCCCTCATCTACACACCTGGTCACCTCTTCGAAAAATTCAATCAAATTGGTCAGACGTGACCTCCCCTTAACAAAACCATGCTGACTGTCCTTGATTAATCCCTGCCTCTCCAAGTGTAGATTAATTCTGTCCCTCAGAATTGCTTCCAATAGTTTCCCCACCACAGCTGTTAGACTGACTGGTCTGTAGTTCCCTGGTTTATCCCTTCCTCCCCTCTTGAATAACGGTACCACATTGGCTGTCCTCAGTCCTCTGGCACCTCTCCTGTGGCCAGAGAGGTATTGAAAATTATTGCCAGCGCCCTTGCTATCTCCTCCCTTGCCTCACTCAACAGCCTGGGATACATTTCATCCGGGCCTGGAGATTTACCCATTTTTAAGCCTGCCAGACTACTTAGAACCTCCTCCCTTTCTATGCTAATTTTAAAAAATATATCACAGTCCTTCTGCTTGATTTCCATACCCATGTCGTCCCTCTCAGTTGTGAACACCGACACAAAGTATTCATTCAGAGCCCTACCTACGTCTTCCGGCTCCACACACAAATTATCATTATGGTCCTTAATGGGCCCTACTCTTTCCCTAGTTTTCCTCTTACTCTTAATGTACTTGTAAAATAACTTTGGATTTTTCTTTATTTTACCTGCCAACGTTTCTCATGCCCCCTTTTTGCTCTCCTAATTTCCTTTTTAAGTTCCCCCCTACACATTCTATTCTCCTCTAGGGCTTCTGCTGTTTTGAGCCCTCGGTATCTGCCATAAGCTTCCCTTTTTCTCTTTATCTAATCCTGTATATCCCTCGACATCCAGGGTTCCCCGGATTTGTTGGTCCCACCCTTTGTCTTTACTGGAATATGTTGGCCCTGTACTCTCCCTATTTCCTTCTTGAATGAGTCCCACTGCTTTGACACAGATTTACCTAAAAGTAGCTGCTCCCAGTCCACTCTGACCAAATCATATCTGATCCTATTAAAATCAGCCTTCCCCCAATCTAGAACTCTGATTTCTGGCCCATCCTTGTCCTTTTCCATAAGAACTTTGAATCTAACGGAGTTATGATCACTATCTGCAAAATGCTCCCCCACTGATACCTCTACCACTTACCTGGCTTCATTCCCTAAAATTAAGTCCAGGACCACCCCCTCTCTTGTAGGACCTTCTACATACTGGCTGGAAAAGCTCTCCTGGATGCATTTTAAGAACTCCACTCCCTTTAATCATATCACAGTATGACTAACCCAGTTAATGTTGGGGAAGTTGAAATCGCCCACTATTACTACCCTATTATTTTTACACTTCTCTGAAATTTGCCTACATATCTGCTCTTCTATTTCTCTTTGACTGTTGGGGGCCTATAGTACGCTCCCAGCAATATGGTTGCTCCTTTTTAATTTTTAAGTTCTACCCATATGGCTTCATTTGAGCAGCCTTCTAAGGTGTCATCCCTCCTTACTGCTGTAACTGACTCCTTGATCAATATTACGATAGTCCCTCCTCTTTTACCTCCTTCCCCTGGTCTCACCTGAAGACCCTATATCCTGGAATATTGAGCTGCCAATCCTGCTCCTCTCTCAACCATGTCACTGTGACAGCAATTACATCATTCCCTCCTGAAACAGGGGAATGCTTCAGTCCACAAGAGAAACCAGGTGACCTTCGGGCAGACATCCTTTTGTGGTTTTTTAGAGATATAAAGTATTGACTGAAAGTCCATAATAAACTAGAACATGACAATTCTTTTAAATCTGTGGTGCGATACAGGACACTTTTCCAGAAGACAAGATTCCCTCTTGTGCTATTGCCGGAGAGGAATGAACTGGATCTTATGCTCACCTTCTAATTGGTTTGCATGGCTGGGGTAAAATTATAAGCCTTTGGATTAAGTCATATGGAACAACTGTATCGCACTTTATGCCACTGACATTATTATGTTGGAGTGGGCATCGGTTTGATTACAACATTGACTATAAAGTAAATGTTAGTCATCAAATAAAACCAGTCAGGACCATTGTTTACAGGTAGTATAGGACTTGGTTGTGATATTTAGTTAAGTTTAGTCTGGCCTGTCCCTTTAAGGCCACCAATCTTCCAGTGAGAGGGGGTTTGACTAGACATATCCCACTGCTAACTCAGTTCATTATTGAGAAAGGTTTCTGTAGGTTGCTGGGCACGTGTAAATCTTTTTTATGCATGAGGTGAAGTCAGGTTCCCAAAACCAGGAGAAAAGTAGCAAATTACTGCCTTACACTTTTTCTAGTACTTTGACACATTGGTGATGCAAGATTTTTACATGTATTTACTAGTCAATCTCCTTTGGCATTTCATACACAGAATCAACATCAAATATAATCTTCAGAAGAAGCGGGTTTGAATATTTGGATCAGCACATGCAAATACATCATGCAGTTCTCATTTTAAGTCATACGTTTTGTTTTTATTTGTATATATTTCCATGATAAATTTCTTTGTCCATATTTACATTGGAAAAAAGCTATGTGAACTTGTCACATTGTCATTAGATAGAAAAGCAACACGCTACAGCACTACTACTGGCAAGAGGGAGTAATTACAGTGTGACAAATTTACATAGGCAGTTTCCATTATAAACACGGACAAGGGGTTATATTGGAAGCATATGCAGATGTGAAATTTTTAATTTATTGATGATGGATATATAGTCTACCAGATCTCCTGGGCATTGTTTCAAGCAAAACCTGATGGGGGAAGATGGTGGTGTCGTGGTAATATCAGTAGGTTAGAAATCCAGAGGCTCTGGGGACACAGGTTCAAATCTCACCTTGGCAGCTGGTGGAATTTAAATTCAATTCATACAATCTGGAATTGAAAGGCAGCATGTTCCCTCCCCACCCCCGCCCGGTCAGGGGAGCAGGCAGGTTCCCAGTCAGTGGCATGGTGCTATTTTACGTGACGAATGTCCAGAAGGCGCTATGCGCACCCTGTGCGGGCAGGGGGGGGGGAGATTCCCTGAGCTGGTAGTGCAATCTCCCTGAGGTAAAGTGCTGCCTCAGGGAGATCGGCTCAAGATTCAAACTTTCATTAAAGGCAGGAAAAAATATTCCTGACGTGTCCCCTCATGTGACACTGTCACATGAGCTGGGACATGTCAATTTCTTTTATTTTAAACATTTTATACATATTTTAATACTCTCATGAAACCTCAGCCGGCCTGTGGATGAGGTTTCATGTTTTTTCTGACGGCCGCCTGGGCTCTTTACCTGCCCGCCAACCTTAAAGTTGGACGGGCAGGGCCATTAATCATTTAAATTACTTTTTTTAATGGCCTTAATAGGCCTTTGACAGTTCGGTGGGTGCGCAGCCCATAGGGACGCATGCCCGACATCACCCTGCGTCATTTTATGCGTCGTCGAGCCGGGGGGGGGGGGGGGGGGCCGGCGCGCCAACCAGAGGATGCAGCCCCTAGTCTCAGTAATGGAAGACCATGAAACTATCATCAATTATCATAAAAACCCAGCTGGTTCACAAAGGAAATCTGCCGTCCTTACCCTGGTCTGCCCTACATGCAACTCCAGGCCCACAGCAATGTGGTTGACTCTTAACTGCCCTCTGAAATGGCCCAGCAAGCCACTCAGTTCAAGGGCAATTAGGGATGGACAACAAATGCTGGCCTTGCCAGTGACGCCCACATCCCAAGAAAGAATAAATAAAATCAGGCAATTAGATTTAATTAGACAATTAAAATTAATTAGACAACTCCAAAACAGACTTGTCATAGTAAATCTTGCTGGTAAGAGGCAGCAAAGTCTAATGCTTGGGTAAATAGAGCCTCAGCTCATTCTGAGTTTAGCTGTTGTTTGATCAGAAACTTTGCTAATGTGTAACGCTCTTGTTAGTTACAGGTAGCCGCTGAGAATCACACAGCATTTTAAGATTACTTTGCATCTATAACAAGGTACTGTATGGCATCTGCAGTATAACCTCTGAGCACCCTGGCAAATCAATTTTAATGCATTGCTGGCAGATTTTCCATGGCATAGATCACGGTGAGCTGGATGAAGGGTTGTTTTATAACAATCAGGATGATATCAAGAGCACAATGCTGAAAGTAAGTGAGAGACTTGCAGGAAGTGCACACTATACATTAGATTTTCTTACAAGAGATAGCTGGAGAAACAGAGAGAGGAAGAAGCAGAGGGAAAGATAGATAGATAGAGAGGAGAGAGAGAAAAATGCAAAAAGAATGGAATACTATCGTGGATCAATCACCTTGTCTTTATCATTGGACGCATGTGTGGCTGATTTCAACATCTTGAGTAGCAAAACATCTGAGAACTCCTCCTGGAAGCCTAGGCCCATGGACTCCCTGAGAGGACAAAAGGTAACACGTGAATCATTGACCAATAGATCAGAACCTTAAATATCCATCTACTTGCTATCTGCCAAATATTTTACAATTCAAAGCCTTGTGGAAGTTGTAGCCTCACTTCACTGTTTGTTTTGCTATTTGTATTTCAATCTCCTTTCTTCAACAAATAAAACAACATTTTTTGTTACTTGTATTATATATTTGTCTTAATTTCCATATCTAGGGTCTTACTAGATCCTACACGCATCACCTAATACTGGCAACTGCTGATTATCCACAAATATCCATTATCTACCAGGTAGGTAATGAAGGTTCCACTCTACATCCCAGAGTCTCAGGTTTTTCTAAACTTCACATGACATCATTGCTTAATTCAGTACTCACTGATAGGGCATCGCTGGAGTGAATCCACATCCATAGCATAGCATCTTTTAATTGTTCCAACATTGGTGGCTGCGGCTTCAGTTGCCTAGGCCCTAATCTCTGGAATACTCTCCCAACACCTCTCCATCTCTCTACCTCATTTCCCTCCTGTAAAACCTATCGCTTTGAACAAAATGGCAGTTATCCGACCTAATATCTCCTCATGTGGCTCGGTGTCATATTTTGTTTTATAATGACCCGGTGAAGCACTTTGGGAAGTTTTATTATGTTAAAGGCGCTATACAAGTGTTGTCGTTATCTATTGGCAGCTCCAACGCACTGGATCAATTTTGATTCATCAACAAATCTCAGCAACTCATGCCAGTTTGGGACAGTTACCAAATGCAAGCAACAGATACATACATGTTAGCAATCAAGGTGTCTGTGAGATTGCCCAGGGACCAGGCTGCCTTGGTACGGACGTTTAGAGACTTGTCATCCAAGGAAGTCAGGATGGCATTCGCAGTGTCAGCCACAAACATCACATCCTGTTACGTGAAGAAAGAAAGTAAAAGATCAGTGCTCCTTAAAGTAAATCTGGAGCAAATTCCAGCTATTGAGCCCGTATAATTAAAAACACAACCGTTTCATTTTAAGGAGGAATCCACTGCTTTATTGAATTTGCAGAGTGAAGCTCCTCCTGCGCTGCTGTATTTCCTAACTCAGAAAGCATGCCTGTACAAATTTTACTAGCTAGAATCTCAGAATCTTTACAGTGCAGAAGGAGGCCATTCAGCCCATTGAGTCTGCACTGGCTCTCTGAAAGAGCATTCTACCTCGTCCCACGCCCCTGCCTTATCCCCATAAGCTCACACCTTCTTTCTTTTCAGGTAGCAATCCAATTCCTTTTTGAATGCCTCAATCAAACCTGCCTCCACCGCCCGGTGAAAATTTTTTTCCTCACATCACTTCTACTCCTTTGCTAATTATTATGAATCTGTGCCTTTTAGTTCTTGATGTTCTCTTGAGTAGGAACAGTTTCTCATTACTTACCCTGTCCATACCTCTCAGGGTTTTGAATGCCTCTATCAAGTTTCCTCGCAGCCTTCTTTTCTCCTAGGAAATCAGTCCCAATCTCTCCAATCTATCCTCATAGCTAGAGTTCTTCATCCCTGAAATCATTCTTGGGAATCTCCTCTGTATTCTCTCCAATGACTTCACATCCTTCCTCAAGTATGGCGTCTAGAACTGGACACAGTACTCCAGACGAGGCCTAACTAGTGTCTTATACAAGTACAACATGACCTCCTTACTCTTGCACTCAATGCCCCTATTGATAAAGCCTAAGATACCATATACTTTATTAACTGCTCTCTCAACATGCCCTGCCATCTTCTATAACTTATGTACATATACACCGAGGTCCCTCTGTTCCTGCACCTCCTTTTAGAGTTTCTCCCTTTCTTTTATACTATCTCTGCATATTCTTCCTGCCAAAATGAATCACATCACGCTTCTCTGCATTGAACTTCATTTGCTATTTGTCTGCCCAATCCACCGACATGTTTACATCCTTTTGAAGTTCAAGACTATCCTCATCACAGTTGACAATGTTTCCAATATTTGTATCATCTGCAAGTTTTGAAATCATGCCCTGGACACCACTGTCTAGGTCATTAATATATATCAGGAAGAACAAGGATCCCAACATTGACCCCTGGGGAACACCACTATAAACCTTCCTCCAATGTGAAAAACATCCATTGACCATTACTCTTTGTTTCCTGTCACTCAGCTAATTTCTAATCCAAGTGCCTACTTTCCCTTTTATTCCATGAGCTAGAATTTTGCTGACAAGTCTATTGTGTGGCGCTGTATCAAATGCCTTCTGAAAATCCATATACACCACATCAACAGCACTGCCCTTATCAACCTTCTCTGTTGCCTCCTCAAAAAATGTGAGCAAGTTCATTAAACGTGATTTTCCCTTAATGAATCCATGCTGGCTTTCCTTAATTACCCTGCACTTGTCTAAGTGACAATTGATTTTGTCTCAAACTATAGTTTCCAGAAGTTTCCCAACCACTGAACTGACTGGTCTGTAGTTGCCAGCTTTATCCTTGCACCCCTTCTGGAACAAGGGTGTAACATTCACAAATCTCCAGTCCTCTGGCACCACTTGTGTCTAAGGAAGACTGGAAGATTATCATTAGTGCCTTTCAATTTCCACTCTCACTTCCCTCAGTACCCTCAGATGCATCTCATCTGGTCCTGGTACGTTATCAATTTTAAGTAAAGAGAGCCTTTCTGAAAGCTCCTCCTTCTCAATTGTAAATTATTTGAGCGTACCAGTTACCTTCCCTCTGATCTCAGCCTGGGTGACATCATCTTCCTTTGCAAAGACAGATGCAAAGCACTCATTTGATACCTCCGCTATTTCTCCTGTCTCCACCTGCAATCCCAAATCAGCCCTCCTACTCTTTCTTTTACAACCCTTTTACTATTTATGTGCTTATAGGAGACCTTGGGATTCCCTTTTATGTTCACCGCCAGCCCCTTTTCATGCTGTCTCTTTGCTTTTCTTTTTAGTTTTTTCACTTCCCTTCTAGTCCTTCTACACTCAGCCTGATTCTCCATGTATTTTCTGCCTGACATCCATCGTATGCACACTTCTTCCTTTTCATCTTTACCTCTATCTCTCTGGTCACCCAGGGCGCTCTGGGTTTATTTGTCCTGCCTTTCCCCTTCAAAGGAATATACCTTGACATTGCCTGCAACGCTTTTTCTTTGAAGGTAGCCAATTGTTCAGCCACTACTTCTTCTGCCAACATTTGACTCCAACTCACATGACTCGGATGCATTCTCATCCCATTGAAGTTGGCTTTCCCTCAATTAATTATCCCTGCTCTGGATTGTCCCTGTGATACTATGGTCACTGTCCCTCCTAAATGCTCTCCCACTGATATTTGATCCACTTGGCCCAACTCATTCCTCAGAACCAGGTCCAACAATGCCTTTCCTCTTGTTGGAGTGGAAACATACTGTTGCAGAAAATGATCTTGAACACATTTCAGGAGCTCTCTCCCCTCTTGTCTCTTTGCACTATATTTGGATAATTGAAGTCCCCCATTATAATGACTCTATAATTCTTGCACCTCTCTGTAATTTCTTTGCAGATTTGTTTCTCTACATCCCTTGCACTAATTGGTGGTCTACAAACTACACCGATCAATGTTATTGCCCCTTTTTCATTCCTTACCTCTAGCCAGGGAGATTCCATCCTTGACCCCTCTGGAACATCCTCTCTCTCCAGTACTGTAATGCCACCTTTAATCAATACTTATTCACTCCCCCACCCCCTTTTCTTCCTTTCCTGTCTCTCCTAAACATCTTCTAACCAGCAATATTTAATGCCCAGTCCTGCCCTTCTTTGATCCAGGTCTCTGTTATAGCAATAATATCATAATTCCATTTGTCAACCTGTGCCTGTAGTTCACCAATCTTATTAAACACACTCTGTGCATTCACATACTCGCATATTAGCCCTGATTTAGTCTTTTTTACTTTCCCCCTTATTCTGACCCCATCTAATGACTTACTATCACCTACTCTAATTCTATCAAAGTCCCAAGTATTCTATCTACCTTGATACTAGTCTCTGATATATCCTCCTAATCAGTTGATACTTCTCTACTGCCCGTTACCAGGTTTTCTCCTCTGCACTCTGAATTTCCCCTCAGGTTCCCATCGCCCTGCCAATTTAGTTTAAACCCTCCCCAACAGCATTAGCAAACCTCCCTGCAAGGACATTAGTCCCAGTCCTGTTAAGGTGTAATGCATCCTTCTTGTACAGGTCCCACCTGCCCCAGAACCGGTCCCAAGGCCTCAGAAATGTAAAGCCCTCCCTCCTCCTCCATTTCTCCAGCCACATGTTGAACTGCTCATTCTTTCTTTTCTTATGCTCACTAGCACGTGGCACTGGAAGTAATCCTGAGATTACTGTGCTTGAGGCCCTGTTTTTTAATTCCCTTCCTAATTCCCTAAAATCTGCTGTCAGGACCTCATCTCTTTTCCTACCTCTTTTGTCATTGGCACAATGTGGACCACAACCTCTGGCTGTTCACTCTAGCCCGAAAGAATGTCCTGCAGCCACTCTGTAACATCCTTGACCCTGGCACCAGGGAGGCAACAAACCATCTTAGTATCATGTCTATGGCCACAAAAACACCTCTCTGATCCCCAAACTATGGAATCCCCTACCACTATAGCACTTCCACAATTCCTCCTCCCTTCTTGTGCAGCTGAGCCACTTACAGTACCATGAACTTGGCTCTTGCTACAATCCTCTGATGAACCACCTCGCTCACCAGTGTACAAAATGGAAAAACAGTTAGAGAGCAAGGTAGCCTCAAGGGATTCCTGCACTACCTACCTGTTTCTCTTAGATACTCTGGCAGTCACCCATTCCCCCTCTGCCTGTGCACTTCTTAGCTGCGATGTGACCAACCCTCTAAACGTGCTATCCACGTAGTCCTCAGCCTCGTGGATGCACCACATTGACTCCAGCTGCAGCTCAAGTTCCGCAACCCAGAGCTCAAGTTTCTGCAGCAGGTGACACTTCCTGCAGGTATAGTCAATGAGGGCAATTTGTGTCTGCACAACTTCCCACACCCCGCAGGATGCACATTCCACATGGCCAAGTTGCCAGACATACCTTAAACTTTATATAAATTGTTCACTACAGTATGGTGTAATATAATAACTCACCTGTCACTCATCAATTGTCTCCTCTGTGTCGAGTCCAGAAAAGCCTATATTTATCAATCAATCAATTTACAGGAACTCCTGTGATGTCGCTTTTTGATTTTATCTGTAAACTCCCATCTCTCTCTCTCTCTTCCCGCTGCTTTATGGGTTCTCTCTCTCTCTCTCAACTCCTGCTACTTTCTGGGCTCTCTAATGTTATTTAGTTGGCTTAATTTAATTACTTCCTTAATTAACTTAGAATAATTCCTATATATACCACACCTCTTTCCCTCGTGCACCGAATTCCCATGTGAACCTAATTTGCTACTCACATGGTCTCTGTCTCACTTAAGCTATCTCCTTGCCTGTCTCCTTGCACGTCCCTTAATGATCCAACTAGTTTTGTTTCTTCTGTTAGTGAGGCTGCCATTGTATGTCAATTAGCGTCTATGGGTAGATTTATACAAGGTAATAGCCATGACTCAGTTTGTAGCACTCTCTCCTCTGAGTCAGAAGGTTGTGCATTTAAGTCACATGAGCACAAAATTTAGGCTGAACTAGGGCAGTACTGAGGGAGTGCTGCATTGTTGGAGAGCCCGTGTCTTGCATGAGATGTTAAACAGAGGCTCCAGCTTTTACACTCATTTGAAAGGGAAGACCTCACAGCATTATTCTGAAGAATAGCTGGCCAACATCCTGGCCAATATTTATCCCTCAACCAACAAGGCTAAAACAGGGGTTACCTGGTTATTATCACTGTGGGATCTTGCTGTGCACAAATAGGCTGCTGTGTTTCCTCCAACAGTCGCCACACTTCAAAAGTGCTTAGTTGGCTATAACTCACTTTGGAATGTTCTGAGATTGCGAATGGTGCTGCATAAATGCAAGTTCTTTCTTTATTTGCTATCGAGTCACATCTACTAGAAATTGGGGTTAGGATGCTCAAACTCACTTTCTGCAGAGAAGACAGACTTTTATCTCATCCAAACCGAGAAGACAGAGGTAAAAGGACAGTGTCTAACCTACTGTGCCATTTGTTCCCTTTAATCACTTCTGACAGCAGACTTTCAGCTCAAGTTATTCAAAATGTATTACTGCAATCTTGTGCAATACTGTACAGACCACCACCGCACCTACCAAGGGCAGTCATGTGGAAATAGCGCTTTGCCCACTGATCAGGGAGTTTCCACAGAAAAGATAAAAGCTGGACAGAAGGGTCCACAGGCAAGACTTCAACAAGAATAGGGGGGAGGATTTATGAGACAAAAGGCAGTGAGAATCTCATTTAAGCTTATATGGGTCAAAGATGAATTGACAGGCCAAGGACATTGCAGTCAAGTGTACAGATTATCGGTTTAATTTCAGCTTTGATGAATTACTGCACCCTGCAGAATCATAATAGAAACTGCATTATACAGGAGCAAGGAAGAGATCAAATGTAGAAAATTTACCAGGCCATAACTTAGTAATTAGATATATTATGAACAAGAAAGACAGTAAAACAGTATCCGTACTTCCAAAAAGCAAGTGTAGCTCTCATTAATTCCCATTACAATATCTGTACGTGTGTGTCAGAAACACTGGCAGATTCATACTGGACGTACAAAAACACATTTCAAAGTCTAGCAAATGTGTGCTGCAAGGGACGTGGAATGCATAACTTGCAGGGAATGCATAGCAGAAATCTATTATTAGTCCAGGGGGTTCGAAGTTGATCACAAAAGGCCATGCACCAGCAGGTATTTTATGTAGAATCCCTGTGATTTTCCTGGTCCATAACATTTCTGTTTATTTGTCAGGTACTGGAGCTTTTTTAAAAATCTTTCTGCCCCTAATTTTCCCCTTTTTTCCTGAAGTTTCATAAGCAGCAGTCTCCCCCGCAAGTCCTTCACCCGTGTAGTTATTACACATTAACATGAGCATCTCAATAGCTGTATGATCGGCATTTTCAGTTTTTCTTCTCAGGCTCTTGCCTGTGTACCAACACATGCCAGCACACCAGTTCACGCCTGTACACCAGTTCACACCAGCACACCAGTTCATTTGAAGCACCAAATATCAGCAGAGTTGATTTGACACCTTTTGGTGCCACATGGACACATAGCCTATCATCCTGTAAAGAAGAATTCTCAATGGCTAGATCAGCAGACTGTGCATCTAACTGAGCAACTGTAGGATGTACTGACCTGTCGGAGCGAGGGGAAGAGGATGTAAACGCCCAAAGCTCGTACGGCAGCCGCCTTGACCAGGGGATGCTCACTATGATTGAGTCCGAGCAGCATAGTTATGCACAGAATCTGCTTCTCATTCTAACAAAACAATTTCAATACATCAATGTTAAAATTCGCAGCTGAGCAGCTCACTCAGTTACAAATGCCTGCACTCGTCTATGAACCCTGCATTTCTTCACTAATTCTTTTCACTAGCAGAAGACTGCCTTTCTCCTCTTCTTTCAGTGTACGTTTGCCAATGTTCTCTTCCCTAAAGCTATTGGGTCATGCTGGGGTAAAGTTCCATAGAAACTGACAGCCCTCTAACACCTTGCCACGTCTAGACAGTCAGTTCCAAAAGGCTCTTCAACCAGAGGGGACTTCTCAAGTGAAGATAAACCTGGCTTCCCTCCTTACACTTTTAAGTACAGATCAATAGAGAGCGACCAGGAATGGGAGCTGTTAGCTTCCCTCTCTGGTGCATGGGCGCAATGGCCAATTGTGGTGTGCCCAATATAGTGCTGTCAGTTTGGATATTAAACAGTCCAAGTGTAAAACTGGTATATCTCTCAGGTGCATACTGTAATGGCAAACTGAACAGCACTCATTTATATTTCATTCTGTTGTCCAACTACGTAACCATGTTGGTCCTTTTGCAGGTGGATGTTGCTAGCATTGCGAGTACCCATAGCTATAGTCATAGTCCCTCCTCTTCTTTCAAGTTCCTCTGTGCTGCACACCAGGGCAGGTGAGTGAAATACTCTCAGATTGTTGCTATATCATTCTGGAAATAAAACACTAAAAAATGTGTGTGATTACTGGTAACCCAAATACAGAGCAGCAGTCCTGGGCAATTTGAGTGAGTTTTTCCAAAATGGTAAACATGAAATTTCGTAACTTTGCACTTGCGGCTTTTCACTCTTCTCCCATTTCGTTTGAAGTTTAGTTAAGTGGGTGAAGGTAAGGGGAAACAGCAATCATCTAAACCACCTACAGCTCACCCAGCCTTGTTTCTACTGAAGCTAAAAAAAAAAATGTTTGTTGCTCGTTTGTGGCCAGGTGGTTAATAGAGAGGTTGAGTGTCTTGGGCTACAGGAAGATATAGACAGGATGGTCAAATGGGCAGATAAGAGACGGATGGAATTGAACCCTGAAAAGTGTGAGGTGATACACTTTGGAAGGAGTAATTTGACAAGGAAGTATTCAATGAACGGCATGACACTAGGAAGTTCTGAGGAACAAAGGGACCTTGGCGTGTGTGTCCATAGATCTCTGAAGGCGGAGGGCATGATAGTGGGGTGGTGAAAAAGGCATATGAGACACTTGCCTTTATCAATCGAGGCATAGATTACAAAAGTAGGGAGGGGTCATGTTGGAGTTGTATAGAACCTTGGTGAGGCCACAGCTGGAATACTGTGTGCAGTTCTGGTCACCACATTATAGGAAGGATGTGATTGTACTGGAGGGGGTGCAGAGGAGATTCACCAGGATGTTGCCTGGGATGAAACATTTAAGTTATGAAGAGAGGTTGGATAGACTTGGGTTGTTTGCATTAGAGCAGAGATGACTGAGGGGCGACCTGATCAAGGTGTACAAGATTATGAGGAGCATGGACAGGGTGGATAGGGAGCAGCTGTTCCCCTTAGTTGAAGGGTCAGTCATAAGGGGGACATAAGTTCAAGGTGAGGGGCAGGAGGTTTAGGGGGGATGTGAAGAAAATCTTTTTTACCCAGAGGGTGGTGACGGTCTGGAATGCACTGCCTGGGAGGGTGGTGGAGGCGGGTTGCCTCACATCCTTTAAAAAGTACCTGGTTGAGCACTTGGCACATTCAAGGCTATGGGCCAAGTGCTGGTAAATGGGATTAGGTAGGTTGGTCAGGTGTTTCTCACGTGTCGGTGCAGACTCAATGGGCCGAAGGGCCTCTTCTGCACTCTGTGATTCTGTGATTTAGGAAGGCAGAAGGGCATTGATGGTAATAGTCTTGCTCTCGTAATCAAGGCTGTCAGTTTATGTCCCTTCCCAGGGCTTGAACTCGTAACCTGGACTGGTACTCCAGTGCAGGCCTGAGAGAGTGCTAAACAAAAACAGAATTACCTGGAAAAACTCAGCAGGTCTGGCAGCATCGGCGGAGAAGAAAAGAGTTGACGTTTCGAGTCCTCATGACCCTTCAACAGAACTAGGTGAATCCCAGGAAGGGGTGAAATATAAGCTGGTTTAAGGTGATGGGGGGGTGGGTTGGGTGGGGGGAGAGAAGTGGAGGGGGGTGGTGTGGTTGTAGGCAAAAGCAGTGATAGAAGCAGATCATCAAAAGATGTCACAGACGGCAGAACAAAAGAACACATAGGTGTCGAAGTTGGTGATATTATCTAAACGAATGTGCTAATTAAGAATGGATGGTAGGGCACTCAAGGTATAGCTCTAGTGGGGGTGGGGGGAGCATAAAAGATTTAAAAATATTTTAAAATAATGGAAATAGGTGGGAAAAAGAAAAATCTATATAATTTATTGGGAAAAAACAAAAGGGGGAAAGAAACAGAAAGGGGGTGGGGATGGAGGAGGGAGGTCAAGACCTAAGGTTGTTGAATTCAATATTCAGTCTGGAGAATCACCAACTTCGACACCTATGTGTTCTTTTGTTCTGCTGTCTGTGACATCTTTTGATGATCTGCTTCTATCACTGCTTTTGCCTAGAAGCACACCACCCCCCTCCACTTCTCTCCGCACCCCCCCACCCCACAAACACCACCTTAAACCAGCTTATATTTCACCCTTTCCTGGGATTCACCTAGTTCTGTCGAAGGGTCATGAGGACTCGAAATGTCAACTCTTTTCTTCTCCACCGATGCTGCCAGACCTGCTGAGTTTTTCCAGATAATTCTGTTTTTGTTTTGGATTTCAAGCATCCGCAGTTTTTTGTTTTTATCTCTGACAGAGTGCTACATGGTCATAGACAAATCCTTTAAATGTGACCTTAAACCAATGTTGGTGTTGCTGGTTCAGGTTTAAGATGAGCAGTCAGTTCTCCCAATTCTCCCTAGCCAACATTCTCCCTTCAACCAACACCACCAAGTACACATTAACACATCAATTCATCTCCTGCTCTGTGTAAAATAGCCACTATATTTACCTCTACAGCAGTAGTCTCTGTACTTCAGATCAATTTATATTTTGGAGAGATGTGTTGACAATATAAATTCCATGTGATTTTTATTTTTTTTTAATAGGGGACACAAAAGCCTTTACCCCAACATAACAAGGACTTAAACACATCAAGAAAGGAAATGTAGCTGTTTGTATTTCCCAGCCATTCTTACCGGAAGACTGTTAAAAGCCTCTGGTAAAATTGAGGAAACTGCATCACAGGTGCTGGTCTGGAGTGTAGGATGCTCATCATTCTGTAATGCCCCTGGCAAAGGACCATTCAACATCCTAGACCAAAAGGTCACGACCTGCATGGGGAGAAATTATCCCATCTCAGTATGACAAAATAGACTCTGGACAGCATAAGTTTACGCTGAACATTCTGATAAATATGGCGGAGTTGGAAAACCCACAATTAATGAGCACGTTTTACCTGAGGTAAAAACTCTGAATGAAGAGTTTTGATCCTCAGATATCTCTGATCATACATTGTGTGATGCAAATTTGGTTTAGGGCCCAATTATGTTGCCCTCTCTCTTGCTTTTTTTAAAAACAGGCCCTGCAATAATAATGTCCCTGTTTCGTTCTCAGTCACCCTGTGCCAGACAGTGATTTCAGCCATACCAGTTTAGAGCAGCAACTGGGCACTGCCCCACTCTAACAAAATGTGACAGCACCAGAGGCAGATTTACCCCAAGCTAATCTTGCACACTTCACAGGGGCTGTTCAAAGATGGTAAGGGATCAAAGGTTACGGGGAGAAGGTGGGAGAATGGGGTTGAGAAACCTATCAGCCTTAATTGAATGGCGGGGCAGACTCGATGGGCCGAATGGCCTAATTTCTGCTCCTTTGTCTTATGGTCTTATAAATACTATTTGGTTCAATCCATGTTCAATGCTGAGTTCGTTGATCCGAAATAGCTGTGGATGCTATAATTCGCAGGAGCAATTTAGAAAAAGGAAAATCAGCCAGAATCCCCAATCCTGATGAGTTTTGAATGGAGGTGACCATTTTTGCGGGTGTCAGGTGAAACAGCACCATGAACAGTCAAATAGTCCTGCAACGCTCAAGGCTTTCATAAGAATAATACTCAGCATATGCTAATCTGGAGGATTTGGATCCCATGGACCTTTCCCCCATGAAAGGAAGTCAGTACAATGAGGGGTGGTTGAGGAGACAATGAGTTCAGAAAACTCAGGGGCAGGTTAGCAATATTATAAAGAAAAAAAAAATGTTCAATGGGGAAAAAGACATTTTAACATTGGTTTCAATTTACCCTTTATAGAATTCTCTGTTAAGTTTTGTCACAGCAAATTATCAAGGCAAAATGTTGCCTCAAGCAACAGCTATTTAACAAGCAGTAAATTATATCAATTACGAAATGGACAGACTTATCCATGACAATAACAGCGGCAGCGGGAGAAAGAATAACAACCTACCTGGCTGACAGGTACTCTTTGACTGAGGGGTGTGGGCGAGTCCAGTTTATGTTGTTGGACAATCCCGGAACCTATCTCCTCCAGCAGCTGAAAACACACAACATATTTATCACAGAGTTACGTGTTCCCGTAAGGCAACCAATAGCAGGATTGGCTGTGGCTATCTCGGCAGTAGGAGGTGCATAGTCTGAGAGAGGCAGGGTCAGAGAGAAAAAGATGCGGACACACTTTGGGGAAAGGGTGCATTGTCTCTCTCCGGTGTGGTCTTTTTATTCTCTAACCTTCTTTCTGCAGTTTTGAAGATGTTGGTTCCCTCATTGAGGTACAGTTCAAGAGCAGTGGTCACTTTCCAGTGCTTCACCATGTTCACTGGCGATCCTCAGCAGTTAGTCTTGATGGAATATCTGGCTAAGGGGGATATCATTGCTAAGCCTGATCCTGCCCTTCCAGTAGAGGAGTCACTGCATAGCAACCAGAATTTTAGTCCATTTCCTCTTCCCTAATCCAGGGCACTGTGACCAATTTAAAAATCATTGGCCCAGCCAATGACCAGGTGACAGACCTGAGGCCTCCCTGTTGGTCCATTTTTAGTCCGGGCCCAACTTGCAGGCAAGTTTCAGGCTGATTCAATCTCACCTGCTAAAGATCAAATCAGGGCTGAACTCCTCCCTTTCTGCACCCCCTCACACCACTGCAATGCTCCATCTGCTTCAAGTTTTTCTTTTTAAATTCCAGCAACGCCTGGTGCACAAATATATGCATCGTGCTGACAGAAACTCTATAGAACACGGGCAGATCTGCTTTATTGCTCCTGGCAAGTAAAATGATGGACTGTTTCATAACAACATGAACATTTTAACTACATAACGCGCATTCTGCGCCAGGGGTAGAATTACATTAACTTTCCTAATAGCGGTAAATAGACACAATTCCAAATTGGTGTCAGTGAGAGAGAACTTTGTACATTGACAGCTGCTTTTAAATTCATACTCCAAGTCAAAAGAAAGGAGCTTGAAAAGACTGTTGTACTCTTTTTTTAAATACATTTGACACTTTGACATCTGAAGTATGAAGGACACGTGATAGGTGCAAGACTTCTGTATCCAAAGATTTAAAGAGAGAGGTACCGTCTTCAAAGCCAATGTTGTGGAAAATTGACTAACATAAGGGCAGGAAGGTACCAAGTTCCAATGTTAATCTGTGCTTAACTGATCTCACCCAAAACATCAAGGGGAGCATTACAACTGGCAGCAGAAACTCTGGTCTAGGAACAAAACAATAAAATAAATCAGGCAGTGGCCCGACTCCTCATTGACTTCAGCTAGAAAATACGATGGATGAAGACAAGATCGGATTTATCAGTGGCTTCCTCACAGTCCACCAGCTAGGATCACTCAGAAGCAGCGGCCACTGTGTGAGGTACTAACGTTAGAAAGTGGATTAGTGCCCTGCGGACAGGAAGGAAAGGAGGAAACGGAACAGGAGAAGTGTTCAAAATAGGATAGCTCCATTCAGGCTCCAATTACAAGTCTGGATGGAGTCTCAGTACAAATAAGGCGTGGAGTTGAACTGCAGTAAAAAAAACTACTGGGACGAAAGCCATTTGCTGTCCGTAAGGATCCGACGTGAAATGAGAATTTAACCATCTTTCGAGCAGTTTGTAGCAGGCAAGTGCTCAAAAGCACCACTAGATCTGGCGATCTTGTGCAAAGAGGCCACAGAGGTTCGGTGTTGGGAATACGAACCTGGAGTGAAGGCACATTGTTGGGACAAGTGACTCAGTAATACATAATACTAATGCCTGTTCCTGAAAAGAAAGCGACGCTGAATTTCCCTGGAGGTTTTCCTGATCGTCTGTGGCAGATCGGCAAAGCCAATGGAGAAAGAATGCAAACGGCCATTTATTTTTCAAGCTGTTCAGTGCTGAAGTTTTTACCAAAATTATGGAGGTAGGTTGGGAAAACTCCTACAGAAATTCCAGACAAGTGGTTCATTTCCTCGTTAAGGAGGAAATGCTCCAAAAAAAAAGTGGGCAAAACTAGCTTTAATGTTCTCCTTACCCTAGCTCCATGCAGTTGAATAGATGGGTCCGGTTCCTCCATACATCTACATGCTACTTCACCCAGCTCCAACAAGCTGATTTGCGCCATTGTGAAGTACCCTTTGACAAGCAGCGCCAATACCTACAGGACAAACAAGCGGAGAAAAAGCAGTCAAACCCCCATTCACGTTTCCAACTAATGGAGCCTCAGAGAGGACAGAATGCACTCAGTCACATTACAGAAACAACAAAAACAGCGTTACCTCTGTCGGAAAGCGTTTTAGGCTCTGCTGCCATTTCCGTTCCCAGAAAAGATTTCGGGTTGTTGCTAATCTTTTGCCAAAAGATGAATTAACTCATGTCAAAAAAATTTGTCCTCTTAAAATGTTCATGTGACTGAAATCACGGGGAGGACTTTCCCCTCATCGGGTGGGTGGGCCCGGCAAGACCAAGCGGGGGCTCCGACCACGATTTCACGCTGGCTGGACTATTAACGGCCCAGCCCGCAGGAAAGGTGCGCTAACAGCCTCAGCGCTGCCAGGGTAGGGGGTGGCAGGAGGAGTGCGAGCGCTGAATTGTGCGTATGCACCGGGGGAGCCCCTGGACAGTTGCCTGAAGGCACAGAGCTGCCTCAAGGAGCTGACAGATTTTAAGATGAAAAATAAAACTTTTTTTACATGTGATATAAACATATCCCCACATGTGACTCGGTCACATGATGAGGGACATGAGAAAAAAAAAGGATGTCTTAAAACATTTTTTTTATAGTTAAGCGTTAGAAACCTCACCCCGCCCGTGGATGAGGTTTCGTTAAAAATGCAAAGGCCGCCTTGGCCTATTAGCCCGCCCGCCCGCCAACCGAATGGTTGAGCAGGCAGTGAAAAACGCAACTCAATTAATCACTGAAGGGCCCTAATAGGCCCTTTAATTGTTGGTGGGCGCCCTGCCGTCCCTCGAACGGGCCCGCCAACCGGCAGATGGCGAGGGTGCGCAATGATGTCGGGGTGCTCAGCCAGTGTCTTCACGCACTATTTGACTCCCGCTCAGGTCAAGCGTGGCACAAAACATTCTGCCCCATATGTTTTCAGTCACAAAGTGGATTCATTGTGGAACAGATTAACAAAGCAACTGCATTCCATTCAATGAAGCATTCACTTATTTAAATTAAGGAATTAAATATGACACACACACACACACACACACACACACACACACACACACACACACACACACACACACACACACACACACACCCACCCCCCCCCCCCCCCCCCCACCCCCCCCCCCCCACTAGTGAATACTCTGCCATAGCTCTGGTATTTAATGGAGGCACTAAATACATTGATGAGCCAATTGCTGGCACTCCTAACCTTTAACAGCAACATAGTTAAAACAATGAAGTGCCCAGATCAGTAATCTTGAAAGAGGACTGGAGTGCAGCCTCCTCAAGACTCTAGCTTGAATGAGGCATCAACATATGCTCCGAGAACTCAAGTTTGGGACTTGCGGTTGGGAGATGCCAGTGATGGGCTTAGGAGCAGATCTTCAGTCTGCCCCTTCCTCAGAAAGTCAATGACCCAGAGATAATATAGCAAGGGACAATGGGAGAATGCCACCAAAGGCTAAATACATTATAAAGAGCTTAGAATAAAAAATAAAAGCCAGTTCTCTAAACAACAAACCGAGAGGTAAGGCCTCACCTGTAGTGCTTCTACTCGCACAGGAGAGGGCTCATACAAGCTATTTGCTGCCCCTGTGTTGGTGTCACTGTCTGAATACGGCTCCTGCTTTGGTAAGGTAACGATGGAAATACACAACTGAATCAGCCAGCCGAGCTCGAACTGTGGACTCTCCCAGTTCTCCTTTTCTCCATCCCGGTTTCCTGATGGTTGGGGCTTTCGCCAGGACTCTGAGTCACTGAGACGGTGTGGTGTCCCTGAGCCGCTGTTCGAGTGACCTGTGGAGCTGGGCTGCTGCAAGAGCAGCTGTACCTCAGGGAGAGGAGCCTGGACCGAAATGATGGCCCCAAGCAGAGTCAGGCTGCATACACGCACATTGACATCTGAAGTTTAAAAACAAAAGCACAATAGTTCTTGAAATTTAAAATACTCACCATCAATCAGCTTTTCTAAAGTTAGAGGCAGAATCAAGGTTTATGGCTGACTGTAAAACTAAATTTGCCTGGGATATGAATGGTACCTTGTGCAGTGCCAGTCCTATCATAGTTCAGCAAGTAAAAGAACACCCTTCCGCAGGTTTCAGATCAAATCTCTAATACCTCATATAAAAGGCCATTGACATTGTGAGAGCCTGGATATTTTGCCTTTTGACAAGGGATATTTCTCAGCCAAGCCTGACTGTGTCCCAGTAGGAGTCATTAGATAAGGGGGCACTGGCAGAAATCCTGGCTGGTTTATACTGGGTCCAGTTCATTTGCTGTTTGTACACCTCAATTAGGGAGGACCTAAGATGAAAACAAAAATCCGCCGGGGTTCACATTCTAATCACTATCCCGAGACTCGAGATGGAAAACGTTCAGGAAAGTGAGAAATGTATCTGCGAAGCTCCCCGCAATCAAATTAACTGCTCACCCTAAGTGCCTAGATTCACATGAAAAATGGTCAGATAGGTCACCTCGTGGCCACAGAATCATACCATGGCAAGAGTCAGGAGCCTAGAAATTCAAAGGCATAGGAACACAGGAGCAGGAGTAGGCCATTCGACCCGTCAAGCCTGCTCCGCCATTCAAACAGATCATGGCTGATCATCCACCTCTATGCCATTTTTCTCCAATATCCCCGTTTCCCTTGATGCCATTAGTATCTAGAAATCTATCGGTTTCTGTTTTGAACGTGCTCAATGATTGAGCTTCCACAGCCCTCTGGGGTAGAGAACTCTAAAGATTCACCACCCTCTGAGTGAAGAAATTCCTCCTCCTCTCATGGCCTGCCCTTTATTCTGAGACCGTGTCCCCTGGTTCTAGACTAACCAGACAGGGGAACCATCCCATCCACATCTACCCTGTCACGCCCTGTAAGCATTTTGTAAGCTTCAATGAGATCACCTCTCATCCTTCAAAGCTGGCAACATTCAAGAGTTTTTTTCCAAGTGCAAAATGAGTACCTAGGTATCCGATGTGGTGGAAGACGTGCTCATTATGTGTTAAAAGTGCAAAGCCCTGCCTCTGCCATACTTGTAAAGGCAGAACCTGAGACATCCAATGCCCCTTCCTGAAACAGGTCCCTTGCATATGCGAATGCCAACTTAGTGCCCTTTTCAAACTCAGAATGCAAACCTTACGAAGGATAGACAGGGAGATTAAAAATGGAAACTGACTCAAAGATGCTGTCAAATTCCAGCAGTCGGTTAGAGAGTAGGATTGGTCGAGGACTGGGAGTAAATCACCTGCCCGTTATCTCAACCAGGAGGGAATTGTGAAAAATATTAAGATAGCGAGAAGGATAACAAGGATAAAATCCAAAAAGCCAGCAAGAAATACATATGATAATTTGTGGTGATGCGCTGGAAGAGGGGGTCTACATTTATTTCTTTTGCCTGTTTATGTAATCCCATTTTCCTGTGTCCGAAATGGCTGGTTCATGTCCCAGTTTTCTGATTGTCTCGCTGTTTCTACTAAACAACCAGGTAAAACAACCAAGTACCAGAGGATAAAAAAAAACTTCTGAATTCCCTTCCAGCCATCATAAGAATTCCCACTTACACCCAGGGAACATAGAAAAACACAGACATAAGCTAAAGGTCCTCTTCATTCCACATCTGATCTGCACCCGATCCGTTCGTTTTTTCATTTTCTACCTCTCCTTCTCAACCTGCGCAGCTCCTGTCTGCCTCTCCTACATTACAAAAGTGACTGAACTTCAGAAGTATTTCGGTGGCTGTAAAGCACTTTTTGACATCCTGAGCTTGTGAAAAGTGCTATATAATCAACAGTTCTTTCTTCCTTTCCTGCTTCAGCCCATCATTCCTACTTGCCTCAATGCCACTTCTTCTTGGCCCTCAAGCAACACCACAGGTCTACTAGCAAGCAAATAAATAAATGGATACACAAACCTTTGCGACGGTTGTATGGTTTAATCTGGTTCCAAACACGGGTAAGGAGTCCTGGTTTGAGGCGATTGTATGGCACATTGGTTACCAGGTTAGCAAGGCACTGATTCAAAAATAGAGAAAAAAAAATGGAGATCATTAAACTGAATGATAAGGGCCTCAACTCAACACTTTAAGTTAAAGTTGACATCTCCAGTAATTTGGGGATTTGTGAAGTCAAGATAACTAACGACTAAGAGCTCCTGATTATAGTGGGAATAGATCTGATTTACCTTGATGATCTGTGTAAGTGTCTGTGGGGAGGATTCTGCCACTAGGGCAATCAGCAGGCATCTATGAAGCTCCCGGATGCTGGAAGCCAAGGTTGCGGAGAAAGGAGTGAAAGCTCTCCGATGATCGTTGGTGTCCTCTGCGACAGATAGGAACTGTTTAGATCCTTCCAAGATGGCTGATAAGACTTGGAGTGCACCAGCACGGACCTGACACACACAAAAACAGCACTGCAGTAGCTCATACATGGTTCTGCGGTGTCCCAAGCTTTTACCTGCTGGCCACATAGAATTGTAACATGTACCCCGGGGCCCACATATAACATTTAATTTTCATTTTTGTCTTTCATGGGATGTGAGAATCGCTGGCAAGGCCAGGATTTGTTGCTCATCCATAATGGCCCTTGAGAAGGTGGTGGTGAGCCGCCTTCTTGAATTGCTGCAGTCCATGTGGTGCAGGTACACCCACAGTGCTGTTAGGAAGAGAGTTCCAGGATTTTGACCCAGCGGCTGTGAAAGGAATGGCGATATATTTCCAAGTCAGGATGGTGTCTTGAATCGGCATTTCCATCAATATAGATCTATATGACATTATTGATATGAACAGGCTTTGATATTCCGATTCAGGATTTGTCCAACGGTAGCAGTGCTAAATTAACTGGTCTCAAATTTCCAAATACACAACATTCAAAGAGGACAAACTAGCAAGTAAGAAAGTAAAAGAAAACAGCACGTGCAAATAGGACTTTGTGAGGGCCTGATTACAAGGGTTCAGGGGACACAAACTGGAAATCTGACATTGTAGATGAATGGTCTGCATGAATCAGGGAGATCAGCAAGGTACCAGGGTCGATTGTTGGTTTGTCTTGAATTAATTGACCTCAGTGGCAGTAATGGCATGCCCTTCACTAGATGAGAAAATCAGTCAAAGTTGCCAATCTTGATTGTTATCCAGCGATCCCTGGCTTGACCCACAGGCCAACACAGCAAGGTGGATTACTCCCTCATTGTTCTTTAGACCTTGGAATCTAACTTGAGATTGATTCAAACAACAGGATTTAAAGGCAAAGCAGAAAATAAAAAATAATTCCAAAACATATGATATTGCTCCAACAGAAGGACATGCAGATCCCTTACCTTTGGTGATGGATCTTTCAAAGCAATGGTCATTAAAGACACAGCTTGTGGACTTCCAATGCCAGGCGCATCTGCAATGAAAGATGACCAGTAGCCATACAGAACTTTCTTCTCTATTGATTTTATAGTTGAAAGGAAGCAGGCCAAGGCGCCCTGACGGACTTTCGCTTGAAGTGATCTATAATCAGAAAGGAAAATTGTCGTAATATACTTTTTATTTCCTCCTCCCTTCTGTAATTTCCCCCTACACTACCTCCTCTCTACTTCGATTGAGCACGGGCTGGGCATTCAGACATACAATGCAGTAAATTGTTTCGACTGGCATGGCTCCTCGTCAGGAAGGCAAAGCTGAAAAATGGTCCCATTGGTCTTAACCATTAGCTTAAAGTAGCACAACAAATTCAGCAACCACTACTCAGTAATCAAGGCTTCAGGGCAAGGCCACTGCCTGTCTCTAATTGGGCAGAACACTGCAGAGCATTTTTATGCTAAATACGCAATATTACAAAGTTGCCATAGACTGCACATGATAGCACTTTGTACACTTCTAATTCTTCCTAATGTTTAGTCCCAGAAACCTTACAGATCTTTTATACAGCAGCATCAGACTTATTTGCATGTTGAAAACAAAGGGCGTTCAGCACAAGAACATTTTAGATTTCCCTCTATTCTTTCTTGGGATACGGGCATGGCTGGCAAAGCCGGCATTTGTTGTCCGTCCCTAATTGCCCTTGAACTGAGTGACTTGCTAGGTCATTTCACAGGGCAGTTAAGAGTCAACCACATTGCTGTGGGTCTGGAGTCACAAGTAGGTCAGGCCAGGTAAGGAAGGCAGATTTCCTTCCCTAAAGGGCATGAGTGAACCAGATGGGTTTTTAACAACAAAAAAATGACCACCATTACTAAGAGTAGCTTTCAATTCCAGATTTATTCCACTAGCTGCTGTGGTGGGATTTGAACCCGTGTCCCCAGAGCATTAGCCTGGGTCTCTGAGTTACTAGACCAGTGACAATATCACTACGCTACCGTCTCTCCGAGTTTTAGATTTTAAATCAATGCCAAATATATGAATGAAAAACTCACCTCAGTTTGCTCTGGATTCCTCCCTCAGTGTCTGAATACTCAGAGTCAGAACTATTTATTTTTTTCCAGCTAGGACAGAAGGAATGTGAAGAATCTTTACCATCGAGAGAAGAAACTGTCTTGTCAGAATAGTTCTTTGGTTCCTGGAGAAGGCTGAAAGTTGAGTCACCTTCTCTCTGCCCCCCACTCTCCACTCCATGGAGTGGTTCTGGCTGTGCTGTCTCTCTCCAGTCCTCATGTTGGTCCTCTGATTGTTCCTTCTTGTTTTTGGATCGAGATTTCTTTTTTTTATGCTTTTTTTAAGAACAGAAAATTAAAAATGTATACTTTTGAAAAAAGCAACACTTGATTCACCCTGACCAACCTCCCTCCCTTAAAACATATTTCCCAATCAGAAAACTATCTTTCAGCCGGACTGTAAAATACAGCTGTGTTTTTTGCCTTATTTGTCTTTCTTGGCGGTTGGAAAATGGTTTCCTGGACACAACCAATCCTCTGAGAGACCATTCTTCATTTATGAGACATCAGGGGCCTGTTCAACTATGAAATTTATAAAATCCCTGATGGTAATCGCTCCACCATTGGTGACCAGGCTTTCAATTCCCCATGCCCTAACCTCCCTATACCTCCCACCTTGCTTTCCTCCTTTGAGACCTCCTTAATATCTACGTCTAATTAAGCTTTTGGTCATCTGCCCTAATATATCTCCTTCTGTGGCTCGGTGTCATATTTTGTTTCATAGCGCTCCTGTGAAGCACCTTAGGATGTTTCATCACGTTAAGAAGTTATATAAATATAAGTAGTTGTTCTGTTTGTTGCTGTTGTTGTTGAACCACATCCTGAGTGAGAACCCATGCTGATTTCCCTCCTCGCTCTTGCCCAGGTCTTTCAAAGTCATTCTCGTGCCCTTATCAACAGCTTTGGGTCAATATCAGCTCATTCAACACACACCTGGGATCAACCTGCTCTGTAGCGCTCAGTTGAGCATTAGCTGGTGCATTTGCCCAATGTGTCACTGTGGGGCCTCTATGATCACGTCTGTGGCAGAATTACTCGCTGACAACTTCAGCTACAACTCTGTCTTGATTCTTTTGCGTAAGTTTAAACATGCTGTTCTAATTTAATCAATTTTCGCTTCATACATCTTCCAACAGACATCCTAAATAGTAGATGCAGGGGCTGTCGGTTCAGTTATCCCTCACCCATCAAGAAATCAAACAATTGAGGGAGAAAATCGAAACTGACAGCTTAAAATCCTTCCAGTCGTTTGCACAATGAAAACTGATGGATGGTATAAGTAAAGGGGCCCAATTTAATTCCACCTGCAAGGAAACTGAGGATAACTCCCTGTTAGAATACAACACTACAAATTAGATAGCACTGGTACTCTTGAATTTTTAGGTACTCGGGCGCGTGCAATCGGTGGGCCAGGAAACGGAACCCTGACAGCGATTTCATGCTGGCTGGCCAATTAGCGCTGCCGGGGGGGGGGGGGGGGGGTGAGAAGGCGGGCAGCGACACCACTGCAGGTATGGGTGAACGCCGCACGAGAGCTCTCTGAAGGCAGGCAGCTGCCTCAGGGAGCTGCAGGCCTGCAAATAATGAAATAAAGCAGTAAAGTAAAAAGCTGCAGAAAAATGTCGAGGCATCATAATAAAAATGCTGTCCACGGATATTCCTTTTTATTTTGCTTCCTAACGGAGATCTCATCCCGGCCTCGGATGAGGTTTGACGAAAAACGTAAAGGCCGCCTGGCCGATTCACCCGTCCGCCAACCATAAGGTAGGACGGGCCATGGAAAATCAGAGACAATTGCGCCGTTAATGGGCTTGATTGTCCGCTTAATTGTGGGCGGGCGCGTTTCCGACTCCTGCGCGCGCCCGTCGAGTGAAACATCGTGCGAGTGCGCAATGACGTCAGAATGCTCGCCCGCAGTCATCTCGCGCTCCTTTATGCCCGATCGGGTCAGCCGTGCGCCCACCCACAGGGCGTAAAATTCTGCCCCATGGGCTCAGGTCACTTGCTTCACCCCAAAAGGCGGGTTTGGATATAGAATGTTCTTGGGTCCATTTGATCTCACCCTTCTAGTTCTTGATGATTCTCCCGACCGTGTCCTTTGCAGCCACCTGTGGCCTTTCAATTTAGCGAAACTGGCACTGGCATAGGGGAAGCTGCTCCCCAACAAAGTAAAACCAGACATGGCATTGGTTGAAAATGCAGGCTTGAGTTGCCAGATGCTGCTCTCCATTTAGGGGCACCACGACACCCTTAAAACGTCCTTCCACCACAGATTCCACACAATACACTCGGGGTCCAGGAAATGCCATTCAAGAGTAAAGAAACACTGATATTTATGTAGCGCTTTATCATGTTTCTCAGAAAAGCCTCAGTGTGCTTCACATACAATGCACAACTTTAAAGTGTCGTGCCTGATTATGTAGGCACACAGCAGCAGCCGTTTTGCACACAGTGAGATCTGATAATCAGCGCTAAAGTTATGAACCGTTTGATTTTTTTTCATGTTTCAGGCTTCACCCTTGTGAATTAGGACATCATCTGAACCCTTTGGCTGTAACCTTAACTCTCAGTGATGGTGTAAAAGGAGTCAGATCATTTTAACTACCCATTACACATGGCAACCAGTTCTCCTCTCCGTTGAAGGACAAGGAAGTGAAAATTGGCATGCGTTTATAATAGGCAACAAATTCAACATCGTCCATTATACACCATTACCTGCAGCTAAAATGATCACTCTTGATGTGTTGTTGCTTTACAACATAGAGCTTCAATGTAGCAGATGCCACTTACTTAGATAAACAAAGATATCTCAAAAGTTGCAACATCTTTCACTCTTAACCATATTACTGAGAATATGTTATTACCCCCACTTGCTTTGAAGAGTTTGTAGCACCTCCTGTTGGCTCCTTCGTGGGTGAGCTACCTTCATACTGGGGCAGAGGGGCTGGGTAAAGGACAGCAGGAACTTCAATGTTCACACCTGGAAAACCATAGAACATGTATGTCTGGGAAGAAATAAACACAAGAAAAATAAGACACTTGACTGGGAGATTAACTGCAGAGTGCACATCAAGCTAAAATTCATTTTGCTAACGTTCAACAGAGTTTCAAGGTAAGGTGGATCGCTCAGTTTTCACAGTCTCCCAGCAGACTGCACCCTCCAACGCTTCCAAGCAGACAGACTGCAGGGATCCACCTTACCCTGGATCACTCCAATATGTCAGCTCCACCATGGATACAGGGTTTAAATCATGTAATTAAACAATGGACATGGTACGTGGATAAGTGCTGGTTGGCAATGCTTCTCCTCTAGATTTATCTTCTCTGCTAACAAAGTAGTTGTTAAACCATGAAAACAATGTTATATTGTTGTTAATTTACATCCATTTACCTTTAAAACTGCCAGGAGAGTCCCCAGTTGATCGGTTTGCGTCAGATTAATTCTCCCTGCATTCAGAATGGAATGGATGCCCTTCAATGCATTTTGCAACAACTGAAACAAGAATTATAACCAAATCATACGTCCAGCAAAGAATATGTAGGGTTCAGAATCTTCGCTTAGATATGAGAGGTGGAGTACAGTGGTATGGTGAATTGGACCACCAACACACAAAGTGTCAGGGCACCGAGAAACATATAGTCAGTTCCAACAGTGCTACATTCCAAATCTTAGCTCTGGTATTGTGATAGGCCACTCCACTGAGGGGAGTGAAAAATCAGAGCAAAAATTACCAAGCCACCAATCTCCGGGAAATGTCAGAGACCCAAGGCAGAAAACGTGAGGCAAATTCACAAAATTTTCCTGCTTAAAACATCGCAGTAGAAATCCTTTCAGGGTCTCTTCAGTGGCTCAAGGGATGGATGCATTATATGGTGTCGCACCGGTCAATATAAGCACAGACTAGGGAGAGGCAACCACAAAGAAACCATGTTTTCAGCTCCTGATCGCTCCTCAATGGCCCCTTTTGGAAAATGCACATAGTGTGGTCATTGGACAAGGAGAGGATCAGACTCACACAACCTTTGATAACCACTACTCTTTTAAGAAGGTCAAAATGGCGTGAACTAGAGACTCCATTTTTACCTCTTTCAATTTCCTTATCATACACAGGAAATTCAGATCAAAGTTTGTGAAGCATATTGGGTTTACTAAAACCATCATCAACTCTGCTCTGGCCTTTCTCTGCTCCTCTCCAGAAGGCATTGACAGTTTGCAATTCAATTGGCAGGGGAACAACTTAACCCAGTCTGGACTTTATGCCTTGTAAGGTCTTGCTCACTCCTCGAAAAAGTTACTTTTTCTGTCAGCCCATACAGCATAACTTTGTTTAATAACAAATTCTGTCGTTTGAGTCCTTGTGGATATCAGCATCCACATGATACACTTTGGAACATTATTGTAGACTCGAGGCTTTTCATCACATCACGGGCACTTCTCTCAATCTATAGGAACAGAAACATTGTGACCTGATTTTGAGTAGAAGTGAATACAAATCAAGGGAGTTAACTTAGAAACATGCTTCCTGCTGAGACAGCAAATCTGAGACACTGCATTGTCACGCGGTGAGCTCAGTCTTAACAAAGCTATCATGGAGAAGCAATGAGCAGAGGTCAGGTAAAGTCCCCACTGGAACAAAGATCCAGCCACCTCCCAGCAGACAGCTACCTGGTCTGTCTCCGTGGTCTGTGGACAGGGTCTGGCACTGAGAGGGTGCTAAGAAAGCTGGGTTAACAAATAATGTAATTATTTTTATATATTTTTCAAAATTATAACAAGAAGCTGAACCCTTTATGCTGTGCTACTTGCCTGAGACTGATAGATGCAGAATACAATTCACAGTTAGCAACACCCATGTTATAAAGCAGGCTGTCCCTGATTATGAATCATAATCTGGGCACCACGAGCTCTGTTTCTTGCCACTAAATTGTGAATGTCTTGAAAGCACAGACATGAACTTTCACACTCATTGCTGGCTCATGCCTGTTAGTTTCCACACGGAGAGCTCATGATCTCTGGCATAAGGATAAAAGAAAGACTTGCACATATAAACATAGTGCCTTTCACACCCTCAGGACATCTGAAAGCACTTTACAACTACTAAAGTACTTTTGAAGTCTACTTATTGTTGTAATGTAGGAAATGCAGCAGGCCAGCTGCACACAGCAAAATCCCACAAACAGTAATAAAATACGTGACCAGATCATCTGCTTTACTTGTTGGTTGAGGGATAAATGTTAGGAAGGAAGAACTCTTTTGCTATTTGAATCATGCCATGAAATCTTTTACTTTAATCCAAGCGCACAATCAAGGACTCTGTTTATGTTTCATCAGAAAGACAGCACCTCCAACAGTGCAACATTTCCTCGGTGCTGCACTGGGGGTGTCAGCTTCAATTTTGTGTTCAAGTCTCTGAAGCAGGACTTCATGGCCACAAGCTTGCTGTCATGCTAAGCGGAGACCAGGCACATCCCTACCAGAAAGGAAGGAAAGGTCAAAGGGCAGGTTACCCTGGCTGTTTAAATACATTTCCCAGGAATTAGTTATTTAGTGGCAGGAGCCAACTGCATTGTGATTAAAAATAAACGTGTAACAGTGCCCTTGGAAACATACTGGCTATTTACCTTACAAACCGTAACATCATCGACTTCAGGAGACTTTGGATTCCTCATCACAACTAGAAAGGTCTGCAGAGACACAGTTTTATACTGTTCCTCCAGGTAAGGCTGTCCAGGTATACTATCAGCAAGAAATGGAAGCATTTTATAAAGATTATTAGTGCAATATGTGTATTAACAGCTGGCATGTATCACGGATATACATTCTCAGTTTATAATAAACCTACTTCAGTCTGCAAGGTGTGAGTTTATCCCTCCCTTCCTAAAGTAGCAGAATGATTTAAAGTACTTCTATATTATGCTCATACTGCTGAAAACTTAGGCGCGAGGTCTATGTGCCATAGAGGGAGAGCAACGAAGGTTCACCTGGTTGATTCCTGGAATGGCAAGATTGTCCTATGAGGAGAAATTGAGGAGACTGACCCTGTATTCTCTAGAGTTCAGGAGAATGAGGGGTGATCTCATTAAAACATGCAAAGTTCTTGCAGAACTCGACAGAGTAGATGGAGGAAGGATGTTTCCCCTGGCTTGGGGGTCTAGAACAAGGGGACACTGTCTCAGAGTAAAGGTAAGACCATTTAGGACTGAGATGAGGAGAAATTTTTTCCATTCAGAGGGTGGTGAATCTTTGCAATTCTCTACCCCAGAGGGCTGTGGAAGCTCAGTCACTGAGTATGTTCAAGACAGAGAGTGATAGATTTCTTCTTATTAAATACAATAAGGGGCATGAGGATGGTGCAGGAAAATGGCATTGAGGTGGAAGATTAGTCATGCTTCAGTTGAATCGCGGAGCAGGCTCAAGGGGCTGAATGGCCTACTCCCGCTCTTATTTCCTATGTTCCCATGTAGCTGGCATTGACAGCAGAGATAAATCTGCCAAATTTACTATGGCCAACTGCCATGGACAGCCAGGCCCAAGGTTCTTCAGCCTTGAAGGGTATTTCTATTGTGTATCAGGTGGTGATGGTGGCAGGGGATTGAGGGTCTGTGGGGTTGGAATATAGGGCAAGACTGTGCTCTGCCTGGTCTTCATCCCACTACATATATAACATTGAACTGAACTTTTAAGGAATGATGATCAGAATTGATTGCAATGAGTGGATCTTCTAATCCTGTCAACACAAAGCATATTGGTGAAACCTACTTCCACCAATAGCTCAACGTGGCAGCAGTGTGCACCATCTACAAGATGCACTACAGCAACTCGCCAAGGCTTCTTCAACAGCACCTCCAGAACCCGTGACCTCTACCACCTTGAAGAACAAGAGCAGCAAGCGCATAGGAATACCACCACTTCTCCAAATTTCCCTCCAAGTCACACACCATCCCGGCTTGGAAATATATCGTTATTCCTTCATCGCCACCGGGTGAAAATCCTGGAGCTCCCTCCCTAACAGCACTGTAGGAGTATCTTCACCACATGAGCTGCAGCGATTCAAGAAGGTGACACCACTGTCTCAAGGGCAAATGGGGATTGGTAATAAGACGCCCAGACGATGTGAATTAATAATTAAATGAAAAATACAAAACTGCACCAGCATGCCAAAAAAACTACAAAACCAGTCATAATTTTGCGATCAAACAATTCTCCAGCTTGACCACTAGATGGGAAGTTGCACTTTGGTAGGACAGAACAGTGTATCTCTGTGGTAAACAGACTGTTTCATTCAGCTACAAATTCATCTCCTGTCAGCCATCCAGGGAGATGTCTTGGTGTCTTAGGAGAAGAGCTCCTTTAAATCCTGTCCCTCCATCCCTTTAATCTTCTGCTGCCTAAAATAGCACAGGCCAGCGATGAAAACGGGTGATTTAAGGGTTCAATATTTGCCAGATTACAAATTAACCTGCGCCAAATTACTTAAGATTTGAAAGCCTACCCAAGACAGAGATTGGCCATGCAGTACACAGCAGCCCTCCGCAGGTCCACATCTGGCTGTGTCGGTGCACTAAGCTGCAGTAAGATTCCTTTTTTCCCCAGCAGGTCTGGAAGGAACTGGAAGAAAATACGAAATAGAAACCACATCACGAATCTGTCAGCACCCTTAACTGAATCAAGTTACAGATCTGCGTACCTCTCAGCACCATATTAAAAGTCAGGGGAAAAAAGTACATCAAACCAGAGTAAATGGAGGCATAAAACCGGAAATGCAGGAAACGCCTGTCAGTGTTTGCAAGGAGAAAGGTCAGGTTGCCGTTTTAGTCAGACACCCAGGTACAAAGGATGACCCCTGAGGGGTGTGAGGCAAGCAACTCTGCCAAGACTTGTGGCAGAATTTGAGGTATCCAGTTCCAATGAGTTCCCACTCCATTTAGTTTGTACAGAAAATCCAAATTTGGGGCAAGAGAATTTCTTCCCCTGTCCCCCCCTCCCATGCGCTGGCAGCAGTTTTGGGAGAGTGTCCAGGAGAACTGCTGCACTTCTCTGTGAGTGCTACCAGGATCACCTTTTGATAAGGCCCAGCTGCAGAATGCCTGCTGAAGGCTCCCGTATTACACCATTTCTCAACTGTCCTGTGTCTTCAGGGGAAAAATGCGAAAGAAATCTTATTGACCCAGTCCTAATGTCCATCTCAGAGTACCAGCATGTTGCTCTGAACTTCTGCTGCCTTCACAGGGCTAGAGACCCAGGAACCTGCCCTTTTTAGCTAAATAACAACAGCCCCCCAGGACTTGGAACAATGTCACCCATTGAAATTTAGCAGTGGACGGAGGTTTCACCCAACCTCACTTCAAGCTGCATGACCAGGTCATGAGATCTCTGGGCATCTACGATTAGGCCCATTTCAATTAAATGGTCTCTTCACAAAACATTAATCTGACCTTTTTTTCCAGATGCTGACAGATCTGCTGTATTTCCAGCATTTTCTGGCTTTATTGCAGATTTTTAGCATTTTCCATTTCCATGATAACACAAAAAGCTGGCTGAACAGGAGTTCAGCAACATTCATTATTAACATGACCAGGAAAGCCAAAATCTCAGCATCCAAGTTTTTAAAAAATATTTTGTCAAATTTCTCCCCACTCCTCTTCTCCTAAATACGTTCAAAGAATCGTACAACACAGAAGGTGGCCATTGGGCCCAACCTGCCAGTGCCAGCTCTTTGAAAGAGTTATCTGATTAGTCAAGCCGGCACCCCACTCCCACCCTGCGCCGCTCATAACTCTGCAATTTTTATCCTTTTTAATTACATATCCAACTGCCTTTTGAATATTACTACATCATCTACTTCCTCCTTCCTTTTAGGCAGGGCAACCAGATCCTAACAACTCACTGTTCAAGATCATTGCCACTCTTTGACTCACTTGACACAGATCAGGAATCAAACCTGCTATTCGCCTAGTCTGCATGGCTCTGCTCCACACCGTCTAAGCCAGCAGAGGAGGTCTGCAACATGGTGTTTCCCTTAAACAAAAAATAAAAGACCCAAACGTACCTTCTGGCACCGTGGTCCATTACCGTAGACAAGAGCAGCCACCGCCTGCAGTATTTCAACATGAGTCCAGGAGTTGCACTGTTGCAGTGCTCGGATGCAGTAGGAGAGAAGATGATCCAAACTCTGCTCATCCACTGTCACCTTGGGGCACAGCAAAACTAATGAGTTCTCCAAGTGTCTTGGCCAACATTCCTCCCTCAGACAATTGCTCCGAAAACAGATTGGCTAGCCACCCATCGCATGCACGGCGGCTCTCTAGAAGAACTAATCACTTAATCCCCGCTCTGTACCTTGAAAGAGAAAAATCTGAAATACTTCTCCACTTACCTTTTAAAAGGTATTAAGGAGTATTCTTCCACCACTGTTTCTATTAGGACATTGCATACCTTAACAGCCAATTAAAGAAAAAAATAATTCTTCTGGCTTCTCCCCTTTGGTGAAGACCCTGAACTGATGTTCTCTAATTACCATTATCGCATGGACAAATATGAACGCTTCAGAGAAAGCCAGCATTGGTTTGTAGTCATATCTAACTGACTTAGTTGAATTTTTTGATAAGGTTATCAGCATGGCAGCTAAGGGAGTGGCCTTGGACGTTATTTATATTGATTTCCAGAAGACATTCGATAAGACTCCAAACAAGCAATGTTTGCAAAAATGAAAGCACATGGCTTTGGAGGCAGCCTTTTGTCATGGGTAGGGAATTGTTTAGGAAGTAGGAAACTGAGAGAAGGGATAATGAGTACGTATCCAATGAGCAGAGTGTAATTTCTGTTGCCCTGAGCTCTACACTGGAGCCTCAGCTTGTCACCGTTTTTATCAGTGACTTAAATAAAGGAATAGAGAACCGTACATCTAAGTTTGCTAACGACACTAACTTAGAGGGCACAGTAAATGGTGTAGATGAAGCAGAAAGATTAATTGACAGATTAATTGAGTGGATAAAACTGTGACAGATGGAGCTCAGTGAGGGGAAGTGAGAGGTTATCCACTTTGGATCTAAGAAAAGTAGATCAGAGTATTTTCTAAATCGTAAGCAACTAGGAACTGTGGAGGAGCAGAGAGATTTAGGGACCAATGTAGAGAAAGCACTAAAGGCTATTGGGCAGGTACAGAATGTGATTAAATAGGCTAATGGAATATTAGCCTTTATCTCAAGGGGCTAGAATACAAAGACATGGATACTGCGCTACAGTTGTATAAAGTTCTGGATAGACTTCATTTGAAGTATTGTGTTCAATTCTGGGCACCACACCTCAGGAAGGATCTACTGGCAGTACTGCACAGATTCAGCAGAATAATAATGTAGTTAAAGGGGTTAAATTAGGAAGACAGTTATACAGACTAGGCTAATATTTCCTTGAGCATAGAAAATTAAGGGGTAATCTAATTAAGGCATTTAAGATGATTTAATAGAGAGGAAGTATTCCCTATGTTTGGGGGATCCAGAACAAAGAGACATAACCTTAAAATTAGTGTTTGATCATTCAAGAGTGATGTCAGAAAGCATTTTTTCACACAAGGGGTGGTGGAAATCTGGAACTTTATTCCCCCAAAGTGATGCTGAGGCCAGGGGTCAATTGAAAATTTCAAAATTGAGACTGACAGATTTTTGTTAGGCATGGGTTTGTTAATTATATAGTATAAAAACAGAAAGTGCCGGAAATACACAGCAGGTCTGGCAGCATCTGTGGAGAGAGAAACAGAGTTAACGCTTTGAGTCAAATATAACTCTTCTTCAGAACTTCAGTCATATTCAACTCAAAACTTAACTCTGTTTCTCTCTCCACAGATGCTGCCTGGCCGGCTGAGTATTTCCAGCACTTCTTGCTTTTATTTCTGATGTCAAGCATCTGCAGTATTTTTGCTTTAATTATATAATAATTGTATTCAATTGTATGCAAGTGGTAGTATTAACTAGAGATTCGCTTGCGCCCCTATAAATAGAGTGAAACCATGGTTGTTAGGTTAAGCGATGCGTGCTTGTAATGTGTAATTCTATAAATAAGTGCTTTTAAAATGTGTAAATCCTTCCCCAAATGGCTTTCTGCAGCATAACTGGATATTAATGGATATAAAAGCAAGGCAGGTAGGTGGCATTGAAATAAAGGTCAGCTATGATCCAATCGAATGGTGAGACAGATTTGTCCAACTGCGGTAGTTTTTTCCCAGTTTCCTTTATAAACCCTTTCTCCAGGGGGGGTGCGGCAGGCAAACAGCACTGCAGCAAAGCCCCATTATGTCCTACCTGACATTCACGCACACTTTCCAACATGGTTTACAGGAGCCAGATTTCTTTCCCCCTTTCCGCTGAATCCAGGCTCTAATCATAACTTCAACTGTCACTGTGGTAGAAACTAGCTAATTCAACATAGTGGGATTGAATCTTTGACTTTGCGTGTCAGGTTGGCTCAGTTCCACTGTGCTATTTATTTACCAATTAACCCATCATGGTAGCCCTCTATCTCCATTTCCTATCATAGGAAAAGGAGTAGGTCATTCAGTCCCTCGAGCTTGTTCTGCCATTCAACAAGATCCGGATCCCAACTCCATCCAGCCGCCTTGGTTCAATATCACTTTATACTCTTGGATAAATACCCATTCCATTCACTCCTATGAACTGAATAATATTGACATTTACTAGGTCTCTACCGAAACGACCAGGTTTTTTTTTGTTTGTCTTCAGTCAGTTTAACAATATATCTGACTATCAGTAACTGAGAAGGGGGTGGTTGGCAGGGGGTTATTAAACAGTTAAATACAAAAAAGGGGCGTTAGGATTACAGTATGTTGGAAATAGCAGTGACTGGTTTTAGTTACGTCGATACCTGTAGGCGGTTGAGCAGATGGTGAATTAGTTGACACATTTTGCTTACGAGGTGCTCCTGGTTCAACTGGACAAGCCGACAGGCTTGGACGAGCAAGGAACACACATGCTGTAATTGGAAAGGAGACAAGAGAAAGATGAGATCACTGAGAATTCTCAAAGCTCATCGTTCAGCTAATGGAACTTTCAATTCATTCATTCTCACAGTCGATGGCTCATTTATAAGTTGCATTGATACAGATTCAGAAACCTACTGCAATAGAGATAAGGCCTGATTAAACAGGCCTGTGCATCAGTCCTGCAGTAAAGGGCTCCTTGCACCTTCAGATTATACTTTGTCGATAGCATATTGAGATGATTCACATTATTTGCCTTTCAGCAGCTTGCACCTATGTCCCTAGGTCATAATTTAAATGGCAGTTTTCTGGTTTTTTTACTCTTCCATATCAGGTACTATCTTAAATACTTCCAAAGGTATCCTCTTAATCACCTCCTTTGACATGCAGCTCTTGTAGAGCAATGACATTTGGAATGTAAAACTTACTGGTTTCCATTTAGCAGCAGTGACAACCCACCTTCTGCGGAGTCTCCAGGTCTGCCAATGGATACCCACATACACCCACCCACCAGCCTTCTAATTGCCCTGAACTCATCCAATGACCCGGTGTGCTTATGTTGGGATGGAGGTTTGCATCATCATGAAAGTGCATGTTCCCTCTCCAGGTCAGGGTTTTTTTTTAAAATGCAAGAAATATTTACTTTCCGCTACAACAGAAGAGGGATATCCCAGTAAGTGCTTCCGATGGTTCAGTATAGGGCAATTAGAGGTCGATTTGAAGAACAGAGATCTGGTTTCCAAATGTGCACAGAAGGTTGACTTTTCATTTTCTAAATCAGCATCCTCCTACAGCAGAACAGTGGCACTGGACAGTATATGTTCAAGGACTCTGTACAATACATGCCCCTATGTATTAGACAATAATTAGGCAGCATATGTGTACAAGATTAGATTTACATTTTCCAAATTGACCACCTCTGACCAGCCTACAGTGAGACACTGGGATCAAATAAGGAAGGACAGTGACTCACAAATGAAGGTCTGGCATCAGTCTCTCAAAACCCAGTTAAATATAGAAGTGGGATCACCAAGCCTGCAGCACGTCACTGCATAAAGGTATTCACAGAAACTGTACGGCCATATTTTTTTCCACAATTGAAAGGAGTAGCATAAAGATTTCATTTGCACACCGCTCCACTTTACTGAAATCCCAGTGAAAACATCCATGTTCCCAGCATTGGCCTTCTAATTGCCCTGAGTTCAGTGTCTCAGTGTGTTTATGTTGGGATGGAGGTTTGCTTCACTATGTTATTGTCACTAACATATGGATGAATAGTCCTAGTAATAATCCTGCTCTTATAAATAAAGTGTTGACCTCTGCTCAGCTTAACTCTAATACAGGTAGAATACCTCAAATCCTGTAACAGTCCATGCTGGATTTTGGAAAAATAAATGGAATGCCTTAAATTCAAATCAGAAAGCCTTAATTCAGTGAACAGGGGGTTGGAAAACTAACTTATATGATTGCAAAGCACTTTAGGTTAATGGGCATGTCGCTGCTGATATTAATTCATTTTTCACGCATTGGATTTAATAACTCTTTCATGCCTCCCCCATTTCTCTACATCAGCGCCCTGTTTAAAATTAGAAAAGATTAATCAAACTGAAATTATATTAAAAATACCCTGCAGCTGCGACTGAAAACAGAAAACTATTTGCTTTTTTATTCACACAAGATTGTACAGTCCTCTTTAATAACTCTTTGAACTGACATGGGCCAGCTGCAAGAAGGCATCCAGTGCCCATGAAACTTAAAGGCTTTTGGGAAATCAAGTGCAATGTTTGAATTTAATCCTGTGAGCATCTATTTGGATGGTTTTAATGGCATCAAAACTCAATGCAGGTACCCTGCGCTGTAGCAAGAATAGGTCCTGATCCCAAGTACAAAACATAGCTAAATATTCTACCTGATTGGATTCTGCAAGTCTTTTGGTCTTCCTAGGTGAATTCAACTATCTCTGCCACATCTGCACTATGTTGGGTGTGGTCAAGGTTTGCTAAAGCACAGGAAACGTCAGGTGCGCGGAGCCAATCAGTATTCGGCAACTCCCCGAACTTTTCCAAGCTGGGTGGGGTGGGGTCAAGGTCCGCCGGAGCGCAGGAAAGGGATGTCCAGTTTTCGGACACTGCCAGTTTTCGGGTAGCCAGATTTGGGGTACTCTACCTGTACCATGTTGCCTTGACTTCTATGCACATGAGTTTAATAACGAGGCAGTTATGAATTAAGTAGCACTGGATCCAAGCACTGTATATTAATGAAAACTAGAATGTCACAGATATTTTTGTCATGATGATAAGTACATGGAATATGCATGAAACATTTTCTTTGGAAAACTAGAGAAAAAAGGACCCCTGACAACTATTTTAATTTCAACTTAAGCCTAATTTACTATGCGGGAGAGAGCCCGCAAACCTTGTTCCAAGGAGAAATAGCATTTATGGTGCAGAAAATGCTTTTTTCACATGTATAATCAGCAAGCAGCAACAGAAATCACTAATAGGTTAGGAAGTACAGAAAAAAAACTATAGAATGTGGAACTTGCAAGACGCAATGCTTCCCACTTGCAATGTATTCAATCCCAAATCTGGTGACCCTGTGAAATCCTCAGAGATCCCAGAGTCCAGTTTTAAAACCGATATCCTACAGTGTTGACAATGGATTTTCCACAATTCTCAACTTATTAATAATGTACCTCCTGCTTTTTTTTGGGTACAAGGAATAAATGAGTAAGATACAAGAGCACCAACGTGTTGTGCCAACTCAGTAGGTCATTCCCCATGGAGCAAGTATCTGGTCATGGCTTTGCTTCACATTAAAGCTGCAGATAAAATGCAAGTGCAACCTGAGTCTCGAATCAGGGCCCCCAGTCTGACACCAGAGGGAAGCAGAATTAGTCCTAAAGAGCAGCACTGGTGATCATCACAAAAACCAAGTTGAGTGGTCATTCATCTCATTGCAGTCTGCCAGGTGGTTCAGTTGTGGTTTCCATCTTTGCCTAAACATAATTGTTGTACAAAGTTCTTTGAGATATTTTGACATGAAAGGCACTACATAAATGCAAGTATTGTTATTAGAATCTAATCACCAGGCTCCATAACGCAGTAACATCTCTGAAATGAAAGGTTTCAGTTTGAGTGTTAGAAGAGATAGGAAGGGAAGATGATGGTATAGTCGTGGTGTCACTGGACTCGTAATCCAGTGGCCCAAGCTAAATGCGCTGGGGACATGTGTTCAAATCCCACCATGGCAGCTGGTGGAATGCAATTAATGAATAAATCTGGAACTGAAAACCAGTCCCAGTAATGGTGACCAAAAAACTATCAATTATCATAAAAAAACCCATCTCTAAAGTCATTTGGGAAAGAAATCTGCCATCCTTACCTGGTCTGGCCTACACGTGGGTCCAGACCCACAACAATGTGATTGCCTCTCAACTGCCCTCTGAAAGGGGCTAACAAGCAACACAGTTCAAGGGAAATAAGGAATGGGCAACAAGTGCTCGTCAGCAACACCCACATCCCATGAAAGAATTTTTAAAAGGCCCATAAGTGTAAGCTTCTGAAGAGGTGAAAGTTAAAGCTAAGCAGGGCAGGATGCAAGCCTGCTTCCTGCAGTGCACCCCCACTTTCCACCAGAGCAAATTCACACCCTTGGACTAGAATACTGGATTGGACCCTAACGCTCCAATGAGTCCTCCAGTGTTTGGATGTCTTGTGAGGTGGAATTGATAACATAAAGGCTGCGGGTCAGGTACAGATAATACCGGATTGGAGTTATCAAAAATTTGCAGCGATGGGAGATCATCATCTTCCCATTACAGCGAAACAAAGTTTAACAGTAATGACGACTGCCTGCATTTATTTGGTCTTTAAGGTAGAAAAATCTACCAAGGTGTTTTAAAAAAGCGAGATCAAAAAATGAATGCTAAGCTAAAGTGTAAGATATCAGGACATAAAAGACTAATATTAGGAAGCTGGCAGTGAACTGAAGCAGCAACACAACATTGCCAAGTGATGAGGCTCAGGTTTATGTCTGAGAATCTACGCCCAGTAGCTCTTGATGGCAACAACATGATAATGGGGAAGATGCTGAGTAGAGACCACTGGATATACAGAGGTCTTGGCTGGGACCTGCAAATGGGTCTCCAGCCCGCCCTCTCCATGGGGGAGATGTGTCATATGAGGAGAACTCCAGATGTTAGAAATAAAAGGGAAAAATTTTTAAAATGCACACAAATACTGTGAAAATTAAACACCTTCTCCAAAAACATTGGGCCATTCCAGCAAGCATTAAAGGACAGGTTCAAATGAAAGGAAAACCCAAGGTAGATAGTTTTACCTGCACTATAGTAGTGTTTATCCCTCAATTATGTGAGGTCATATACCAGAGGTCACTGATGGTCAAATCATATAATTGTGTATTGGTTGCAGTCCAAATGTAATCTTGAAGGGTGTAAAAGGAAGACAAGCAAGAACAAGCTAAAATTATTTTTCTTTATAATTTCTCAGACATTTATAACAATACCTACAATCATATCAGACTGACTGCATGGTAAAAATCTCAGTACTGTAGTGCACTGGAGCAAACAATAAGAAGCCTTGAATCATATGCTGAATTCAAGGCCTCCCTCTGAGCAATCACCCAGCTTGCCACCATCTGTTTATCAGTACTCTGGCTTAAAGATATCGCCTTTAGCTAAAGCTAAAGCACAGTAGGAGTTAAAGGGATAGAATAGAGGGATAGCACAGGTGACGCAAAGGGGAAGGGATGGGGGGTTGGATTAGTGACTTCAATTCTAATGCTTATTTTGCTAATGTTGAAAATTATCTGAGATCCTTAAAAACTCAATTGTCCACATCTCAAGGCACAGAAGCACCTTCAGGAGGACAAGGGGGAGGGACAAAATTAGAGAAAGTAAAAAAAGCAACATCAAGTTTGCAGATCATTCCTCAATCGGCTATAATTAGCTGAGGCTGACGTGCAGGAGCTACTAGATAATATAGTTTAAGTTTTTTTGAAAAATACATTTGCAAAGCTGCAAATTTACCACACTATTGTTATCCAAATACCAGATGGTATTCTCCACAAAATGATATCCTGCTTTTGCACCTGTAAGCTGAATTAATTGTATAAACCAGCAAGTATGGGACAATATGATAAACTACATAAGACACAGCACCGCACTGACTCAGTGAAATTTAAATAAGGCCTTCTATCATGCTAGGTAATCTATGAGGACAGTACAAATTAATACAGAGTTCTTACAGAAAGAATGACAGAGTAATGATATTCTACCTAATGGTAACCTAACTTTAAAGCTGATTTATTACCATACAGAAGTAGTGGCTCCTTGGCAATGTCTACATGCATTCAAAACAGACATTAGGGATTAACCATGGAAGTAAATCTGAGTGGCTATAAGTATCACTTGAACCAATTATTCTGGGGTATAGGCAATTAGCCATATAGCCAATTCCAAATGGTTATATTATCATGCTCTATTAGAGTTATAGTTCACAAGTGGACCAGGATGGAGGTCATACTATCTCCAACAAGAGAGAATCTAACTACTTCCCTTTGACATTACATGGCATTACCATCACACACCACCAACATCCTGGGAGTCACCACTGGCCAGTAGCTTAACTGGACCAGCTCCATAAATACCGTGGCTACAAGATCAGGTCAGAGGCTGGAAATTCTGTGGCTGGTAACACACCTCCTGACTCCCCAAAGCCTATCCACCATCATCAAGGTACAGGTCAGGAGTGTGATGGAATAATCTCCACTTGCCTGGATGAGTGCAGCTCCCACAACACACAAGAGGTTCAATATCATCCAGAACAAAGCAACCCGCATGACATCTCACCCACCACCTTAAACATTCACTCCCCCCACCACCAGGCCGCTGTGTCCATAGTGTGGACCATCAACAAGGTGCACTGCAGCAACTTGCCAGGGCTTCTTCAACATCACCTCTGGAACCTGTGAACTCTACCACCTAGAAGAACAAGGGCAGCAGATGCATGGGAACACCACCACCGGCAAGTTTCCCTCCAAGTCACTCACCATCCTGATATGGAAGTGTACTTCTGTTCCTTCATCATCGCTAGGTCAAGACTTTGGAGCTTCTATCCTAACAGCACTGCTGGGATAACTTCATCACACAGACTGCGGTGGTTCAAGAGGGTAGCTCAACACCACCTTCGCAAAGACAATAAGGGACGGGAAATAAACGTTGGCCTAACCGGTGGCACCCATATGTTGTGAATGCAATTTTAAAAAAAAACAGCTGCCAAACTCTGGTAGAATCTATACATTTAAGGGATGTTTCACAAGGTGATGTTGTGGACCGGAACCACCTCCATCACAAGATGGAATGGGTGATGGTCCAATGGTCGGGTTGAAGGAAGATCAAGAAGGATATCGTGGAACCGGGTTGTCAGTTTTCACCAGTGTTCCAATTGACTGGAACGCCAACTAGCCCTGTTAGTTGTGCCCATTCCAATATTATGCAGTCTAACAGTGTCAGTGTGTTTCTGGGTGTTCCTGGGCTGTGTGCTGGCATCAACGCTGCCATTGGCCAGATTATGCAAAACAAACACTCCTCTGCAAGATTCCAGATGGTGATGAATGAAGGGAAGGGGAGGGGACAATATCTGCAAGCAGTTAATTGCTGCAGACCCTCATATATGTTAAGAAGGGCCTGTGATGGACCCAGTGACAAGCAGTGAGTCTCCCTGATGCTCAGCACCAGAATTTGGCTATTCCTTCCCAATGAGAAGTGTCAGAGACTATTTCTGCAACCCCTCCACCACTAACACCACCCCCACCCTTGCCACTGTGTGCTGGCACTTTCTTTGAGATGATTATGGGCTAGATGATAAAATCTCACCTGCAGGCAGAAGCAGCAATTTATGTCTTGAGATTGTACATGGAGGAAAACTGCTGTGATTGCTAGAGAAAGGTATATGCAGGTCAAGTGAAGTTGTCGTATACTCACAAGCGACACCCTACATCAGCGTTAGGTATTTCCAGTATTTGGGGAAGTTGTTGTTGTAGTTATGTTACTGGACTAGCAAGCGTGAGGCTTGGACTAATAGTCCAGAGAAAGGAAGTTCAAGAATTGAATTCATTCTGAAAAATCTAAAAACGAAAATTAGGCGTCGGTAAAAAGTGACCATAAATTTTGTGGTGTTGTTGTAAAAACCCAACTGGCTCACTCATGTCTGCTAGGGATGGAAACCAATCAGCCTCACCTGGCCTTCATCCTGAGTAGTTCTGTGACATAGGACTCTGTGCTCTACGGGCTGTTCCCAGGGACATACACTGAGACAAACATCAACTGCAGCTGGAGGATCATCAACTCGGTGAAAGACGCTCTTTGATCTGCCCAAAATTTGTTGGTCTTCCAGTGCAAAGAGTTTTCCCTGACCGAGTGTTGCAGGCTGGCACATTCCAAGGTCCAGGACTACGTGCTGAGGGACGCACTAAAGCTTGGGGCAGCAGCCGCAAAGGCACAATGGGGAAAGGTCGCTGTCTAAGACCTTTCTGCCACAGTGCACCGAGGGGCTGGGAATTGTACAGGCTCCTTGGGCTGTCTGACTCACATTGAATGTATGCAGTGAATATTACATGTATCACAATTGTATTGAAACACCTCAGTGTGTGACATGATCTATGTAGACAACTTAAGTACCACTGCACTGTCTGACTGTCTGTATGACCATTTTGAAACGTCTGTAATGTTTGTTTGATTGTATTGCAGCACCTCAGGGTGCAACACGATCTATGTGGAAAACTTGAATATTATTGCACTTTTTGTGATGGCCATTTTGAAATGCTTTGTAATGTTCTTTCAGATATTTTATGAATAAAGTATATTTTTGCAAAAAAAAAAATGTGACTTGATCAGTTTGACTGATTCTTAACTGACCTCTCTGTAGTGACACAGAAAACCACCCAGATATGTTAAACTTACCAGGGCCGTCAGGGGCAGGCAATAAACGCTAGCCTTGGCAGTGAAGTCTGCATCCCAACATTATATTTTTAGGGTACTGATCTGGGTACACATGCACAGTATTTCCCAGTAATTTATGTCGCATGGGGAGATTATGCAGAAAATAACAATATCACGAACTTACCAAGCAGGCAAGACAACAGTGATAAGCTCCCTCTTTCCCTCAGGAAGTATTTGAAATGTTCAGCTGTCTTCTTTATGATTTTTTTTATATAAAAGGTACCTCAGAGCCTTTGGATCTTTGAGAATTTAATTTAATTTTCTCCCTTGTCACCATTTTAAGCTTCTTCGTATAACTCCTGCAAATCTATGACACTCAACAAATTGTAGTCTTTCTTTTTAAAAATAAAAAGCAATGCTGATTCGAGATTCTGTATTTTTGCAATTTGTCACGATGATTTTCAATGATTATCTTGGTCACATTTTGGTTGGAGGGTGGATGGAGAGCAGTCACTTTTAAATAACCAATTACTAGCTAACTCAGGTGATTGTGACAATAGTTCCTGGAGCAGTAAACATTAACATAAGGAGGTCTTGTGGCGCAGTGAGTAGTGTCCCTGCCTCTAAGCTAGAAGCTCCAGGTTCAAGTCCCACGCCAGGACTTGATGGCCACACAAAGTGTGTTTGTGACCTGGCCAAATCTTGCAAATCCTCCCAATGTGCCCATGACTAGTGGTAAAAGCATGAGAGCCTCCTGGCCAGCCAGGACTGTGTGGCAGCTGCAATATAACAGCCTCCCATATTAAAGGACTCCATATGCAGATTTTTGCCACAGGCTTGCACTCCATGGCAAGCACCCTCCTCATTTCAAGGGACTACAGCATTAACTCAAAGAATCTACACTACAACACAGGAGGAAGTATCAAAATAAAAAAAAGTGGGAGACTAACAGAAGTACACAGTTGACTGAAGAAAGTGTGGAAAACATAAAGCAACCCAGTCAGACAAAGATCAGTTATTCTTTCCCAGTCATATTTTGTTGCAAGTTCTCCAGTAGACTGACGCACACAAGCACAACAGTCCCATTTCACACAGCTTACCCAAAGGCATTGTACAACCATTGCGTAAATATAGCCTCGAAGTGTTAGAAACTATTGGATATTTCCTGCAATGGTTTTCCCATTGTGCTAGATCGAAGAAATTCCCTTTCAAAAAAGCAATGAAAACATTGGAATATTTATAATCAGAACCTCCTTTGAAGGTTGAAATTAGAAACATATTTGAATGGGCACCACCTTTTTTGCAGTTAAGAACACTAAATGCAAAACAGGGCAAGCCCATTGGGGCTGTCAAAACTATTTCCTGCAAACTGCACTGTCATAGCTTCCAAATAACATTTTTGAGGGCAGTGGCTAAACAGAATGAAGACTTCAAGATTTGCTCCAAATGATCACAGTCCTGAAGTATTTGCTTCTTAGTGATCATCTGTTAACTCACTGATATACCTATAACCTTCAGTCTCATTTCTAACCAAAAATTGTACAACCCCTTTGAAAGACTTCATTAATACAGCACTAATTTTGAAGGAAGTCAATGAATGAGGAGAATAAAGCAGCTGCACATCATGTGTGTCACAGTGACTCACCACTATTTTCTCCCCATCTGTCCTGAAGAAACATAGAATTAATGAACTAGCTTGCATTTATATTGTGGCTTTTCATATTCTAAACACCTAAATCTCTTCACACCCAACGAGTTACAGTGCTGCGAGACATTTTCCTATGTTAAAAGCACTATACAATTGGCTGAAGCTATCACACAGTTCCATGTAATAGGCAACACTTTCCAAACCCACTACTGCTACCATCTAGAAGTTCAAGGGCAGGAGATATATGGGAACACTGCCACCTGGAAGTTCCCCTCCAAGCCACTCACCATCTTGACTTGGAAATATATCGCCGATCCTTCACTGTCGCTGGGTCAAAATTCTGGAACTTCCTCACTAACAGCACTGTGGGTATACCTACACCACAGGGACTGCAGCGGTTCAAGAAGGCAGCTCACCACCATCTTCTCAAGAGCAATTAGAAATAGACAATAAATGCTGGCCTAGCCAGTGACGCCCACATCCCATAAATGAATTTTTAAAATTAAATCATTTTGGAGGCAAATACGGCAACCTATATCCATGCAGGACTAAAAAAAGGTAAATTTGATCCATCTGACCAGCTCTAGGATTCAAAATGAGGATGCATAATTCACTACCTATATCCCTTAAAAGATGCTAAGGTACAACTCCTTGGCTGCTGGCTACTCTCCAATAGCTTGCCTTAGTTATCATTATTCATTCCATTTATCCAGCAAGCAAGTTATCCACTTATCACTTATCCACTGAGCAAATTGGCATTTTTTGACACAGGGACAGAAGCTTCACTGTAGCTCTATATGCTTTTCCAAATGAACAAACAAAAAACTGGCAATCGGTAAATGTGCTGCATACTACAGTGCTGAATTACATAATCAAGGCAGCCCCAAGGGTCAATCTCTAGGTTATACCGCATTCAGCTTGACAGTATGGACTCTTAACCTGGCTGTAGGGAGGAAGAGAAGGAAATATTTACCAAGGATCCCACCCCGAATCATCACACAGCAGACCTTGTTTCGATATGTCTGCGCTTGCAGAGTGTTGATGCTCTCAACATCCAAATATTCCGACAACACTCACTGTCTAAGAAATAATTGCATCTGTACAGTGCCTCAGGATGACCTGAAAGGCATCACAACCAGTGAAGTAACTTCTGAAATGTAGCCACTCCACGTCAAATTCAATCAGGTCTGGACCATCAGCTGGGCAAGAAAGCCCACCTTCAACTTGTCTTGAGGTTGGGGAGGACCACAAGGCTGTGGACCGCCCCCCACCCCCCTCCCTTTAAATACACCAGCCCAGACAGAGAGAGATGCCTTTTGCTTGTGGGCAATGTTTGTTACCGTCTATGTATAATGGAAGCCACATTTTAACAATTGATTATAACAGTGTCAGGAGAACGGGGGGGGGGGGGGGGGGGGGGGGAGTGAATGACAGCGGTGGTGGGTTTGACCTACTCTATCTGGTGACTGGGTGGGGGGTGGGCGAGTGGCCAGCCACTTGTAGACCAAGGTGGGACAGGCAGCAACAGCAGCAACCCCAATGCCTGGCTCCCTCCCTACCTCGCGGCTTATGCTGGAACCGTCGAGGTAATTCTCCGAGATGAGCTGATCGAACACCAGGTTGATCTCGGTTTTAAAATTCTCGTCGTCCGACGCCCTGATGGTGAAGAGTTTGCTGTAGAAGCGGTGGAAGTCGCGGTCCGGGGGGGAGCAGGCTGCCCCTCTCTCCCTCTGCCCTTCCTCAGCAGCCATGGCTCTTCCCATTGACTCACTTCCTTCACCCCACCCCCCCCCGCTCTCTCTATGGTAACACTCCACACAACCCAAAACTCCCTCCGGGTTAAAGGGCGCATCTACAGCAACAATTGGCTCGCTCAGGTCTCACTCCTCTCCTGTTGTATTCTTCTCAAGAGGGGAGAGGGGATGTTGTTGGGGGATTCAATGCTTGAAGATAAATCCTCCCTGGGAGGACGGAGTACCCACTTGAGACTGTCTGATGGAGGAAATAAGATTTGAAACATTGGGAGCAATTTCAAAGAGGATTTAAAGGAAGCTTTTTTTTTAAAAAAAAAACAAAAACAGAACAGGTATACCTGGAAAAAAACTCAGCAGGTCTGGCAGCATGGGTACAGGAATACCTGGAAAAAAAACTCAGCAGGTCTGGCAGCATGGGTACAGGAATACCTGGAAAAAAAAACTCAGCAGGTCTGGCAGCATGGGTACAGGAATACCTGGAAAAAAAAACTCAGCAGGTCTGGCAGCATGGGTACAGGAATACCTGGAAAAAAACTCAGCAGGTCTGGCAGCATGGGTACAGGAATACCTGGAAAAAAACTCAGCAGGTCTGGCAGCATTGGTCCACCGATGCTGCCAGACCTGCTGAGTTTTTCCAGGTATTCCTGTCCTGTTCTGTTTTTGTTTGGGATTTCCAGCATCCGCAGTTCTTTGCTTTTAAGCTTTTTTTTTTAAGATAGTGAGGGGTTTTTGAATGTAAATAGGGACAGGCTGTTTTTTTTTTCTCTCTCTCTGGTTGGAAGCCAGTGAGAAAGGTTATTAATTTATAATCAACACTGTCTTCAGTTGAATGTGAAAAACTTTCTTTTTAACTCATTCAAGTTTTAGGTCCACAAATATATATTGTCTTGTATAATTCCAACTGATATTCTGGTTACAAAATTACATTCATAGTGTACACTATTTGCATATGATACATAAAGATAGCGAGTAAGCTTTATGGGGTAGCTGGGTACTCCAGGTGGAGATAGTGGTGTTACTGTGTATTGTGCTCGCTCACTGTTACACTGTACCAGGCCTGGTAGATTTAGTTAATGCTGCCTAGGCTCTGACTGTTACTCTGTAGCACTTGAGATAGGGTGTGCCTAGGTGCTTGGCAAGTGATTCATATTAATAAATTGATGCATCGTCAAGCCATTGATAGTACACTGGAAAGGCCTGATTTTGAATAATTGGCCCTGCTCAGCATTGGAAAGTGCATGGTTTTCACGGATTTGGCTATACTGCCTTCATCCACATTGCAAATTCATATTGTCTTCTAAGGAGCGTCCTTACTTTTCAGTTTTCAATTCTGGCAAAGATGTATACCCGAAATGTTAACATGTCTCTCACCTTGAAAAAGGCCGATGGATCAGCTGGGTATTTCCAGCATTTTTGGTTGTTTCAAATCATCAGAAATTTGAGCTTGTTCCCTTTTTGTCAGCCTATCTCTCATTAATGGTACTAGTATATGAGGTTTCATCATCCTAACTTGGAGACATGCTGTCATTCCTTCATCATTGCTGGGACAAAATCCTGGAATTACCAACGTAATGCCATCATGGGAACACCATCCGCACAAGGACACCATTGGTTCAAAACTGGACATTCATGAGGTGCTGTGGGTCATCAGCAGCAACGGGATTGTGTTCCTCCAGAATCTGTTATCTTCATGGTCTAGCATATACCTAACTCTAACATTACCATCAAGCCATTGGAACAATTCTATTTCAATGAATATGGTAGGATACACAGATAACAGTCTTCATTCAATTCAATTCGCTCCACGCGATATCAAGAAACTGCTGAAGGCACTGGATACTGCAAAGGCTATGGGCCCTGACAACATTCCAGCTGTAGTACTGAAGACATGTGCTCCAGATCTTGCAGCGCACCTAGCCAAGCTGTTCCAGTACAGCTACAAAACTGACATCTACCCAGCAATGTGGAAAATTGCCCAGGAAATCCTGTAGACAAAATTCAGGATAAATCTAACCCAGCCAATTACCGCCCCCCTCAGTCTACTCTCAATCATCAGTAACGTGATGGGAGGGGACATTAACAGTGCTATCAAGCGGCACTTGCTTAGCAATAACCTGCTCAATGAAGCTCAGTTTTTGTTCTGTCAGGGCCACTCAGCTCCTGACCTCATTACAGCCTTAGTTCAAACATGGACAAAAGAGCTGAACTTCAGAGATGAGGTGAGAATGACTGCCCTTCAAGACAGCATTTGATCAAGTGTGGCATCAAGGAAGCAAAACTGGAGTCAATAGGAATCAGGGGGATAACTCTCCCCTGGTTGGAGATGGAAAGATGATTGTGGTTGTTGGAGGTTGATCATCTCAGCTCCATGACATCACTGCAGGAGTTCCTCAGGGTGGTGTCCTAGGCCCAACCATCTTCAGCTGCTTTATCAATGACCTTCCTTCCATGTAAGGTCAGAAGTGGGGATGTGCACTGATGATTGCACAATATTCAGCACCATTCGCGACTCCTCAAATACTGAAGCAGAGCATGTCCAAATGCAGCAAGACCTGGGCAATGTTCAGGCTTGGGCTGATAAGTGGCAAACAACATGCATGTCACACAAGTGCCAAGCAATGACCATTTCCAACAAGAGAGAATCCAACCATCATCCCTTGACATTCAATGGCATTACCATCGCTGAATCCCCCACTATCAACATCCTGGGGATTACCATTAACCAGAAACTGAACTGGACTAGCCATATAAGTACTGTGGCTACAAGAGCAGGTTAGAGGCTAGGAATCCTGCGGTGAATATCTCACCTCCTGACTCCCCAAAGCCTGTCCGCCATCTACAAGGCACAAGTCAGGAATGTGATGGAATACTCTGCACTTGCCTGGATGCAACTCTAACAACACTCAAGAAACTTGACACCATTCAGAACTTTGCAGCCCACTTGATTGGCCCCCCCATCCACAAACATTCACTCCCTCCACACCAACATGCAATGGCAGCAATGTGTACCATCCACAAGATGCACTGCAGGAACTCATCAAACCTCCTTAGACAGCACCTTCCATCTAGAAGGACAAGGGCAGCAGACACATGAGAACACCGCCTCCTGGAAGTTCCTCTCTAAGCCATTCACTGTCCTGACTTGGAAATATATCACCATTCCTTCATTGTCGCTGGGTCAAAATCGTGGAACTGCCTCCTTAACAGCACTGTGGGTGTACCTACATCACATGAACTGCAGTGGTTCAATAAGGCAGCTCACCACCACCTTCTCAACGACAATCAGGGATGGGGAATAAATGCTGACTTAGCCAACATCCCGTGAACAAATAAAAAAAAGGAGATCACGCCAAGAGCAGCACCAGGTGTACCAAAACATGAGCTACCAAAGTGGTGAAGCTACAACTCTCGACGACAAACATGCTAAACAGTCAAAATATAGACAGAGCTAAGCAATCCCACAACAATGGAGTAGATCAAAGCTCTGTCCTGCCACATCCGGTCATTAACAGTGCTGGACAATTAATGAACTAATGGGAGGAGGAGCCTCCATGCACATCCCCACGCTTAATAATGGTGGGGCCATCATGTGAGTGCAAAAGTTAAGGCTGAAACATTTGCGACCACCTTTAGCCAGAAGTGCCAAGTGGATGATCCATCTCAGCCTCCTCCTAAGGGCTCCTCCATCACAAATGCCCATCTCCAGCCAGATCAGTTCAAACTATGTGACATTAAGAAACAGCACAGCACACTGGGTGCAGCAAAGGCTATGGGCCCCAACAATATCCTGGATGCAGTGCTGAAGACTTGTGCTCCAGCACTAGCTGCACCCCTAGCCAAGTTGTCCTACAGGTACACAACCATCTACCTGAAAAAGTGGAAAATTTTCCAGGTACATCATGTCCACAAAATAGTAGGAAAGATCTAAAATGGTTCATTACCACCTCATGAGTCTACTTTCAATTGTCAGCAAAGTGATGGAAGGTGTAATCTATAGTGTTATCAAGCATCATTTTACTTGCCAATAAACTGCTCACCAAAACTCAGTTTGGGCTATATCAAGACCACTTGGCTCCAAACCAATTACAGCCTTGGGACAAAAGAACTGAATTCCGGTAGTGAGGTGAGAATTACTGCCCTCAACATCAATACAGCATTTGACTGAGTGTGAATGAAGGAGTTAAAGGATCAGTAGGAATCAGGTGAAAACTTTCCACTGGCTAGACTGTGATTGTTGGAGGCTGTTCATCTCTGTCCTTGAAATTACTACAGGAGTTCCATAGGACAATGTCCTAGGTACTACTATCTTCAGTCATTTCATCAATGGCCTTCCCTTCATTATTTGCTCATGTTTACACATTGTTCAGTTTCATTTTCAGCTTCTCAGATCATAAAGCAGTCCCTGCCCACATGCAGCAAGACCTGGACAGCATTCAGGCTCGTACTAATAACCGGCAAATAACATTCATGCCACACAAGTGCTAGACAATGACCATCTCTAACAAGAGAAAGTCTAACCACCTCCTCTGGACATGCAACAGCATTACTATTGTTGAATCCCCCACCGTCAATATCTTGAGGGACACCATTGCCCAGAAAGTTAACTGGAACATCCATAACACTGGCTACTACAGCCAGTCAGATGCTGGGAATTCTGTGGCAAGTAACTCACATCCTTATTCCTAAAGCCTGTCCACCATCTACAAGGTACAAGTCAGGAATGTGATGGAATACTCTCCTCTTGCCTGGATGAGTGCAGCTCCATCAACATTCAAAAAACACCAACCAGGACAAAGCAGCTCACTTGATTGACACCTCATGCACCACCTTAAACATTCACTGCCTCCACCACATAGCAGTAGTGTATACCATATACAAAATACCCTGTACCAACTCAACAAGACTTCTTTGACAGCATCTCCCAAACCAGTAACCTCTGCCACCTAGAAGAACAAGAGCAGCAAGCCCAGGGAAACACCTTTACCTGCAAATTCCCCTCCAAGCTACATATCCTGATATGGAAATATTTCACCATTCCTTCATTATTGCTGAGTTAAGGTCCTGAAACTCACCACCTAATTGTGGGAGTACCTACACCACATGGACTACAGTGGTTCTCAAGGGCAATCAGGGGTGGGCAATAAATGCTCACCTCGCCAGTGACATCCACATCCCATGAATGAATAAAACAGGACTCTATCAGTTCAATTAGAAGGGCCTTCCAGAATCACCCACATCCCAATGGAATGTTTTTGTAAATTAAAACAGGTATATTTTTACCAATTATCTTGGCAAAACTTCCATTCAGGCATCAAAGTAATTTTCCTAATCTAGGATATTAATGCGTAAACTTCAGTTTACTCAGTATCTCCCTTTACCCCCTGTAGGGAGAGGGAATGTGGTGCCACTCCTGAATGCCAACAAGTATCCCTTTATATATGGGCAATGGATAAGAACAGAATTGAGTTTAGCTGTGACATCCCACATAGTTAAGTAACATTCACTGAGTATGTTCTCATGCAGAATAACCATTTTGACTTAAGAACACAACATAAGAATTATGAGCAGGAGTCAGCCATTCAGCCCCTCAAGCCTGTTCCACCATTCGATAAGATCATGGCTGATCTGACTGTGGCCTCAACGCCACTTTCCTGTCTGCCCCTTATAACCCTTGACTTTCTTGTATTTAGCTCAACCTTGAATATATTCAATGACCTTGCCTCCACTGCTCTCTGGGGAAGAGAATTTCATAGACTAATGACCCTCTGGGAGAAAAAAATTCTTCTCATCTCAGTCTTAAATGAGAAACCCCCTAATTTTAAACCATGTCCCCTAGTTCTAGACTTCCCCACAAGGGGAAACATCTTCTCAGCATCTGCCCTGTCAAGTCCCCTCAAGATCTGATATGTTCCAATAAGATCACCTCTCATTCTTCTAAACTTCAACAGGTATAGGACCAACATGCTCAAACTTTCCTTATAAGATAACCCCTTCATCCCATGAATCAGTCAAATTAATCTTCTTTGAACTGTTTCTAATGGAATGATACCCCTTCTTATGTCAGGAGGCCAAAACTGTACAAAGCACTCCAAATGCGATCTAACTAAGGCCTTGTAATGCTATAGCAACACTTCCTTACTTTTATACTCAATTCCCATTGCATTAAATGCCAACATTCTATTCACCTTCCTCATCACTTGCTGAATAGTAACTTTCTGTGACTCATGTACCAGAATACCCAGATCCCTCAGTACTGTAGAGTTCTGCAGTTTCTCCCCATTCAAATAGTATACTGCTTTTCTATTCTTCCTGCCAAGGTGGACAAGTTCACATTTTCCCACATTATACTCCACTTGCCAAATTTGTGCTCTTTCACATAACCTATCTCAATCCCTTTGTCAACTCTTTATGTCCTCTTGGCAACCCACTTTCCTACTTAGCTTTGTGTCATCACGCAATTTAGCAAATATATATTCAGTCCCTTCATCGAAGTCATTGATATAGATTGTAAGTAGTTAAGTACTGATCCCTAAGACACTCCAATAAAAAGAGCTTGCCAACCCAAAAATGACCCATTTATCCCTACTCTGCTTCCTGTTAGCTAACCAACCCTCTATCCATGCTAATATGTAACTTGCTAGACCATGAGCTCTTATTTTGTGTGGTGAGAATGGACTGCTGCTGGCAACTATGGAACTGTCTCCAGAATGTGTCTCCTCCTTCAGAAAGGAGCATTGAAATGAGACAATTGAGGGAGCAAAGGGTTTTGTCAGCACTTGAGTAAAGTTATTGTTTTACCCCAGAATAGTACAATTTTAATATGTCGACATGAATTTATAATCAAGACCATTGATTTATGGCACTTGAATGAGTCAGATTCCATTTTATTGCTTGGGATTCCAGGATTTTTATCAGTGTATTGGGATTACATGATTCCATTCATTTTTCTGTATTAATGGACATCTGTGGCCTGCTATGCATTTACATTTGCGTTGACTCCAGGTGTAGGTTAGATACCTGTACCTGTGAGGTGTGGAGCACAGAAACAAAGACATTTCACATCACCATATTGGTGTATGCCGCTGGCAACATATGAAAGTTGTTGAGTTCAAATAGCCTAATGTGGTTCCAGTACCGGAGACCTTGATCATTCGAAGAGGCTCTACAGATTTTACAGTGTCATCTTGTGCAAAATAGTATTATTAATAATATCATTTTATGTGAAATAGTATCCAGACTGGCTCACCAGTGGCTCAGCAAGGTTATCCACTGAGCAATTGAGTCGTACAGTCCAATATTGATCCCTGGTCTATGCTACAGCTGATCACACCTGGTTGTGAACAACTGGCTAGAGTTTTTGCTCCTTATTGTTATCCAAGAATCCATTCTTGGAAGTATATAGTTGTGGACATTGAATTAGAACAGAATCTGCTTTGGCTGTGATGCTTTCATGGTTGACCATCCTGCTGATTGCCACTGGCACTCATTATCAGTGCTCACATTTTGAAGAACAGAAATTTGAGTTATAGGGTAATCTGCTCCCAGTGCACTTCAGCCCATCAGTGCACCAATACCTGCAAAAAGGGAAAAATATTAATGGAAAAAATTAGCATAGAAAAGCACAATTTTCTTCCCTCTTCAACTGTCCTGATCTAAACATCTTTAATCTCGCTGGGGTATGGTTCCACTGGCATGAGCCATTTGCTTTTTTTAATTCATTTACAGGATGCGTGTGTTACTGGGAAATCCAGCTGTTATTACCCACCTCTATACAACTGAGTGGCTTGCTAGATTGTCTCTTAACTGCCCTCTGAGACAATCACATTGTTGTGGGTCTGGTGTCACATATAGGCCAGAATGGGTCAGGACAGCAAATTTCATTCTTTAAAAGACATTGGTGAACTAAGTAGTAAATTAAATGAGTTCGAATGAGTTCAAACTTCTCCTTCTTCATTGTCCCACGTTTTTCAACAAGGATCATTGAATGGCTATGAGAAAGCCTGACTGCTTGTTTTTTTCTCTCCCCACTCCACAACTCAGGGATGCTGAAGCCAATTAGCAATTAGCACTCCTGTTTCCACTCCAGCTGAGAACAGATACCTCACCAAAGAATGATGATTGAACCTAGAACATAATCTGGTCTGGTTCTGACCAAAGGTCATCAACCTGAAATGTTAATTCTGTTACTCTCTCCACAGATGCTCCACAGATGGGCCTGCTGAACATTGCCAGCATTTTCTGTTTTGATTTCAGATTTTCAGTGACTCAAGTATTTTGCTTTTGCCCTACCTGGTCTCTATTGGTGGTATAGTTATGCACTAGTTATACACTAAACTAGCTACAGTTATGCACTAAAGTATCAGGCAGTTCCTGAATAATATCCAATTTTATTTTTCTTGGTATCTGAATGACAATGGCGAGGTTGCATTTAATGCTCATCCTAAGTTATGCTAAGAAGCTGGGGGGTGGGGGTGAGGTTGCACACGGGGCCTTCTTCTCAAACTACTGGAATCCTTTTGGTGATGATGCTCCCAAAATGGCGTTAGGTAGAAAATTTCAGGAGAGTGATATGTTGCCATTTTCGGATAGCAAGTGACTTGAAGGGAAACTCAGAGCTTATGAATGTTCCCATGACATTGCTGCCCCTGTCCTTCTCAATAGGTTGAGGCTGCAGGGTAGGGAGATGCTGTCAAAGGAACTTGTTGTGTTAGAGCAGTGTATCTTGCCAATCTAAAGAACTATAGCCACAGTACACCAAGTGATGAGAGAGATGGATATTGATGATGGTGACAGGAGCACAATCAAATGAACTGAATGGTGTTGTGCATCTTAACCAGGAGGGTATTTTGCACCCATCCAGGAGGGTATTTTGAGCCTTGCAGATGTCAGAAGGTGAATCAATTATTGAGTGTACCCAGCCTCTGGCAATCCCTGGGATGTTGATAGTGGAGGACTCAGCAATGGTGGTGTCGTTGAAGGTCATGGGTAAATAGCAGGGAATTATTTTGCTTAACGCATTATCTTGGTCGTGCTGTAGTCTCACAGGGGTTGCTTCGTTATTGGAGGAGTTGTGAATGCAGCTGAACACTGTGGAATTGTCAGCAAGTAGCACCTCTCCTAACCTTATAGCTGGGTAGAGGACATTTTCCTGAGGAAAGCCTGCAGTGTTGGTCTGAGGCAGCAATAACTGGCATCTGACAATCAAGGCCATCATCCTGTTTTTTGACAGGTCTGATTCCAGCCGTTGGAGGACTCGATCAACATTTTAGCCTATTTTTCTCCGGCTGCTTGGTGCCATGTTTGGTTGAATCTTGCCTTGATGTGAAGGGTAGCGACTCTCACCTCTCTACTGGCATTCAGCTCATGTCCAGATGTGGCTCAAGGCTGCGATGAAGTCGAGATTGAGCAGTTCTTGTGGAACCTGATTTCGCCATTGGTAAGCCAGGCTATTGATGACTCCTTTCCCTACTTCACTGATCATTGGGAGGAGGTTGAAAGAGCAGTAATTGACTAGGTTAGGTTGATTTTGGATTTTGTGTATAGGATATAGCTGGGCAATTTCATCACATTGCCATTAAAATGCCAGTGTCATAGCTGTACCAGAACAGTTTAGCTAGAGTGGCTAGTTCTGAACAGATTGTCAACATTGAAAGCAGGATGTTGCTATAATCTTTGTGGTGTCTGCTGCACACAATCGCTTCCTAATGTTACATGGGAGTTGGCTGGTAATGATAGAATGGGGGATATGCTGGGCCATGAGGTTACAGATTGTATTTGAGGACAATTCTGCTGCTGATGGCCCACAATGCCCCATCGATGCCCAATCTTGAGTTGCTAGCTCTGTTCAAAATCTATCCCATTTAGCACAGTGGTAGTGCCACAAAACATGATGGAGGGTATCCTCATGGTGAAGACAGGACTTCTTCTCCACAAGGAGTATACGGTGGTCACTCCTGCCAATACTGTCATGGACAGAAGCAAATGCAGCAGGCAGGTTGGTGAGGATGAGGGTCAAGTATGTTTTTCCCTCTTGTTGGTTCCCACACCACCTGCCGCAGGCCCAGTCTAGCAGCTATGTCCTTTAGAACTCGGTCAGCTCAGTCAGTAGTGGTGCTCCCAAGCCACTCTTGGTGATGGACATTGAGGTCCCCCACCCAGAGTACATTCTGCACCCTTGACACTCTCAGTGCTTCCTCCAAGTGGTGTTCAACATGGAGGAGCACTGATTCATCGGCTGGGGGGAGGGGAGGTGTGGGGGTGGTATGTGGTCAGAAAGTTTCTTTGCCCATGTTTGACCTGATGCCATGAGACTTTATGGGGGCCCAAGTCCCTCCCGACTGTATAACACTGTGCCCTACCTCTGCTTGGTCTGTCCTGCCAGTGGGATAGGACATACCCAAGCTTGGTGATGCTGGTGTCTGGGACTTTATTGGTAAGGCATGATTCTGTGAGTATGACTATGTCAGGCTGTTGCTTGACTATTCTGTAAGATAGCTCTCCCAATTTTGGCACAAGCACTCAGATGTTAGTAAGGAGGACTTTGCAGCATCAACAGAGCTAGGTTGGCCGTTGTCTTTTCTATCCAGTTTCATTCCTTTTTATTGGCTTTTTGGTTTGATACAACTGATTTGCTTGCTCAGCCATTTCAGAGGACGTTTAAGAGTCAACCACATTATTGCGCATCTAAATTCACATAGAGGCCAGACCAGGTGAGGACAGCAGATTTCCTTCTCTAAAAGACAATAGTGAACCAGATGGGTCTTTACAACAATGGTTTCATGGTCATCATTAGACTTTTAATTCCAGATTTTTATTGAATTCAAATTCCACCATTGTGGAATTTGAACCTGGGTCCCCAGAGCATTACCCTGAGTCTCTGCATCACCAGTCTAGTGACACCACTATGCCATCACCTCCCCAACATGCTGCATATTGGCATTTATGACGTGGGTCCTTGGGGCGAGCCAAAAGGGATCATACCTGGTTAAAGACAGTTGTGATCACTTCAGCCTCGTCTTTTGCACTCTCACTTTAGGTTCCACATTGGTTGAGGCTTTGAATTTCCATGGGTATACTGCTTCATGCCTGAGTCCCCACTGGCATTCTCAGTAGATATTAGGCCAAAGATTTTTACTCTCTATTAGGCTGTAGGATCAATATAACTGCTACTTTTAGTGGTTAGTGGGCAAATAGCTCTTTACAAGACTGTTAGATCATTCTCATTATATCTGGTGCTGGTTGATATGCCCTTCTACACTGAACCAAGCTTGATCTCCTGTCTTGGAGAGAAACAGAATCAGGGATGTGCTAGGCCATGATAAAATTTGCAGTGGTATACAGTTTATGTGATCATCCACCATGCCTGAGGGGTCAGTTTTGGATTATAAGATCTGGACTTTCTCCAGTGTACAAAGTGGACCAGACCATGGCCTCATGCTGGATATATTACTCTCCTTTATTTCATCAGCACATGTAAATGGAATCCTCTCCAAGATTTGACCAGCAGTGATGCCACTGAACCACACTTGGCGAACATCTTAATCCCCACCGTGTACTTTTTTGTTACCTTGATTTCCTCAACATGGAAGAATACTTTCTGCATGTATAGATATTGCTAGATAGCCTTACCTACCACCCAGAAAAAACAAGCTATCCTGAAAAACATCCATTTGTCCCAGCAACTTCAGCCTTTTGGGGGTGATAATTCCAGCTTTCTACAATGCTGGTGCTTGGGTAAAGGAATTAAATATGATGATAATGCCAGAAGATAGAGTTGAGGTTAGCCAAGATCTTGCAGGTTTGAAGGGCCAAATGGCCTACTCCAGCTCCTAATTCTTAAATTCTGTGGTACAAGTGCTTCCTGATTTCACCTCCTAAACAGCCTAGCTCCATTTTTATTTTTCCTCAAACAATCCACCAACCACTTAGGTTATTGTGCTCAGCTAGTGTTGTAGGTATTTGCAGAAGCATCATTATAAGGAAAAGTGCAACAAAGATTAATTTGTTGACTGGTTATAATTTAGACCTTAATTTTCATAAATAGGAACTAACAAACCCATATCATACATGTTAAATTACATTAGTCAAGCACCTTCTCCTGAATCTCAACATTGTACCTCCAATTCTAACTTCAGATCATTACTTGGAATAGCCTTGAATGGCCTGTTCAGATTTTGAGGGGGCAGGAAGTCATTCCAGTTTCATAATCAGTGCTGCACCAGTCAGTTTGAGCTAGTAACAAAAAAAAAAAAATCTACCAAGGCCACTTGCTTGCTTCTTGTTTTTTTTTCCCCCCTCCTTCCCTATTGTGAAGGTTTTGAGTTAGTGCTTAGGTTGAGGGAATAGTGTTCACTGTTACTTTGTCCTAACGCTATGGAGGAATTTGTGCTCTGCTTGCTTTTCTGGGCATATTTATAAGACTCCAAATGACTACTTTTATAGATAACAGTTCATATTGGCAAGTTGAAATGAGAAAAATTATTATAAAAACAAACACCTATGCATCAGGGAGCAGCAACTAGGAGAGTTCCACAGGGGGCAGTCCTACATCTGCTGCTTTCCCTCATCTAAGTGAGGAGCCTTGATAATGGCTCAAGCCAGATATCAACAAATCATATAGGTTAATACAAAAAAAGCTATGAAATCTGAACTCAATCAATAAGTAGCTTTAATGGTCATAGGAGCGTATATATCAAGCATTAGTTTATCAAATGTTGCATATACACAATCATAATTGTGTATATATTCAACATTAGGTTGAAGTTAATTTAATACAGATGCACACTCGGTTGCTTATCGCATAGAATTCAGCAGTCTGACGAGAGCTTATTCATACAATGTCACCCAATTACACAATTGTCATCCCAAAGAATTGCACTCTCCCTTGTACAAGTGTTTTGCAAAACAGCAATTAGGCTTTTTAAAGAGTGCATTGTCCTAACAAACCTTGATTGCACAGTCAAGATAGCCACAGTGAAAAAAGAGACATCAAGACAACTCCCATAACTGACAGAGGTCTGACACTTTCCATTTATTGGCAATTACATTAACAATTAGCTCATTGACATATGAATCAGGAGTGAAGCTTTTCCATGCTTTAATCACAAGCTATGTAGTCTATGTACATACACAAATATCAGGATGGGGAGGGGGTTAAAAAAAAGTTATCAGCAGTTGAAGTTTGTTTTAGACATAAATTTGGGAAGACGGAAGACTAGAAATCAATATAAGCACCTCTAATAAAGTATATAGTTTGCTTATATTAAAAAGAGGATCAGCTTATAATTTTAAATGAGCTGTATCAAGGAGAAGGGTTTTTGAGAAAGACAAAATACATCACAGACACCTTGGTGAACAACATGCAAACAGAAAAACTGCTTAGTGTAGTATACAAACTGCCTTTAGCATCTGTACATTTACAGCAAGTTAGAGCAACTTCAGCTGTTGCTAGTTTGATAATGACCTCGCACAGAATTACAAGTATTGTAGGTTTCCCCACTCTTGGCAGATTACAATACAGGGGGAAAACAATTTGCTTTGCCCTGCTTAAGGTGCAATCAAACCATCTTCATGACATTCTGGAATGCCAGCCTTTTCATGTTTCTATGTAGCGGATTTTGGTGTAAATAAAGTCTTACTTAGCCTCATCAGAACAGTGGTGAATCAGATCCAATTTCTTTTAACAAAAAAGGGAAAGTTGTTGATGGAACTGACAGCAATAGCAATTTTGCTATTAAAAGAAATAGCTTAAGGAAAGCCAATAAGTATTTTACATCCAACATCTGCAGTACAAATGCCCTCTCTTCCAAGAGGGGAGAACTGATGTGGAAAAAAAAGGATTGGGTTTCTGAACAACAAAAATAACTGCTTCTGTAGAGAAGTTCAGTGATCCAGTCTTCAAGTAGAACCATTCCAGTTTATTCTTTTAAAGGCCACTGTTAAGCATTTATCCATTTCAGTGCAATACAAAAAGAAAAAAAAGCCTTTTTGGGCAACTAAAGCAAGTTTACTGCTACATATACACAAGATAAAGTCCATGCAGCTGTTTAGCCATTAAAGGGACTGTGGCTCCAGCCGTCAGTGCATTAGTTCATTTTTAACCCCTTCTGTTTTTGTTTAGCCAGACTTGAATAGAAGAATTGCAACCTGACCCAGGTAAAAATAGATGAAATGTTTTGTCTCATGTGTGACGTAACTACCGAAGTTTCTGCCAACAATGCAGTGCCATGTTGGATTGTATTTCTTGTCAAACTCCTGTCAAGAGAAGAGAAAAAAAATGACAAGATCTCTCAATCACATTAATCGTTATACCAATTTGCTCCTCCTCCTCCACCACCCCACACATGCAGGCTACCAATATAGCTCAATCCAGTGGTACAGTGATGTAATGGCTGCAGTAAAAGCTTACAGTCAATGGTATGAAGGCACGCAGACACTTATCGAATAATTAGCAGAGGCAATGTCCACAATATTCCAGATTTAATTGGGGGGGGGAGCAGCTAGAATAAAAGTGCATAGAATTTTCATGAGAGAGTGAGCAAGTCTCAGCCTTTGGTATACTTATTTGGTCTAATTGGGGGTGGGCGGGTTGAAGCAGAGAGAAATTAACAAAAAACCTTGGGTGACATGAAGAATGGTTTTCACTGAGATACAAAAAAGAGCAGAGAATGTGCAGCCATTATCATGAAGAGAGTCTCCTCCCTTCCCAATCATTCCAGGCATGTAAATACATTTGGACATGTTTTTGCTCCAAGCATCACACAACACATACTTAAAAAGGTGATTTTTTTTAAACTATAAAAAAAAGTTATAAACCAAAACCAAGAGTGTGCGCTCCACATTCCTCAAGTAGTAAGTGGGCACTAAATTACAACAGCATTACCATAGTTTGCAATCAGGTCACTTGAGTGCCAAAACTAACTTTAGACCTCAAGACTATTACCCTCCCTGGCTAGTCAGGCAAAGACTATTATAGTTACAAAAACAATATTTGGAGAAGTCCAAATTAGCCAGGCAAGGTTCTTCTACACTGCGGTAGTGGCGTTAACAGGAGTTGGTCTGATCTTTGTTTTTGATATTCAAAATCATGTTTCCTTTTAAGGTCTTCCAGGACGCACTTGTTGAATAAAAAACATGCTCCAATAATTTGTTTCTTATTTAAAAAAGTATTATGTTAACACCTGGTGCTTTATACAATGGGACAATTGAATGTCTGATGAGGAACTGGACACTGGTAGTCCTGCACATTTCTAGTTTTAGCAATCCTGAACCTTTGACGACCATACCCATCAAAAACTGTCCTGTAGAAATAAAGTAAGAGTGAACAGCAAGGTACCTTTTTGATGAATGCAGCAATGTCCTTTTCGATGTTGTATTTTTCCATCGCTTGTGTTGCACAGTCTACTGCATCTTGCTGCATATCTTCGGACATGTCAGCATTTTTGATCACAGCCTTTCTGTCGGACATCGTGCCTGCCTGCCAGGGGGGGGGGGGGGGGGCAGGGGAGAGAGAAAAAAAGGACACCGTGCTTCCATATAAAAAGATACAGATCATGCACAATATTGAACTGCGGGCTGTGAACCTTTAACACACCTAGCTAGACAAACATCTAGGAGCGACAAAGATTTGATCATTGCTGGACTTCCATATTAACCCTGGGTGTAGGTGACACCCAGGCGCACACATTCATTCCAAACTTCCCGCTTTTAAAGCGAAGGCAAAGCACTCGGCACGGATGCAGCTCATTCATCGGGGAGTTAACAGCGCCCTCTCATCATCATTCACGCTAGAGGAGACGAGTGAACCTCCATTTGCAGAGAGAGAGAGAGAGAGAGAGAAAAGCCAACAATGGCATGCGAGAAAACGTTTTAAGTTCCGGGACTTCTAAAAAGCCTGGCGCTTCAAGCTTAACGGACAAGGTTATTGCACGAGATCGTAAAATGTAGTCAGTCGTGCCTCAATGCAGATTTTTTATATGTTTGAGATGAGAAAGGGGATGCACACACAAAGGAAGGGGAGAAAGAAAGAGAAATAATCACTTTGGATATAAAAAAGGGACAAAAGAGAAGACTTGTTTCTGGTTTTTAAAAAAAGGAGGTACTGCATTGCATTTCAGGATTACTTGCAATAATCCTTGGCTCCTCTCGAGTAGGGTCACCATTATCTCTATAAATAACAAAAGGTGCACGGGGTTCGATTAAACGGAGACAGAATTCTTTAGAGATTAGGCTATTGGATTTGAAGGTGGAGCCCTCTTATCTCTGCATAGAGCCTGAATCATCCCCCCCTCTTTGTTTTGCCCAAAAAAAAACTTGAAACAATCCGCTGTCACGTCCTACCTAAATTATCCATTTCAAATTGACGAAACCACCACACCAGTTTTGTACCAATGAATCAACCTCTGAATTTATACTAATTCACCATTTCATCCCCACCCGGAAAAAAAAAAATCAAGCACCGGAGGTTCACCCAATGTAAAAAAAAAAGTAAAACATGTTTCTTATAATTAAAATATTCAAGGGACTTCCAGCACATAACATGCAATTTATTGTTTTTTAACCCCCCCCCCCCCCCCCCCCCGAATCGAAGCTGCTGTAAATACGTGCATTAGCAACTACACCTGGGAAACGCAGCTCCTTTCAAAACAAAAAAGAGCTTAGGTCATTTTAAGGTAACCCAAAATCACGATGTTGCTAAATAGAATGAAAATTTCTTTTTTTTTTAAAAAGCACCAACGATTAAAGAAGGATTACCACACAAGATATGCCTGCCTTGCGGGACAGGATCTCACCTTTCCCGATGCTAATCTGCCAATCGCTCCAGCGAAGCTCTTGTTATTTTTATCCTAGCTCTCTCTCTCTCTCTCTTCTCTGTCTCCTTTTTTCCCCTCCCGTTAACCGCTTTTTCCCCCGATGCGATCCGCTGTTGTGTGACGCCCCTCCCCTCGCTGCCTTGCTGAAATACCGCCCCGTCCCTCCGCAATGGCTGAGCTGCTTGCCACCTTCATTGGCTGAGAGCAGCCGGTGCTCGCCATCTGTGCATTTTCCCCTTGCCTGAGTATTCCCACATCCTATTTCATCCCACAATGCAATGAGATCAAGAAAGGGGGGGGGGGGGGACTGCTCACGAAAATTTTACTCTCCAGTGTTATAACACACACACACACACACACATACAGACAGAGAGAGAGAGAGGGAGGGAGAAACTGACATCCCAGCAGTAGCAGCAGCAACAACAACAGGGAGCAAGGTGCTGAGGCGCAGCGTGATTTTACTTATTTTTATTTATATATATATATATATTGTTAAACTGACCCTCTTCCTTCCCATCTCTAACTTCAATTATTGTGTTGCCTGGCATTCGACTGAACGAAAGGAAGCGCCGCTCAGCGAGGGGGCCAAAACACATACTTGGTGACAACCGTGTATCAGCTGATGAGGGTGGACGTGTGAACAGCACCGCTCCTGTAGTTTTAAGCGCTCTGCAGAGAGGGGACGGTGTGATCGTTTTGTTAATGCCAGTTGTTGGACCTGGCTGCAACGAGCGGCGCCTTGTGGAACTTAACAGCTGAATCGCAGTCTCCCCTTGAATGTGAGGTAATAAAATTCAACTCGCCAGTGTTGTAACTTTCATTATCCTTCCAGAAAACAACTTATATTGAGAGGCAAGAAGGGCGGGTGGGGGGAATAGATTCACGATTCCCACAACTGTTCCACCGCCCCCTTTCACCTATTCTGACTTAAAGGCATTGGAGTACATACACACACCAAACATCTTCTGCTGCCTCATTCAAACGGTCATTATTTGTTTTTTGTGAGGAAGAGGCTTATATTTCAATTTAATAAAAGTGTGAAATACCGCAGATGCTGGAAATCTGAAATAAAAACAAAGTGCTGGAAAGGCTCAGAAGGTCCGGCAGCATCTGTGGAGAGGGAAATCGAGTTAACGTTTCGACTCTTCTTTCAGACTCAGTACCTATATTTCAGTAATGCCTTTCACAATTTCAGGGTGTGCCAGAACACCTCACAGTCAATGAGGGACTTTTGGACCGTGCTCACTGTTGTGCCGGTTGAGGATAAATGTTGAACAGGACACTGAGGAGAATCACCCTCTTCTGTGAGCATAGACAGTGTATCTTGACAGCCTTTTTACATACAGCACATGGTTTCACAGGACAGAAACAAATCATTGGGTCCAGTAGTTCTGTGCAGGTGTTTATGCTTCACATGGCCATCCTTCCTCATCAGCCTCCAATCGACATATTGTTCTTTTCTCCCTGACTTTTTCTTAAACATGTCAATGCTATGGATACCCACCAACTACTCCTTATGGTAGCAAGTTCTAACCATTCTGTGGGTGAAGAAGTTTCTCCTGAATTCCCTATTGAATTTAATAGTGAATATCTTTTGTCTATGGTTCTTTATTGTGGTCTCACCCAGAAGTAGAAACAGCTTCTCTATGTCAACCCTGACAAACCCTTTCATAAATTTAATGACCTCTTATGTCACTCCTTGGTCTTCTCTTTTCTAGAGAAAAGAACCCTGACCCGAAACTCTCAATAGTGGGGTTGCAAATGTAACCCCAGTATTTAAGAAGGGAAGGATAGAGAAAACGGAGAACCACAGGCCTGTTAGCTTGACATCATTGGTAGGGAAAATGTTAGAATCTATTACTAAGGATGCAATAACAAGGCACTAAGGAAATAATGACATGATTGGACAGAGTCAACATGGATGTATGAAAGGGAAATCTGTTGGAGTTTTTTGAGGATATTACTTGTAGCTTGGATTAAGGGGAACCAGTGGATGTGGTGTATTTGGATTTTCAGAAGGCTTTTGAGGAGGTCCCACACAAGAGGTAGTAAACAAAATTAGAATGCATGGGATTGGGGGTGAGAAACTGGTTTGGACTGAGAATTGGATAATGGACAGAAAACAGAGAGTACGAATAAATGGCTCATTCTCAGGATGGCAGGCTGTTACTAGTGGGGTACCGTAAGGATCAGTGCTTGGGCCACAGCTGTTCACAATCTATATATGTGATTTGGATACGGGGACCAAATGTAATATTTCCAAATTTGTTGATGACGTAAAACAAGGTGGGAATGTAAGTTGTGAGGAGGGTGCCAGGAGACTTCAAGGGGACTTGGACAGGCTGAGTGAATGGACAACAACATGGCAGATGGAATATAATGTGAACAAATGTGAAGTTATCCACTTTGGTAGAAAAAAACAGGAAGGCCAAGTATTTTTTAAATGATGAGAGGTTGGGAAATGTTGATGCCCAAAGGGATCTAGGTATTCTTGTTCATGACTCACTGAAAGCTAGCAATTAGGAAGGCAAATGGTATGTTGTCCTTCATCTCAAGGAGATTTGAGTACAAGAGTAAGGATGTCTTGTGCAATTGGATAGAGCCTTGGTGAGATCTCACCTGGAGTATTGTGTACAGTTTCGATCTGCTTATCTAAGGAAGGATATACTTGCCATAGAGGCAGTGCAAAACAGGTTCACCAGACTAATTCCTGGGATGGTGGGCTTTTCTTATGAGGAGAGATTGAGGAAACTGGGCCTGTATTCTCTAGAGTTTCAAAGAATGAGAGGTGATCTCATTGAAACTTACAGAATTCTTACAAACCATGACAGGTTAGATGTGGATGGGATGTTTCCCCTGGCTGGTGAGTCTAGAACCAGGGGACACAGTCTCAGAATAAGGGGCAGGCCATTTAAGACTGAGATGGGGAGAAATTTCTTCACTCAAGAGTGTGGTGAACCTTTAGAATTCTGCATTCCAGAGGGCTGTAGAAGCTCAAGACTTAAATCGATAGATTTCTGGATACTCATGACATCAAGGGATATGTGGATAGTGCAGGAAAATGGCATTGAGGTAGATATCAGCCATGATCTTATGGAATAGTGGAGCAGGCTCAACAGGCTGAATGGCCTACTGCTGCTCACTGCTGTTCCTAGTTCTGTTATCATTCTAGTAATTTTTTTTGCGCCTCCTCCTTTTTATAATATGGAGACCAGACCTTTACATAATACTCCATGTGTGGTCTAATCAAAGTTCTGTACAAATTTAACAGAACTTTTCTGCATTCCAGTTCTGTCCTTCTAGAAATGAACCCCAGTCATTTGTTTGTTTTTTCTTTAACTGGTCATATTAATCTGTGTCACATCTTTTAATGATTTGTGTATCTCTCTCTGTTCCTCCTTCCCATTTAAAGACTTATTTCCCAAGGAGTATGCGGCCTCCTAATTTATTCCTACAAAAACGTACCACCTCACACTTCCTTTGCCAATGACGAACTAATTCTGAAGGTTTGTTTATGTTTTTCCCCAATGTTGTCACAGTGCTCCTCTGTATTAGCTACATTCACAATTTGGTGCCATCTCAAATTTTGGAATTGTATTTCCTAGTCCCGACTCCAAATTGTTAATGTCAATGGAGAATAATAGTGACCCACCACCGATCTTAGCACCCATCTCCCAGTCTCTGATGAAAACATCATTTACCACCTTTTGCCAGTCTGAGTAGATCTGTTTTGTAACAAGCATGCCAGTCATTCTGCTAACTGCCCATTGACTCATGTTCTGCCCATTCTCCCATGTGAAGCTAAACCTGTCAAACCTGATCCTATCCACCTCTGATGTCCATTCATGTCTACTTACCAGAACAGCCACCAGATAGTGGCTTAGTTTTGACTCTCTAGCTCAGGGATGCTGAAGACTAATATACTAACTCCACCATCATCCGTCCCCACCCCTGAGAACAGTTAACACCTGGGATCAAACCTGTGTGACCTCTTGATCTGTGCTGTCAGTTGTTCACTGGATAAGGATACTCAGCTGATTGAGAAAAGAAATCCTACAACGGTTTTGTAGAGGCTTTCAATTCTAGTGTATGACTGAAATGCAAAATATTTGATGCTGGTTCTTTTGCCATGATGTGATGGATTTGAAATAGGAACAATTGTGTATTTTAAATTTAGTATAATGTGTGTGGATTCTGAGTGGGTTAGGTGGCTGTCCTGTAGTTCACTTGAGTTATCGGACAGCCACTGTGCATTTCACAGTCACTTGGCACATCATGGTTGAATATCACAATATGCTACATGGATTCTTCTGCCACTCCCTATCTCACCCCCCACATCCATCAGCCATCTCAGATGACCATAAATGACACCAGAGCACTATTCGAAGAACAGGGGAGTTCTCCTTAGTGTCCTGGTGAATATTTATACTTCAACCAACGTCACTTATCACAAAAAATCTTGTCATTATGTTGCTGTTTGTGGGAGCTTGCTGTGTGCAAATCGGCCACTGTGTTTCCTACAATACAACAGTGACAAACATTACAAAATTACTTAATCGGCTGTAAAGCACATAAGGATAGCCTGGGGTCATGAAAAGTATTGTATAAGTGCAAGACTTTGTTTTGTTTTATTTCTTGTGCACATGAAAGGGTTAATATTGTAATTGATACCTTTGTAATCTAGTGGGTACAACCTGATAACATGACAGGTCTTTTCATGTCATCCGAAATAATTGTAAACCCATTTAAGCCATATGGGGAGAAAATTTCCTTGATTTTTAAAATTTTTTATATGAAACAACAAATACTTAAGAATAAGCAAATGATTATAAATAGATTAACAGATATATGGCAATGAATAACAAGGCAATTTAGCCTGATGATATCGTCGATCATAGGAGCAAAGTTTGTGATGTTTATGGAGGTCAGCAGAACCCTTGCATTGTTACCATCCTAATAACTGCTTGGAGTTTATGGCATAAAAATCATAGAATAATTATTTCATTCGTACATCATTCTGTGGTGGATGCCATAAGGGCATTGATAAAAAAAAATGATAACGTAAAGAAAGGGCCTGAAATTATACATCCATATGATAGGCACTAAAGCATTACAAAATATTTCCAGGTAGTCTGGCATATGTGAATCTAATTGTATGTGGTTTAGATATGGGCCTTTCAAGTGCCAGTTCAAATCCATCCCAAATTAGATGAAAATCTCCTTTGTGTATTGGCTGCAAGGTCCTATGTGAAAATGGGTTTGGAAAATTTCAATGCAGTTCCTATCAAAGACATGGCATCAACTGCTCCAAACCTGACCCTATGTTAAGTCACAGCGTGGCTAGCTGGTGTGAACGAGAAAAACTTGTCACAGGTGCAGGTCGAGCCACTGTTCTGAGATTGGCACACTATTATAGCATAGCAATGGGAGATTTTTTACTGCCTTTAAGCATGCTGTGAGCTCACCTGATCATGCATGAACTAGTTGAAATGGAAAATGCGTAACAAAGTGTTTCAATATCCATAAAAATCTCAAGGCCACTGTATTGTGACTGTAACATCAGCCGAAAATTCATTTCTCAGAGAAAGAGTTCTACAATGCTCTAGGTGTATTGAAGTCATAATGTGGCCTTGAATTTCCCAGGTATAGGCACCCAGAGACACGCACAAAACAAGTATACAACCAAAGAGGTGGTTCAATTTGGGTTGCAAGTTTCTCTTCCCAAATGCATCGCCTGCCATTATACTAGCCCCTCCCCTTTATGTTTTGCTGCAATTGCGCTTGTTTGGAATTTTTTTTCAAATTGCAATTAGATTTCTAGGGGAATTTAAGTGGAATGAATTAAGAAAATCTTTCATAAAAAGTTATTATTAGTAGTGGCGACCACGACACTACAGGATTTTCATAAAAACCTATCTGTTCGCTATTGTCCTATAGGGGAGGAAACCTGTCATCCCGACAGCAACTGTGGTTGACTCTTAACTGTCCTCTGCAATAACCTAACAAGTCACACAGTTGTATTCAAGACAGTGGTTCCCCATCATCTTCTTAAGGGCAATTAGAAATGGGCAATAAATAACTTTTAAAGGGTTGCCCAGTTTAATGACCTTTTCACTAAGTTCGGATGTCATTCACTGTACTAATTAAAATTGGATTTATTCCAATTTATTGAATAGGGGAATAAGAAAAGTATCCACTGACTGACACTGCGTTGTATGTACACACTTATCAAAAATTGTTATCTTATCTTGAAACCCAGGCAAAAAATTGTAAAAATTCAGGAGGAGCAACTTTAAATTGAACAGTGGTTTCTTTTTAAATTATATTAATTTAAAAAAAAACTTTTTTAGATTATTATTAAAATTATTTTACTTTTAGCTTCACTCCCCCTTCTGAATGTGTTGAATCCTGATTCCATAGGAAGCCTCAATACTTTTTAACAGTCACCTCTCTTCACCTATGAACTTTGACATTAAAGTTCAGCAGGCTGTTCGATGATGGGGTCATTATGACTGAGGTCCATCTGTTTTGACTTCTCGTCCATGCATACATAATTCCAACAGGAAGCAACCAGGAGGGTAACTACAATTAGGAACAAGAGTTGTGGCTGATCTTCCCCTCTCCCTAACCCAAAGAAGCTGAGGCCAATTGCCTCTCCTGTTACCCCTGCTGAGATCAGCTGACATAACTGGGGCCTTTCTAGTCTGTCATTTGTAAACTTGCTGAGCCATTGGTGGAGCCTATATGTTACATTATTAGAGCAGGCTTTGGGAAAATGTTCTCCTGCAGACATGCAATCTTAACTAGCATATTCAGAAAATACAAATGTAGCGAAAAGAGCCTGAGAAAGAAATTTCTAAAAATGATAACTGGGAAGCCTTCTGTGAAACAGCACATACAATCTCCACTTGTAACACATTAAAAGGACAGATTAAGAACATCCGCCATATGTGATGCACTCCCTCCCATCTGTGAAAACACATTACTGAATCCCTGGATGAATGAGGGCAAAACAGGCATAGTCCTAAAGAGAAAAGAAAAGACTTGCATTTATCCAGCACTTTTCATGACCTCAGGACATCTCAAAACACTTTACAATGAACTAAGCACATATGAAGTGTAGTCACTGTTATAAAGTAAGAAATGCAGCAGCCAATTTGTGCACAGGTAAGTTCCCACAAAACAACAACAACAACAGCAAAAGATTAAGTAAGCAGATAATGTGCTTTAGGAAATTGATTGAGGGATAAATGTTGGCTGGAACACAGGTAAAACTCCCCAGTGTGTGTTCTGGAAATGCTCAGTAATTATGGCCTACTTGCATTGTGTAGTATATACTATAAAATATATTATACTGCTAACATCAAACAGCTTGGTGTCAGAAGGGACTTGCATTACTACAATATGAATTTCAACAATTTCTGACCAAGATGACTGGGATGAGTTTGCAGGAATTAATATGCTCAAAGAAATGGATGCACCAGTTGAGAAACGATTATATTAAAGGGATGATGGGCAGCGCACCACTTCCTGCCCACCCCCAAGCAGTCCTCCATAACACGATTGTGTGCAGTTTTGGTCTCCTTATTTAAGGAAGGATGTAAATGCATTGGAGGTGGTTCAGAGGAAGTTTACTAGATTGATACCTGGAATGAGTGGGTTGTCTTATGAGGGTAGGTTGGGCAGACTGGGCATGTTTCCATTGGAGTTTAGAAGAGTGAGGGGTGATTTGATTGAAGTATATAAGATCCTGAATGATCTTGACAAGGTGGATGTGGAAAGGACGTTTCCTCTTGTGGTTGAGTCCAGAAGTAGGGGACACTGTTTTAAAATTAGGGGTCGCCCTTTTAGGACAGAGGTGAGGAGAAATTTTTTCTCTGAGAGTTGTGCGACTATGGAACTCCCTGCCTCAGAAGGCAGTGGAGCCAGGGTCTTTGAATATTTTTAAAGCAGAGGTAGATAGGTTCTTGTTAGGCAAGGGAATCAAAGGTCATCGGGGGTAGATGGGAATGAGGAATTCAAAACGCAAACAGATCAGCCATGATCAAATGGCGAAGCAGGCTTGAGGGCCGAATGGCCTACTTCTGCTCCTATTTTATATGTTCATGTTTGTATGATAGGTGTAGGCGGGAGCTGAAATCGTTCGTGCGCCCACCATTTTTAGATAAACAGCTAACCATCAATTGTTACCCTCAGCCAATTGGCCAGAATAATACGCTATCCACACTAAAACATTTGGCATGGGCATGTGGATGGAAGTGATGAGACCATTTTTTAAAGGAACCTGCTTAACAGGCAAGAAGGAAGGGTTACATCTTTTGGGGGGTGCCTTGACTGAAGTGTATATGATCCTGAATGAAAGGTTACATCCTTTGGTGGGGGGGGGGAGGTGGTAGATGCCCTGTGTGCATCGGGGACACCCCCATGATGATAACCCACTCCCCAGACACCTTGGTCCCCTCCCTGGAATCTCTGAACCCTCCCCATCCAATATCCCGATTTACCTCTCTCCGGGATCCATGTCCGCTTCATCAGTGGGCCTCCTTGGAGGCCCCAGCAGTGCCCACTACTGAGTTCTGGTGCTGATGGAGATGCTAGTAGCACTGCCAGCCAGTCAGGTTGGCCGGCAGCTCTCGAGGGCAGGGCTTCCTCCCACTGAGGGGCAGAAGTCTCACTCTCTCCGTGATTAGCCCACCGTTCGTGCCTTATCGCCCTATGGCTTCTTCCAGGTGCGTCAGCCATGAAAGCCATGATTGAATCTGCCTCCAACACATTGGGCTGTGACTAGTTACCTCAGCTGGGGCAGGGTGCACTATCATTGACTTGCTACTCCCAGGCATCCTTGTGGAGTTGGGGGGTGGGGGGTGTGCTGGGGTTTGGAGTGAGCAATACAGCCCCTCCGTGAAGTCCAGCCCATTGTCTTTGCACAAAGACTTTGGTGCAACGTGTCAGTGTACAAACATGTTGTTATGTGGGCAAAACATTGTCACATGTTCTGCCTGTTATTGCAACAAAAATAACACACAGGTGTTCTTCCTATCTTTCAAACAAGACAGTGCATTTTCTCCTTTTCCTCTTGCAGGCATTAATTGATGTTCTTAGGTATCGTTCAGGCAATGGCAGCACTGCAGTATCATTGTCCGACTGACTATTTGTCTTGTGCAGCCTTAGGTGGTATTACAAGCTGTTTAAAATGAAGGCATCACAATCAAGCCTTATCAAGTCCACAAATGTGCACTTTGCAGTATGGCATCATTGGCTAGCCAACAGGAGGGGACCCTGGCTGATTCTCCTCCTCCCCCCCCACCAACCCCCCCCCCCCCCCCCCCCCCCCCCCACTCCACAAGGATGCCTGGGGGTAGCAAGTCAATGATAGTGCACCCTGCCCCAGCTGAGGTAACTAGTCACAGCCCAATGTGTTGGAGGCAGATTCAATCATGGCTTTCAAATGGGAATTGGATAATTATGTGAAGAGAAAAAATTTGCAAGGCTGTGGGGAAAGGGCAGGGGAGTGGAACTCGCAGAGAGCTGATACAGACATGAAGGGCCGAAAGGCCTCCTTCTGTGCTATTACCATTCTATGATTTCCTTCGTGGATCTGCTCTGAACAATTTTCCTTGTGTTTCAGAATTCAAAACTGGAAACAGTACTGAACGTGTGGTTTGACCAAAGATCTATACAACTTTAATCTGTGCTGACTCTTTCTGGTGCCTTAATATCACCTTTAAATTTAGTGTCATTAGTGTAGTGTGGGCTGGATCTACATTTTGTTTAGATGAGAGCTTAACAAACCAAAGAAGCTTAACAACAGGCTCAAAAATTAACATCCATTAAACTAGATCAGTGGTTCCCAAACCTTTTTCTTTGAGGGACCCTTTTTAAATGAATTAGTGATCAATGATGTCCCATCTAAATTATAACACTATACAATACCTGGGCAAACATGTATTTGTGCTCTGTCTTTGAGCTTAAGTAGAAAAGAACTTCCTTCTCTTAAACTAGACTGAGCTCACCTGGTGCCCAACTCCAGCCTTGGTAACTGTGAAAAGCAATCTTCCTGTTGCTCTCAGCCCTCGGGTGCCTTGCTCTGAGGTGAGATAGCCAGGCCACTCTGTGTGGCACATGTAGCAGCCAAACTCAGCTCCCACCTTCCATTGCACACCAAGCCCACCTTCAGCCACCGTTCACATGGGTATAGCTCGACTGCTTTGTGGTCCCTCTGGGAAGGGTCTGTGAATGCCCAGGTCACGAAACACTAGATTACACCCCAAAGGAATTATAGGAACCTGGACAAAATCAGCAAATGCTCTCTCACTAGTAAAACACAAAATGACTGTGCATTAGTGTACTAAGGCTGTTAGCTCCAACACAAAAATGAAATTTGGGAAATCTGTTCAGATTCGCAAATGAAGAACACCCAGTTGGATGGAATTCTAGAGGTGGTCAATATATCCAGAAATGCACCTGTCTGAGTCAGTACCTTACCCAATAATGCAGCAATGAGGATACTTCATTGGTTGTAAATAAGACATCCTGGGGGTGGGGAGGGGGGGGTTGGTACTAAAAGATTGATACAAATGCAAGTTATTTCTTCTTGTTCTCTCTTCTTTTCAGGAGAGGTGAAAAGAAAATCGGAAAGAAAAGGCTGTTGGAAGCAATCTGGGTTTCAGTATCCTGACAACTATACGCTAAGGAACCAGACAATTGATTGGGGTTTGGGTCTGGGGCTTCACCTCCCAGCATCAGTACAGAATGAGTTTCTGAACCGTCTCATGTGAACCGGTTTCGATTGAAATAAACCTCGAGTAGCTGAGTTTCTTGCCAAATCATCAAGCCGAAAGACAGACTACTAGTCATGCACTAAACACAATTTATTGGTCCAAATTACAACTTAAACTCAGATACACAAATGTTTAATAGACATTGCTGAATGTAATCAAAATGACATAGCCATTTAGAAGCTAATCAATACTTGACAGAGTTACTTATAAAATGCAATTTGCTTTTGTTAAGACTGCTTAAAACTTACCGATTGAACCAAACTTTTGGTCAAATATGCACTTCCCTCAATTTAGTATACTGCATTCGTTGCTCCCAATGCGGTTTCCTCTACATTGGAGACACCAAACGCAGACTGGGTGACCGCTTTGCAGAATATCTTCAATTTGTCCGCAAGCATTACCCAGACCTCCCTGTTGCTTGCCATTTCAACACTCCACCCTGCTCTCATGCCCACATTTCCGTCCTTGGTTTGCTGCATTATTCCAGTGAAGCTCAACGCAAACTGGAGGAACAGCATCTCATCTTCCAACCAGGCACTTTACAGTCTTCCAGACCGAATATTGAGTTCAACAATTTTAGATCATGAACTCTCTCCTCCATCCCCACCCCCTTTCCGATTACCCCCCCTTTTTTTCCAATAATTTATATAGATTTTTCTTTTCCCACCTATTTCCATTGTTTTTAAATGTATTTCCATCCATTGTTTTATCTCTACCTTTTAGCCTTTTTTGATTCCTTCACCCCATCCCCATTAGGGCTATCTGTACCTTGTTTGTCCTGCTTTCTATCCTTAATTAGCACATTCCTTAGATAATATCACCACCTTCAACACTTCTTTGTCCTTTTGTCTGTGACACCTTTTGGTTATCTCCACCTATCACTGGCCCTCTATCCAGCTTTACTTGTCCCACCCCCACTTAAACAAGCTTTGGGTCACCTGTTCTAGTTGCTCCTCTTTGACACTGTCATCAAAATTTGAATGATTACAATTTCTATGAAGTATCTTGGGGCGTTTTATTACACTAAAGACACTATTTAAATGCAAGTTGTTAACAAAATCATTAAATGAGCATTAACTTGCGCTGAGCATTAACTATAGTGGTAACCACAATCTATTTAGGAGATTACTTTAAAAGTAATTCCTTAGACTGTTGACAATGTAACAGACAACCTGCTGCCAGACCTGCTGAGTTTTTCCAGGTAATTCTGTTTTTGTTTTGGATTTCCAGCATCCGCAGTTTTTTTGTTTTTAACCTATCTCAAGCCTAAGTGTGTGATTAATAACACTCAGAACATACATGACCTCAACATTATGAACATCAATCTCTATCCTTTCCTCAATACAGGCATTAGCTGCTGGTGTGCTGATTTGCTGAATTCCTTTAGAACAAGGATATATTTCTTACAAGGTTCTTCGGTTCTGACTGAAACCACCTTATGCACAAGTGACAATATTTGAGCTGGCTTGCCTCTCACCTTTCTCAATCTCAGACTAGTCACAATTAAATACGTAACAGTCCTTCCGGACTGAATATTGAATTCAACAACTTTAGGTCGTGAGTCCCCTCCCCCATCCCCACCCCCTTTCTGTTACCCCCTTCTTTTTTTTTTTCCCAATAAATTATAAAGATTTTCCTTTTCCCACCTATTTCCATTATATAAAATATAAAAAAAAAAAACCACTAGAGCTATACCTTGAGTGCCCTACCATCCATTCTTAATTAGCACATTCGTTTAGATAATATCACCAACTTTAACTTTAACACCTATGTGTTCTATTGTACTATTGTTGTTGACATCTTTTGATGATCTGCTTCTATCACTGCTTGTTTGTCGCTACAACCACACCAACCCCCTCCACCTCTCTGTCTCTCTATCTCTCCGCCCCCCACACACACACCTTAAACCAGCTTATATTTCAGCTCTTTCCTGGACTCGAACTCAAGTTCTGTCGAAGGGTCATGAGGATTCGAAACGTCAACTCTTTTCTTCTCCGCCGATGCTGCCAGACCTGCTGAGTTTTTCCAGGTAATTCTGTTTTTGTTTTGGATTTCCAGCATCCGCAGTTTTTTTGTTTTTAAATACGTAACACTTGGCCCTATCTGTTACCAGTTGGTGTAACAACAATTTAGCATCTAACCTCTGATAATCTGTCCTTATTATGCCCTGGTGGTAATAATATCTCTTTCACCTATTAGATAAAAGTTCTTATTGAAGATTATAGAAGAAATAAAAGTATTCTTCTGATTAAAAAACAGCCTAGGAGACTTCAGGAGGTGGTGGAGGTGGGGTCATTGAATATTTTTAGGGCAGAGGTAGTTAGGTTCTTGTTAGGCAAGGGAATCGAAGGTTATGGGGGGGAAATGGGAATGTGGAAATCAAAACATAAGAAGATTAGCCATGATCTTATTGAACGGTGGCGCAGGCTCAAGAAGATGAATGGTCTACTCCTGTTCCTATTTCTTATGTTCGTATTACTCCTAGTAAAGGCAAAGAAACACTCTGCTTATGAGTGACCCATGTGTCAGTCTGGCTTGCCCATTTTTCCATCAATCGTTGCCAAGTCAGGACTGAAGTATGAAAATAAACAGGTTGGCTCCATTGTTACAACCCCCATCTCCTAACCTCCCAAATATGAAAGGTTGTGACCTATCTCTGACTAAATAAGAGCTTCTTCCCTAGACCTATCCCAAGCATATTGACTTTACTACTTAATTGCGAAAAAGCCTGTATTACATACAAACATATGAATTAGGAGCTGGTGCAGGCCAATCAGCCCTTTGAGTCTGCTCCGCCATTCAATAAGATCATGGCCAATCTGATCAAGATCTCAACTCCACATCCCGCCTGCTCCCGATAACCTTTGACTCATTTGTTAGTCAAGAATCTATCTACCTCTGTCTTAAAAAATACAATTGACCCTGCCTCCTCCGCTCTTTGGGAAAGAGAGTTCCAAAGATTCACAACTCTCTGAGAGAAAAAAATTCTTCTCAGCTCCATCTTATGTGGGTGGCTCTTTATTTTTAAACCATGTTCCCTCGTTCTACTCTGTACCACAAGGGGACAATCCTTTCAGCATCCACCCTGTCAAGTCCCCTCAGGATCTTATATGTTTCAATAAGATCATCTGTCAGTCTTCTAAACTCCAATGGATACAGGCTCAGCCTGTACAATCTTTCCTCGCAAGATAACCCCGCCACCCTAGGTATCAGTCGAGTGAACTTTCTGTGAACTACTTCTAATGTATTTATATCTTTTCTTAAATAAGGAGACCAAAACTGTGCACAGTACACTAGATGTGGTTGCACCAATGCCCTATACAACTGTAGCAAACACATCCCTACTTTTGTATTCCATTCCCCTTGCAATAAACAACATTTCATTTGCCTTCCTAGTCATTCTGCATACCAGCTTTTTCTAATTCATGTACCAGGGCACCCAGATCCCTCTATCTCAGAGTTCTGTAATCTCTCCCCATTTAAAAAATATGGGGCTAAATGTTACCCCCATCGTTGTGTGGTGGAGGGCGGGAGTGAGCATGAACCCGATCGGCACCCCCGATCAGGTCCGCGCCCCTGTTTTAGATGGGTGGGGTAATTAAGGGCCACTCAGCGTGACGCTTGCCCGGAAGCACTGAGCACTCCCTGTGCAGTCGGGGGAGGAGAATCCCTGAGTCGGGGCCTGCACTCTTTCGCGCATGTGCCTCAGGGAGATCAGTTTACGGTTTTAAAATTTTAATAAAGGAAAAAAAAACTTTTAAAACATGTCCCCTCATGTGACAGTGTCACATGAGCTGGGTCATGTCAAAGAATCTTTTTAATAATTTTTATTGAATTTTAAAACACTTCATAAAACCTCATCTTGCCTGTGGATGAGGTTTCATGAAAAATGCAAAAGGCCACCTGGCCTATTCACCCACCGGCCAACCTTAGGGGCAGCTCATTTAACTGTTTTAATTAGTTTTTAACAGGCCTTAATCAGCCTTTGAGAGTTTGATGGGGGTGCAGCCGACTCAGCTGTACGCCCGCTGAACTGAAAATCTAAATGACACGCGGTGACATCGGGACACACGCCTGACATCACCGCCCCTGCTCGCCAACCGGAAAATTCTTTCCATGCTGTTTTTCTATTCTTCCTGCCAATGTGGACCAGTTCACATTTTCCCACATTACACTCCATCTGCCAAATATTTGCCCACTCACTCAACCTGTCCATGTCCCTTTGCAGCTTCCTTATTTCCTCTTCACAACTTACTTTCCCACCTATCTTTGTGTCATCAGCAAATTTAGCAAGCATATATTTGGTCCCTTCGTTCATTGATATAAATTGTAAATAGTTGCATCTTGCCAGCCCAAAAAAGACCCATTCATCCCTATTCTCTGCTTCCTGTTAGCTAACCAATCCTCTATCCATGCTAGTAACTTATGCCCTACACCACAAGCTCTCATTTTGCATAGTAACCTTTGATGTGACACCTTGTCAAATGCCTTGTAAGTTGCTTGTTACTTCCTCAAAGAAAGCCAATAAGTTAGTCAAACATGACTTCCCTTTCAAAAAAATCATGTTGATTCTGCTTGATTGCACTGAGATTTTCTTGGTGCCCCACTATAACCTCCTTAATAATAGATTCCAGCAATTTCCCTATTTCAGATGTTAAGCTAATTAGCCTCTAGTTTCCTGATTCCAGTATCCTTCCTTTCTTGAATAGAGAGGTCACATTCACTGCACAGAACTCTCCCAAAATGAAACTAAGTGCGGTGGTGGACAGTTTTGGCAGCGCCCAACCCGCTGCCTGATTCTGAGCTTGGAGCCTTGTTAATTATGCAGAGGCACGTTTCACTCCGAATCACCTGGCGGGTCAGGAGCTGATTCTTCCGCCCGCTGTCAACTGGTGGATTTGAAGATCCAGGTGCCATATTTAAATGCCAGCCCAACACGCAATCTCAATCTCCCCAGCCCACCAGAAAAGTCTGCAACCCCTAACAGAAAGGCCGAGAGCCTCAGGATGAAGTCTGCACCCTGCTCCACCCACCAGGCCTTGGCCAGAGGGCTGCAGGAACAACGGCACATGCTCTACCCCATGGATGGCTGCAGGAAGCAGCGCGGCCTCACCTCTCAGCCCTGGGACACCGTAGTGGAGCAGGTCAGCATGGCTGACACCCACGCCCAAAGTGTCACCCAGTGCAGGAAGAGGATGAATGATCTCATCCGCTCTGCCAGGGTAAGTCATCCATCAACACCCTCCAATATCAAACTCTCATCATGGCATCATGCACTCAAATGGCTACTCCCTTCAGGGGTTTCACGCAACCATTAGCGGGGGACACATATCAACACTCATTCTCTCACCAAGACGTTCACATCACTACCATCCCATCTGTCATGTTGCTCACGCTCCTTCCTCTGGCCCTTCTGGGGAGGGCTCACCACACACGCATCTCACCCACGCCTTCACGTAGGATGTGGCATATGTGATGTACCAGATCGCAGGACACGATCTCGCAGATGTGCACAGCAATGTCTCTCACTCATTTGTAAATAGGAAACTCTTGGACGATAAACCCTAGGTCTGGCGAATCACCCCCATTATCCTGGTCTCTCTCCCTGACCCTCCTGTTCACGCTGTGGCTTCTCTTGACCATGTCTCTCCTGCTGGAGCTGCGTGTGGAATCTATTCTCTCTCTCCTTCGCCTCCTCCGTTACATTAGGACCCTGACACAGGCAGCATTGAGCCCTGGATCCATATCTGCTTTTGCCTTCTCTTTGAAAGGAAACATTGAAGACATTAATGATTCAAGGGGCAAGAAAGCGAAGCTCAGAAGATGATACGTTTGGAGACTGTAAGGGTTCATCGCTTTTCCTGCCCTACTTACATGCTGGCTGATGCCATCTTGTCCCTGAGACACTAGCACAGACATCGAGGCTGACCAAGATGGCATCGCAGATGTAACATCTTAAACCCTGCATGGGATGCTAAAGTTTGAGTGAGTTGATTGACCCAACCTAGCTCTGTACTCCAATCTCTGATGTGGCATATTAATGACCAATCAGTTCCTCGTGGTCAATGAGTGGATGCCCTTTGGACAGTTAGGAGTGTCACATCTGGTAAACACATGACAGGCCTTCATTGATGGAATGACATATTTGATACAGCTGTGTCTCCTTCACTATTGCCTGCATTCCCAAATTATACATTCCTATGTGTTACTCTTGAGATGCAGCAATTGTGATGTGAAGCCACTGAGTTCTCAGTAGCCCTTTGAAAGTGCTAACGAAGCCATTGGCTTTAAGTAGCTTTCATTGCAAGGAGATCTTGCTTCTTTCTTTCTAAGCAGACACCTGTTCACTCCGGCAGCAACAAGAGGTTAGAGGGCAACCCCAGAAAGGCCCCCTTCGTGTTCGGCCTTCCCTCTCACTGTCATTCCCCAGCCTTCCCTCCCCGTTGCCCCCATCCTGTTTGCCTTTCCCTCTCACTGCCATTCCACAGCCTTCCCTCCTTATTGCTCCCCTCGTGTTTGCCCTTCCCTCGACTGTCATTCCACAGCTGTCCCTCCTAGTTGCCCCCATCATGTTCTTCAGCCCGACCCTCGCCTCATAACACAACCTCAGTTGAAGTCCTAGTTCCCGGAAGTGGAGGCCTGCATGAGTGCCACAGCACAGGGGTGTTCCTCGGGGCAACGAAAGCAAAGAGAAGGAGCAGGCCAACCCTACAGCCCCAGCAGAGTGGCGTTCATCGCAACAAGACCAGCGCAGTGCTATGGCAGGTATGTTCCACTCACCTCGAAGTTACCAGTGAAATGAGGTCCGACTTGTGCATGCCACCCCTTTTCAAACGAGTTTGACGCTGATGTAATTTCCTGCCAGGAAGATTAGAAGGCATGGTGGGATTACAGCAAGCAGCTGTTTTAATGAGCATTCATGACATGCTAATGAATGCAAATGGCATTCGTGCCACTAGTTGGCGGGATAACCAACCCACTGCGGAAACACCGTTGGGAGAATTGTGACCTGTTTTTACGACAGTGGGTTTTCCAATCTGATGGGACCTTTCCAGAATCTAGGGAATTTTGTAAAATTAAACCAACTTTCTTAGCAGCCATTTTTTAAGACCCTAGGATGAAGTCCATCAGGACCTGGGGACTTGTCAGCTTTTAGTCCTAATGATTTTCTCAGTCCCCTTTCCCTAGTGATTGTAATTGTTTTAAGTTCCTCCCTCCCTTTCACCTCCTGATTCATAATTATTTCTGAAATGTTACTTGTATCCTCAATTGTGAAGACAGACAAAATATCTGTTCAATTCATCAGCTAATTTCTTATTTTCCATCATTAATTCCCCATTCTCAATTTACTTACTCTTTTCCTTTTTAAATACCTGTGGAAACCCCTACTGTCTATTTTTATATTTCTAGCTAGCTTTCTCTCATATTTTAATTTCTCCCTCCTTATTAACCTTTCAGTCATTTTTTGCTGTTCTTTATATTCTGCCCAATCTTCTTAACTGCCACTCATCTTTACGGAATTATACACTTGTTCTTTCAATTTGATATTATCTTTAACTTCTACAGTTAGTCACGATGGTGTGTCCTTCCCCTAGAGTTTTTCTTTCTCACTGGACTGTATCTTTTCCGAGCAGTCTGAAATATCTCCTTAAATCTCTGCTCCTGCATCTCCACTGACCTATTCCTTAACTAATTTCCAAGTTCACTTTAGCCAGTTTATATTTCATGCCCTCATTATTGTCCTTATTTAAGTTTAAAACACTAGTCTTAGATCCATTGCTCTTTCCCTCAAACTGAATGTGAAATTCCATCATATTATGATCATTGCTATCTAGAGGTGCCTTCACTGTGAGGACATTAATTAATCCTGTCTCAATACATATTACCAGACCTACTGTAGCCTACTCTCTGGTTGGTGCTAAAATATGCTGCTTTAAGAAACTGTCCTGGAAACACTCTATGAGCTCATCATCCAGGCTACCTTTGTCAATTTGATTTGTCCAATTTATATGTGGATTAAAATCACTCATGATTATTGCTGTGCCTTTCTCACAAGCCCCCATTATTTCCCCCTGTATACCACATCCTACAGTGTGGTTACTGTTAAGGGGCCTATAAACCACTGCCACAAATGACTTCTTACCTTTAGTATTTCTCCTCTCTACCCAAACTGATTCTATGTCTTGATCTCCACAACTAAGGTCGTCTCTCTATTATACCAATGCCTCCTGTCCTTCCTGAATGTCATGTACCCTTGAATAATCAGGTCCCAGTCTTTGCAATGGCTATCATATCATACATATTTATTTCTATTTGTGCTGTCAATTCATCTGTTTTGTTACGAATGCTACAAGCATTCAGATACAGAGCCTTTAGTTCTGTCTTTTTACTTTTTTTGTAACCTCTAGCCTTATCTGCTGGTGCACTTTTAGGTTTGTACACTTTGTCCCTTCCTGCCACACTCTGATCATTCTTTCCCTTATTACTAACTTGCTGTTTTGCCTTGTCTTCGCTATTTAATTTATCACATCTTCCCAAACATGATCCCTTGCCCCCACTATTTAGTTTAAAGCCCTCTCTACCGCCCTAGTTATATCATAGAATCACATGGTGCAGAAGAGGCCCTTCGGCCCATCGAGTCTGCACCGACACGTGAGTAACACCTGACTTACCTGCCTAATCCCAATGACCAGCACTTGGCCCATAGCCTTGAATGTTATGACGTGCCAAGTGCTCATCTAGGTACTTTTTAAAGGATGTGAGATAACCCGCCAACACCACTCTCCCAGGCAGCGCATTCCAGGCTGTCACCACCCTCTGGGTAAAAAGGTTTCTCCTCACATCCCCCCTAAACCTCCTGCCCCTCACCTTGAACTTATGTTCCCTTGTGACTGACTCTTCAACCAAGGGGAACAGCTGCTCCCTATCCACCCTGTGCATGCCCCTCATAATCTGATTCACCTCAATCAGGTCGCCCCTCAGTCTTCTCTGCTCCAACAAAAACAACCCAAGTCTATTCAACCTCTCTTCATAACTTAAATGTTTCATTCCAGGCAACAACCTGGTGAATCTCCTCTGCACCCCCTCCACTGCAATGGCCTCTGAAATGGCTTACCCAGCCACCCAATTCTCAAGGGCAGTTAGGGATTGGCAATAAATGCTGGCCTAGCCAGCATCGCCCCCATTCCATGAATTAATAAAGAAAATACTATGCAGAAAAACAAAAGGACTGTCTGTAACAGGGGAAGGCAGTGGCATACTGGTATTGTTGGTCTAGCAATCCAGAGACCAAGGGTCATACTCTCAGGACCTGGGTTTGAATCCCGCCATGACTCGCCAAAACACTGGTCCCAGCAAGTTTCAGTTGAAGACTGTCCCAACAGTACAGCTCCCACCTTCCCCAGTCCTGGTGCCAGTGTCCCATGAATTGAAACCTATCTTTCCCACACCAACCTTTGAGCTATGCATTTAACTCTCTAATCTGATTTACCCGATGCCAATTTGCTCATGAGTCATGTAATAATCCAGAGAACCTCTTTAATTATTAACTATTTACTTGCCAAAGCTCAGTTTAGCAGCTGATCTCCATGTTGTATGGGCATCCTCAGACAGTTTACAGGATAAAAGCAAAATACTGCAGATGCTGGAAATCTGAAACAAAAACCAAAATAGCTGGAAAAACTCCGCAGGTCTGACAGCATTTGCAGAGAGGAACACAGTTGATGTTTCGAGTCCATATGACTCTTCATCAGAACTAAGGAAATAGAGAAATGAGGTGAAATAAAAGCTGGTAGAGGGGGGTGGGACAGTAGAGCTGGATAGAGGGCCAGTGGTAGGTGGAGGCAATGAAGAGATTGCCAAAGATGTCATAGACAAAAGGAGAAAGGGGTGTTGATGGTGGTGATATTGGTAAGTCAGAGATGGAAACAGTCACGGAGGAAGGAAATATGGCTGTGAAAGCGAGTTTTTGTAAACACCTTGTCAAACACCAAGAGAGAAATGGAAAGCAATGAAGGTGAACAGGGCAAAAGAGACAAATGGAAATCCTGTCGGAGAGAAGAGCAGTACTTCTTCAAGGTAGGCATTCCTGGAAGAGAAGTGGCAGTCAATTAAACACTAAGATAAAAGCAAAATACTGCAGATGCTGGAAATCTGAAACAAAAACGAAAATAGCTGGAAAAGCTCAGCAGGTCTGACAGCAACTGCGGAGAGGATAAGTTTCCTTACAAAGCTCTAGGGGACCCTTCCGGAAATTTTAATGAGACACCTTTCCCTTAAATTTTAATGAGACACCTTTTCTCTCTCACACAACAGTGTGGCTAATACATCCAGCGGGACATACACAAAGTGGAAGTAAATGCTTCTGAGTATTATCATTGAATGATAACATCGCAGGATGACTGTAACAGAATTGAGGTATCCTTAGATGACACCAGAAGCTGTGTCATCAAGGCCTTAAATAGATTTACTCCATGCTTAGGTTCTTGTTGTAACCTATTTTTAGAAATAACTTTATTTAGTTATTATTGAATTCTATCACAATGTACACACTTTGTCAAAGTATATTGCAGAATAAGTGAAGAAAAGTCATACGGACACGAAACATTAACTCTGTTTCTCTCTCCACAGTTGCTGCTGTGCTTTTTCAGCATTTTCTGTTTTTATTTCAGATTTCCAGCATCCACAGTATTTTGCTTTTATTTAACAGAGCAACAGTGTATGCTTTTTTAGGCTACATGGGAACATACAGGACTGGAAAAGACCATTGTGCTTTATCTAGCTGGTCCCAGTAGTACAGGTGGCCTGCAGATACATATATTAAGTGTCCATACAGTAATGTAATTCTTTGTATTTGTGAAAGTTTTAACTAGCTCGAAGGTCAGGGTCTACCCCGTAAAGAGGCTACCCCTTAACTTTCACCTTGTTGTTTGTTACCTTATATAACACTGTAGTGCAGATCATTATTTGTAGATCTGTGATGCATGACAGCGCTGATGAGATACCATTAGGTTTCTCTTTGTGATAGCACTACTGTGAATTTATGTGTTAGGCAGATGCTTAAAGCATTTGAGCAGAATGTTAATGACAGAGTGTTATTCAGTCACTTGCTGTCTTGCATAGAGTTTTATATTACAAAGCAGTATATTTACCCCATAAAAAGACAAATATTAAAAAGATTATACTCCTGCAAATGTTACTGATAGAATGGTACCTAATAAATAAATATATATAGGATTCTTAAATGGAATTTGTTTTCTTAGATAGAATTTTTAAAAAGTAATTTTCAGCAAAGTGCTGTACTTTAAAAAATTTGGAGCACATTGACCAAATTTTTAAACGTATGATGTCCATTATAGTCATAAACAATTAGAAAATATTATTTAGATTCTAAATGTATATTTACTATGGTTCTAATAGGCTTATCATTAGTTTTTAAACCAGTATTTTTCTTCTGTAAACACAGAATGCAGTGACATAATTCACAAAGAAATGTTTTTAAAATGCCATTACAAAGCAGGCACATATAATCATTGCGACAACAATTAAATGTTACTCTGGGATGCTTCTCCCACAAAATGGGAGCAATCTTCTCCCTTCATAGGAGCGGGAACATGCATGGGACATTGAGCCTCTTGAGTCTGTTTCACCATTCAATTAGATCATGGTTTGTGTCAGCTTAACGCCATTTATCTGTCTTAGTCCCATAACTCTTAATACATCATCCTGGCAAAAATCAATATTGCGATGCACATTATCTTTCTACATTTTTTTTTAAAAAGAGGGATTTAATTGAGATAACGGGCTGAATAATAAGCAATAAAAAAAATGGTCTGTACCGTGCCAGCGCTGACGTATTATTAGGCACAATGACACCGCGTTGCGCTCCCGACACTATAACGCTAGATCACAATAATACGCTCGGGGGCCCGCCCTAGAAATCGGGAGCCCGCCCACCTTGTTCAAATTGATTGAAATTGGACGGTTAAGCTAAATAGAGGTGCAATTGACTGGAAAAATGCGTGTAGGGAGCAATAAAACGTTTAGAGAGAGAGAGAGAGAGTGAGTGAGTGTGTAGCAGGCCAGGTTAGGGGGATCTCGCTTTTTGCACTGAATGATTGTAAGGGCAGGTGAGAAGTCAGCGGCTGGGTCCTCTGTTTGACCTCAGCAGTTCCAGCTGCTGTGAGTGTGCTGTTAGCATTCGCTGTTGGAAGCTGTGATTCCAGGGTATATCTTTGCTGTTTTAAGGCTTGAATGAGCCTGAACAAAAAAGTGTAGCTCACGCCACATCTGCACCTCAGCCTACTTGGTTGTAAGAACATAGGGGTAGCGGTCTCCGTTGGAGACATACCTTCCAGTGAGGAGGAGAGGGAGAAGGCCAGATGGTCAGGGGTGGGATGCATGAGTATGACAGACCTGTGCCAGAGCAAGGAGCTGCTGAAGGCAGGATACTGCAGCAACTTCTGGTGTCACAATCGAGTATAAAGGCAGAGAATGAGTTACCTTCAAATGTCTGAGACACAGTGCCGGAGGAGACTCAGGCTCTCCAGTGGTCGTCCAATGCTAGTAGCCATCAAGGTCACTGTAGCGCTGAATTTCTTTGCGACTGCAACCTTTCAGGCAACTTGTTGAGACCTCAGTGGCATTACGCAGCCTGTTGCCTGCCACTGCATTACTCTTTATTGATACAATGTTCTGAAGGGCAGGTCAGTACATTGCATTTTCCATGGACCACCACAGTGCACTTGAACGAGCCAGAGGCTTTTCAGTGATCATAGGTTTCCTCAGGGTCACCATAAAGGCTCCAGCAACAGGAAGGGCTATCGCTCTTTAAATTTCCAGTTGGTGTGTGACCACTATCAAAGAATTATGCAGCGTGTGCACTAGGTACTCAGGTAGCAGCCAGAACTCCCAGGTGATGGACATGTTTAATAGACCTTATGCCCAGGATGGTTGGCTTCTGGGTGACCAGGGCTACCCTTTAAAGAAATGGCTCATGACACCAGTGAGGGCCCCTGGAACAGACGCAGAGAGAGGAGCTATAATGATAGCCACAGCACCACCAGGACTACCAAGAAATAGACAATAGGGCTGCTAAGATGAGCTTCCGATGCCTGGATAGATCAGGAGAAGCATTGCAGTATGCACATCCACAGTTTCACTGATGGTCATTGTGTGCTGCGCTGTGCACAACCTCATAATTCTGAGAGGGAATGAACTGGAGGAAGAGCAGATGCAAGATAGCGGTCATTCCTCTGATGATGAGGTCAATGAGGAGGTGAGAGAACACCCCAACGGAGAGGTGCAATGGCCTGCATAGGAGCACATGGGTGGACGTGACACACAGGAGGCCTTAATAATGCAGAGGTTCCAGTAGATCAAGCATTCTTGACCTTAGAGATGCGTGTACTGCCTGTGTTTCAATGTTATTCCATCTTCATTGTGATATCACTGAGAAAATCCTGTCAGCACACTCACCGTCTCAATACCTTAGGCATTGTTGCATCTTGACCAACGTTCACTCATGAAAATGCCTGAATCTTTTCTCCAGGCATTCCATAAGTCAATTAGAGATAATAAATAGGTTTATTAACAAATGGGCAATGGCCCATCTGCTGAAAAGATATTCGGAATGCACCCATGTGACGCTGTTTGTGATTACTGTGGATTGTTCTTAATTCTTTTCTGTGTGCTGCGTTGTAGCGTATGTCCCCTCCCTACCTCGCTTGGTGCTGCACTGGAAAGAGGCTGCTGATCTGCTTGCCTCCTTGCCCTGCATGATTTTGGCAGGCATCCTCAGTGTGGCTGAGGCATTGAGGGCCCCGCCACGTTTGGAGATTCCTGCAGTTGCCACGGGAATCAAGGTGGGCTGTGCCAATGGTATTGGGGCAAAGCAGAGGCTGCCCCCACCAGAAGTGCCCTGAGAGGTGCTTCCAGATGGTGGCATGTGTTGCTCATCCTCTGTCGTGGGGGACAATCGGACCTCCCTGCCTTCCTGTGAGGCCCCAGGAGCTGCATCCAGCCTCACGGTTTCCCTGTCACTTTAGCTCTGGGTCCCTGAGCTCAGAGTCAGGGCAATGGTGTGCAGGTCAGAGCACATCCTCACAATTGCTTCTGCACTACGGTGGGTTTGCCCCGCCAGGACAATCTCCATGGGGGAAGCTTGGTGCTCTGAAGAGTAGGTAATTGCACATCACATGGCCTGGATGAACATCTCCACAGTCTGGGCAAGAGCATGCAACCCATCTGGTATATTCACCACATCTCCATGAATCTCATGCTGGACATCCAGCAACTCCTACCTCACAAACGACTCCAGAGTCTCATCATCCAACTCAGACTCAGTCTCTAGATCACCTTGGACACTCCTCCAACTGCCCAAGGCCTGCTCCTCCACACTCTCTGGCAGCTGCATGGGCAAATGTGAAGCACCCTTACCAGATTGTGCCTGCCCTCGTTCTAATGCGCTAATCCTGCTGAGGTGCCAATACTGTGCTGGTGCTTGGTGCAGGGAGAAGATGTGATCCTGTATCTCTGAGTCTTCCTCTTCCCCCTTGGAGGCTAGTTTCGGTTCCTTAGGCGGGATCAGCAGACAATGGTTCACCTGCGCAGGAGACACAGAAGGAAGGGGGGGTAATGGGCTTTTCACAGCCTGCTTGTGTCCTTCTTATACAAGGACACAAGATTAAACACCATTAGTACTATAAGGATGATGAGATATGATACCTTGCAAGCATTAAACCACTTATAACAAATTAACAGGTTTCTACCAGGAAGCATTCCAGCCTTTGACTGTATAAATCACAAATTTACAATTCAGGTAACTATGCCAGGCATCATTCACCATCCCCAGTCCTCTCCCCACCTCTGCCCCAAGTTTGGATAAAGCCCCTTGCAATCTCACCATCCCAAGGCCTTCTTCCAATTTCACCTCTGCCGATTGACTGGCTCCATTGCGTGGAGGATAACAGCAGAACCTCCTTCTCCAGCAATGTGAGGATAGTCAGCTTTCCTCTCCTGGGCTTTGTGGGCCCATTGTTCCTCTGTGTGCCATTGCTATGATGTTTAATCTCAGATGCATTCATTTCAACAGGCATCCAAGATCTGTGAGGAATGCATAGCCCACACAATGATTGGCATCCAATACATTGTGTACCTAACCTTCCTCGAGTCTAAGGCCAACACCCCCTGGAACCACAGCAACACCTCCACAGAGGCATCGGGACCAAGAACAGTGTCGTTGGTGCATAATGCTGCCTCGGGCATCTGAGGTACTAACGAGGCTCGAGCCTTATCGAGCCTTCCCTGTACTTCCATGTACACTGATAGACAGAGCGCAGATATACTCACCCTTGCAGATCTCAAAAGGTCATTTAGCCTCTTTCAGCATTGCCTCCAGGTTCCTGTCACCACACCAGCGCTGCTGACCTCTGTGGCCACCTCCATCCAGGCAGCTCGGTTCATGGCAGAAGATCTCCTCTTCCCATCCTCTGGCATCAGAACCTCACGCCTGGTGGTCACAGCCTGGAGGAGGGCTCAGAGGGAGTCATCATCGAAACATGGGCCGATTCAGGATCTTCTACCCTCTCTCTCCCCTTGCTCCCTTCTCTCCGTCCATCCATGGAGGAATACTTATAATAATCCAGCTGCTCAATGTTCAGATCTTAACATTATGCAGGTGATCAGAACACATGGTCACGTGTGTTCCCTGCCAAGAGCACTTCATTCTGACTGCAGAATTTCAAACGTTATTAAGTTTAATGAAACTTACTTCAGCCAACGCTTATCAATCTTGCAAAAATTCACCAACTTCCTTCTTGCTTTCAACTGCAGTAAATGCCCGGGGCGCCTGGCACTAACTATCCCGTGCCAGGTCCCTCCTCTTGGGTCACGGTCTGCAAATTCGACCACCGGGCAGCCCGCCCTCCATCTCGGGGGAGTGACAATCGAATGAGGTGGACCCACCCTGCGGGGCCATGAGTTGGGCGATTGCCGTATGACACGGCGGATGATTGACGGCAGGGGCGGGATTCGGTCACCCACCCAATTCCAGGCGCGAGTCCCGCCCACCGAAACACGTCGTCATGTTCAGCTCAAACGTCTTGCACTTTCTCAGAACATCCCGAAACAGCTCGATTGCTTTTGAATTAATTAGAAGTCAGTATTGTTTTAAATAAAACATATTTGAATAATTTGTGGCTGATTATGCATGAATAATGACTGCAATTGTGGGTGGCAGTGGTGAACTTTTGACTTCAGTTGTTACAGAAGCAATCTAGACAAGGTTCTGATTGCTGAATAAAAAGCCTGAAGACATTATTCTAACGCAGGGTAACTTGTGGATTATTATGCTCTGAACACTGCAATCAGCATTTGCTAAATTAACCATTGATTGACATCTATTTATAAGCTTCCAAATTGTTCAGTAGACAAATGATATGGCATTGGATGGCTATTACGATCTCAAAACAATTAGAATATATTAGTAAATCACTTACGACATGGCCCACAGTACTCGCATAGCAGGAATCAGGTGAGAATTGGGTCTCCATATGAAATATTAATAGGAAAGTTGACTTAAAGAGGTTACTCAAACATTATGACAACAGGAAGTTAACTTGGAGGTGCTAATATTCCCGTAATGTTATTGGTTTTGCACTTCTCAGTAACAGAGCTTTCATCGCCCTCATACTGATGGCCACCTTTGTGTGCGGCTGCATCAAGCGGTGCGTAGACCCTCAGTATGCAAACACCAAGTGTCACTACATGCTGAGGTTCTATCTGTCCCCGGTGTTGCGAAGGATGGGTCTGGCCACAATGCCGCGGAACGCTCCAAGTAGTTGGACCGTGCCGTACCACCTGTCCCTCGTGGGAACATTTATGCAGAGAAACATCTTTGACCACAAGTCCATCAGGCAGTGGTCAGCACGTAATGTCTTAAAGGCTCTGAGGGAAAAGGAGAGGGTGGATCCTGTGGGATGGTTCCCTGAGCAGACTGACAAAGTCATTTGGCAGAATGCCTCATCACCAGAACTTTCCAACAAGCACCAAGACGTAGCTTGGCTGGTGGTGAGAAAGGCCCTCCCTGTAAGATCCTTCCTACATGCCAGGAGTCTCACCCCCTCTGCACGTTGCCCTCGAGGTGGCTGTAGTGGGGAAGAGACCGTTGTTCACCTTCTTGTAGATTGTGTCTTTGCGAAGAAGGTCTGGAGAGAGATGCAGTGGTTTCTGTCGAGGTTCATCCCGAGCAGTTCTGTGACAGAAGACTCTGTGCTCTACGGGCTGTTCCCAGGGACACACACCGAGACAAACATCAACTGCAGCTGGAGGATCATCAACTCGGTGAAAGACGCTCTTTGGTCTGCCCGAAACTTCTTGGTTTTCCAGCGCAAAGAGTTGTCCCCGACCGAGTGTTGCAGACTGGCACATTCCAAGGTCCAGGACTACGTGCTGAGGGACACAGTTAAGCTTGGGGCAGCTGCCGCAAAGGCGCAATGGGGAAGGGTCGCTGCCTAAGACCTTTCTGCCACAGTGCACTGGGGGGCTGGGAACTGTAAAGAGCCCCTCAGGCTGTACAGCTTAAAATGAATGTCTGGCAATGATTGTAATATTCATTGTTTGTACTGATACACCTTGTGATTCATGTTGTAAAAGTTGAACCTGATTGTATTTTTGTAATGGTGATATTGAAATGGTTCGAAATGTTTTTGAAGATTTATGAATAAAGTATATTTTTGCAAAAAAAAAGTAATAGAGCTTTCAAGGGAGGGAGATGCTGTTGTGTCCTCAGTGGTTTGCCTGTGGGCGCACTCTGTGAATTGCACAAACTGCTGCACTGTGCCAGTTGTGGAAGGAGCAGACACTGAGGCTGATGGCAAGGGGCACCAGTCACGTAAACTGCATTGCACTCAATGAAAAATGTACACTCACTTGTACACCCAGAAATTGTACACTGATGAGTTTTACAGGAGAAAAATCCATTGGCCAAAAAAAAATCTCAGACGGTGGGGTTTCCCTCCACGCCATCTGAAGAGTCGGCGGGGAACACATCCCGGCCAACTCCGACTGCCCCGCAGCCATTTTGCGCTCGAATGAGTGTCAGTGGGCTGCAGGCCAGACTTCTGTCACTTACCCGGGAGGACGTCTCACCTAAGAGAGCTGCCAGCCAATCAGATTGGCCTGCAGCTCTCTAACCCCTGCAGCGACAGGAGCTGCAGTGTACAGAAGAGGAAGTGCTTCAACATGTCAGAGCCAAAGTCCCCAATTGGACAGCAAGGTCGGTTTTGGGGGTCCCAGGGTGGGGAGGGTAGGGAAGGCCATGGGGGGGGGGGGTGCGATTGGGGTGTAGGGGGAGAGGCTGGGAGAGGAGGAGGTCCAGCGGCCAGCGGACCATAAGGTGTTTGGGGGGGGGGGGGCGCCCAAAGTTAGAAGCGGGCTTCTGTTGGAGGCCCGCCCCCTCCCTTCCCACCCGAAGCCTAAACCTGTTCATTTTCGGGCTTCCCACCCCACGCCAGGTAAATCCTCCTGCCAGCCTAAAAATTGAGGCTGAGTGGGAAACAGTCCTTAAGTGGCCACTTAAGGGCCTCAAATGGGGGGCAAGGGCAGCTGACCCATCTGAGGCCTGACCTGCCCCAACATAAAAACCCCGTTTCTTCAAGTTCACGCTTCCCCCTGCCTAAAAGCCTGCTGGCAGGGGGAGCGTGAACGTCAGGCCCTTGTAAATGTGGACATAGGAATTTAAATTGACAAAAAGGTTGACATGAAATTTCTGGCAAAAACATGACAATGGGAAGCCAAGTTGTGCAGACAGGAAGCGCGTGTAGATGTAAAATTTTTTAATGAGATATATAGGTTGATTATTTAGATTCTGTAATGTATGCTTGTTTGAGCCCATTACGGGATGGGACTGAGTCACTTGGAGCAGGAAGCTTCAGCTTCAATCTCCAGTTTGTGCTGACCTCAACTGCGGTGATGGTAGGGGTGCGACAGTAGGCATCAAGATTCACGAGTAAAGGAATCGGAAAAAAAATGTCAAGCAATGTTCCTGGTCCTGATTACTATCATCACCCCAGCGGGAAAGTCTGTTTATTTGACACTGGATAAAGAGAGAATTGGACTTGGCTGTAGTGTTCCCAATTATTGAATAGCCTGCCACTGTCTTTGGCACAGACCTGAAGAATTTCCACTTAGACAAGAACTGGTACCCAGCAACCAAACAATGGCCTGCACCAAATAACAACTAGAGTGACATCTGCGGGATCGCTCATTTAAATAATCTGCACATTCTCCCTGTATGTTGTACACATGCACAGAGAGTATTTTTCTCAGCTGGGTGAGCTATGAGTTGACGTGGTAGAACTACGGGAGCTGTTAAAGGGCTGCTGCACTTAAAGGGATGCGACTTTAAAAAAAAATTAGGAATTAAGTATTACTGCACAACATGGCTGAAGGAACTTTCAGAATGGTCCCATTCATTAAGCAGTGTCTGGAGGTTTGTTTGAATCATGTCAACCTGGGGAAAAGTGGCAATCTTTGGAGCAGAGGGTAGTCAATCAAATAAATACCGTGGGAAGGATTTAATGGTTCCGGTTGGGAGGGGGCTTATCGACTGGAAATGGCAGTGGCCATTTCCTGGAGGCCCGATGAGATAATGCTAATCGTGCAACAACATGGTCAGCGCAGGGATTCCCGAATCATGTGTAGGGAATTTCACCCCAAAAATCCAGTTAAATGGAGGGTGTCCTGCCTCCCAAAGTGGCCAACCAACCGGAGGCCAATACAATACAATGTCATGTGACCTATACCATTGACTGACCCTGGAGCCCCAGGAAAAAGGCAAGTGGGGCACATTCACCGGTCTAGGCAGGGAGGCCCCAGCAAGGGGAGACAGGGGGGTCAATTTAAAAGGTCCAGGGGTTTCTTACTATGGGTCTGTCCATTTCCAGCAGTGGTGCCTCTGTCAGGATCCCCCTACCAGCACCACCCACCAGGGCTTTGCTGACAGTAGACCTGCGTGGCATGGCCCTGCCCAATGTTGATTAAATGGCAGTTGGATGAGGTCTTTAAGTTGGTCTTAACTGGGCTCCAGGCAGGAAGGCCATCCCTGAGCCTTCCCACCCCAGACAAAATCAGAGGGAGGTGGATGGCGATGGGATTTTCACCCGGCACGATACAGCCTGATCAGACATAACCGTCCCGCCTCCCTGGGGGGGCATTAAATTCCGCCCTGTGTCTTTTGAGCATTACTGATGGAAGCCCGTGAGAAAAGAAATTCTCCAGGGCTGGCTAAAAGAGGGAAGGCAAAAAAGATGAAAAAAGCTACTGAAAGTAAGGGAACACTTGTACTATGTTCACACTGCTCAATCAACCCACACAGCATGCTGCCACATTAGCAATATAGTTTGCAAAGCACTTGCTCCACATATCACCTCTTAAACCCTCTGAATACTTCTCCGAAACTACACTTCCACCTTGCTGACACCAATGGGATAGGCTTCAATTTACTGGCATGTTTCCCTAGTAACTCACTTTGACACCTGTAAGTACTTATGTGCTCTCTGCTCATCTTCCACATAAGTAGAACATAAGCAGATAATCATGAAGAGAGCCAAATCACACTAGCAGCAGCTCTGGTCAAAACAGGCCAGGTTGGAAAGATCCCCTACACCCACACACTCCAAGTGCTTGTTTGCTTGCATGCTAAGCCTGACTGGCTACTGGCAGTACACATTGAAAGGGAGGAGGAAACAGACGAACAGTAACAAAATAGCACAGGAGTCACATTTGACAAGTGCATCAAATACATTAGAGTTATTTCAGAATCAATACAAGTGCTGCTTTTGTTCTACATCACCAATTCCTGATTCTTAAAAAAATTGTGATCAATATTTTAAAAAATAATTATTACTAAGTAGGTTCAGCAAGTTGTGTCAGGCTAAGCTTATGGATATATTGTAAGGGAGTGGAGTAATCATGTATTTTGGATTGTGTGAAACAAGGCATGGAAGCTATTGAGATTCATTTCTCAGTTGGAGTGTGACAGTTGATGTATCAAGTTATACACTGGTGAAAGTCAGTGTGGATCTTGGGAGATAGATTGGGTAAGAGAGCTAACAGAGTGATAATAAAGAATCCAGGAAGGAAAGGGGAGGTGGTAATGTCAGTGGACTAATAATCCAGAGGCCCAGGCCAATGCTCTGGGGACACAAGTTCAAATCCCATCACAGCAGCTGATGGAATTTAGATTCAATTCAATTAATCTGGAACTGAAAGCTAGACTCAGTAATGGTGACTATGAAACAATCATCGATTGTTGTAAAAACCCATCTGGTTCACATGTCCTTTAGGGAAGGAAATCTGCCATCCTTACCTGGTCTGGCCTACATGTGACTCCTGAACCACAGCAATGTAGTTGGCTCTTAACTCCCCTCTGAAATGTCCTGGCAAACCACTCAGTAGTTAGGGCAAATAGGATAGGCAACAAATGCTGGCTTTGCCAGTGACACCTACACCCCATGGAAGATTTTTTTTTAAAGAAGAGTATCAAGAAAACTAGTGACTGAAAGCATTTATTTTTTGATTTATGAGATACTACTTCATGTAAAAGTTTTGTTTAGTGTGCAAGACCCCTTAAATGGAACTCACTGCCTGAAAGGGTGGTAGAGGCAGATACCCTCATAACATTTAAGAAGCATTTGGATGTGCACTTGCGATGCCATGGCACACAAGGCGATGAGCCTAGTGCAGAAAATGGGATTAGAATAGTTAGGTACTTGTTTGACCGGCACAGACTCGATGGGCCGAAGGACCTTTTTCTGTGCTGTAGACCTCTATGACTCTAAATTGCAAAAAAGCACCACACATACCCCCACCACCCCACGAAAAATAAAATACTGTCATCACTTCAGTAATTAAGACCAGGGGTGGTGTGTTTTGTTTCCCTACTTGCCCTGTTCACTCCTTATCACTCGACAAAAAGAAAAATGAATGGCTGACAGATGGTGCTGGGGACACGTAGCAGTAGCAGCTCATAATCAACACAAGCAGTACATGACAGCTGTGAACTCTCGAGCATTAACATATTGGGATAATCCCAAGATTTGTAGTGAATAGTGGTTATATATGGTTTTCTTTTTCTGTAATTTGCTGTCACTCATTATCAGGTATTATTGTACCAGTTATACACCACTGTTAACTTTTCAGTTTAACATTGTATTTATGCAGTGTTACTGATGACCTTTTTGTTGAGGGCCGCTCTGAAGAATGTCCAAACGTACTGTGCCATGGAATGAAAGGATATGTGTCTGCAGCTGTGATTTCCCGGTACACAGCTCCTGATTCTAATAATGCCATGGTTAACTGTGGAGACCTGGCATATTCCCACTGGAAGAGATGGATATAATAATATGACTAATAGCTCTGTGATCTTTCCATTTTAACAGTGATCTCTCATTTGCTGCAGTGCGTGGAAGTAAGAAGTGTGAACGGCATCAACTCTTATCTCAATCAACATCTCACAGATGGTCAGGCTATGAACAGATGCCCTTTGTCACATGGAGCTGCATTTGCTGAGGACCACCAGTCCATGCAAATCCTCCTCCTCTTTCAGGTACCAGGCCCTAAGAGGGATTTGTCAATGATTATGTTTGGCAAAGTACAGCAGTGGTTTGCCATTGCCTTCTGCAGTATTGGCTGACCAAGAAACTCTCCCACTTTTACCTCCTGCCATCAAGCCTATTAGAAGGATTTCCAGGTTGGTAACCAACCTGTGTGGCCACATTATGAACTCACCTTCCTGGGCTATCAAGTCCTAGAGTAGGGTTTGAACCCAGAGCTTCTGGACCAGAGGTAGGGACATTACCATTGCACCACAAGACCTCCCGTCCAAATGAATACCATGTTCTAATGTATATATCCTATCAGCCTGTATCATTTCCAAACTTTACTCTGCCAAGTTAAAAAGCGCCATTACTGGCCCTATCACAAAAACAAGCCATAGCATTCGGCAGTAAGCAACTCCAAGGAGTTTACCCTCTCCTCACCTGAAGGTATTGACTTATTACTGTTGGAACTGTGGGACTTTGGTTGTGTCCATTCTTTACATGTGACTCTACGTGCTGGTTTTCAACAGGCTATTAACCGTGGAGAACAGTATATGCAAGTTCAACCTGATTGCTCTTGAAGTCCAGCTAGGTTTCCAAATTTCCTCTCTGCTCGTGTGTTTGGTGTACAGGTGAATCCAGTGGAGAGGGTTGAGTGGCTGCCTGCCTCTCTTCTCAGCTTTGTCTGTGCCCACTGGCATTGGAGGGAGACTGGGGCCTTTTACAATAGGCAGGCACTGCAGGGAATAGCATGCCCAATATACAGAGATAAAAATAGTGTGATTTAGACTGCCTCCTGCTTCCTTGGTTTTGTTCAAATTAGACTTTGGGCAGAATTTTCCAGTCTCCCCTGTGGTGGGTTTAATGGCAGGCTGGGGGGGGGGGGGGGGGTAACAATGCAGCGGGAGCTGAGAACTTGGTTTCCGCTGGTGTAAAGTGACGGCGAGAACTTAAACTCCTGCCCACCATGGCGGGTCGCCATTCCTGCCAGATGCTGGCGTGAAACTGTTTTGCAGTTGGGATGCAGATGAAGGCCTATCTGGAATCATGACACCTCCCCCACCACCACCGAACTGACTGCGCCTCCAATGGGATATCACGCCAGTTCAAAACATGTCTGGACCAACATGGTGTGGAGATGTTGGGACTTACCTGAAGAAGGCCTGGGGCAGAGATCAGGATGGAGGCCACCAGCGACTGTGGACCCTGGAACATGCAGCAGTGGGTGGATGGAGCATCTACCAGGTAACAGAGATTGTTGATGAGGGCAAGGCCGTTGATGTGGTGTATATGGACTTCCAAAAGGTGTTCAATACCATGCCACACAACAGACTTGCGAGGAAAGTTATAGGTCATGGAATAAAAGGGACAACGTGGATACAAATCTGGCTGAGGGATAGGAAACAGAGACTAATGGTTAATGGGTATTGTTCAGGCTGGAAGAAGGTTTGTAGTGGAGTTCCCCAGGGTCGGTAATGGAACCCTTGCTTTTTCTGATATATATAAATGATCTAGATCTTGGTGTGCAGGGGACAATTTCAATTTCAAAGTTTGTGGACGACACAAAACTTGGGAGAATTGTAAACTGTGAGGAGGACAGTGTAGAACTTCAAAAGGACATTGACATATCGGTGGAGTGGGCAACTAGGTGACAGATGAAGCTCAAGGTGGAGAATTGTGAGGTGATACACTTTGGTACAAAGAACATGGAGATACGGTATAAAATAAAGGATACTATTCTAAAGGTTGTGCAGGAGCAGAGAGACCTGGGTATATGTTCATAAGTCATTAAAGGTGGCAGGACAGGTAGAGAGAGCTGTTTCTAAAGCATACAGTATTCAAGGCTTCATTAAAAGGGGCATAGAGTATAAGAGCAGAGAGGTTTTGACGAACTTATATAAGACACTGGTTAAATCTCAGCTGGAGTGTTGTGTACAGTTCTGGGCGCCACACTATAGGAAGGATGTGAACACATTGTAGAGAGTGCAGAAGAGGTTTATGAGAATGGTTCCAGGGATGAGACACTTCAGTTATGAGGAAAGATTGGAGAAGTTGGGACTGTTTTCCTTGGAGAGGAGAAGGCTAAGAGGAGGCTTGATAGAAGTTTTCAAAATCATGATGGGTCTGGACAGAGTAGATAAAGAGAAACTGTCCCTACTCATAAACAGATTGAGAACCAAGGGCACAGTTTTAAAGTGTTTTGCAAAAGAAGCAAATGCTTCTTTTGAAGGTGAGAAAAACTTTTTCACACAGTGAGTAGTTAAGGGTTGGAATGCACTGCCTGGAAACGTGATGGAGGCAGGTTCAACTGAGGCATTCAAGAGGGTGTTGGATGATTATTTAAATAGAAACAATGTGCAGGGTTACAGGGAAAAGGCAGAAGATTGGCACTAAGTTAAAATGCTCAGAGAGCCAGTGCAGACATGATGAGTTGAATGGCCTCCTCCTACACTGTAACAAAATGTGATTCTGTGATCTTCAAGCTTCAGGGACTTCCAGGAGCTCCATCTTCTATCTTCAAAGGCAGGTCAGTTGATGCCTAGGCGCCTTTTAAATATGGTGCCCGGAGCCGTCCAGACCACCAGGTTGTGCAAAACATCAGGAAAAGCGCCCATTGCATAATCAATGAGGCCAGCATCACGCAATATGGTGCGAACTCCCACTGGCCTCCGTGGTGGGAAGCACTCCCCATTCCCGCTCCCACCATGGGACTTTGTCCCAGAATGGAAAATTCTGCCCTGTGTGTTTGGATTATTATATTAGCCGTGCCTTCTAACAAAGGGGCACTTGTGCATTTGTCTCTCTGTTGACGACACTAGGGGAAGTCAGTGGGAGTCTTATCGTTTGACCAAAAAGGCACGCTGGGGTACAGCTCCAATGAGTGGCTACAGTCCTTCAGTATCTTGCCCAGAAAAACATTTTAACATGGCTGTGACCAGTGATCGTCTGCCAGCTAGTTTACCATGAAGAACAGCACAGCAGATCCAAAGCTATCCTAAGATGATGGTGCAATTTTCAACAGAGAATGGCAATGGGGAGTGGCAACCCTAGCAAAGTTTTCCCCTTGGTAGGACACTGAGGACAGTCTATCTTTGTCCGCTTCTTGCCTTGCAAAGATCAGTTAAGTCAGAATGGACTGATGATCCAGTCTGGGAAGTGATCAGCTCCGTACAACACAGGGTAGTGCATTTACCCTGAGTTTTCAGAAAGCTCTGTATTGGCATCTCAGAAGGTTACGACTTCTGACAACTGAGAGACCAGGGCATTAAGAAACAGGCAGTTTTTATTTGTTGGTTACTCACAAGACGACAGTACCTGAAAAGATCCATTAACGTTTGATCATTGATCATTTCCTTTATGGTAGAGTTGAAAAGTTCTTCAAATGCAAATATATTAATGGTCTAGATTTTGTTGCCAAAGGCGAAGAAATGGCTTTCACTGTCACTTCATGTACAGCTGCTCACAAACTTTTTGCAGGCTTGTTGGTGGAGATTTCTACTAATCCAGCATTTGTTTCAATGCAGCAGTCTATAGGGGAACCATGGCATCTGTGAACAGGGGAAACTATTGCAAAGCTTTTCAACTAATCAGATGGAGGTATCCTCACAGAGCCACACTGTCCAAACCAGAAAGTAAAAAGCAGGAAATACAAATTATATGTAAATCATGTATAGAAATCAAAATAAAGATAGGGAAATTCAGAAAGGATTATAGGAGAGAGATAGAAGAGACAAACAAAAAAAGTAAACAAAAATATATATTTTTGAAAATCTGCTGAGTCTACACGTTAATTTTTCAGAGCTAGAGAAGTTGTTCAGCACTAATTATCACATTATGCCATTAAAAACTCACTTAATCTTAAATGTACAAACTATAATTTTTTTTGTTTTTAGTCCTGAACTAGTGGGTAAATCACCCCAAGTTCACACCATCAGAACAACAACAGCTTATATATTTATATAGCATCTTTAACGTCATGAAACGGCCCAAGGCACTTCACAGGAGCATTATAAAACAAAGTATGACACCGTGCCATGTAAGGGCATATTAGATCAGATGACCAAAAGCTTAGTCAAAGAGGTAGGTTTAGAAGTGTCTAAAAAGGAGGACAGCATGGAGACGTATAGGGAGGGAATTCCAGAGCTTCGGGCCTAGGCAACTGAAAGCATGGCTGTTAATGTGGAGCAACTATGATTAGAAATGCATAAGATGCCAGAATTAGAGGGGTCCAGGTATCTCAGAATGTTGTGGGGTTGGAAGAGATTTCAGAGATATGGAGGGGCCAGGCCTTGGAGGGATTTGAAAACAAGGATGGGAATTTTAAAATCCTGCCATTGCTTGACTGGGAGCCAATGAAGGTCAGCAAGCACAGAGGTGATAAAGAAATAGGATTTAGTGCGAGTCAAGACACGGGCAGCAGAATTTTGGATGACCTCAAATTTATGGATGGTAGAATGTGGAAGACCAGCCAGGAGTGCATTGGAATAGTCAAGTCTGGAAGTGATTTCAGTGCTGGGTCTATCTCTTTTGTGTTAATGCTTGACCAATTAAAAAATGTGTCCCGCCTTCTTAAATTGGCACCACTAATAAACTAGCTTAAACAAAAATTGAAAGGAAGTTTAACACATCAGAATAATATTTGGTTATGGGTGTTGATAAAACATTCAGACTGACCCTTCAAACCCCAAACTATGCCAACCGGTTGCAAAAGTCCTTGTGCATAGCGGAGGATTCCATGTGCTCCGCCCCCAGGGACATCTGGTTATGAACATAACTGCAGAAGAAAGGCATGCAGACGAGACAGACGACTCCTTGACCACACCATACCTGCATCTGTTAATGATCACCTTGGCCAGGCCCTGGAGCACTTCCAGCAGGAGGATGTCTGATTTGCCCACTCCCTTTCGCAGTAGCTGGCCAAAGGTCAGGGGCATGGGGCTGAAGTACAACCAGAAATGGAGGAGCAGCCCTTTTAAACAGTGTTATGGGGCTGCAACATTTTGCATTCTACAGCAAAACATGCACTCCACCAGGTCGTAGACAATGAAGATAACCTGGGAGTCTGAGAATCTACATAAGAGTTTGTTGCAGGGGACTGCCCTGCATAACACCCTCTGTGCCAAATCCCCAGTGACAAATGGCATAGACCAAACCACACCCCCCCCCCCCCACCACCCCACTTCTCTGGATGGTATGCCACAAATGACAAGTCTGTCCGTGAGGACCTTGTGGAGTATCAGAGAATCTCTGACAGGAACTTTTGGATCTCCGTGTTTAACTGCGCATTCACAGACACCGGATGTTGCTATCAGATTTACCCTACAGCATAGCCTCGCCGTTATCATTACAGCATAATCCAGGCCAACACAACGAAGTAGGATCCGCAGTTGTGGAAACATTACTGAGGGTTGACACGATGTAATGTTCAGCATCTGAAACAAAGCGGCTTCACAAAACCCGACCAAACTTGACGAAGGTGCCCATTTTAATCGCACGTGAAAATCTTGCTCAAAAAATGCCATCTCCTGGCAATGTTTGGCAAACACTGTTCAATCCTGGCAAAGTGCTGGTGCGACAACGAAAGATATCAAGTGCCAACTAAAAGGTACTTATTTTGGGTTTTAAAAAAAAGGTAACCCAAATTTGATCTGTTTCACTTGTTTAGGGAACACATCTCACTCCTGAGTGGCACTGCTTTCACTTTTGACAGCTCCTGCTCTGCCTAGTTCGAAATTAAATGTTACTGGAAACGTCCAGCCTGGATTGTACACTTTGGAAACTTAGCACAGCGCCTCGTGGGCCATTTCAAGCATCGACTGTTAGCTCAATTTCACTCTACCCAGTGAGTAAGCGGGTAGACAGCATGAAGTGGGGGAGGGGGAGGAAAGAGAGAGACCATTTAAAAAAAAAGCGCAAAGGGGCCGGGAGCGCGCGCGAATCCCCTTGACGTCAGCGCCGCCTTGCCTCCCGGAAGCCGGCGTCTCATTCCGCCGGCCCGTGCTGACGTAAAGGCACCCAACGGGAGAGGAAGCGGCGGCGATGGCGGTGAATTGTCAAAGGGCGGAGGCGGAAGGCGAGCATTGACCTCGGCCGCTTTCGGGAGGGGAAAGCAACCGGTTCCGGTGGGGGGAAAAAGTGGCTGGAAGCGGGGAACTCTTTTCGTCGGCAGTGAAGTCATCCGCGGTTGCCGGCACTACTTTGTGCCGTTGGCCTCCCTGGAATGAGGCGAGGGAAGCGGGCGCCATTTTAATCTGCTCTCGGAAACGGGTGGAAGGCTGTTCGTTGACCAGACTCGGAGTACTCCCTTCAGATAATCCATCCAACCGCGTTTTTTTTTTTAAAAAAGTATATTTTTTTTACAAGTCCTGTTTTATTTAAAATAAAATCGTTAGCGTTTTCCCCCCCCCCTTCCAAAGTCGCGCCAATCTCTTCCTAAACCCTCTTTCTCTCTCCCCCCCCCCCACCCCCCATTCCTCCTCCTAGAACCCCCCCCCCCCCAAAACAAACTCCCTTCCCCCTCCTCCACCATTACCCTCCTCCTCCCACCACCATCTCCCCTCGGTTATTATTTTTTTTTTGCCTTCTCCGGGTCGCACCAACCGTCGGGCTGGAGGGGAACGGGATGCAGAACCACAGCGGCGTGATCCGGGGCCCGGCGGGCAACAACGACTGTCGGATCTACGTGGGGAACCTGCCGCCCGACATCCGCACCAAGGACATTGAGGACGTCTTCTACAAGTACGGCAGCATCAGGGACATCGACCTGAAGAACCGCCGCGGAGGCCCGCCGTTCGCCTTCGTCGAGTTCGAAGACCCGAGGTACAGGCAAGACATGGCTCTCTCTCTCTTCCCCCCCCCCCCCCCCCAGGCTTCTCACACACACACACACACACACACACAAGAGACTTCGTACCGCGTGGAGCTGAGATTGCATTGGGTGCAGCTTCACCCCCCCCCCCCCCCAACCTTCTCCTCTCCTCTCCTCTGAAGGAGCATTCATTGCTTTTGGTACAACTTTTTTTTTAATTTGGGGAGGGTTGCCTTTGTCACTTTTTTGTCTCTTTTTTCTCCCCCTCCCCCCCCCCCCCCCCCCCCCCATAAATTTTGAGAGGATCGCTTTTGGTGCGAGTTTTTAATTTGGGGGATTCCTTTTGGCGCAACCTTTTTAATTTGGGGGATTCCTTTTGGCGCAACCTTTTTAATTTGGGGGATTCCTTTTGGCGTAACTTTTAATTTTGGGGGGATTGCTTTTGGTGCAACTTTTAATTTTGGGGGGATTGCTTTTGGTGCAACTTTTAATTTTGGGGGGATTGCTTTTGGTGCAACTTTTAATTTTGGGGGGATTGCTTTTGGTGCAACTTTTAATTTTGGGGGGATTGCTTTTGGTGCAACTTTTGCTTTTGGTGCAACTTTCACTTTTGGGGGGTTACTTTTGGTGCAATTTAATTTTGGGGGGTTACTTTTGGTGCAATTTAATTTTGGGGGGTTACTTTTGGTGCAATTTAATTTTGGGGGGGTTGCTTTTGGTGCAGCTTAATTTTGGGGGGGTTGCTTTTGGTGCAGCTTAATTTTGGGGGGGTTGCTTTTGGTGCAGCTTAATTTTGGGGGGGTTGCTTTTGGTGCAGCTTAATTTTGGGGGGGTTGCTTTTGGTGCAACTTAATTTTGGGTTTTTAGGTGGCGAATTGCATGTAGGGTAAGTTTTGGGGGGGGTACTGTAGATTTTTTTTTTAAGAAGTTTGTTGCCTACTCTTGTTGCACGCTGGCTGATTTGGGCGAGAAATCGATCTAATTGTTGTAGGAAGTTTGGGATTTCGGGGTAGGCGTTTGGAGTGTTTAAACAACCGCAACTTCAGTGCAGTGTAATTTAATTCGCGGCGTGCGCAGTCGTTTTTTTTTTAGTTCTTTTGGATTTACAAGCTGATCCTATGCATGGAATTGAAGGCATCTATATGTGTTCGCCATTTTGCTGCAGAAGCAAAGGACGCCACGCAAGCCCTTTGTTTGGCGGGTGTTTGCTGCAGATCCGTGTAAGCAGGAGAGCAGAGCAGCGCATGTTTTTTTGGGGGGGAAAACTCTAATTGCATCAGTTCGGAGACAGCGGGCGGGTTCAATTTGTTGGCATCTTGTATTTCGGTCGCTGTGATGCTCGACTACTTCAGAGCACGTCATACAACACATGGCAGCCCTAAGTCGGTTTCACTACTTGTATAAAGGTCGTCTTAATAGCGGAACCTCTGTTTTGCGAGGTTTCACATTTTCAATATCTGGACTATTCTTGTCCTCAACTTGAAATGGTTCAAATCACCGTTACCCGCTCCCTGAAGCAGCACGTGGTTTCTAATGTTATTGTGCTTTTCAGAGATGCAGAGGATGCCGTATACGGTCGAGATGGTTACGATTACGATGGTTACCGTCTGCGTGTTGAATTTCCAAGGAGTGGGCGGGGGACTGGAAGAGGGGGTGGCGGTGGAGGAGGCGGCGGGCAGACCCCCCGTGGAAGATACGGGCCCCCCTCTAGGCGCTCTGAATATAGAGTGGTAGTTTCAGGTGAGGCAATAAGTGCAGTGGTTACTTTACACTTCGATTTTTGCCTAGCGGCTTGAAGTTCTTATTAATAATTTGTTTTTTTTTTTTTCAGGGCTCCCTCCAAGTGGTAGTTGGCAGGATTTGAAAGATCACATGCGGGAAGCAGGTGATGTATGTTACGCTGATGTTTTCCGTGATGGAACTGGTGTCGTGGAGTTTGTTCGCAAAGAAGATATGAGCTATGCAGTGCGAAAACTGGATAACACAAAATTCCGATCTCACGAGGTATGTGACCTAATTCTGAAAACCTTAGAGATGATGACTAAGAGCCATAACTTAACTATTCATTTGGAGCTTCTTCAGGTAAGACAGTGGTCAAGAAATTGACTGAAAGGAATAGCTCAAGCAAATTGGTTCCTGTAAATGGCTAATACCATAAGACCTTATCTGAAGGGTGGCTAATGGTCCATTTAAATTTTTAACTGTAAGGGTTAATATACTGTAATGAATTTTACAGTTAAACCACAGTTTCTGACTTGTAATAATCCAAAAATCTTCAATATGCTGTTTATTGAAAGAGCCTCTTTTGGTTGAAAGTTTGCCATTGAATAACCTAAGGAGGTAATCTTTCAGCAGAAAAGAAACTTGACGTAGTATTAGCCTTACTCAGTGGCTTTCCTGAATAACGTTTGAAAGTAGTGAACATTTCTCTTCACGTATTCAATAGGGAGAAACAGCATATATCCGTGTGAAAGTTGATGGTCCAAGAAGTCCAAGCTATGGAAGATCTCGTTCACGTAGCCGCAGTCGAACCAGAAGCCGTAGCCGAAGTCGCAGCAGAAGCCGTAGTTACTCTCCCAGACGAAGCAGAGGATCTCCCCGCTACTCGCCCCGTCATAGCAGATCACGCTCGCGTAGCTAGATCGTAAATTCATTGATGGAATTCCTTGTAGTGCACCACCACTCTTTTCCCTAAATAGAACGGATTCTTTATTTTTAAATCCACGTTAACTTGTTTTATTCAAGTTTAGTACACAATTTAAATTGAAATCCATTAAAGAAGTTTGCTTCTCTTCGTTGTTAACATTCCCTCCTATGTCATTACTGAAGTCTGATAATTGTATAGACAGAGTAGGTTTGGAGTCTGGGAAGCTTTCAAAATGGTGTCCACATGACTTTGATTAACAGTAAACTGTTGCAGTAATTTGTTAACGTTCATAGTTGATTTCAATTGAATAAATCCTAATGTGAGAATTGTAGGAGGCTATGTAGATAGGACTGTTGTGAACATTTTTGTGAAAACCTTGTGTTGTACCTTATCTTACCTTTTCATGTATTTTCCTATAGACATATCTCAACTGAGGATGGATTAAGCATTCTTTGGATTAAAGGATTGTGGAGCTCATTTCAGTCATATTAGGAATGTCAAATCGTGTCTAATTGGAGGAGGAGGAGGAATCTGATCATTTATGGAGGCAATGGTATGACTCCAAGTGCTATTGTCACAATTAAACTTGGCAGTATTGAAGTTGTGCTTCTCTTGTACAAATGGTTGTATAATCCATGAGCTATGGTGTTACTGTGCCGGGTTACGAAGTTCTGTGCGGCATCAATACTGCTGAGCTTGCATGTTCCGTGTGACTAGTCTGGCATTGGTTTTCACCATTTTGAACAGAAGTCCTATTGATTAAAACTTAAAAAAAACTTAAAGAATTAAAAAGTAAAATGGCTGTCTTTCAGCAGTTTGGTTACCTGGATCAAAAATTCATCAATCTAGTTTGTAATGCAGTTAAGTGGTGAATTACATGTACAGTACAACTCGATTACTAGATTTCACATGGTAACTAGAAATGAAGGTGTCATTGAAAGTAAATACTGCACCAGTAAATTTTGTGCTAACTGAAGTACGTGAGTAGTAATACTATCAGGGCTTAAATTGATATCCACTAGTCCAACATCTTGTTCTTTCATGTACATCCTAAATAAACTAAGCAGTATCTATGGACATACTTTAATGTAGTTAAGTATGCTGAATGTATGGCTTCTATCATGTGTGCCCATTAGTGGACTACTATGATGTTGGGTTAGTGAATACTTAACTACAATAGTAAGTTGTCATTTTTTAATGGTATTGTGGAATAAAGTTTCTTGTTAAAATATGTAACAACGTTCACATTGACTGTGGGGGTGTGAATGCAGTTTATGCTGTTCATCTGTCAAAACATCTGTAAATATTGGCCAGATGATAGCTATAACTGTCCCACCCCATATAAGCTTTGTTGTTTGTTGTATCTAACGTTTGCCTCCTTTTTTGGTTTTGCTGGTTATTAAAGGTTTGGATTGGAGAGGGCTCATTGGATCCCAATCCTTGGAGCTGGATCTATGGATTCAATTCATTGTGAGGATAGGATAGGGAGGATCATAACATGGATTCATGGAGCGGGATCATATTACCAGGAGCTGTAGGAGTGGATTCCTGCCCCAATCAAACCGTGTATTTGTGGATTTTTTATTTTTGTTTTTGTTTTGTTGTGTTCTCTTTTTTGTTTTTTGTTACCCCGTACCCACAATTGGTTATTCCAAAATATTGTCCCTTTGATTTTTGTCAGTTGGAGTCCAATGGATCCCCGTGGGATTGGCTTTTTTTTTTTTGCCTTTTTTTTTCGTAAACGGAGTGAAGCCAGGACCAGGAGAGGTACGCTGGAGCAATCTCCTTGGATGGATTCGGCATTCAGGATTTGGTAACAATCTAAGGAGGGTGATATCTTAACTTTTTGTAAATATGATTAAGGGATATTTTGTTAAAAATTAAGTCTGAATTGGCTGTGCATACTAAAATTAAGGGAATAGATAAAATTGATTAATTTTTGGCCCAAAAGAATTACTTTCTACTCATAGCTTAAATGTTTAACCTCCATTTTACAATAAATTCTTTTCTAATTGTATGTTTGAGTTTGTGATTTTGTGAACAGGTGTTTGGCTTCCATTTTGTATAATTTTCAGGAATCTTAAGTAATCCTAAGACTGTTCACAACAAAATGCTGAATGATACGCATTTTATATATTCCCATTCATTTGCAAGTTGCATTGCCACGTTGCTTTTGCAAATTCCTATCATTTTTTGTTAGGTAAATAACAAGGATGATGTATTGGTCTTAACTTTGTCATGCTGGCGTCTACCAGTGGTTTCCTGGCTGACGTTTTAGTTAGCGACAGAATTGAAGTAAACATTTAACAGCAGAACAAATCGAGATAATTCACATTAATGTTGTATAATTCCACAGCTAATTTTTTACTCTTTCATCTAAAAAAAACAAATGCTGTTTACCGCAAGTATGAGAACATGACACAAGATTTCCCACTTTCATAAACAGATCTGTTGCTAAATGGATGTTGATTTCCAAAACTAAAGACAGGAATGACAGTTTTAGAATTCATCTGGGTTGGGCTTTCATTTTTTTTTGCTCCAGAAAATGTTTTTTTCCATTTAAAAAGGGAGGGAAAGTAGAGCATGGTGTTGCCAGTAGTTGCTCCTAAAGCACGCACTTGAAGTAGTGTAGAGACATCTTGTGATTAGCGTCATTTGATATACTTTATATGTTCAGCAGTGCATACATTTCTATTTTTTCCAACACTCCCTGAGACATTAGATAACACGTACCTGATGAGTGTAATGACTAAACACAGTGAGACGAAGAATGTTGTGAATTTTAATAAAGGATCAACAAACCCTTTGCTGTTTTTTTTTCACATTTCATTGCAATGGAGTATTTTCTACCTTGGCTGATATACATATTTCCCATGTCAAATATTGCAAAATGGCACATTATTTCCTTATTAGAGATCCGTATCTTCACAACTTCTGCTCTGCACCTTGGTCTTTCATTGCTGTTTGAAACAATATGTTTGCACATTGATCCCTGCCAACTGTGATTTAATTTGCATAGCAGATTTTGGCAGTCTCAATATTATGGTAAGTGAATAGAATAGATGATTTATAAACAAATTTCCATCCTGCGCTGTACACTTATCCATGACAATGCACAAAGCAATTATAATTAGCATTCTGCATAAAGTTGCACTTAGCTGGTTGGTAATAACCAAAAATAAGTGCCAATTTAATGTCAAGTAATAGAACTGGGCTATGCTACACCACTTCTCAAGCAACAAAAAGTTGCTGTTTAATTTAGCTTCTAGATCCAGCTCACTACCCCACTTCCCAAGGCCACTTAGGGATGGGCAATAAATGCTGACCTGAATGAATACACATAATTGGTTGGGAATCAAAAATTCACATGAAATTGCACAGCCTAGGTATCCTATGTCCCATTAATGATCTAAAGTGCTGAAGGGCTAATTTCTCATTTTTCCTGTTTCTGGTGGTGGCACCTTCTAGTTAGAATTTCATGGCATAGATTTAGGTTTCACTGCTGCTCTTCAATTGTGGAAACGCTAGATAATACATTATAATCCAACATGTCACCTGATGGGAAGTTAGCTGGCTTAAAAGTTAATGTTTGTGAACTTTTGCCTCTGCATTTATCTGTGCTGTAAAAATCTTAATGTCTAGTTGATTGCAAGAGGGCACTTCTATGTTTATAGGATGTCTGCTGACCTAACTCCTGATCTCTCATTGTACCCTTGCACAACTAGTGACTCAAAGCAATGCAAACAGCAAGGGCTCTTGGTCATGTTGTAATGGATGGTATATTAGTGATTTTGTCAAGATTATATTCCTCCATATGACTCTCAGGTGCCTCAAGATCATAATGATAGGGAGTAGATTCCTATAACTAACTCAATTGTAGAGTTTTTGGGATGCATGTAACAATGCTTCAAATTCAAATCACAAAATGAGTCTTTATACCAGATTGCCAGCATTTGCAATATTTTGCTTCTGCTACTTATGGAAAATTTACTGCATCTCCTGTATTGGACATGGGGAGTGGATTGTAGTTCAATCTAGTGGAAAAGTCCATACAGTAAATGATTCTCAGAAAATGGACATTATCATGGATGTAGATCATTGGAATATATATCATTTAGATGAGGTATTGGAATGTATTCTGTTGAACTCAAATTTATTGCAACCATCTGTATATCAGCAAAGTTAGCAATCTTAAGTACCTCACTGTGTTCCTTAGCATCTACCATCCACTTAATACCTGACCACTGTCTCATCACTTATGAAGTGATAGTGTCTCAACTCTTAACGATTGCCTGAAGCATTCCACACACTTGCAATTAGAATGTAAGTACATGGAACCTTGTCCTAGAATGGAAGTTCAGGAATTAACTTTCCCAACTGCTTTACTCAAATTCTTGATGTAAAGCATCTGAAATCCTGCACTTTTGTGTTTACTGCATTGTGAACATCTGAGAAATGGACTTGTGATCTCTTAAGTCCATTATTGCCATATAACACCAGCCCCATTCCTTCTGCTCTGACATGTTGCCCTCCATTCCACTTTTATTCCTAGTTAGTGTTAGGTGGCAGCAGTGTCACTAGTCCTTGTGACAATACTGTTTCCATAGTGGGGAATTATGGGATTTTGGCCTATTTGTGTGCTTAAGCTCTACACAAACTATTCCTGACCCCATGTGTGCAATTTCCATATCCCTTTTTTTTTAACTGTATTGACGTACTAACTACCGCTTCTGTTCTTAAAGTTTAATATGGCTTCTGCATTTCACAGACCATGTAAAAAAAAAATGCCTAACATATGCCAGACCTTTTAATCTTGTATCAATGTTCCCTCATTCCTGACCTGTTAACCAGTGGGAAGGCATCATTTTTTTCGTTGGGGGGGGGAGGGAAACAAAATCATGTGATTTTAAATCAATTCATACTCAGGATGATCTACAATTAGTGTTTGGGTAGAAAGTTTCCAGAACAAGAACAACTAATTATTAAAGCAATTTTGTTTTGGGTTTCTAAGTCATAGTGGAGAGAATCATGGGCCTTAGGGATTGTTATTTACTATCGTGTAACATTTCCCCATTGTCTGAAATGTCAGTGATAAAGGGGTTTCAGTGGGTTAATAGTTTCTCCAGCCCTAGCACTTAGCTGATGGAGTAAAAGTCCTTTATTTTATGGTTTATGGTATCTTAAATAAAATCAGCGAGTAGTCTCCTTGGGGTTTTGAACCTTTTAGCTTTATGTATTTTGTTCACCATAAAACTTTGCGGGTGGAGATGCTTTATTTATACATGAGGCACAATTAAGCGAGAGTATGGAACAATTAGGAGATGGGAAATGAGGTCAATAATAAACAACTGGCAGTGATTATAATGCAGTAATCTTAATGAAGGGTTTATAATTGGCTTCAGTTAGAGATTTTTGCCTTTGAATTGTCCCAGTATGGGTACTTTAGTATATAATACTGTGGTTTTATTCTGTTTTGGGACTTTTTTTGCAGGTGTCATGGATGGTGATGGCCTTTATGCTCCATGTAGTTGATGCGTGATGACGTCAACACTGAAGGATTAACAATTGTGACGTGATTACTGCAAGTTTGAGTGATAATCAGCAATTGATTGCCAGGAAATGGAGCACATACATCTAGAATGGATACCTAGTAGTGAGTTAGCCTGATATATAATCTCTTGGTTCAGATAACGTATATGCTTTTGAATACTGAACCCTGAGATTAATTGCAGAATATAACTCGTTACATTTGTTAAATTTTGAGTTGTATGTTTCCAGGAGGTTATCCCTATCCATTGAATGGATGGTTAAACTAGATATTCCATTATAAACTTAACATATAAAAGTAGTCATAGGGAAAATTGTTGGAGCTGACATATTTGCAAAAGTTGCCTGGGAAAGGCCAATGATTGTTTCAAAAATTAATGCAAGAGGCCATCATTTTTTTTAGTCACAGCATTTGAGATACTTGCACAGTCCCCAAAAGTGGGGATGTGTAATTCTGATGATTTCAGCTGATTTTCAACCATTATGATTTATTAAACTAGTTTCTCCACTGAAGGTGAAAGAGCTGGTTAAGTGGCAGTTAGCATTGTAAACAGGTCAAGAAATAAAATTTTTTTAAGTGAAGTATGGTGAGGTGCCCCAAATATGGACAGATAGCTGTGGATACTGAGTTCCATTGTGCCCCATTTCACGCAGTGGTATTTTTTTGGGTACCAGTAACTCAGTTTTGACAAATTTGATTTTCATTTGTGAATCTTGCACAAGTGAAGTTGGCTGTCTTGAGACTGGCATGAAAAAATTCCTAAATGAGGTTTCATGCAGTGGCTTGTTTTCTGTGAAGAAAATTGAAAGTCACAAGTATCAATACCTCTAACAGCATAACCTAATTTCTGAACTGCTTAGTGATGAAATATTTCATTACTATTGTAACAATTTTTTGCTCAAACATTGCTCTTCCATCCCAGTTCATATTTCTTCCATTCTAATACAAAAGATAGTTGTGTTCCCAGGACACAATCTACATGCAGTTCTGCTGTAGATTGATTCCAGAGGTGCTGGATCTCCCCACACTTTTAATCAACCATATTAGACGAGCTCAGTTTATAAGGGGATTGATGATTTGTGGTTTGTAAGCAGTTTGAACTTAATGAGCAGTTGGCTGAGCATTCTCTATTATTAGGAAATGAGTGTTCAAATTGCAGTCTCTAAGCCCTGACAAAAGACCTTCAAACACGGGCCTTCGTTCTCATGTTCACTTGCTGGTTTGACCTTTTTGAATTCGGGACCTTTGAAAGGGCTGTCATTTGTAGATAAATTGGCATCTGAACACAGCAAGCATAAGTACTTGCAGATAAATGAGAACTTGGATTTAAATGTTAGCTGTGGCCCCTGAGGCTCTATGGAATGCAATTGTGACTTTTGTCAAAATCCCTGGGAGCCGCTGTAATGGCAATTGCCAATCAGCGATGAGGGAGAAGAATGTGAACCACAATGCTCAAATTTATTTAGAGTTAAAATATTGCTGGACAATGTGCAATTAACTCTGAAATAAATAAGCTGTCTTGAAGATGACAGACATTAATGTGATATTCAGTTTGTTTTGTTAACATGGCTTTTTAGTGGCCATTTTTATTAGATTTCACCACCATGAAGTACTGTGTGTACAATTACTGCTGGTGTGCAGAGGAGGGCTGCTTTGTATTTAATATCAGAGGAAATGTTTGTAGACCAACAAATAGCTGTTTAACCTTTTGAAGCTGCAGGTGGCTGGGTTGGATAGGGATTAGTCTGGGGCTGCAGGCTAACATTATAGGTGATCAGTGTGAAAGGGGATGATTTTGTGGAAAATAGTGCCATCTATCTGGGAGTTGGTTATCTTTTCAGTTCTCTTAGATTTGCAACTCCCAGATAGATGGCACTATTTAAGTGGGAAATTTAAACTTCACCACTTTAAAATCAACCAGGCACAAAATTATAAGCACACTGCCTGCTGTACACAAAACTTAATATTACACCATTACTAGCATTTTTTGTGAAAATTAATTCATGGAGAAAATGGGCTTTTCAAAATCATATTTTGAAAATACTTAGCAAACTCAGTTGGAGATGGGTACCTGATGCTTAGCGACACTAAAAGGGAGTAAGTCATAAGTTTTGATAGTGGGGTCAAGTCCTAAGATTTGGCAGCACTGGTAGGGGTGGAGAGTGTGGTGGCATTTTGGGGAGAAAGTCCTGTATTTTGCCTGTGTTAACTTGGAAGATCTGAGGAATGGAGTTTAGTCATTGATGATTTTCTGAGGTGGGTGAGTGCAAAGGGTCTGGCAGACTAGGGTTAGAACTCAGTTTGGTAAATTTCTATTCTCAGGTTAATTTATTTCCATTCTTGTGATTGGTTCCAAAAAAAATCTCTCTTCCTTAAACAGATTTAATTTGTTATGTCTCTTCCTCCAAATTGGAAATGAACACACAGCTCTTTAAAATGAATTTCCATGTTGGAATCAGGGCTGGAGCTTGTAGCCTCCAATCTCTAAATGTTCCATACAAGCTTCCTTCCACTCCTCTCATCTAACCCTATCAATATATTCGCTTCCCTCCTGCCTTGTGTTCTTCTAGCTTCATTTTGAATGTGTCTATGCTATTTGTCTCAACTATTTCCTCCTCAGAAACACTCCCAGAAAATATATCAGAAAACTTTCACCAGAGATAAGATTGTTTTTTGGATAAAATCCAAAGAAGAACATAAGGGTTTGCATTGCTATACAAAAACACCTTGCATCAGTGCTATTTTCAATTCTAGAGTGAATGAACAAACATGATTTGTTTTTGAACTGTAAATGTAAACCATTGGAGTCTTTCAGCTTGGCAGCTTTATGAAATTAAAAGTAAGTGAACTAGTTTTAATTTAGTGGTTTACTTGAATTGTCATAATTTTCAAAAGCACAAAACAATTTTGAGAAAAAATGGAGTTCAAACATGAAAGCTGTCAGGTCTGTAAATTAGCTGTAGAGAAGCATCATAACAGCATGTCTCAAAATGCTCAGCAGCAAACTAGGAAATTGTGCACCTGTTCATGCTCAGATTGCAAGACCTCTGCAGCATGTACAAGATTTATGGCTTTGGGAAGATACTAAGATCTTCAAATAAAAGCAGCTTCCAATTTAGTGTTTTTATTGTGGGGGGGAAAAAACTTGATGGGTACATGAACACATGACAGAAAGGAAAATGTCGATTAGAGGGGGTGAGAGAATGCCAAAAAAGAATCAGTAAACTAAACGTCTGCTGTAAATAGTTTAAATTCAATCATGAAATGTAATTTTTATGTTTCGAATATAACTTGCAAAGGTAAAGTTGGGGACAGGAGAGCAAGAGGAAGAAAACTCTTGTGCTGTTTGCTTTGGGTATGATTGGTCATGCTTTGGTCATCCAGAATTAGTTTTCATAGGTCCATTAGAGTTCATAATTGTTAATTTTCTAACTTTCCTTCCTTTTTCTTTTGAAAAGATGGTGCCTTCATTAATGGCCACTTTAGGAAATTTGCTGTTTACGACCAGGGCAAGAATCGTACCTTCCAGATGAAACAGCGATTTACTTCTTCCAATTTTAGTGTGCTGTATTTGCTGCTTGTGACCTCTACACTGGGGAGACCAAACAAGATTTGGTGGTCGCTCTGCTGAACGCCCCCATTCATTCCCAAGTGTGACAGTGAGCTTCCAGTCACTTGCTATTTTAATTTCCAGTTCCACTCATGCTCTGATCTTTTTCTCATTCGCCTGCAACACGATCATTGAAGATCAGGGGAAGCATCTCATTTTTCAATCAGGCATTTCACAACCTTTTGAACTCAGCTTTGATTTTAACAACAGATTACAACTCCCTTTTTGATGGGAGCAGCTTTGATGGTCCTGCTGTTATTCACAGCTCATTTATCAGTCTTGTTTCCCATCGTGTCAGAGACTTCTCCTTTTGTTCTTTACTTCCCCTGCCCCCCCATCCTCCTAACCTGCCTAGTCTATTTGTTTAAAAACTAAATTTCCAACTTGCAGTTTTGACAAAAGATCTTTGACCTGGAATGTTAACTCTCCACAGATGCTGCCTGACCTGCTGAGTGTTTCCAGTATACACTGCTTAATTGTGCCTCCAACTTGGTGTTGCATGTAAACTTGGATTTATAACTCTGCTTTCATCCTCATTAGTGTAGATACGGTTAAAAATCTGAGGCCCCCAGTACAGATCCCTGCAGAAACACGTTGTAACATTCTGCCATTCACAACACGTTTCCTTTATTCCTGTGTTCTGTCACCTTCCGCCCAATTAATTACTAACCCACGTCTCAAGGTTACCTCCGTTTCCACATATTTTTACTTTTCCTGAATGCTTACACAGAACCTTGTCAACTGACTTGAGAGAAGTTGCCGGGGTGGGGGGGAGCAGGGCCGTAAAATGCAGCGAGCCGTTCAGAAGTCTTGACCTCGGCGGACTGGAAAATCCGGCCAACAGGAGGGGCTGTAAAATTACAGACCTGGGGTAAGTAACAAACTCAAATGACAGTTGAGTGGGCTTGCTCATTATGCAAGTGGACATATGAATTTATGAAGAAAGAAATTGCAACAAATTTAAATGATGCCAAAACTCTGAAGGTGAAAGATTTTTAGTGAAGATTAATATATAGATACATTTTACATTCATTCCACCAACACACTTTTAAGTTCAAGATAGTGGGATCATTGCCCAGTAGCAGTCTGGCCTCGAGTCTGAAGCTTGTGGATTCAAATCAAAGCTGGCACTCCAGTGATATTAAGTGAGTGCTGCATCTGAGGTGCTATCATTTGGGTGAAGTATTAAAGGCTTCAAATGGCAAATATCCTGTGACACTTCTTAAAGGAAGTGTTTGGTGGAGGGGTTTACCTTAGTGTCCTGGCCAATATTTACTCCTCAGCATCATTATTCCTTAACATCACAAAAATATCTGATATTGTCACATTGCTGTAAGCAAACTGGCTGTGCTGTGTCCATTTCAATAGTGATTATGTTTTTTTTTGCTAGTGAAGTTTGATGTCCTCTGGTTGTGAAAGGTACTATGTAATGTGTTTTTTTTAAAAGGAGATTTTGACTCATAGCCAAGGATATTCTGACTACAAGGATTTGAAAGTTGCATTCAATAATTTTTAGAAGCAAAAACTTTTCTCAGTTTGGAGAAAAACCCCTAAATTGAAAGGTAAATCATTAGCTCATCTAGGTATTTGGGAGGGTGAACATTTCTTATTTAGTTAAGAAGAACTTCAATCTTGGAAGAATATTTTTTAAGAGCACCCTTTTGGGCAAAGGACAATAGATGAGCTGTGACAAGAATGCAGAACAGAATTTTTGTGACGTGCGGGGAAACCTAACTTGTTCACATTTATTTCAGTCAAACTTTTATTAATAAAACTGGTGCTATAATAATTATTACACTCTATCCTCATCTTGTGTAAAATAAAGTAGTTTAATGACTTGCATCACCAAATGTTTGGCCTGCTCTATCGTAGGAGTCTCGTTCTTAGGTTATGTTATACAAGTAGCTGCACAACAGTGAGAATTAACTCCCATATAGATAAGTCTGAAAGAGTGTATTTACATAGCACCTTTCATTACATGACACCCTAAAGGGCTTCACAGCAAATTAAGTAATTTTGAAGTGTGGTGTAAGTGGTATTAGGTGTCAACTTTCAGGTGAGAATACTATGACTCAACCAGTGAAACTCCTCAAGGTTTGTGCACTTAATCTAAACCACCATTTTAGCATCTGCAGCAGACCCAAATTGTATAACAACAGCATCCGGATTTTGGCTTTCACCTTTGATACAGGCAGATAGAACAGTTTGACTTTGTTCCAAAACATGGGACAGAATGTTTAATAATTATCCCTTATAATTGCTAAATGTCTAAAAAAAGAGTGCCATTTTGAGTACTCAAAGATAGCTTTCAACCTGATGTGTAACATTTGCAAGTGAATTTATCAATTGAGCTATAATAAAATGTACAATATCTTCAAACTTTTTCTCAATTCTATGTTTTATAAAGCCATTGCACGATACTAAATGTTTTGTAAGAGATGATGAAATGAAGTTTGGTTTTGTCTGTCTTACACATTTTCAGCACAATATTCACTTAAATATAGTACGCTTATTTTTCAAATTTTGTGCTTGCTAGCTTCATGAAGAGCAGCACTATCAGTTTACTTGTAGCTGCCTTTGTTCATATTGTGGTACTGTGGTCATTTGAACTCTAATGACCTTGTAATACATAATTAATTTTAATTAATAAAAGAAGGTAGATAACTTGTATGTGTCAACTGGAGATGAGTGTAATTTCAGACTTTAATATAAGTCTTTTATCTAATTTACTACTAAGAAGCTTTCAGTCTAATAATCTCAATTGTTTCTAATTAAAACCTAGCTTTCGGGCTTTCTTTTTCTCTGGTTCAGCAGCATCAGTGACTTGCATAAGTGGACCATGTGTCCTGTATGAAACAGCTCAAATTACAGGTAAATGAAAGCAAAACCCAAGGATTGTAAGAGAACCCTTTATCTGTACATTGGCTACAGCAAAGTATCACATGGCACCAGATAATGCATAAATATACATTGGCCTAACTAGCCTATTTAAGTGCTTATCTTGCATGTGTGTGTCCTCCCAGGCTACTTCACCTGACCATACCTGCGTAACTTTATTTATTTCTCCCTTGTGTATTTATTTAGCTTTGCTTAATTGCATCTGTGCTATTTGCCTCAACTGCTCCAGGTGGAAGAAAGTTCCATATATTAACTACTCTGGATAAAAGAAGTTTTTCCTGAATTCCATGTTGAATTTATTAGTAACTCATATGTTTGTGACCCCTTGTTCTGGATTCTCCTACAAGTGGAAACATTTCTTCTCCATTAAATCCCTTCATAATTTTAAAGATGTTTCAGCCCTTTTCCAGAGAGGAGTCCTAGTTTACTAGGTCCTTTCTGATGTTCATAGTTTTTCATTCTGGTATGCTTGTAAATCTTTTGCCCTTTCTCCAATACCTCTATATCCTCTTTAATATGAGACCAGAATTGTACAAGAGTGTTTTAAACAAGATTCTATACAAGTTTAAAAATGTTTTGGCTTTTAAATTCTATTCCTCCAGAAAATTCTGTTATTGTTGAAAGACACATTTGTAAATAGTGTAATAAGACTGAATCAGACCAAAAATGGTTTATTCAAATAATTGTAAACAGCCAATACACCATAAAAAATAATCCTGAAGTATAATGAAACAATTGGCAATTGCATCATTGACCTCTAGATCAACAGTAAGCCTATAATAATGGTATGAATGTTTGATCCCCCTTTCGATATAACTGTGATAAGCACACATTTTTTCATGCCTAGATGCATATTAATTGAACTTTGCCTTAACATGCATCTTGTATGTTTTTCAGGAGCAGTTCACAGTCACAATTAACAAGTGTGTACTGTTCCTAATAAACACAAGCTAAACATTCAATACTAACAAGCTATTTTGTCAAAACATCATATCTGCTGCTATGATTATGCATTCCCCTCCACCAGCAGTAGACTGTAAGATATAGCATTGAGTTTTTGTTGTGTAATTGCAGTTAAAGCACCATTGCAAAGAGGGAAAAAGTGATACTTTAAAAAGCAGGATTCTATCCTCAGATATTTGAGTGTGGACAATTTATAATTTGGGTCAGTTATTCCCCATTGCTGTCTCCAACTATCTTTACAAAGAGATATTTCCTTTTTGAAAAGCTACTTTTTGTTTTCCATTTTACACCATTATGGTGCAAAGGGCAAGAAATGCTTGTCAGCCTCTGCATTACTACAGCTGTGTAACTCATCACTAGATCATGTGAGAAACCAGACCAGTAACTTTCCCTTGCTATACCTTCTGTAGAGGGGAATCATAGTAAAGCTAATGTGCTGCACCTTTCTGTGCATTGTGTTTTAAGTTGTGTTTTTATTATATATCATACTTTAAAAACTCATCACACCCAAAAGAGTCAGTTGAGAGTATCACTTGTTCAGACAGGGGGAAAGAAACTCGTGAATGTTGAAATTATTACCTATCAATGAGCCTCAATTAAGTTGTATGTGAATGAATCAAAAACAGATTTAGTTGATAATATCAATGAAGAGATGGTTGATGCACTTAATAGCATGATCAGACAAAGTCAACATGGTTTTATGAAAGGGAAACTGTTAGACAAGTTTATTGAGTATGTGACTAGTAGGGTAGATAAAGTAGATGTAGTATACTTATATTTTGAAAAGCAATTGATACAAAAGATAAGGGCTCATGGAGTTGTGGGTAATATATTAACATGGATATTGGATTGGTTAATGGACAGGAAACAAAGATTAGGATATATGGGGCATTTTCAACTTGGCAGACTATGGCTGGTGGTGTATATAAGTATTAATGCTGGGGCCTTGGCTATTTACAATCTTTATTGTTGACTTAGGTACATTATTCTCTGTCACCTCTTAAGTTTGCTGATGATACAAAGCTAGTTGGGAATGCGAATTTTGAGGAGGACATGGGCTGCAAAGAGATTTGGACATTGAGGGGCAACAAGGCGGCAGATGGAGCATAATATGGGGAAGTGTGAGGTTATTCACTTTGTAAGAATAGAAAATAATTTGTAAACGATGTTCAGAAGGTCCTGGATGTATTCGTACAAGGAAGACAGAAAGCATGCAGACACGGCAAGCAATTAGGAGGGCAAATGGCATCTTGACTTTTATTGTGGGGGGATTGGAGGGCAAGAATAAAGCAGTTGGCACAATTGTACATGGCTTTGGTGAGACCATACCTGGAAAACTGTATGCAGCTTTGGTCTCCATATTTAAGGAAGAATATACTTGCATTGGAGGCAATATAGTGAAGGTTCACTGGATTGGTCCCTGGGATAAGGGAGTTGTTCTATGATAAGCTGAATAAATTGGATCTGTATTCTCTGGAGTTTAGAACAATGACTGATCTCATTGAAATGTACAAGATTTTGAAGGGGCTTGACAGGATATACAGTGAGAGGTTATTCCCCCTGGCTGGGGAATTTAGAACACGGGGGGCACAATCTCAGGATAAGGAGGCAATCATTTACGATGAGGTGAGAAATTATTTTGTTCAAAGGGGTGTAAACCTTTGGAATTCTCTATTCCAGAGGGTTGCAGATGCTCCATCATTGGAAATATTTAAGGCTGAGATGGACAGATTTTTGGTGACAAGAGAAAAGAAGAGCAGGCAGGAAAGTGGAGTTGAAGCTGAAGATCAGCCATGATCATACTGAATGACAGAGCAGGCTCAATGGGCCACATAGTCCTCTGCTCCAGTTTCTTATCTTAACATTGGTTCCAGTCACTATTTTGACATTTTCTTACAACTTAAAATTTACAACTACAAGTAATGTAGCATAATCCTATAAATAAGTAATCTGCATAAATGTTTTGTTCTAATTAGAAGAATTGGCTGTATGGTATTGCAAATTTCTGGAATGTAATTTTTCTGAGTCCCTCTAGGTTTGCATCAGTTCTGCAGTTTTTTCTTTTTAAAATTTCACGTTTTCCACTTGTGCTTGTGTGAGAAGGCTGAGCCTTGAGTTCATGAAAGTTCCCAGGCCTATCCCTATTAGATGAAGAGAATAACTAGGGCAGTAGCCTTCAGCTCCCAGTTTTGGCATGCTCTGTGAATGATCAACCTCATTGGCAATGAAACACTGGTAACAGCCATAACCAAATGATTAAACTTTTAGAGGGGCAGTTTTGTCCATCTACCCTCTGCTGATGACAGAACCTTGAGTTCATCGGGCTTCCCAGACCCAAGACCATTTGTCAAGGCATAAACAGACTACAGATTCCAGCGTGTACATGTGTCTGACCTCTAGAAACATGATTGGTGGCAAGAGTTATTGTTTCTAAGTTCTTGCCCCTCTCATTTTATTAATGGAACATTATTGCAATTGAAACATCTTAGAAGTCCAGTTTTAGGGTACCAATAGAATATTTATGTATAAAACAAGTACAAAATTTCAAATTTGGGGTTTTTAGAAAACAGTTGGAAATCGGCCTCACATTTTGTTTCATTTATGTTCATTGCAATTTGCAGTTTTTATAAATAGCCTTGCATCACTTATAATCTGAAACTTACAGTATATATTAACAGTTTTACACTTTTGGATATGTTTAAATACTTTACCATACCTTTATACAGGATAACTTCCACAGGAAACCTTATGCATCCTATGAGCTGAAAAATGGCCTAACTCATGATGAATGAGAAATTGCTTATGATGCTCATTATACAAGATCTCTGTTACAAATCAAGTTTATATTAATTTGAAATAGTAAAAGCCAAAGCAAATATAGGATTTCACTGGATTGAAAAATTTACAATTATAATCCAGGTTCTGAAACGACAAAGATATTTCAAAGTCCTTGAGTTTTTCCAGTGATACTTGGCATGAACCAGTGACTATACGCTGAAATTTAGATGTAAAATTAGGTATTAGCATTCCCTACTTGTCACTCGTGGTACTGATGAAATCATCTAAATAACCTTGATGCATGCAAAAGTTGCACCGACCTGGTTTTGAAATGTGAACTGAAATAAAGGATTATCAAAAAAAGTACCTTTCATGGTGCAATATGGCTTTTATTCATCATTGGGTTCAAAATCCTAATGCTGTTTTTCTAAAATCAGCTTTTTAGTCCTTCTTGGGACAACGCCAAGCTTTGAGAGCCTTGTTTGCATGACCCATGATGGGACAACTGGATACCTGAGGGAGAAAAAAAACAGCTGAACAACAATACAATCACTAACGTGGATTTAAGAATCATTAAAGTTATCTACCTGCCCAGACATGATTCATTCTCTTCACCCCACCACCTCATTAAAAGAATGTTAGCCTGGGAATATGCATTATAGATATTCACTCAGCAAGAATATTTGTAACCAGAAGTTAAACTAAAGTAATAACTTGTTGACCAGCTTCAAATTTCTGGAAAGAAATCTACAAAACTGTCTTCAGTAGATATAAATTAGTAGAAATCTGCAAAACAATTGTTGTGAAATTAGTATCTTTCATGTACCATTTCTTTAAATCCTCATCCCATGTAACTCAATTCTTCCTATGCCATCCCTCTCATACTGTACCTATCCCATTCCTTTCACCTCATATCATCACCATCTCACACCTTATTCCTATTGCATCCCATCTTCCATTCATACCTCCCATGTTATTTTCCCACATATCAATCCCATCCATTCTGATGCCTTCACTTTCCCCAACATCATCCTGTGTTCAAATTCACCTTTTGAATGGAGCAGTCAAATAAGCTCCCTTTCCTCTATGTGCTAGTTGAGAAATCTGCCAATGGGTTCCACACTACTGTCTACCACAAGCCTACTTTCACTAGTCAATGTACGTGTTGGGGTTCCTACAGTTGCACACTATTAAGATTGGCAAGCCCCTAAATGGAGCCTGAGCCATTTGCTCACCATGCAAGCTCAATGCTGAAATAGAGCAATCCTGTGGGATAATGGCTACCTGAATCAGATCATCGTTCACTATATTGTGCATACTCATGAATGGGCCGAAGGCTGCCACTTTCCTGAAAAGTGCCCAGTCTACCTCCGATTACTCTAGAAAGGTAAGGTGTCTAAAAACTTTGAGTAATATGTGAAGCCAGCCATTGCACACTGTTGCTTTGCGGTAGCAACAAGAGTAGCATTCTCCACTGACAGGATGCTGCTGTCAAGCCAAAAAGATGTTCTGCCAATCACACAAATGAGTAATGGGAGATATGAATTTAAATGCCAGTGTGATGCTAGCTGTACATCACAATAATTGACAGATCATACCAAACAGCACATCCCTTTGGCTGTTCACTACAGGCAAAGTGCTGAACATACCCAACCAGCCCATGCTTTCAAAACTCAAAACATAGTGTCCAACATTAGATGTGACTCTGCAATTGGACAACACCTGCTAAACAAAAGCAAAATACTGCAGATGCTGCAAATCTGAAACAAAAATAAAAATCGCTGGAAAAACTCCAGGTTTGACAGCATCTGAGGAGAGGAATACAGTTAACGTTTCAAGTCCGTATGCCTTCATCAGAACTGGATGAAGAGTAATATTGACTCGAAATGTTAACTGTATTCCTCTCTGCAGATGCTGTCAGACCTGCTAAAGAATCCTGATTGTGCTAAGAATTGCGCAGAAAACCAACTTAAGATTGTCAGTCAGCTTGTAGTGTGGCTCACTTAAGCATGCTAGAAGCCAAAAGGGATGTATCCACACGTTGCACCTTTCCTCAACTAAACAAAAGCTTAGGGAACAGTCATTCCCCAGGGCAATGCCTTGACCTATCAGAGCCGACCTGCCCAGTTTGAATTTGAACAAAGCTGAGCGGTTAACTCTTTTTTGCTGCATTCCCCCTGACACCGCCTCCAGCAATCAGAGTTCACTTGCCAACCAATCAACACTCAACCTCATACAGTAAAAATTGTTGTTGCCCCACTACTGTTGAAAAATTCTTACGAGCTACCCTGATGCGTGAAAGATGAAAAGTTTTGAGAACATATCTCTTTTTTTCAGCGATACTCAATTTCTGTATGGCCATTTCAAACCGAGATGAGGAGGGATTTCTTCTCTCAGAGGATAGTTAATCTGTGGAATTCATTACCACAGAGGGCTGTACAAGTTGGGTCATTAAGTATATTCAAGGCAGAGATAGGTTTTTAATCAGGAAGGGAATTGAGGGTTATGGGGAGAAAGCAGGAAATTGGAGCTGAGGATCATCAGATCAGCCAAGGTCTCATTGAATGGTGGAGCAGACTCAATGGGCCTAATGACCTACTCCTGTGTCTTAATGTCTTATGTTCTACATATGAGATGACACCAATGTAGACAGTGAACAATTGATCTCCTTGTTGAACACTCATCTTTCAAACTGATGGAAGAATCCATCATTATCTAATATGTAAACAGTTATCAGAATCATACTGCACAGAAATAGGCCAACAGTGTATTGAGTCTGCACCAGCTTTTTCTGAAGAGCAATACAGTTAGTTCCACCCACCAATGCTTGTTCATATCCCTGCATTAGTTTCCTCTTGAAGTACTTATCAATTACCCTTTCCAGGCTCTTAGTGAATGTCTATATATACTTAAATGGTTTATGGTGATTTCAGGTTACAGAAAGGCAAGTAATTGCTACTGAATCCCTGCACTTCTAACTGGTAGGTAGTGTTTCCATGCCTGTCGTCAGGAGAATGATGGCAATGGACTCACATGTTCTATAGTGAGTTTACATTGCTCATCATGTTGACAGGTGAGGGTTGGGGGGGTGCGGGGGAGGTGGGGGAGTTCCAAGTATGGCCCACGTCATGTATGCTCAGCCCAAAGGGCAGGTCTTTTGTTCATTGTCTGCTGTGCTTCATCCTGACTGTTTCCTTTTGTCAGTGGTTGCTATTGCCTTCCACTCTCAGGAGCAGTAAGGAGGCAAGTCCCAAGTCTCTCTCAGCAAGAGCAGGAATTGAATCTCCACTGTTAGCATTATGCTCAAGCACACGCTAGTCATCTAGCCAACTTAACTAACCAGCCCTCCATTGCCTAACTAGAATGGGCTTAAACCTTCACTTGTCTGTGTCTAATGAACAACCATTGCCTATTCTTCCAGGAGGGTGGGTGAGGTGGGTTTGGTGATGGGGCATCAGAACTGAGTTGATTCTCTATGGTAGATTCTGATGATTGAGTCAAGCAAGTCTTGGTTTGTGGTCCCCCAACACATTAAGTTTAAAATTCTCATCTTCAAATCCTTCCATGGATTATTGGTCCACTCTATCCTTTAGCTTTGTTTCTTTTTCTATATTTTTTGATCCCTCCAACTACAGTCTATAGTGGATTGACACCCTCCCTTTCCCCCACTGTGGTCCCCCCCATGACAAGATCCCATGACACTATTTCAAAGAAGATGGTGGTGCAGACTCGAAGGATCAAATAGTCTCCTCCTGCTCCTGAGTTCTATGTACCTCTCTTCCTAAGAGCAGGGAAGTCCTCCCTGGTGATGGAGAAATTCAGTTACCCTGGGAAGCCATCAAAATGGTTTGACAGTGCCATGGCAGCATGTTTATACCTGTCCCAGGTGATGGTGAGCCTTCTGACCACTCCTGGTCACTAATGGAATTAAACCAGGCTGCATGCAAGTGCTAACCCTCTTCAGCAAGTTCTCTCTGATGCCCTCCATGATGGTGATCCTGGCACCAAAATCAAATATCGCATGGACGACAATCTGAGATGATGCCTGGCAAAGACCAAAGACTCCAAGGACATACTTTGTGATTTTCTGATTGCCAATGACTATGCTGCCAGTTCCAAGGCGGACATGCAATGTAGCATGGACGTGTTCTCCAATGCCTGCAACAACTTTAGCTTTATGATTAGCGCATAGAATACTGAAGTAACTTCCCAGTACACTCCCAGGAGAGCCCTATCTCAAGCCCAAGGTTTCATTCCATGACCACCTGTCAGCAGTGGATAAGTTCACTTATTTCAGCAGCTGTCTCTTGAGCTGTCCATACTGAAGATCAGACACGTGCAAGAACTGCCAAAGCATGTGTAGCCCTTCGACAGACTTACAACATCAGTGATGGAAAGAAGAGTAATAAGTCTGCCTACCAACCGAAAGTCTGTAGAGCAATAGTCTTACCCACTCCCCTCTACACATGTGAGACTTGGATTGTCCAAGTGTCATGCCAAGAAATTCAATCGCTTTCACTTGGGCTGCCTTTGGAAGCTTCTGAAGATCAGATGGCAGGACAAAATACCAGACACCGAGGTGCTCACCTGAGCTGGCATGCCAAGCGTCCACATTACTCTGAGACAGTTACTACTGTTGAGTTGAGTTAGTCATGTGACTCTTGCTTACCAAAATGAATCTTCTATGGACAGCTTGAGTCTGGGATGTGCCCTCATGACGGTCAAAGGAAAGGCGACAAGGACACTCTAAAGGCTTCACTTAGGAATATTATTTATTGACTTTGAGTCCGAGGAGATTCCACCCAGGTTCACTGCACCTGGCCCAACCAAATAAAAAAACGGCGCACCTCCTTCGAAAGCAAGCGCATATCAGAGGCAGAGAGAAAACGCAAGGAGAGGAAATCCTGAGCCAGAAACTCGTCTAAAACTCAATCTTCTGTGGTATCCTGTCTTATTTGCAGCAGAACCATCCGGGTGCAAATGGGCCTTATGTACCCACTGGAACTGTGCACAATACTCCAGAGGATGAACATGGGCATCTTCACCCAAAGGAACAAGATTCCTTAAATGTTATTTTCAGCAAGTTGGGCATTTGATTATGGAAAGTGGTAGGCCACTGCATTCAGAAATGTTGTATCTTTAACTTGTTTTGGAGACTCTGAAGTATGGAAATGGATTTTTGCCCATGTCAGACACTTAGTTTACCAAAAAAAAAGTACATCTTCATATCCTGCTTTATGGTGGTGAAAAAATTAAACAGACCACAGGCTATTAATAGGTCCTATTACTGACTGTAGGGTTAAAAAGATGGAAGAAACAGGATAGGTGATATGATGCCACAATGTTTTCATTCCTAAGTGTCAGCTGTGGCTGAGTTGGTAGCACTCTTGCCTCTGGGTTCAAGTCCCCATGTCAGGGCTTCAGTGCAAAAATCAAAGCTGATACTGCATTGTGCTGCTCAGATGAGATGTAAAACTAAGACCACATCTGACCTTGCAGATGGATGTGAAACATCTCATTGTATTATTTCAGAAGCAGAGGAATTTCCCCTGACCAATATACATCCCTCAATCAGCATCATGAAAACAGATTATCTGGCCATTGTTGTTTGTGAGTATAAATTGGCTGTGGTGTTTTAGACATGACAGCAGTGTCTACACTTCAAAAGTGCTTCATTGGCAGCTCTGTGCTTTGTAACTTCTGGTGTTTGTGAAAAGCGCTATATAAATACAATCCTTCCTTTGACTGTTGTGCTTTTGCATTGACAAAAATTATATTTATAATTTTCAAGAGTTATATTCAATCTCAAATGCTTTTGAACACGTTTTTATTGTTAAGTATGAGGGAGTGGGGGGTGGGTCATCAATTTGAAACTGTTACTGAAAGTGAGGAGAGAGAGAGAGGGGTCAGAGTTTATTTATTCAGAGTTGGTTGAAGTGTTTTGCTGTAAGGAGTGCATGTGGTAGAGGCTAAGGCATCCTTCTAAGGGAAAATGGGATAAAATATTTGAAACTAGAGGAAGATGCAGGGTTGTCTGGAGGGTGTGAGGCAGTGGAATTAGTTTTAAGTTTCCCCCTGGCTTGGGTTGCTAACTTTGGTTGGATATATTCCTGGAATCCACATCACATGATCTTCTTCCTCCAACCACTCAGACCAGTCAAATAATTGGAGTGCTTTGCTGCAAGGAGTGTTTGAGGCAGAGTCCAAGGCATCTTTCTAAGGCAGAGGTCCTCATGTCCAACACTTATTTAAATCAATAAACAAACGTCTTCAAACAAATTGGGGAAAAATGTTTTTTTTTTTAAATGCCCCAATGATTATTTTTCTTCTTCCGCATTCAATCACAGCGGTGTCCAGGAAATTAATAAATAAAAACAAAAAACTGCAGATGCTGGAAATCCAAAACAAAAACAGAATTACCTGGAAAAACTCAGCAGGTCTGGCAGCATTGGCGGAGAAGAAAAGAGTTGACGTTTCGAGTCCTCATGACCCTTCGACAGAAGGGTCATGAGGACTCGAAACGTCAACTCTTTTCTTCAAAGGGTCATGAGGACTCGAAACGTCAACTCTTTTCTTCTCTGCCGATGCTGCCAGACCTGCTGAGTTTTTCCAGGTAATCCTGTTTTTGTCCAGGAAATTAATCATGGACAGCAGCGGTTCAAGAAGGAGGCTCACCACCACCACCACCACCACCACCACCTTCTCAAGGGCAATTAGGGATGGGCAGCAAATGCTGGCTCTGCCAGCGATGCTCACACCCCATGAACGAATATTTAAAATATATATATATATATATATATATATAAAATTAAAAGCAAAATACTTCAGATGCTGGAGATCTGAAATAAATTAAAAAAAAACATAAAGTGCTGGGGAAGGAAAAAAAAAACTCAGCAGGCCTGGCCACATCTGTGGAGAGAGAAGCAAGAGTTGACGTTTCGACTGCAGTAATAATAACACTTAATTGACAAACAGACACGAGGATACGTGGAGTACTCAGGTGCTGGAACTTTGTTCTGCCTGAGAGTAACACTTGGTTGCTTGGAGGCTCCAGGTGGTCTAACCCCGCCCCTTTGGCCGAGGGTTAAAACAGCAAAATGTTTGGGGGGAGGGGACTGAATGTCCCACGTGCACTGCCACCTGCAACTGTTGCAAAAAAAGGTGGGGGACTCCCCATTATCCCAGCCACCCCCCCCCCCCCCCACCCCCCCCCCCCCCCCCCGCAAACAACCAGCACATGGTTGCGCCCAGTTGAGGGGAGGTGAAAGGTGACAGGAAGTGGCGGCGGCGGCCATGTTGGCCCCAGCGCTGTGTTTTCAGCAGCTTTGTTGTGGCCTCTTCCCCCCAGCCCCCACCTCACCACCCGCAACTGTTCGCTCCCCTTCCGGCGGCGGTGGCGAAATGGAAGCGACCTGGGGCGCCTTCATATTTCAGGTGAGGCTGCAGGAGGAAGGAGGAAGGAGGGAGGAGGAAGGAGAAGGAAGCAGGAGAAGGAAGCAGGAGGAGGAGGAAGAAGGAGGGAGGGAGAGGGAGAGGGAGGGGAGGGGAGGGGAGGGGAGGGGAGTGGAAGCCGACAAGGGAATCGGGCCCCCGGCCGCAAGGCGTCCGAATTGGAAGCCCCCAGAAGTCGGCATTTTGAAGTAAAAAAGGGGCTGGGGGAAGTTTCCCTCCCTCCCTCTCTCTCTCTCTCTCTCCCTCTCTCAGGGTTTAGCTGCAGACAAGCCCAGCCAAGCAGCATTATAGCAGTCAGACATCCAGCTGCTTTCTAACCCGGTAGTAGTGCAGCATCACTCACTCACTCACTCACTCTTTTTTATTATTAACACTAAAGATTAAGAGCTGGAGAATGCATTTCCCACTCCCCCCCCCCAAAAAAAAAAACCCCCAAAAAGAATGGACTGCAGCCAACATTTAGGAACACCCCCCTCCCCAGTCCATCTAAGGGAATTAGGAATTTAATTTGCTATTCAGTCCTCCCCCCCCCTCCGCAAAATAAAATCTGAATATGCAATAAGTTTGCAGAAACAATTGTCAGTTGAGCAAGTGGAACCCCCAGCATCCCTCCCCATTCTCCACTTTAACGACTTACTTTCTGCCTGATTTTTTTTTAACTGCTCCTTGCAGGCAGTTTATTGTCTTAAAAAAAAACTATTGTCATCCGCCGTGCAGTTAAACTATCTAATTGTATGCAGCTTGTGTTAGGTTTAGTGTAGGGCATACAATGCGATGTTTTGGGGCCGCTCCACCAAACACAGGAATAGTGCTTATTTTACAGATTTCCTTTTAAGTCACTTTGTTTGCTGACCAACATGCATAGAGTTGTCATGAAGCAGTGAGGTTTATTATACTTGAATGTGGGGCTTTTAGTATTTTTCAAAAAAAAAAGTGATGGTCTAGCAAAGCTGTTTTCTTAGCCTACCCTGACTTGAGATTTGTGCAGTGGAAGTGTTAACTGTCCTAACTTGAAGTGTTGGTGAATTGAAGCAGATCTATTCAGATGTTAAGTTTGCTTCCTAACTGTGGTGTGCACTACTGAGACTGTGAATTATATTTTAAAAACAAGATAAATTCTGAATCAGTATTGTGCCACATAAGAACTTGGGAAATACCAGCACAGACAGAGTAGGTGTTGGGGCATTTGATGTCAAGCTGACTCCACCATTCAATACAGTCATGGCTGATCATCTTCATTTATACCTTCCTGTGTTATCCCCATTTTCCTTAGTATTCAAAAATCCATCAATCCCTGCCTTGAATGTGTTCAATAGCTGACTGTCCACAGTGCCCTAGAATAGTGAATTCCAATGATCCAAAACCATTTCAATGAAGAAATTCCTCCTCATCCTAGTCCTAAATGGCAAACTCCTTACTTTGAGACTGCGGACCCTAGTTCTGGACTTCCTCAGTCAAGGAAAACATCCCTCCAACATCAACCCTATCAAGCCTTTTAAAAAATGTTTACATTTAAGAATTTTAATTGTTTCAATAAGATCACTTCTCATTCTTCCAAAATCTCAGAATTTAATCCCTGAGCCTCCCCTCATAAGACAATGCTCTCATCCCAGCGATCAGTCTAATGAACCTTAATTGTATTCCCTCCAAGGCTAATGTATTCTTCCTTCAATACCTAAGAGTTCTGGAGAGAGTAGATAGAGAAATTGTTCCCGTTAGCGGAAGGATTGACAATTAGAGGATACTGATTTCGGGTGATGGGCAAAAGCAGCAACAGCGACATGAAAATAATTTTACACAGAGTGGTTAGGATTTGGAATGCAGTGTGATGAAGGCAGATACAATTGTGGCTATCTTAAGAGAATTGGATAATCATTTGAAGATAAAAGATGTTCAGAGCTATGGGAAAAAGTCACGGGACTGGGACTAGATGAGTTGCTTTTGCAGAGAGCCAGCACAGACGGAGCAGGCTGAATGGCCTCCATCTGCCCTATAATCATTCTATGGTTCCATTATAATAATGAGCTTTTATTTATCACAAGTATATGAACATGTATGTTTCGTGTACAAAAAAAACCAAAAATAGTGCCAGCAGATCATCCATGTAAAATTCTGCATCTTTCTATATATGTGTGGTACACACTAATGTCTAGTTAATGCAGTTTGGCATGAAATCTTGAAGACAGTGCGAATGACTATTTCTGAGTAGGTTTGAGTGCTGCCTTCCTCGTATTTGATCCAAAGATATTAGTTTCAACCCTACTCTTTGCTAAGCCAGCTGATTCAACTGGAGTGGGAGTAGGAACAATTGAATCTCAGTGCTCCTGCATTAGAGAGAAAACTGTCAGGGTTTCTCTTAAATGCTTTCTAGCAGTTCTTGCTTGGAATTCATATATGTGTATGCAGAGTGAGGACAGATTTGGACTTGTTGATGATTTTCCTTACGATCAGTTGGTTTGCTAATTCCCTTTTGTAGCCATAAATGAACAATAATTTGGTGTGGAAGACTTGTATGGGACCATATCTCAGCAAGAAGTCAATCATTCAACAACAGATTGCATTTATATAGTGTCTGTAATGTAAACCTCCCAAGGTGATTAACAGGAGTAATTATCGAATGAAATTTGATACCAAGCTACATTAGGACAGACTGGTCAAAGAAGTAGGTCTTAAGGAGCAACTTAAAGGAGGAGAGCGGGGCAGAGTTGCTTCGAGAGGGAATTCCAGAGCTCAGGGTCTTGGCAGCTGAAAGCACGGCCACCAGTGACGGAAGGATTAAAATCAGGGATACTCGAGAGGTCAGAGTTAGATCAGTGCAGATATCTGAGGATTGCTGAGTCAGAGGAGATTAAAGAGATATGAGAGGGATTATACAAACTAGGGTCATATTCCCCGGTATATAGAAGAAGATTCAAGATCTAAAGGGGAATAGGTAGGGAAGATAGATAAGCAGTCTGTGTCCATATACAGCACGACCTGGACCACATTCAGGCTTGGGCTGATAAGTGTCATAGAATTTTACAGCACGGAAAGAGGCCCTTTGGCCCATTGTGTCAATGCCGGTCATCAAGGCCCTATCTACTCTAATCCCATTTTCTGGCACTTGGCCAGTAGCCTTGTATGCTATGGTGTTTCAAGTGTTCATCTTAGTACTTCTTAAACGTTGAGGGTTTCTGCCTCTACTACCCTTTCAGGCAGTGAGTTCCAGATAACCCCCACCCCCAGGTGAAAAAAAACACTCAAATCCCTTCCAAACCTCCTGCCTCTCACCTTAAATCTATGCTCCCTGGTTATTGACCCCTCCACTAAGGGGAAAAGTTTCTTCCTATTTACCCTATTTATGCCCCTCATAATTTTGTACACCTCAATCAGGTCCCTTCTCTGCTTTAAGGAAAACAAACCAAGCATACCTGGTCTCTCTTCATAGCTGAAATGCTCCAGCCCAGGCAATGTCCTGGTGAATCTTCTCTGCACCCTTTCCAGTACAATCACATCCTTTCGAACGTGTGGCAACCAGAACTGCACACAGTACTTCAGATGTGGTCTAACTAATGCATTATACAGCTCCATCATAACCACCCTGCACTTGTATTCAATGTCTCAACAAGTAAAGGCAAGCATCCCATATGCCTTCTTAACCACCTTATCCACCTGTCCTGCTGCCTTCAAGGATCCATGGACATGCACACCAAGGTCACTCTGATCCTCTGTACTTCTAGGGTCATACCATTCATCGTGTACTCCCTTGCCTTGTTAGTCCTCCCAAAATTCATCACCTCACGCTTTTCAGGATTAAATTCTATTTTCCACTGTTCTGCCCATCTGACCAGCCTGTCTATATCGCCCTGTAGTCTAAGGCTTTCCCCCCTCGATATTTACCACACCACCAATTTTCGTGTCATCTGCGAACTTACTGATCATACCTCCTAAATTCATGTCTAGACCATTAAAGTACACTACAAACAGCAAGGGACCCAGCACCGAGCCCTGTGGCACGCCACTGGACACAGGCTTCCAGTCACAAAAACAACCTTCAACCATCACCCTCTGTCCCTGCTACTAAACCAATGTTGGATCCAATTTGCCCTGGATCCCATGGGCTCTTACCTTCTTGACCAGTCTTCCGTGCGAGACCTTGTCAAAAGCCTACTGAAGTCCACGTAGACTACATCAACTGCACTACCCTCATCTACACACCCAGTCACCTCCTTGAAAAATTGTCAAATTTGTTAGACATGATCTCCCCCTGACAAAGCCATGCTGACTATCCTCGATTAATCCTTGCCTCTCCAAGTGGAGATTAATTCTGTCCCTCAGAATTTTTTCCAAAAGTTTCCCTATCACTGATGTTAGATTCACTGGCCTATAGTTCCCTGGTTTATCCCTACCACCCTTCTTGAATAATGTTACCACAATAGCTGTCCTCCAGTTCTCTGGCACCTCTCCTGTGGCCAGAGAGGATTTGAAAATTAATGTCAGAGCCCCTGCAATCTCCTCCTTTGCCTCCCACGGCAGCCTGGGATACATTTCATCTGGGCCTAGGGATTTATCCACTTTTAAGCCCGCTAAAACTGCTAATACCTCCTCCCTCTCAATGCTAATTAGCTCAAGTATATCGCAGTCCCCTTCCTTGATTTCTGTACCTATTTTGTCCTTCTCTATGATGAAGTAAAGCAATATTTGTGCCTCACAAGTGCCAGGCAATGACCATTTCCAACAAGAGAGAATCTAACTATCTCTCCTTAACATTCACTGGCATTACCATTGCTGAATCCTCCACTATCATCCTGGGGATTATCATTGACCAGAAACTGGACTCGGTCAGCCATATAAAAATACTGTGGCTACAAGAGCAGGTCAGAGGCTGGGAATTCTGCAGCAAATAACTCACCTGACTCCCCAAAGCCTGCCCACCATCTACAAGACACAAGTCAGGAGTGTGATGGAATACTCTCCACTTGTCTGGATGTTGCTCCCACAACACTCGAAGGTCGACACCATCCCAGATAAAACAGCTGCTTGATTGGCATTGCATCCACCACCTTCAACATCCACTCCCTCCACCACCGATGCACAGTGGCAGTAGTGTGTACCATCAATAAGATGCACTTCAGGAACTCACCAAGGTTCCTTTGACAGCACCTTCCAAAACTGTGATCTCTACCACTTCGAAGGACAAGGACAGCAGATACATGTGAGCACTGCCACCTCCCCAAGTTTCCCTCCAAGCCAATTACTATCCTGACTTGGAAATATATTGCTGTTTGTTCACTGTCGCTGGGTCAAAAGCATGGAACTCCCTCCCTAACAGCACTGTGGCTATACCTATACCACATGGACTGCAGTGGTTCAAGAAAGTGGCTCACCACCACCTTCTCAAGGGCAATTAGAGATAGAAAATAAAAGCAGTACCCACATCCCAAGAAAAAATAAAACATTTAAAAATATATATATATTTCTGCTGGTTGGTTGGTCTAGGATGAGGGGCATAGCCTAAGTTAGAGCCGAGCCTTTAAATGAGAGTTTTTTTAGTCAAAGTTATTAAAGAATATTGAGCAAAGGCAAGTATATGGACTGAATGGCCTAGTCCTGTTCCTAACCTATGACATCCCAACATTTAACTTAAATGTAAGATCGGCCAAATAGGTAGACAATTTAGGAAAGATGGGTCAAGCAGGAGAACAGCTGAGAGAGCCAGGGCAAGCAACGGGGTTTTGGGGGGTTGGGGGGGGTGGCTGGCAGGGGGTTGGGGGGTTGGCTGGCAGGGAGGGCCAAGGCGAGCAGTGAGTTGGGGGGAGAAGGCTGTGCTGAGCAATGGGAATTTGGGGTGGGGGAGGTCTGGAGTAAGTAATAGGGTTTGTGGCGGGAAGGCTGGGGTGTGCAATGTTTGGTGGGGATGAGGGCCAGGGCGAAGAATGGGGGTTGGGGTGAGCAATGGAGGTTGAGGGGGGCAGGTTGGGGTGAGCAATGGAGGTTGAGGAGGAAGGTTGGGGTGAGCAATGGAGGTTGAGGGGGAGAGTTGGGGTGAGCAATGGAGGTTGAGGGGGGAGGGTTGGGGTGAGCATTGGAGGTTGAGGGGGGAGGGTTGGGGTGAGCATTGGAGGTTGAGGGGAGAGGGTTGGGGTGAGCATTGGAAGTTGACGGGGGAGGGTTGGGGTGAGCATTGGAGGTTGGGGTGGGCTGGGGTCAGCAATGGGCAGAGGGGGAAGAGCCAGGGCATGAGCCACTGGTAATGGGCAAGGGGTGGGATGAGCTGACTGGGTATCTGGGGGGAATTGGCGTGGCTTTAGTCGGAAAAAGTTGGTTTAAGATTTTACTGTCGAAGGCAGGGAGTGAAGTAGCATGACTCCAGAGGTACAGGACTTGAGTGGGAACTGAAAGCCCTGCCACTGATTAAGTAATGCCATTAGAAGGATGAATGGAGCCTAGAGCTGGAGAACTGTAAAGGGCATGTTAGGCTATGGAGGCATGTTAAATTTGCTGAATAGGGCTTGGAGGTTAGCGAGAATAGGTATGATGGGTGAATGATTCCTAACCTGGCACAAGATGCAGGTGGCATCGTTTTAGACAAATTGGACTGAAGGCTAGTATGGAAGAAGCAGTTTGCTGCATTACGATAACATAGATGTGTTCCTTTATAAATGTGTTTTGCTGCTCTATTAAAGTGACATGTTACTTAGCTGTCAGCTGAGCCAGTGACTGGTTACATGCTTTTGGTATTATTATTTTTCATTTTAAGAATATGTTGTGTTCCACTTATTTATTGTCCAGCTGTGTGGTACCTTCTGAAAGTCATATTGAGTGCTGGGTGTGGTTTCAGGCAAGCTGCCCATCCTCTGCTACTTTATCCAAGTGGTCTTTTTTTACCTGAGACTGAGAGTGTCAGCAGAATGCGTCACTAGGTCTAAGCCTATCCTTGCCTAGTACCAGGCACTTTCTCAGCAAGTGTCATTGGAGGTAATCAGGAGCAGGAATCTTTTTAATTCAGTGTCTTCCATATCTCTGGAGTTTCCTGTGTAAAGGAAGAGCCACCTACTGGTTTAAAATATTACATGATACTGAAGTACTGTGGGCCAGTGGATGATATTGACTGATTGTTCAGCTGGTTTGTATAGTCTGGTTCAATAATCCCTTCCGGAGAGATTTTCACTGCCAACTCAACTGACGCATGTCACTGAAGTCAAAGTCGGGAATGGATAGGAATTAAATTGCAATGAGCAATTTTTCAAAAAAACTGATAGCAAGACTCAAATGTTTTTAAGATAAACAGAATTTTGATGAGCATTTAATCCGTTGAAGAAATTTAAAGTTTTCTCTCACTCCCTGGAATTTTCACTGTCCTGAAAATAATGGCTTTTTTGGCTGACTTTTAATTCTCCAGTATTGTATCCAAATGTTATTTCTTCATATATTCCTGTAGTGAATGCTATTTAACTTGCAGATTGGGGGAGGCATTGCAGCGTGGACTGAACATATACTCATCCTTCATCCGTATATACTTTTACAGGTCTCGTTGCTGGGTAGTGACAGGAGTAGGAACCCTGGTTGACGTCTTTCCATCTATCTCTGCTCTTCTCACCTCCCACGGGTCCAGGTGTATCATGCCATGCTTTAGATCTCAGTACAGACCAGCGGACAGACTTTTAGTTAAGTTAGTTATCTGACATATAGACCCATTTATTTGACTTTTAGAAATAAAATTCATATTATTTTGTGCTCAAGTGTGGTATATTAGCATAGGGAGATTGGAACATTTCTTTAAATGTAAGTTGTTACAAATCAGAGAGTTGAGTATTTCCAGATCAGGTATAGTGTAGCTAGGTATTGAGTTAGCCTCTTTGCTCTAATGTGGTATTTTGTTCCATTTCACAATCCGCAAATAAAGTGTTGACTGTGTTCAGTTGGTAGTACATTTGCCTTTGGGTCACAGGATTCTGGGTTCAAGTCCTCCTGCAGGGCTTGAGCACAAAAATCAAGGCTGACACTCCAGCACAGAAGTGCTGGACTGTCGGAGGTGCCAGTTTTCGGGTCAGATGTTAAACCCAAGGCCCCATTTTGACTCTCGGGTGGCCATGAAAGATTCCTGGCACTATTTTGAAGAAGAGTGGGGGCAGTATCCCTGGTGTCTTGGTCAATATTTATTCCTCAGTTGGCATCACAGGGGCTGATTATTTGGCCATTATCACATTGCTGTTGTGGGAGTTTGCTGTGTGCAAGTTGGCTGCCATGTTTCCTACATTACAACAGCGGCTACACTTCAAAAAGCACTTCATTGGCTGTAAAGTGCTTTTGGACATCTGGCGATTGTGAAAGGTGCTATATAAATATAAGTCTCGCAAATGATGCAAGATGAGGTGAGAGTATTAGCACTCGGGAATGAGAGAGAATTCTGTATTTATACTGCGCCTTTTTTATTAAGTCTTAACGTTTCAGATTTAATGAATACTGTCTGTTGCTTTGAAGTATCTTGTAGTTTAGCATGTAGGCAAATGCCCTACAGAACAATGAGATAAATAGCCATTTAAACTGGTTTTTGGTTGAGGAAGAAATATTAGCTGACTTACCTGGATAATTGTCTGCACAGATAGTGGCATGGGATCTTTAGTGTCCATCAAACAAGCACGCAAGGCCTTCCTTGGCTTTACATTTTATCTGAAGGTGCTGTCTTTCAGTAATGCAGCAATCCCTTGTGCTGCACTGCAGTGAAATTGCAAAAAACATAAGCATCTATTATAACATTTTGGTGTGTGTTGCAGTCAGAATTATGAGCTGAAAATTAATTCATTGTAAAAGTAACTAGTTCTATGGTAATGTGATGAATTCCCCAATGGTTCAGTGGGTGGCTATGTCTCTTGTGATACCAAGACACATTCAGAAAGATCTGAGGGACAGTGACTGGTCTCGACCGGTAAGGATACTCCAACTGGATGAGAGAAAAATTAGCCAATGATTCCTGCAAAGTGCTTGTGTGTGGATGTTGGGTGAGAGAGGTTTAGGCTTAACTCAGTGATGTCCCTGTAGTTGAATGCCTTGCTATCTGAGTAAGGAATGACCCACTTAGGCAAGGTACTGCAGCAATAGAACTGCACAGCTGCATGAGTCAGCACCTTCAATACAGAAAAGGAAATAGCACAACTGGCATAGAAGGATTGCAGTTCAGTCTTTAGAGACATGTTCTGTTAAAAGTCATAAAAACTTGTGCTTTAATCTCATAACTTAATGTCATCGGAACATGACCTTGCAATTATAAACTGCTTTCTTGACCATTATGTACTTTCCACATTTTTCACGTACCAATTCTGACGAATTGGAACACTTGAAATTTGAGTTGTGCTGTGAGTTTCCAATGAGTCAGAGACTGAGCACATCATGATTTTTCTTTAACAAATATGACTTTTATTTTCACATTTAGAATTTCCGTGGAATTTTTTAAAAATCGCTCATAGGATGTGGGCACCTCTGGCTAGGCCAACATTTATTGTCCATCCCTAATCTGCCCTCGAGAAGGTGGTGGTGAGCCGCTTTCTTGAATTGCTGTAGTTATGTGGTGTAGGTACACCCAAAGTACTTTTGGGAAGGGAGTTTCAGAATTTTGACTGGTGACAGTGAAGGAACAACAATTTTTCCAAGTCCGGATGGTGTGTAGCTTGGAGGGGAACTTGAAGGTGGTGGTGTTCCCATGCATCTGCTGTCCTTGCCCCTTCTAGGTGGTAGTGGTCGCGGGTTTGGAAGGTGCTGTCAAAAGAGCCTTGGTGAGTTTCTGCAGTGCATCTTGTAGATGGCACACACTGCTGCTGCTGTGCATCGTTGGTTGGGAGTGTGAATATTTAAGGAGGTGGATGGGATGCCAATCAAACATCCTACTTTGCCCTGGGTGGTGTTGAGTTTCTTGAGTGTTGGAACTGCACTCATCCAGGCAAGTGGAAAGCATTCCATCACGCTCCTCACTTAGGCCTTGTAGACGGTGGACAGGCTTTGAGGAGTCAGGGGGTGAGTTACTCACTGCAGAATTTCCAGCCTCTGACTTGACCTGTTTTTGCAGCCATAGTATTTATATGGCTGGTCTAGTTCAGTTTCTGGTCAATGGTAACCCCCAGGATGTTGATAGTGGGGGGATTCAGTGATGGTAATGCCAGTGAATGTGATGGGGAGATGGTTAGATTCTCTCTTGTCAGAGATGGTCATTGCCTGGCTCTTGAATGTTACTTGCCGCTTATCAGCTCAAGCCTAAATGATGTCCAGGTCTTGCTGCATATGGGCTGGTCTGTTTCAGTAACTGGAGTCGCAAATGCTGCCGAATGACCATAAGACATAGGAGCAGAAATTAGGCCATCGGCCCATCGAGTCTGCTTTGCCATTCAATCATGGCTGATAAGTTTCTCAGCCCCATTCTCCTGCCTTCTCCCCGTAACCTTTGATCCCCTTACCAATGATGTTGTACAAACATGAGCAAACGTGCCAACTTCTGACCTTATGATTGAGGGAAGGTCATTAATGGAGCAGCTGAAGATGGTTGGGCCTAGGACATTGGCGGTTGCTCTTGAATGTAGTGCATAGTAATTTTGGGCAGTTAAAGTTGTGGGGGTGTGTACTAAAAAAGAACATATACATATCAGCTAACAGGCTTGGTGACTCATTACCAGGAGCGTGCAAATCTGGTAAGTTACTTTGAGAGTCCTGAAATTATTTTAAAAAGCTTCTATTTGTGTGCCTTCAGCATAGAAAAATGTCCTTGGGTGCTTAAGTGGCAGTCAGAAAAGAGTAGAGCTGGAGGGCATATTAGGAAAGATGACCAAAAGGGGTTGGTTTTAAGGGAGTATGAGAGATAGGGTTTTGGGAGGGAATGCAGAGTGTAGGGCCTATATGGCCATTGGCATGGTTGTCAGGGGGTGTGCGCAAGAGGCTGAAGCTGATGGAATGGAGATATCTGGCAAGGCCTCAAAGGCATTTGAACAGAAGGATAAGGATTTTAATTGGAGGGTCTGGGGGTATGGGAGCTAATGTAGGTCAGCAAGAATACGGTAAGGAGGTTGCAGGTCAGAGACAGTAGCATTTTGGATGAGCTTAAATTATAAAGAATGAAGGGTGGAACTCTGATTAGGAGAAGGCTAGAATTGTCCTGCCTGGTAGTGACAGACACATGGATGTGACTTTCAACTGTAGGTGAGCAAACCTGGGCGATGTTACAGAGATGGAAGCACAACTCAGAGTCACATAGGACTTTGTGGATGCAAGCAGTCTGATTCTGCCTGAAATTTTCTCCTGGGATGGAGTGGTGACAATAGTCCAGAGTTTGTCAAAAATTATTATGTTTTTGGTCTTCCCAGTGCACACTGGGGTCTAACTGTGGACAGTTCAAGACTACATGTCTGACAACACAGAGATAGTGGAGGAGTCAAGGAGGTGGAGTTAGGCATTGTTGGCGTACGTGTGGAAGTTGAGCTCCTGTGTTTGGAAAATGCTGCCATGTAGATGAGAAAGAAGAGAGGACTAAAGAGAGTCCTCAGCATACCTCAGAGGTAATGACATAGGGGTAAGAAGGAAGGCCACAGTTGATGTTCCAACTGTGATTGGATAATTAAGAGTGCAAGGAAGCTAGGGAGTCCTACTGAGCTGGACATTGGAGCGCAGGAAGCGGGTGGTGTGATCAACTATGCTGAAGTCTGCCGAGAGGCCGTGGGAAGTTATTGTGACTTTGGTTTGAGCTGTTTTAGAGCTGTGGATCTACTTCACAAACTTAATGGGAGGGTTAAAAAATGTAACTACTTTTGTTATGATATGGCAGGTGGTATTTGCCAGGCTGACCAAATCCCAGAGGGAAACTTGGCCAGGCTATCACAACGATTTTTCAATTTGTATTTATTACGAGAAGCTTTGTATACTGAAGTCGGAAGTACAGAGTCCGCTACCATCTTTGGAGATTTTAAAGATTTGTTAATAAATGTTTTAATTTAAAGAAAAGAAAACTTAAACACTACATTTACACACTTATATTTAGTTTCATAACAGTTCTTACAAGATTTTTACTTAAGTAGACTCTCGACTACACACCCACCCCTTTCAGGCAACAGTCCAAATAGATTCTTAATCTAAAAAACATCCAGCAAAATTACCACAAGCACCCACTGTTGCTGTTAGGGAAGTATTTCACAGCTGCTTTCTCCCTCTCACTTGACAATGGAACTCCAAAGGCTTTTAATACAACCTTGGTTACTGGAACAGCATACTTCTCCAGGGTGGCTAGAGGCTTTTTCCACAAGTCTGTTTCAGACAGTGCACCTTTCAAGATCTCACATGGCCCCTCCTCATACAGCTTTTCCATCTTTCTCTAAAAATGCCTTCTCCCTTTTTAATCTGTAAATCCCATTTTTTTCACCCTTGCTTTGGAAGTTACTTTTCCCAAAATATAAAAATCTTTCATATTGTCATTATGGCCAGCACTTTCGGGGAAAAATAAACTTAATAACTTTGCCTTATTTGTCTTGCCAGTTGTAAATATCCTATCATGTCCCTTCGCAAATCAAACAACCTCTCAACTTATCTAAAAATGCAAATTCCATTCACGCTGTATCTGCTGAGGCTTTATCCTAGCTTACACATCTCCATTTCATATGTCTAGTTTTACACCTAACCCCTTTTTGATGATTCAAACCTTGCAGCCTGACTGCAGTTTAATTAATTTAGACATGTGCACACACTCCAATATACATACACAGTCCCCATAAGCCTGCTTTAGTATCCCACAGTAATATTAAAGAAAAGATTATGTCCTTTACACTTTGCTTCAAACACACTGCCAGATTCTGTTAAGTTTGTTATTTTTCATGTTCCAATGTTGAATCAGGTCCTGATTGCTTAAAAGTGATTGTTTATAATTACACTATTATTTCTTAGGGCCTGTTGAGTGCACCAGCAATGAAGCTGGGGCGTTCTCAGATGCAAGCTTAATTTTCCCACCTCAGTATAAACACCTGTGCTGTTCTGGAGAACCTATGTCAGGTAATTTGAAGGGAAAGTGTATTGTAAAAAATGTCCTAAAGAAAAATACTACCTTTTTAAAAAAACCTTGTTCAATTCCTGTTTATTCTTCCCTGTTAGCACACACCCCCACCCTGCCCACCACCCAGCCTGCACACTGACCATAGCCAAGGCATGAGCTATAACTGGCCTCTGGTGCTCTGTGCTGCTCTGAGCTAGATGCTTAGTCAGTGAAAGCCAGTCTAGGAATTAGAATTCCTTTGATACAGCTGTATTGAAGGAAGTTTTTCCCCCTAAAGGAACCACGTTTTTCAGTTGGCATCATTGATGTTTTTGATCTTTAAATTTGCAATTTTATTAGTGTTGGGTTTGTACAGTTTTAAAAATTCCGATTACCCACCTGTGGCTTGGGCTGAGCCCCGCCTTAATTTCACTGTCACGTTCACTCTCTGTCCTGATAAGCTGTCCAATTAACCGTCCACTAGCAAGTGATGATTTTTATTTACTGAAATTTTTGGGGGAAGATTGACCATATTTGGATAGTTAACTCTCTCCTCTCAGGCACAGGAATGAACAGTACTTTGATTACTGCAGTGCAGTCAACTCACAATGCACACATCTCGTGCAGTCAGCAATGCTAGTAAACAGAAACCTACTGGCCTCCAATGAGTGTCCCAGTCTAATGCCAGAATTCCAGCTCTCCATTGTTGGCATTGTAAATGTGCTGATTTAATTTAGCGTGTTAGCGCACTTCTGTTGTGAGACAAGGACATCGACGGATGAAACTGGCACAGTACCAATTTCTCTTTCATGTGTGTGCATTGTTGACAAACTCTCAGCACCAGCACAAGGGATGGGTACGAGTGTGAAATAGTGAGTTATTATTTTCAGAGCTCACCCAAGTAGAGATTGGAACCAGCCCACTGCGTGTTAAATGTAGGCTGCTCCCCTGAACCCCAGACTCAGACAGTGCTGTGATGTAGCACCTTACATTGCAGGGAATGCCTTGTCACGAGTGAGAGTACTGGCTTGCTCACTTGTGGATGCAGGTCTTGAATCTGCACAAACAGGTTATTTTTTTCATTAAAAGCCATAGAAGCTGTTATAATATAACCATATGAGATGCTTTAAAGATTTAGCATTTTCACGGCCAAGATTGTACTTGGTATGTTCAGCATATTGATGTAGTCATCAAGCACCTTCTGGCCTTTTCTCTATACGATCTTCTTGCCATCTCTCCTCAACATAATAACTATTGTTGGGGTATGTTTCCACAAGTGCTGGCAACTAATTACTCATCCAACTAGCTTTTCCCCTCCTATCAGCCTAGATGGTGAATGTGAGCCAAGTTATTCATGGGTACAATGCAGCTAAGTCCCATCTGTTAGATCATAAGATCATAAATAAGAGTTGGAGTAGGCCATTTGGTCCCTCAAGCCTGCTCTGCCATTTGATAAATCATGGCTGATTTGATTGTGGCCTTAACTCCACTTTTCTACCTGCACCCCCCCTGCCCCCGCCACCATCACCCCCACCCCCACCCCCACCCCCAATAACCCTTTAATCCCTTGTAGCTGAAAAATCTATCTAATTCAACCTTGAATATATTCAATGACCCAGCCTCCACTGCTGTCTGGGGAAGAGAATTCCAAAGATGATCCTCGTGAGAGAAGAAATTCCTCCTCATCTCCATCTTAAATGGGCAATCCCTTATTTTTAAACTGTCTCCCATAGCTATAGACTCCCCCACAAGAAGGAATCAGCATCTGTCTAGTCAAGCCCCCTCAGGATCTTATTATGTCCTTACGCGTGTACCCTGCATCATGTAGGTAGTAATCAATGCCCTGGCCGCAGTTCATTTTTTTCCATCTCCTCCAGCCCACAGGAGCTGAAGAATGTTGTAGCACCATAGTTGAGACAGAACAAGTGCCTACTGTTAAATATTATTTAATTAAATCAACAGTTGTATGTATTTTCATAAAAATAGAAGCTTACATTGTTGGCAGCAGAGTGCATTGCATGTCAGGAGCTGAACTTGCATGAAAAGGCAATTAGGGATGGGCAATAAATGCTGGCCTTACCAGCAATTCCTTGAATGAGTATTAAAAACAAACACCTACAGGGACACTGCCCTTTTTAATTATTAATAAAGAAAATGTTATTTGATAGCCTATACCCTGAAGTGATTTTGATTGCAGTTACTGAACAACAGCCACTCTTTCATTCTGGCTGTATTTTGTCAGAAAGATTAAAGACTGCAGACTACTTCATCTGCTCAAAGGTTTAATGCTGAATCCTGCTGCTGAAAATAGTGATTGCAGTTAAGGTTGTCAGTACATTGACACAGATTTTAATGCAGCGAGTCCCTCTGTTCTTTCCAGTCCATCTTTATCATCTTTTGCCTTTCTGGATAGAGTGATAAATTATGCAGGTCAAACAATAGTCCGACATGGTTGTATTTGCAGAATCGCATTAGTCAGCGAACACCTTTCTTGGTTATGTTATGGGTAGGATTTACATTACTACAGTGCTATTGACTCTCAACATTCACATCTCATGCAGTAAACAACATTAGTAAACAGCAACATACTGCCCTCCAATGCAAAACAATCCACCAGCACATAGGTCTATAGTGGTATACAGTGATGAGTGTGACTCTGGGAGTCGGCCACATTAACTTTGGACTCGTGAAGTTTCATGAATTTGAGGAAGCCTCCTGCTGATATATCCCCCGCCGCTCCACATTCAACTGATGAATCAGTTCTCTTACATGTTGAACAATCGTTTGCTGGAAGCTCTTATGGAAGCAAGGGCAGAAAATGTGCTTTGTAGGGGGAGATTTCAGTGTCTACCACCAAAAGTAGCTTTGTAGTACAACTATTAGTAGCTGCCAGTCTGATCCAGGGCCAGCTGGAACCAATACTAGGGGTCATGAGGACTCGAAACGTCAACTCTTTTCTTCTCCGCCTATGCTGCCAGACCTGCTGAGTTTTTCCAGGTAATTCTGTTTTTGTTTTGGATTTCCAGCATGCGCAGTTTTTTTGTTTTTATCACTAGGAAGTAACCAGTTGCTTTACTCCTACCCATGTATCCACAGTAGTATTGGTAAAAGTGAACACAGCACAGTGGTTGAGGACAAGCTCTCATCTCCACCCTGAGGGCAATCCCTATTGTGTACTGTGGCACATAATTATTATTTTAAACTATGCTGGGGCAGTGTTGCAGTCTCTTGGAATCTTGTCCAAATACCCATACTCTGTGATTTATCATCAGGTTGCACTATCTAAAATCAAGTATCAATATAAAACGGTGAAAAATATTGAAAACTTTGAATGGAGTCTTAATTTAGGGACCCTGGAACTTTTGAGCACTGGTAACTTTTGCATTGTAGAAATTGAAGATGCCCTGAAATGGAACAAGTTGCTTTGCCTGCCAATTAGACAAGAATATTTTAAAGTTGCTTGCTCATCCTTTGAGGCGATGATGCCCGTGTTCTTCACTTGGGGTGTTTGGTAGGGGTCCAGTGGGTACGTGTGTGACTGCTAAGGCTGATCTGCACCTGGGAGATTCTACAATTTTTGAAGTTGCTGATGTTATAAAATACACTTGCTTTGTATTGCAAGCCCCAATCATAAATTTCATACCGATGAGATTTTAGACTGTGACCCCATCTGTCTATTTCGGTAGATAGAAAAGATTTTGTGAAGATGAAAAGTCAGTTTCCTGGCCAACATTTGTTCTCAACAACACCAGATTAACTTGTTCAGTTCATTTGATGTTTCAGGGAACTTCCTTTGGGCAAGTTAGCTGCTGCGTTTCCCCACAAAATAGTGACTACACGTCAAATGTACTTCATTGGTTACGCTATGTTTCGATATATCTTGAGGATGCAAGGCATTGTGGAAATGCGAGTTTGTTAATTACCCAGTGTGGTAGTATATAACCAAAGTGATAATATTCCACAAATCAGGTGGTTACAGGTCTAGGAAGCACGAATCCATACAACTAGCTATTTTTTCTTTTGTGTAACCTTTTTTTCTGGTCGTTGAATCTACTGGTAGGGAATAAAAGTGGGGAAAACTCCAAGTCTATGTAACTGTGGAGCCCAACATCAAATGCTTTAAACACAAGTTGTCAAGTCCATAAAATGGGGAGTGATGGGTAAGTTCACATGCACAGTAAGGGTCTAGAATGAAGCGTGGCTAATTTTCACTTCTGTTTTGTAGGCAGCCGATATCTCTCAGCAGCAACACCAGCAGCACGTGCAGAATAGCCTTCTGCCAATATTGCATTCATCGACCGAGCCACGTGAGCAAGCACCCGTGACAACACTGCCCCAGCCTCAGAAAACCCCGGATCCCAAAGAAGCACCCAAACCTACGGTAGAGAAGAAGGAGAAGACCAGAACACCCGTGATTTGCAGTTACTGCAGCAAGGCATTCAGAGACAGTTATCACCTCCGGCGACATGAGTCATGCCACACAGGAATCAAGTTGGTCTCACGGCCAAGGAAGGTACCGACCATGGTTTCGCTGATGTCATCGGCACCTGGCATTGGTGGCACGACAACACTGGTGTCAACCGTTGCAGGGATGCTGACTTCGACCGACGCTTCCACCTCCACTGTCACCAGCAGCACCTCGGCAGTCACGACCAGCAAGAATGCCAGCAGACGAGTGAAGAAGAACCACGGCTGCGAACTGTGCGGAAAAGCATTCCGCGACGTTTACCACCTCAACCGGCACAAACTTTCTCACTCGGATGAAAAGCCGTTCGAGTGCCCGGTTTGCCAGCAACGCTTCAAGAGGAAGGACCGCATGAGTTATCACGTGCGCTCGCACGAAGGGGGCATCAACAAACCATACATCTGCAGCCTTTGTGGGAAAGGATTCTCCAGGTAAGTTAAGAGAGGGTTTGGGAGCTGTTGGCTGGGGGCAGCTAGTAAAGATGGGAAAGATAGGTGGGGGGGGTCATTACATGTGGGATGAGGTAAAGTACGAGCATTATGTTCATAGTTTTGTTTTGAGGGACTTGTTCTGTATGTTGTTGACGACATTCTAGCACGTGTGTGTGACGTTAGTCAAATAGATCTGGGGAAACCGCCCACTTGGATGCTACATTCTGAAAATTGTGTTTAGGAGCTTTTCACTGTCTGTGTTTATTAAAATAAAATTTGGTATTGCAAGCAAGACGTAAAAATATTTTGACTATAAGCTTTGGAAGTTTGAAATGTAATGGACTGCCAACAACATAATAGAATTTGTTGCTTTGTTGAAACCTTTTGCTGACCTTCATATCTATTGGAATAAACAAATATTCAGGATAAAATCCTGATTGCTTGTCACTGTGACGAGTGTATCCAACTAATATGAAAGTAAGGAACTTGTATCAAAAAGCAACATTTGCTTTCATTGTGGCGTTTGAAGGCAACAACTGTGCCTGTGCATTTACTGTCAGCACAGTACCATCACTTAATCCCACTGCTTTAATCCATTCAAAGCTACACTTGACTCTTGATTGTGACTTGAGAGGATGTTTTTTTTTGCCTCAGGCTTGTTCTGTATACGTTTTCTTTTTGTACACAGACCATGTCCCAGTTGAATTTGAGAATAACAGCTGATTACTGGCACTGTTCTTCTCTCTGGAAAAAGGTTTGTGCCTCTGGCTGCAAAATAAATGCATAGTTCAGGGTAAAGTACCCTCTAATTTTTCTTTGTGTGCGGTACGTTCAGGGGTGCTGCGTAGCCAAGCACCCATGCAGCTTGGAGGGAGCTGGGCAAGCTGCAGCTCTCGGCTCACATGGAGCCTTTGAGTCTTGGCCATCCAGCCCTCAGTCCAGGTGGCTCAGTCCTGTTTGCACCTATGTTTCTTATATTTACTTTTACTATTTGGATTTTATGAGCCTGTCATTTCAAAACAGTTGTTTTAAATGGGTAACTTGTAATAAATTTACCACTTGTAAGGAATTCACCAAGGGTCCTTAGATAGCACCTTCCAAACCCACGACCTCTGCCATCTAGAAGGACAAGGACTGCAGATAAACGGGAACTCCACCACCTTGAAGTTCCCCTCCAAGTCACTCACCATTCTGACTTGGAAATATATCAGCGTTCCTTCACTGTCGCTGGGTCAAAATCCTGGAAATCCCCTACCTACACCACATGGACTGCAGCGGTTCAAGAAGGCAGCTCACCACCACCTTCTCAAAGACCCTAGAGATGTGCAATAAATGCTGGCCCAGCCAGCGAAGCCCACATCCCATGCATGAATAAAAAGAAATAAACCTCTATTAGTAACAGTAAGTTGAGGAATATGTAAATGAACAGGAAAGTAAGTGTAAACTAGATATGGTCACCAAGGCTCCATGGAATGTGGCCCACAGGCACACCCAATTGGACAACTTTGGCTTAGTTTAATACTTTAATTTCTAACTATATCTATACTGGCTATTATCTGAATTGTTGGGTATTGATCCAAAGCTGACTCCTGACTGACTTTTCTCCCTGGTCCAGAGTAACTGAAGGCAGTTATAGCAACCCCATACAGCTGTCCTGATGGGAATCAGTTAACAGCACAGGCTGATGATTTAGAGTTTTCTGGTTGTGTCCAGTATTGTCCTGCATGGTTCATATGCTTATGGAGCCAGCAAGGGGATCTTTTGTTAATTATAAAATTAAAACATTCATTCTGTTTCAATCTAACCCATGGTCTTTCTTTTCTGTCCAGGCCTGATCATCTGAGCTGTCATGTCAAGCATGTTCATTCCACAGAGAGACCCTTCAAATGTCAAGTAACTTTCTATTTTTCTGTCTTAAAGTCAATTAAGGGGTGTTGTCCACGTGGATAAATGTTCAAAGATTGTTGGTTTCAAAAGAATGTCACAAGTTCCAAAACTGTTCTCCTTTCTGTAAAACTGCTACTTCATAATTTTTTTTCCCTGCACGCATTTGCTATCCTCATTTGGGAGAGGTTGGAGTGGTCCATTGCTGAGTGCGACCTAGAGCAGCAGCTCACGTGACCTGCCAGTAGATCTGAGGTGTGCAGGAAAGGTGCGCTGTCTCTGCTTCATCCTAGTTTCCCCAGCCACTCCTTTGGAGACTGGCGAAGTGCTAAGTCCAAATGCAAGTTGAGATAAGAATTGCAAATTTAATAGTCTAATATCTGCCTGTTGTTCACTAGGAACCACAATTGCCTGCTTTGCCTTTTTGGCCTCTAACCAGTGTACTTCCTGTTCGAGGGAAAAAAAATAAACAAAGCTGCACATATTTAAATTGGGTTTCTGAGCTCGTTACTCCAAACTGCTCTGATGTTACCAGCTTTGTTTGGTGGTGGGGGGATTCCACAAACTGAGCTTAAACCAATGTGTGACTTGACATTGCCGCAAAGGTGCCAGATATCCTTGGTGAGACAGTCTTCCGAGATTTAAAGAGGGGGGGGTGGGGGGGAACTAGAACTGGTATTTTTTTTTTGAATTGGTAGGTAAATGATATTTTGAGAATTACTTTTCTCTCTGATTCTGAAGCCCTAAAGATTTTTTTGTGAGGTGAGGGTGAATTTGAGGAGGAGAAAAAATGGGCAGTTTGACCAGGTGATATGGTATAAAGGAGAAAGGCAAGCATGGATGTTTATAGAAGATGGCCAAAGAGTAGTGTTGAGAACAACACTGTCCAGTAAGGACAGAATTTTTTTTGAACAAGTACATTATTATGATGCAGCTCTGTTTTATTTCCTTTCCCCAGTCCGACTTTTTTGTTTTAGGTTTCCATGCTGCTCAGGGAGCTACTCAGCTGGCATCAGTTCTGGGAATGTCGGTGCATGAGCTGAAAAGGCATCTTTTCTGTTTGGGATGGTTTGTCCTTGACAAGCATTGACGTTTTCCTGCTCACCATCGAGGATGGCAGCACTAAACTGTTCAGTGTGGGAGACCAGAGCGGGAGGCACAACCTTAAAATTAGAGCTAGGCTGTTCAGGAATGATGTCAGAAAGTGCCTCATTGCTCAAGAGTCGTAGAAACCTGTTGAGGCTAGGTTAATTGAAAATGTTTAACTGAGATTTAAATTTTTGTTAGGTAAGAGTAAAACCCAGAATAGAACAACACAGCAAGTTGACCCATCAAATCTGTGCCTGCTTTTTAGAAAAGTGATCCAATTACTCCCATTCTCCTTTCTCCAAAACTTTGCCGTTTTTTTCTCCTTCAAGTATTTATCCAGTCCTGTTTTGAAGGCTACTGTTGAATCTGTATTTTCCGCCCGATTTGGCAGTATGTTCCAAATCTTAATCATTTGTTGTGTAGAAAGTTTTTCCTCATGTTACCTTTGGTTCTTTTGACAATCACCTTAAATCTATGCCCTCTGACTATTGACCCTTCAGCCTTTTGAAACAGTTTCTTCATTTGCTCTATTTAAACCTTCATGGTTTTAAATACCTCTATCAAATCCCCTCTTCGCTTTCTCAGCTCTAAGGAGGACAACCTCAGCTTCTCTGGTCTATCCACGTAACTAGTAATTCCTGGAACAATTTCTGTATTCTCTCCAAAATCTTCATGGCCTTACTAAAGTGCCCAGAATTGGATACAATACTCTAGTTGGGACCAAACTTGTGTTTTATATAGGCTTTGAATTGATTCCCAACTTTTGTACTCTATGCCTTTGTTCATAAAGCCCAGTACCCCATTTGTTTTATTAACTTCTTTGTTAACCCATCCTGTCACCTTCAAAGATTTATGCATTAGAACCACCAGCTGTCTCTGCTCATACAGCCTTTTTAAAACTCTATTTAGCTTGAATTCTCTCTTTGGTCTTCCTACCAAAATGCATCACCGCACACTTTTCTGTGTTGAATTTCATCTGTCACGTATTCGCATAGGGCAATAATGGGTTGTGTTAGATCTATTCTGTACATTGAGGATTACAGAACTGAGGAGGGTAAATGGATTATGAAACAGATCAGCCATGACATAATTGAATGGCAGAACAGGCCCAAGAGGCTGAATAATTTCCTCTTGTTCCTTTGTACTAGATGTGGCACTGGCTAGCTGTCCTATATCTGAGTTCAAGTGCCAAAAACAGGGGGAGACCCAAAATGGCAGGCTCAGTTCTTCAGAGAAGATAAATAGATCATCCAATATCTCCTAATAAGCCAGTCATTTTTTTCAACCTTGACAATAAGAGTTTATATTTAAAAACCTGCCACATTTCTCAGTTGGTGAACTGTCAGCCTGGTTTTAATAAGATGCAAATTTTTAAAAAATGCATGAGGCTTCATGTCCTTTTTCATTTCATTTTGTTGTGATCATTCCCCAGCTAGGCAATCAAGCAAGCCTCCCTGCTCCCTGGGTTCTGTCAGTTCACTCTAACCAGCCATCAGGATTGTAAGAGTGTCCCATGGTGACTTGCTTCATTTTCTTTTTGATTATTACTTCGTGCTCATCTGCTCAGTTTCTCCCTGATAGTGTGGCTGAGATCAGGAATTTGCCTTGTGGGAAATTGCAGGGATGGAACTGTGTCCTGCCAATTTGTAACATTCGTGCTCTAACTGCCCATCTGCGCCTTTATCTGTAGAATACATTCGGAATATCTGTTGTACGCTGTATGGATCAAATACTTTTGTCGGCAAGTGCAGAGACCTGAAGAATTGGTACAAGTTATGGAAGGATCACTTGTTTCATGTTCTATTGGCCAAATTCTAAAGAATGTCAATAGAATACATTAACATTTCTGGAGCTAGTTTTTGCTTCCAAGGCACAAAAGAATTACCTCAAAGGAATTTTAATGATTAAGTTATTTAGTGGTGTCAGACTGTTAAATATTCTGACCTTTCTAAATAGTTCGATTAGTCGTTCGATTTGAAAGGAAAGCTGTTATAAAAGCTTGTAAGAAAATAAATTGTTAATGCCTGACTTGTGTCCTTATAGACTTGTGATGCAGCTTTTGCCACCAAAGACCGCCTGCGTTCACACATGATACGCCATGAGGGGAAGGTGTCTTGCCACATCTGTGGTAAACTGCTGAGTGCAGCTTACATCTCCAACCACATCAAAATGCATAATCACAACCAAAATCACAACTGCAATGTTTGTAACAAAGGTATAGTATTTTTTTGCAGATTTCCAGGATAGCCGTAAATGCATACATAGGCTGATTGGCATTATAAAAGTCTGGAAAAATATGATGTGGAAATCCGTTACAAAAATAATTCACATTTGGTGTTAAATTCGTTTTTCCCTGTTTGTGGAGCTGAGCAAAATATTCCTGTACCTCTTGGTGAATGTATCATAGTAAAACTTTCTTCACATTAGGGTTTTCTCGGTTAATCAGTTTATTAAACTCCAGCAGTTTAAACTGGGAATAGCTTTAGCCCATCATTTTTTTTAAAAACCGTCACCTGTATTTGAAGCTTGAATGGAGGTGCTTTTTTAAGCAAATTGGCTCTCAGTAAACTCACTTTAATTGATATGGGGAACTTGTAGTCAATCACCACGCCAATCGAATCTTTTAAACACCGCCTTATAAGCATAATTCGGGAAGATGTGAAATGTCAAGATCGGAAAAAACTTGCTAAACATAGTTCTTCTATCATTGCCACTTACTGACATCAATAGTTTCATTATACACCAGTTCCCTGTCGTCCTTCAGGTATTAGTGAAATTGGAAAGCATTTGGAAGAGGTTTGATTAACAGTGGTGCTTTGGTGGCATTTTCCATTTTTGTGTAATAAATGCAGTGTAACTAGAAAATAAATTCCCCTTCCCCCTTTCCTCCTATTCCTTCCCTGCAAAATAAAAATCTACCCTGCAGTTGTGAGCAGTGGACTGCTTAACTGTTAACATGAAAGTTTCAGATTGGAAGCCCAGTGCATCTTCTCAATTAAACCCTGCAAGTTTTGTTCTCTGTCAAACTATTTGGCTCCCATCTTTGGGAAGAAAACACTCTGACAGTACCTGAGTTATCTCTGCTTGCATTGTCTTCCTTGCCAACCTGATTGTAAATTAAAATTTTTGGTGGTTGCAGAGAATTGAAATCCAGCTGAAAGTGTCCTCTCCTCCATTATGAAGGATCAGTAGTGATGAGCCTTGCATCAGAAGAGTTTTTTTTAAAAAACAAAGTCTTTTCCCCTCCCCTTGCCCCAATATACGTTAAGTTTCTTTTGCCACCTCAAGATTATCGTGTAAAAATCCATTCCACAGAATCATTCTAGCAGTGCTGCATCTTCATGGCAGGGTAGCATATCTTTACAGCTATCACGGCTCAGTGCGTAAGCACAGTGCCTAATGATAGCTGAGCTATACAAATCAAGAAAGTCCTAAGTTTATATCTCTGCTCGCTACTTAATTAATCTCAGATGAGATTTTGAAGCGGCACTGCAACTGGTCTTAAAGTGCCTTAAAGTAGGGAAAAGGAAAAAAATGCATCAGTCAGTGTTGCTGCTCTTGATTGCTATTCAGTGCTCAGTACTGTAAAGCATACAAATATGAACATTGACTAAGTACCCATTGTAGTTTGATAGCATGTCTCTACTCACTTCTCTGCACTAAAGCATGAAGAATGGAAATTTGCCTGGGAGACCAGGTCTGTCAGTGGTCATATCTCCTTCATGCTGAATCTCTGATCAGCACAAACTTGTTTAAAAGCTCAGTCACTCCGTCTCTGATAAATTGTGGTCACTTCCCTACAACCAATGTTAAACTGACAGGTCTATGTTTTCCTGGTTCCTTTTTTCCCCATCCAGTCCTAAATAATAGAGGAACTTTCTAATGCAAGGTGACATTACCTGATTGGAGAGCTTTGAAACATTATTACAAACACATTCACAATTTTCCAGCCTAAAACCGTCAGGTCCTAAAGATTTGTCAAAGAAGCCTCACTATTTGCTCCATTATGATTTTTAAAATCTGTGTTAAATCCATGAAGTACCTCCCATTGATTTATTTTTAGTTTCCTTTGGACATGGTTTGTGCCATCACATGCTGTTTCCAGTTATTGGATTTTTCCCTTTTTTTCTAATACCACCTAATAATATTAACAGGAATGTTGTCTATTAGCTATTTGTAACAAATGTAACAAATGTAACACATGTAACAAATGATCATCTTCCTTTGTGAGCTTGGAAGTTACAGGTCTTGGCAGGTTTTTCAATTATGCCAGACATCATGCTGGAGCCCAATTCTGTATTTACCTGGATCCTGATACACACAACTGCCTGAAGAGGTGATGAGATAGCATTCAAGAGTGGGATCCATTTTTCCCTCCAACCCTTCCCCTTTACTAACCCAGGGTCACTGAGCCCTGTTGTACACTCAATTGCTGCATGTATGTTGTAACTCTTAAATGCTTTTCCAATAAGGTTACTCACAGATGCCATTTTGAAGTAAAATGGTTGAACTGCTGTATTGTATGATTTCATGCAACAAGAGGGCAATTTATTGAAGGAAATATTTGGAAACAGTCGATCAGAATGTTGTTGATGCAACCATTTGTATAAGGATTCTAAAGGAATGTTGCACCTAATTTTGTATTTCAGATTATAATATAACAAGGTTCATTACTGTAATCCTGAAATGTCTTGTCATTATGAAAAGTGTTAACAGTATGATTTTATCTGAACACAGTCAATCAGACTTTTAATGTCCCAAAGATTGTGGATGTAAAGGTGTTTGTGCTTATTTTTTATCACCTGAAATCCCTATTTTTGTGTAGGTTTCACCACGGCTGCCTACCTTCGGGTCCATGCTCGAAATCACCATGGTGTCCATTACAAGTCTCAAAGATTTGTGTGTGATCAGTGTGGCCTGCAATGTCAGTCCCACAACCACCTGATTGGCCACAAGAAAAGTCACATGGGAGAGACCCCAACTTCCAGTGCCCCCTCTGTGGCAGCAGTGGCTTTAAAAGGCAAGCATCTCCTTACCGTGTACCTGGAGAATGCTCCACTCCTACCAGGTCATTTTGTAGCTAAAGTCTGCCCTTCTATTGGGGTTCTTGTGTTGTGTGGATAATGGGTGGGGCGGGGAGGTGCAGGGTAGTTTGTGTGTTTAACTATGTAATTCTGGAAATACAAGCCTTAGTAAAGGGGGCATTTTGTTTTGATGTAATTAGATACTGATCTGAAATGCAGTTTTTGCTGGAGTCACAGAAAAGTTTTAAAATCATGTTACATAATCGTGATGTAAAATTCAGAAACCATTTAAGCTTGATGCTCCTTTTCTAATTTCTGATCAAAAAAGTTTGGGTTGCAAAATTTATTTTAAGCCTCAAATTATCCATCATCTCTTTGCGATATACTGGCAATTTATGAAAATAACCCTCCAGTTTATATGGAGCATTAATTTAAGAAGTGATGGGGATTTAAATACCCTGTATCTCGGATTTTGTATTAATCCTTTATGTCTTGAACTTAACAATCTGGCTTTTTGGGGGTTATAATAACTGGTGACTGCTTGGAAGCAGCACAGCTTCAAGATGATGGATAGTCAATGGGAAAGCACTATTTAATGCAAAGTTGATCTCACTTTATGTTTCCACATTGGATTTATGGAAATACCACTGGTTTAAGTTAATTACCAGCACCAGCCACCACCAAGAAACACTGGGTAGAGCCCTATTATATGCTTTGTTGATAACATTTCTTTTAAAGTCAGCAGTTGACTTGATAAGATCAGTGTAGTTTCATTCATGAAAGCTAATCCTAAGTCGTTAGTTAATTCACAGAAATGAGTAATGTGATATATGAATTTCAGTGCCGGTGTGATGCTAGGTATGCAGGCCATGCGTCCCAAAGACTGGTGGATCATATCAAACAGCATGTCCCTTTGATTGTTCGCAACAGGCAAAGCACTGACTGTACACAACCAGCTCATGCTTGCAAAACTCAAAACATAGTGTCCAACATTAGATGTGATTCTGCAACTGGACAGCATTTGCTAAACAATCCTGATTGTGCTAAGAATTACACTGACAATCAGTTATCAGTTATCAGTTATCAATCGGGCTCACAGTGTGGCTCACTTACACATGTTAGAAGCTACGTATATTATTACACAGGGCCCTGTCCTTTGCAGACGGAAGGAACATGTACACACATTGCTCCTTTTTCAACAAAGTAAAATAGGTGACAACCATTCCCTGATTCATAGTCAACCTGTCTGGCTTGAATTTAAACAAAGCTTGACAGTTAACTACCAGTTATCAGTTAACTGGTGCGTTCTCCATGGCAATGTCTCTACCAATCAGAGTCCATTTGCCAAGCATTCAGCACTCTCTTCTCATGCAGTATAAATTGTTGTTCCCTTTACAATTGGTATTCTTGCAGATCTGACCTGATGAGTGCAAGACAAAAAGCTTCAACAACATGTCTCTTTTTTTCAGCAATATTCAAGTTAATTAATATTGCCATGTACTACTATGCATTTCATTATACGATATACACTAACACATCAGTACTGAGGGAATGCTAAATTGTCAGTCTTTTGGAGGGATGTCAATTCAAAACCAAGTTTACCACCCCAAGTGTGACATAAAAGATCATATGGCAATATCCAGATCGGAGGATAAAGATCTCTGGGTGTCCTGACCAGCATCCCCTTTCAGTTGTCACTAAAATTTGATTGTCATCTTCCATTTATTTATGTTTGTGGGGCCTTGCTGTGTGCAAATTAGTTGCCATGTTTTTCTAAACAAAAATGGCTATACCTCTAAAGTAATCCTCTGGTTGCAAAATTATTTGGGATGTTCTGAATTCTTTCTTATCTGGCTGAGTACTGATTTACTTAGCTTTTACTTAGTCATTTAAGGTTAAGCCCCTGGAATAAAAGGTTGCTGATCCACATTGAGTTACTGAAGATGTGTGCATTTGTCAAGATCTTCAGTTAAGTCTGGCCCAGTTGGTAGCACTTAATAGCTTTGAGGTAGAAAGTCATGGAATCAGGTCCAACTCCCAGGACTTGAACATGCTTTCTAGGTTGATCCTTTGAGGGAACTATTGTATTCTGGTGCTAGCAACCTGCAGGTGAAGTGTCATACCAAGTTCCTTTCTATGTCTCACTCATTCAGGTGGATGTTTCTTTAGATCTCATGGCAGTATTCAAAGAACTGTAGAAGTCATCTAGTGTCTAAGTCAACAGTTCTCCCTCAAACAATACCGTCAATAAAACTGATCAATCATCTCATTCCCTTTGGTGGAATCTTGCAGTGTGCAAAATGACTGCCATGTTTATCTATATGAGAATAATGACTGCAACTTGAGAGTACATTTGGTGCATTTCTGAGAATGAGGTGCTATATAAATTCTTTCACAACTAGAAATATTAGTCATCCTTGGGCTTGGTGGTAATAATTATTTTGACCAGATGGGAGATTTTTCTTCAATTGTGAGATTGAGATTTTAAGGTGACAAAATTGAATAACATTAGCTTAATTGTCAATTAACTGCATTCTAGTGTTCAAAACTCGAAACTACAGGTCCCCACAATTTTTAAGATTCAGATCTGAAACCTTTGGTAAATGCTTTAAGGAGGGGAAGGAAGCTGTAATATTTCTGAAGCACCTGCTGTAAGAGAATATCTTTGAACATTGGTTAAGAATGTGATTGGCCTTGGGTGTTACATTCCTATTGGCGAATATCCTGTTATAATACTCTTAAGTTGATATACAAAGTATGGCCACTTGAGCAAAGTACTATGCTGAGAAATGGCCATTAAACAAAGAATTGTACTTTTAAAGGAAGATCAGAAGAAAAGGAGTGTAATAAAAATTAGTTGAAACCAAGTGATTTAAATTTGCTGTTGGGGAGATGCTGCCTTTTTGTCCATTACTTTTGTGTACCAAAATCAAAAATTATGGAATGCATTCAGCATATAATTAATGGTTCCCTAATGTCCCTTAGGGAAGGAAACCTTCCATCTTTAACCAGATTGGCCTATTCAGAAATCGCATTTATCCAGGTTTTGACAAATATATCCATTTAGCCCCATTCTCCTGGCCTTACCCAATGCCTTTTTACATTTTAAATTTTCAAGTATTTATCCACCACCCTTTTATTGTGGATTCTATTTTCACCACTTTTTCATGTACTCAAATTTTTCCCAGCTTCACCTTTAATTCTTTGTTGGAGATCTTAAATTTGCACCTCCGCGTTACCAACTTGCTGCGAATGGAAATAGTTTTCCCCCATTTACTTTATCAAAACCCTTTATAATTCTGAACCCACTTAACCTTTCTTTAATACAAAGAGCCCCAGCTTTTCTCTTCCATTATCATAAGTATAGCTTCTCATCCCTGGTATCATCTTAGCAAATCCTTCCACTATCATGACATTTTTCTTGAAATAAAATGTCCCAAAAATTAACCCATTATTCTGAACATTATCAACAAAATTCCTTTTAGTTATATATCCATATAAAATCTTTAGCATAAACGATTATTGCATTTCTTAAGAATTAAAATGCTTTCTCATTATTTGCACTATCTTCATGTTAAAAGTCAGAAGCCCAACAGTGTTGTGGTGCAGTACATTTGAGCTCGGACATAAAAATGCCATTCGGTGATTGGATGCTGATTTTACACTCATTTCCCTTATGATGTGTTACCAATCTCTGCTGTCTTAACTGAAGAATACTGAGTTGATAGGCTTTCCACATACAGGAGGCAGTTGTCTTGCACTTAATGGCCACTGAGAGCAGCAGAAGAGCTGGGGCTGATCACTTCCTTACAACATGACTATTGAAGTTGTGTTGAGAAATTCTTTTTGATTAAAACAGTCTGATAGAACTGGGTATTGTGTTAGATTTGCACACTGTGCTTTCATCTCTGGGAACTTGAGTTTGAATTCCAACCTTGACTGATATAACGAAAGGCTTTCTCTCTCTGGTCATAAATGCCCTACATGAAATTAATTTGGACAGTGTCATCCCATTTCCTTGTGGATTTGCTTAGAATTTGACACAAACCAGCAATCTTGGTCAGCTGGCCTTTTTCTGATGTTGGGACAGAGTAGGAGGAACTTTATTCTGCATATGTCCATGATATATCAGACTTGGGGTGCTTAATGCAAGGAACATAAAATAGAGGTCAGCCAGTTCATTCAATGAAACATTTAAAATTGCAGCTCTTTAAAACAATGGTCTTGCTACAGTTCCAGACTGTGTGCCTGTAGGAGAATATTAAGGAGGAAAACAAATTGTGGGGGTGAGGTAGTTTTTGAACATGTTGATAACTATAGGTCATGGTGCTGGCAGTCGTACAAAATGCCAGGTCTACAGGGAGGAACAAAAGTTACATTCAACAATTTGAAAGTTGCTGAGATTTAATCTTTAGACTTCAACTTTGCCATTCCTGATTTTACTGAAACCTGGTTAATTTTTGCGCTTGGTCAAAATGATGACATTCAGACCTATACTGCTGTCTATTCCCTGACATCAGTAGCTAACTCACAAGAAGTAGAAGCTGAAGCAGTGAATAGATTTTAATAACTAGAGATTACCTGTGGCTTTAAATAGTTAAACCTATTCACTTAATCTGTACAATGTATGTGGTGTTCTTTCACTGAGTTAGACTGTAATGCTACTTGGGGTACATTTGGCAAGTCTTTTTTTCTCCAATGCAAAGCTTCAAAAGTGTCCTGGGAGTGGCAGCGTTGTCCTGGTAGCTTTGAATATGTTGTGTACTAATGTCTGTCTATGTATTTTATTTTTCCATCGAATGTTTTTGTATTAATATCCAGTTTTATATCTAGTAACTACTATGTTGCAAGGAATCCTTTATTATGAGTTAAAGATTGCTATGTTTTGGGATTGGAACATTTTATTTCATACACATTTCCTAAGATGCTGTCCAGTAAATTTATAGACTCTAGTTCTAAATTTCCATTTTCAATTCACTGACTAGAACAGACATTAGAAATTAAATTGACACTGCTTATTATTTTGTTAGTATTATGACGAACTTTAATAGTTTCAACTGCCTGAGTTTGCTTTTTTAATTTAGATTTTCCTCCCATGGATGCCACTTTTTCCCTCGCATCCCCCTTCAGGGGAGGACTTCACTACAGCTACTGTCAATGCCACTCCACAATTGGCCAGCAGGAAACGCAATTGAAATGGGGCGAGTTGGATCCTGCCTGCTTTCCTGCCACCTCACCCCACCTGACATGGAATGCCTTGGTACTGCGTGGCGCTTCATCTAGCAGCCCAGTTGAGAACTGACAAAACTTACCAAACTGAGGCAAGTGAGTTGGAGTGACAGGCAGCCTTGGGACTCAAAAACTTGCGAGCTTTGTTTGCAAGGCTGTTGGGTTGCCTGTGGTCTTTTTGTGTAGGGGAGGGAATTAACTTGTAGAAAGATTGTGAGGGGTTGTAGCTGGCAGTGTTCCTTCTAATACTGCTTGATGATGTGGGTGCATTTCAGTGGCATATAATAATTTTGGGGGAAACTGCTGGTTGTTTACCTTAACAGTGATAGTATTCCCCCAGCATTTCTGTTTGAGGAATCCTTGAGCCCATTTCATTAATTGCTGGATATTAATTTGACATTTTTATTTGAATTATTCGGTGAAGATTTCTTTGACCCAATTTTGATTTAGGTAGCTTGGTAATCGGTTACAAATTGGCCTAAGTTTCTGATTAACTTGTTTTTGCTCAGCTATTAAAAAGATAAATTGTGTGTAACTAGTCTATCTCCCATGACGTTGCACAGGGGTGGTTAAAACCAAGTCTTCAGGTGAATCAGAGGTAGATGACATGGGTAATTGGACGATGGTATGCAGCTGTAATTCAGTCATCGTTTTAAAGTCATCCATTCTATCCTTGTTTTTATATTTCCATTATAAATTGTTGGTGCTGCATGCCCACATTGCAAGGGTGTAATTATAGCATGCGAGTTTACATCAGCACTTTTGTTATAAATATGGCTGAAGGCACTTATTAAGGCAAAAGTTGATAAGAAATCTGTGCAGGTGTAAGATTTTTAACATCATGAATATATTTAATTTTGTACGCTTGCTGATTATTTCTTCCTTGGGCATCATTTTCTGTGACACAATCACACTTGCAGCTGTGTACTTCAGCCTTTAGGTGGACTTCTGTATGCTCCAAAAAGCCCATACATGTACCTGTAGCAGCACTGAGAAAAATTTGCATTCTGACTTTCCATGAGCAACACCATTGGAAATCCACTGGTGACTGAAAATAAATTCAGCTATGTACCTGTCAATGAAACTCCATTGAAGTTAACTGCTGCTGTCATTCTCTCAAGATATTGGGAATTTCATATCTTTGCCAGCACTTTTTTTTTTAAAGAGACCCAGTTTGAATTCAGAATTAGGGCAAATGAAGTTACTGCTGGAGGGGAAAAGGAGAGCAGCGAAAAGGCTTTTTCCTGCCCATTTAATATCTAACATTGGTTGCCCTCATAATTCTTTTGATTCCATCCAGGTGGTGCTGCTTCAAGCTTTCAGGGCCCTTTAGAACTCCCTCTGTATTGCCCCTTCAGTTTTTCCCAAGCAAATCAAGGGAATGAGTTCACAGGCTTTTTATCTGTTGGTTTTTATCCGCTGTTTTGGTGTGTAGGAACCGGTTACTTAGTTACTTTCACTTTAACCCTAATGAGAAAGAGTTTGGCTTTTGTTTTGACACCTTTCTTCCATGTCCCCTTTTACGCTGTCCCTCCAAAAAATAATGCATAGCCTGGCTCAAGGCCTCTCCACAAAGGGTTTTGCGCTTGCAAGTACATAACCTACCACTCCACTTCATTTGTTATCTAAGTGAATATTGCTTTATTTCCTTCTAAATATTATAGTTTGTTTTTGACCTTTCCTGATAAATCGTGACATTCCTGGTTTCCCCTCTTTTTTAATATATTGCTTGGAATGTCACATTGCTCACCTTGCTATAATGTTGTGATATCACAAATTCATTTTAAAGAACAAAAACAGTTTTCATCTATACCATAACTATTTGATGATTTATAAATGGTAAAACCACGTTGAATAGATTAATATTTCATAGAACCCTATTGTTAACTGGCACTCTGTGCCAATGATTACTTTCTTGTATGTGCTATTGATTTCCAATTGTTATGTACATTGTATCTGAATGGAACTTTTTTTGTGCATAGCTCTGCAGTGACCAATTCCTGAAGACTTTTCGAATTGAAATTATGTTAAAAGTGGATGTGAGCAAAACCTTTTTTAAAGATAGAAACTTTTTTTCATTGGAAATATGTACATAATGTCTGTATTTACTTGATATCCTACCAGGCTTTGAATATCCACACTGCTGACTAATATATTCCCACATCGTAAACACTTTGATACTAGGCAGTTAACATAACATTAATAGTGAAAATACTAAGAAATTGTCCTCCTATTTTTACCAGAAACCAAGCTCTAAAAACAGGAACTTTGATAAAAGTCTATTTTACTTCACTTATTTGGGACGGAGAAAGAAAATGCCATCTTTAAATTGAGCAAACTTTCATAGTTAAAAGCTTTAAATTTTTAAAGAATATTTGTTTGCTAATGAACTTTTTTTCACCTTCCTCCCTCGTAATCCTTTATTCTTTCAGACACCGGTGAGGTTTGCCACACTCCAGCTCCTGCCGCAAGTCCAGTGAATATAACAATTAGGCCTGTGGAGAGTGTGCCTTTTCTGTCCCAGGTCTTGCCGACATCTCCACCATGGTGAAAGATATTAGAAGCAAGTGCCACGGTAGCAATGGATGAGTTAGGACCTTATTTCCCAGCAGATATGCTGGTACCTGAAATGAATTAAACCCAGGATCTTCTGTTAATTCTACGAAGAAGATGAAGAGATGTTGAGTGGTCTATCTCCAAGGAGAAAAAAAAAAATCAGTTTTGTGGTTTTTCTGACTATGTAAAATTGTGGTCTAATGTCCAGGCTCTGGATTTATTGACTAGTTAAAAGGTAGGTTATACATCTGTCTGTATCATTCCTGTACCTCCATCTGGGAATATATTGGTAATTTGTGTTGAAAAATGGACACACATACTAATGTCTAAATATGTATATAGACAAAGCTGTTCTACTTAATGGATCCTGTTCTGTCAGAACAAGAACATGAAATGAATTTTAATTGGTGAAAGGCTGAAGAATTGCTTTTCACTTATTTGGTTGTATACTGTCACCACTGCTTAATGTTGCATCCATTTGTACAATTTGAACTCATTACACTGAGCAAGGACAGACAGCAAGAAAAATAAACAGTTCCTAGGTGGAACGCCTGGAAGGTGCAGGTATTTGAAATGTTATACAGTACCTGCACTTTTCTTGGAATCTACATGCCCGGAAATCATAATTTACTATATAAATGCATCTAAAGTTGCAACCTTGTTTTGAGGAATGCTCTGAATCACATTGGTGTTACTTTGCACTGGTGTATAAGTTGTTCCCCTACATTATTGAGGACTTGAAAATGAGCATCATATACAAGCAGGTGCTGGCTCTTACTGTACTGTCTCTTCTGTAACTATTGTCATTTGATTTGGCTCTTAAGTTGGAGTGTTATAGAAATGTTACCCATCTTATGCTTTTTATTTTAGTCTTCAAATGTGGAATTTAACTATTTTTTATCTGCAAGTATTGGGACTTTGTTTCTCTGGAATACAGGTATGGACAATTCAACTTGTCCAGTGTTCATTGCTATTAATTTTGGATCAGTCAGCAGACCATGTTCCCACAGACAAACAGTAATTCATAATGTCACACTCTATTCTGTTTTGTAGCATTGACACCCTGGTGGTAAAAATGGAGTACTTGAAATGTGCCCCTTAAATCCAGTTTATGAACTAGTTTTGTTTTAGAAAGGAAGTGATCATCATAGTTTAGCTTTGCTCCTCCTGAAACCATTAATGGTATCAAGACAAATGAAAGTAATTACCTTTACAGATTCTCCAAAGTAATAGTTTGTACAGTTTGTATAATCCCCCCCCGCAACCCCCCACCTGCCGCACCCCCAGCATTTTACCTTATTGAAACTTGCAGAATCATGATTCTCTATTTAATAAGAAATTCAACTTTATTTCAAACCATTCAAAATGAGATGGATTCATCTTTCTGGTTATGTTGCCTACAGAGTATTTCCCTCAATTCTGTATGCTTTCATTGTGTTGGGTTTCTACTTTGCTTCATGGTGCCACTTGCTGTACTCCCCTAAAACTTCCAGAAGCTGGTAAAGCAGTAAATATATTTAAGGTATTTGGAGGGCATAGTGAGTAACTGGACTGAGCTATACAAATTAGAAAGGTGTTGGGTGAAGGAGAAAAATTAGGCAGTGTTCACACTCCTGATTGCTGGTCAGTTGCCTTTGCTGGGAAACGTGTGTGGACTGGGACTGATGACAATATTGGGCTTGGGAATGATGTCAAGAAACCCACTGTGGTGGAATAGCCAGCCAGTGCTCATTGTCTAGGGTCACGTATGAAGCAATTTGGTGAGGTACTGAATGGAATTTGTTGCCTGCAACAATATGGCAGCAGGTGTCTCCACCTTATGATCTGGAACAGAAAAAAATTATTAAGAGGAAAAATATTGATTTGAGTTGTGCACTTTATTCTGTGAGTTGCTCAATTTTTTTTTTTCAGAAGTGATTGAAATACTAATTGATCCTCCATTATTCTGCAGTATGCACAATATGCCAACCAGTGTGAGAAAGGCAATAGCTCAGGATTTTACTAGTAGATGTTTAACAACCAATCTGTGGTGTCTAAAGCCAGATGTAACTTTTTGTTTCTTTGTCTCTTTAAAGTGTCCAGCATTTTGGGAATGATTTTCTAACTTTAAATTTCCAAAACACAGCTTATTGTAACACTCTGGTGATTCTGGTTTCACAGTTTGGTCTTTTACATGTTTTTACCTGTTCAGCAATATTTTTAGTGAGGTACAGTATTAATATGCTGTAGTTTAATTACACCCCACTGTATGTCCTGGTGTCTAATATTCTCGCGTCTAGAGTGTACTATATTCATGAACCATGCAATATTTTAGCCTGTTGTTTCATTTGAAGAAGGACTGATCTGCCTCATGTTTTAATGATCGGAATTTGCAGCTATGGCATGGTTCGTAATTAAAACTTCTCAAGTGCACAAGTAATATCTACAGTGTATCTATCCATTTCTATTGCTTTTTGAATATCCAGAGCTCACAGTATATTACCAACATACAGCTATAGTAGTGCATTTTAGTGACCACATTTCCTTGATAGACATTTTACAGCGTATTCTGAATCTATTTCCTGGTATAAACCAGGCTTCGTTGCTTTCCTCCAACTTTGGCCTTCTTCCTAACCCTTTCCCAATTCCTCATACAGGGCTGAGCAGGTTATAGTTGCAGGAGGTCAAATTAATTTTCATTTTTTGGAAAGGTGCCCTTTGGAGGGATGAAGTACAACTGAAACACATTACTCCCTTTGAAACTATCACTTGTACTGAAAAAAGATAAATTTGATCAACCTGTGAGAAGGAAATAGAAATGCTTTAGTTTCAAATGAAGGTTTTTTTTTAAGAATTAAGGCGTGGGTGGAACCAAAACAAAAGGCAATTGTTGGACATCTAAAAGGAAAACTCTTATGCTGGAGACGTGCAGCTAGCCCATTAACATGGGTAAAGAGAAGCATACCTGATTAATGTTTCTACTTTTTTTAGAATTTAAAACTGAAAGTTTTGCCACATCTCTCGAGTCCTTTGTGCAATTATTGATTATGAAATAGAGGTATAAGTTGTTTCCCAATACCATTGCTTTTCACACGTGCATGTTTGAAAACTGTTTACAACTGCGCTCTGTACAGTAGTGCTGCTTACTACCTCAGCAACCTTTTCATTTTCCTCATTGGGAAATAAAGCACCATGACCCATTGTACACTTTAGAAAATTGTTGAAGAATTATGCACCCTAATGTAAATTTAAAATGTTCTCAGACTTAACTATTTTTGTTAAAATTATGCATTGTGTATATTTGTAATGCATTGGTTAAGCTTTATTTTGCTTTTCTTTATAACCTTGCTCTACAATTAATCATGGACTTAAAAAATGAATACTTTGTGGTTTTTCTAAGTGTGCGAGATACTGTCTTGTTTGCATAATTGAAGATATCACCTTTGAGTCCTCTGATGACTTTAAAAAAATTAGTTTCCTATTAAAACTGAATTCTAAAATCCTGTTCTCCATCACCTGGGCATGAGAAATACTTCTTAAATTTACTATGACAGTTAAGTAATTGAACTCAGCAGGTTGTTGCACTGTTTGTGTAGCTCATTACATATGGCATTGTTGCCAAAACCTTCAGTTAATATGTGGACATTAACATCTCAGATGCACATTCATTTGCCAAGCAGAGGTTCGCCATGGGTTGGTTAAGAATAACTAGTAACATTGTTCCCCACTCTGGTTCTCAGTAGTTGTCAACCTTTTACAATTTGGATTTGGGATGATTTTTCTTGTGTAGATGAATGCAGTAGCAGAGATTATATCATGAGACTAGTAATCCAAAGACCTCAACTAATGACCTGGAGACACAAATTAAAATCCCACCATGTTAGCTGGGGAATTTAATTATAAAATTATAATTATAAATTAAATTTTATTATATAAATGAATTAATTAAATATGAGTAAATGTCAGTAATGGTAACCTCCAAACTACCAGATTTTTGTAAAAACCCACCCAGTTCACTTATGTCCTTTCTTACCGGACGTAAGGCCTAATGTAACTGCAGACCCACAGCAACGTGGTTGACTTTGAACTGCCCTCGGGAATAGCCTAGCAAGCCACTCGGTTGTCAAGGAGGTGGCTTACCGCCGCCCCCTCAAGGGCAATTAAGGATAGATAATAAATGCTGTCCTTACTGGTGTCGCCCATATCCGGTGATTAAATTCATTTTTAATAAATGATTTGTGAGGAGTCATTAAAGATGATGCATGGTCCAGAAGCCTGGAGAGTCAAAAGATTTGCGTATGGTGCAGTCACTACGATAAATAGCTTCTCGAAAAGGGTTTAAGTTTTGTTTTCTTAAACAAATAAAAACGCTTTATTTTCCCCGGGGATTGTGCTTGGACTGCAAATCTATGTCAACATCTCCACCAATACTTTTCAGAAATTGACTGCTGGAAGCTGGTCAAGAGTAGTTGCCAATATTCACTTATTGTCCTTTACCCTCAATGTGGAAGGTTCTTGGTGTCCACTCAGTACCTCATCAACTAATGTACTCAAGACAAGTTGCAAAACTTTTTGTGCAACATTGCAGGTACAAGCCCATATCCTATTGCCAACAATAGTGCATTAGGGTTTCAACATTCTAAACCACTGTGGTGTCTGCTGTAGCTACACCTCGAAATGTTCAGGTTGCAGCGTAAATGCAGTCAAATTACAATTAACAATTAATTAACATTTTATTTCCTGTTTGTGTTTAAAAACAAAGGTGGGATGTGAGAACAATAGTGCACAGTATTAGGAGTTCTGAACTGATTCTTGACCATGGTGCTTGCATTTTTTGTTGACATTGAAGAAGTGGGAATTTGTATTCATGAGGTTATATCTGATTTTAGAATTCCATTCCCACACTTTACAATCAGCTTGAGTCTCATCTTGTAACCCTTTTTAAACTGAAAATAATTGGAAGTTGTGGAAAGCTGGCACCACCATGATTTTCAGCTGTAGTGCTTTTTTTCTCTGTTTTGTTTCCCTTGTTTTGTTGTACGCTCCTTCCTTGGTCCATCAAAGGTAGCGGACAGCCAACCTGTTCCCAGCTCTCTGTGACTGCCAGGAGATATCCATCCCTCTGGACTCAACCTGACAAACAAACCTGGATTGGTCTCTGCCTGGTAGAATAATGTTCGAAGCAATTGTACTTGAGTTTTATTTTATAGTTAGTTACTAATCAGCTGCTTATGATGCATGGTAAAATTTATATTTTCTGTAGCTTTTTATTTAACCAGCCGAAAACAAGGGAAAGTAATGGGTATGATGCTAAATAAGCGGTTCAGAGTTCGCATCTCACCATGGCAAGTTGGGAAACTGAATTTGTTAAAAAGTCTAATTTGTGGGTTGGCACCAGATAACTATGAAAGATGCTGGATTAGCAAAAACCCAACTGGTTCATTAATATTCTTCAAGAAAGGGAACATGCCACCCATTCCTGTTTTGGCTTGCATTTGACTCCAGTCCCACATTATAGGATTGACTCTTGATGCCCTCAGGGCAATTTAGGGATGGGTAATAAATTGCTGCCTTGCCTGCAACCCCCACTCCTGAGAGAGGAAAAACAAGGATGTGAGCGTTCATGGGAAGGGGTAAAGAATTTGTTACTCGCTCAAGTCAACTGAACTCAAGCTAACATTTTTCCTTCTGCTTTAAAAGGATTCTGTGCTTTTCTGAGCGATGTTCTGAAGTTAAAAGTGGAGGTGCATTGTTGAGATTCAGGAGGAGGAGCTTGACTTTGCATCTGTAATTTAATTTGCATGTTCAATTATGGGCTTCCTATAGTTCCTAGCTATGAAAATCAAAGTGTGTAATAACTGCTTAACATTGATTAAACCTAATTACACTGATAAAATTGTCTTTCTCTTATGCTTTTCCTGCAAATACCTACAACAGCAACAACAACAACAAAGTGCTATAATAACCTTTCATAAGAGTGTCACATTGGAGCTAGGCCATTTAGAAGTGAAACCAGGAAGCACTTATTCCACCAGGAGGGCAGTAGGAATCTGAAACTACCTTTCCCCAAATGGCTGAGGCTGCTGGGACAATTTCAAGACTCAGATTGTTGGACATTTGTTGGGTAAGAATATCCGGTGTTGTAGAGTTGAGGTACAGATCAGCCACAATCAAAGTGACAGCAGGCATGAGGAGCCCCTGTTCTTATATCCATATTTTTGTAAAAACAATTGTTTCAAGACTGCAATGGCAGCAAAATTATCTTTTTTTAATTGAAGGATGGTCAGAAATTGAAATACATTTTATTCTTGAACTGTAGTTTGCAGGCTTTTTGATCGACTTGCCAACTAGTAAATATAGAACAGCACGAAGTATTTAACATTATAGCTTTCCATTGACCAACCTCTGCTAAAAGTACTTGCACTGTTTGGGTATAGATCCATAGACATTGCAACAACCTTTTTTCCTAACTAAATTCCTTTTTAAAATAGGGTTGGGGGGGGGGGGAAGGGGGAAAGAAACCAAAAAAAATTGTGTACATATAAAGACTTTGGACCTTCTGTTTGTTAGAAAAGACATAACATTTTGGCACATTCCCATTTCTTGTATCTGCTTGTTTCAGTGTTAAAAGTTATGCTATAACTTTGCCTTTCATTCAGGGTATGCTTCCCCCTTGAGTTAAAAGCATAAAATGATGCTTAATTTCTTTGAAATAGGAAACTTAGTCTGATATCATAGGGAGTTGTAGAAATCAAAAATGATAACCTTTAATAAAAGAGAGGAAAACCACTCTTGTATTGCGATCTACATTTTTGTTTGTCTTTGCTTTTGAGTGCTGTTCTCGGGGATGGTCTGATGAAAGTGGACAATATTTTCAAGCTGTCCATTCTGAACTCCTTCCAAAGAGATTGGAGTATGACAAGTCTTATTGCAATTGTATAGGGCCTTGATGAAATCACACTGGGAGTACTGTGTACAGTTTTGGTCTCCTTACTTAAGGAAGAATACGCTTGTCTTGGAGGGAGTGCAACAAACATTCACGAGACAGATTCCTGGGGTGAGCAGTTGTCCTATAAAGAGAAATCAGGTTCGGTCCATATTCTGACGTTTCGAAGACAGAAGTCATTTCATTAAAACATAAAATTCTTAATGGGCTTCACAAGATAAATACTGGAAGGATTTTTCCCCCACTAGGAGTCTAGAATTAGAGATCACAGTTTCAGAATAAAGATTGAACCATTTAGGACTAAGACAAGAAATGCCTGAACTCAGAAGGGTTGTGAATCTTTGAAATTCCCGACATAAGATCTGGGGTATGGATGGTGTATGGGTTGAGTATATTCAAGCCACAAACTGGTAGGTTTTTGGATATGAAGGGAATTGAGATATGGGAATATTGTGGGGAAATGTAGCTGAGGAAGATGATCAGTTAAGACTGTTGAATGGCAAAGCAGGGCTTGAAGGGCAGAATAGCTTACTCTTGCTCCTAATTCTTAAATAAAATGAGCAGGTGACTTTAAAATGGGCCAGGGAGTTGATGTTGTTTCTAGGTGGTGTTGCAAGGATATGGGTTGCTAAGCAATGTTGTTTGTTGTGGAGTACATTCATTCCAGTTGCTCCTGATTTGAATAAGCCTGAAATCCCTCTTTTAAGGAAAACTGCCAATTGCCTGGTATCTTCTCCCGAAGTGTGGAATATTTTAATTGTATTTGTGAATCATTGATCGTGAGGTTGACATTTTCTGCATTTTATTATAAGAAACTTGCTCGCTAAAGAGTAAAGATCTGCTTTTGATTCAGTTTTCAGAAAGTGTTCCCATTATCTGGCACCAGCTTTTGTCTCTTGAACCAAACATTATGACCCCCCAAGTACAAAAATCAGCACATTTAGTGATTTTACCTTGGTGGTTTATTTGTGTGTTGCCCATGACCACAACTCACTAACTAACCAACCAAAATTTTGAGTAACTGATAGATGACTGAGTTTACTCAATTATATTCTCTCTACTCTTTTGGAATCCTCTTCTGACCAATTTCATAAGCAATGCCAAGACTCAAATCAGCCAGAAATTGTACCCAAGTAGAATAGGCTTCTACCATTCAATATAATAAGACATTGTACTGAAATCCTCTCAAAATATTAGGTAAAGTACAGTAGCTGTTATGGAAAACTGGGTTTTATTGTTTTTTTAACTGCCCGATGAATTTTATTAAATAGGCCTAGATACAGAGCTTTCACAAGGTAACAATATATATGGTACACCTCCATTTCAGTGTATATCAGAAAATCCATCCATCCTTGTTTCTGAACATAAAACCTTAGACACTAATTCAAGGATTGTGTTCTCCACACCATGGAGTTTACCATTTGTAAGTAACTGATAATAAGTTTAGCTTGTGAAGATTTGCTGCATCTCAAAATAGAATGCTAATTTACAGGAACAATTTCAACTAGATTATATAAAAAACATTTTAATTGCACGGTATACAGAATTCGTCTGCCTTTTTTTGGTTATGCAATAGTAATGTCACTAAGGGATCAGGACATGACAACTCTAAGATTGTGCATCTCTCCAAACAAATAAAAAATTCTGTCTTAAAATAAAAATGTAACCCACACATATACAATTCAAAATAATAAATGCCCGGAAGTGATTTCAAGGGTTTACTTTTGCAACCAATTGCCCTGTGATCTCCATGATTAGATTGCAGTCTTTATAAATCACTGCAAGATATGTTACACTTTACTTCTGACCCCTTCCATGACCATGTCGGGGTGGGGAGGTGCGTGGGTGAATTCATGAAATGTTCACTTCAGAACTTCCTATGGTAACAGCCACTTGTGATTGGTTGCTGCACTGTTGGAACACACATTCATGGGGTCGTCAGCTCTTATGTTCAGTGCTTTTTTAGTTATTGCCTACAAATTTTCAAATTTTAAAAAAGATTCTCCATCAGGTTTTTGAGAGTATTAGATTTATTGTGTTTTGCTGACCATCAAAGTCACACTGTGCAGTGAAGACATCTGCCATACTTTGCTTGTGTTAAATTCTTACAACTACCTTTTGTGTCTACTGCTCTGCCTAGTATTTGCGTATAGTACAAAATTGTGTCATGATAAAAATGATTTCCTGTTATATTGTGTTCTGATAACTTTTTGCTTTTTATATATCTTGTGCTGTATATTCAGTGTAACTTTTAGCAGGAAGAAAATGTTACCTGACCATAGATTTGTAGATAACCTGTTCAGTATGTATTATTGAAACTTTGAATAAATTTTTTTTTTGTTATGAGATGTGATACACTTTTTTTTATTTAAATGGCTGAACTGGAATATATGCATGTTCATTCCTGGTTGGCTAATGGGCAAATATCTATGGGAAGTGTTCACGGAATCTGAATCATCCATAGTGTACAGAGCTTTCCTCCAATTAGTTATTTATCTCCAATCTGTTCTAATTCAGGACCACTTGATATAGTTACTTAGTGAAAAGTGGGAAAAACAATCACCCTGGCATGCACATCATGCACTGGTTTCACCACGGAGAGTTAAATTGTGATTGGAAATTCTAGATCCGTATCTTTAGTGAATGTAACTACCATCAAGAATCAATGCATCAGCTGAAGCCCAAGAAAAAGGATTTGGTTTTTTTTCGCTGTAACTGATTACTAGTTGCACCAGATTGAAGTTTTTGGTGTCTTTATCATCTTTTCTTTTGCTAGGTATTTTTATGTCTTTCCATTACATGAACAATGTGTGCCTCTAGCATGTTATTCACGATAAGACTGCTTCTCAGTAACCAACCACTAGATGGTATGAGAGACTGATCAGAAATGCCATCTGCTTCCATTTTTTTTCTCTCTGTTCCTGTGCTGCTGATGAAGTTAGGATCACACTGGCAGCCTGGGAACTACTGGGTGCAAACAAGGCACAGTACACTCTGGGCGGCATTAGAAGAAACCAGGAAGGACAGGCAAGCTGGGGGACCAGATAAATAATTCTGGGGTAGGAATATAAGATCACTGATTTTGGATCACTTGGTGCAGTCACTATGCAGAATGGAGGGGTATTTCTACACATTCTGTTGGCCTGTAATCCATGAAGTTACCCTCTTAAGTCATAGTTTTGGAGACGGTGTTGCTGACCAATTCCAGCTAAAACAAAGGGTTTAATTTTCAGAGAGGTGATACTTAACACGAACAACCTTGAAGCATCATCAACCTTCCGAAAGTGTGACAAGATTTTCATGGGATCAATAACGGCAGAAACAGTGTTCCAGCGACCATACTCTCAAGGCTGAAAGAAATCCTCCAATGAGTGAAAGGCTTCGATGGAACTTCCAAGAATAGATTTTTAAAATTAGAGTAGATGAGAGTTTGTAGGTTTGATGTTTTAAATGCTAATGCTGTGAGCACAGTTTAGTACTGCAGCTTTTGGTATTTTTCTGGGTTTATTTCGGCAGTCTTGATGAGGAAAAGTAAACGTTCAGTATGGAAAACGCAACTCACTTATTCTTTGGTACTGCCTGAAATTTGATGTCAATTTAAAAGGCTTTTGAGGTATTGAATTTGTAACCTGAAAGGGAACTTGGCATCTTCATCAGCTGAATGCCATATCTAGGTGAGTGGATTTTGGAAATCCTGCAATTCTGTATTCCAGGATGCTCCAGAGAGATTTTATTAATCTGTTAGGCTGGAAGTATAATCAGAAATCATCCCTTTCCTTTCTGCTTTATTATAGAACATGATTATCCAATTTTCAATTAGCAGTGTGATTTCTTGTCTTGAAGCAACTGACCTTTCGATCCTGGATATAGTTATTTGAAGAGGCTTGATTTCACCTTGTGGGCAAGTGAGTTCTTGCAAGTTGCAGTTACCAGTAAATGGCTGTGACCAATTTGGTAGCATGAATATTGCATGTATGCTAGTAAACTGGACGCCCATGGCCATGTACCTTACGGTAACAGCTTGTGCCTTTAAATGTGGTAAGACGCCCAAGATATCTCACAGGAGCATTACCGAGCCCCAGAGAGATATTGAGACAGATGACCCAAATCTTGGTCAGAGGTAGGTTTTAAGGAGCATCTTAAAATAGGGAAGAGAGGTAAAGATGGAGAGGTTTAGGGAGGAGATTTTAGAATTTGGATCCTCGGCAGCTGAAGGCTTGGCTGCCAATGGTGAAGTTATTAAAATCAGGGATGCGTAAGAGCTAGGTTGGAATTGGAGGACTGCCAATATCTTAGAGTTGTAGAGCTGGAGAAGATCACAGATGGGGAAAGGCTAGCTCTGCACTTTTTTTTTTTAAAAAATCAATCCTCTTAACATTGGCTATGTGAATACTGGATCAGGAATTTGTAATTACCCCTGGTCTCTGCTATATATTAGCTGCTAAATGGCAGTATGGTGCGGTGGAGGGGCTGCATTGCTGTGGATTAGGGAGTCGAAAAGCTACCTGGATTCCTGCTCCAGATTGTGAGGCTGTAGCCTTCTGCTAGATTAGTATAACTGCAGGTGAGGGCAAGTCTGCACTGGGATATAACTTTTACAGTGCAATGTGGTCTGTTATTCATCATCAAGGTTCACATGTGAATAATAGACGAGATAACAGAGTGTAATTGCCATCAGTGTGGCTTTGTCTAAATAACCTTCAGGAGAGAAAATGGCCAAGATAATGTATTCTTCATAGTGGGTTTTGTTTTAAAGAAAAGTTGCAACTTTGTGTTCTCTCTTTTTAAGTAACCCAATTTCAATTTTGTCAGATAAGATCTACTGTAAGTTGTGACCTTGGCTCCAGATGTCCTATTAATATTTCACTGGATATTTATAGCTTTGTTATGAACTGATTGAAAACTCAAAATATTGAAACTTTTCTTTGTTTCCAATGCCAGCTCTTTCCATCTCCTAATATGTTCAGCCCGGTTTTAATGACCACAAAATTCTGGGAATGGTGTGATAAGAATGAAAATTCATCCAGTTATTAGGATGAGTGTTTGTGCAATCACAATTTATTTATAACTCCAAACTCTACTGATTAGTGACTGGGAGGGTGCAAATCCCACAATCCTCCCCCTCCAACAACAAAACACAAATGATTTGCTTTTCTTAGTCCAGATAATGAATTAATATATAAATAGTTGCTTGGTAGTAAAGAACTTGAGTATTACTGAAAAAAGAGACATGTCGAAGTTTTTTTGTCTTGCACTCATCAGGACAGATTCGCAAGAATACCAAATCTAAAAGGGATGAACAAAACTTATACTGCATGAGAAGAAGGTGCTGATTGGTTGGCAAGACAACTCCAGTAGAGGTGTTGCCATGGAGAATGCACAGGGAACAGTTAACTGCCAAGCTTTTGTTTAAGTTCAAACTAGGCAGGTTGACTCTAGTCAAGGCATTACCATGGCGAATAAACCAGGGGATGGCTGTCCCCCAAGCTTTCATTTAGCTTCAGTAATATGTCTCTCTTTACAGCAACACTCAACTCACATTTAATTGATCTACTCATTGATTTGTTTAAATATCTACTTTTAAATTTCCCCATGACCACAATTTATCTGAGAAGTAACAATGTACTGCTTATCAGAAGGAAGTGCAAAACTGTTTCGCTTCAATAATCTTGCATGCTTAAAGATGTTTGTTGTACTTTTTCTAATCTGTCATATAATGCATACACTGTTTTATTGCTCTTATTTATGTCCCCATTCATAATGCTAAAAATGAATGTTATTTAAAATAATCTGTATATATGTAGCATAGTTGATCTCATCTGGAATAACGCACGTGAGGGCTCTACAATTGGACTTGGTGTTCCTACAACAGGAATGGGGGCAACTAAAGAATCAGCTGAGATAAAAGCAAAATACTGCGGATGCTGGAAATCTAGAACAAAAACAAAAATACCTGGAAAAACTCAGGTCTGACAGCATTTGCGGAGAGGGATACAGTTGATATTTCGAGTCCGTATGACCCTTCGTCAGAACTAAGACATATAGAAATGAGATGAAATATAAGTTGGTAGAGGGGGTTGGGACAGGTAGATCTCAATAGGGAGCCAATGATAGGTGGAGGCCATGAAGAGACTGCCAAAGATGTCATAGACAAAAGGACAAAGGGGTGTTGACGGTGGTGATATTATTTAAAGGATGTGCTAATGGGGATATTAAGGGTAACAAGCAGGACCAGCTAGTGGCAGATGGTGCTAGTGGGGGTGGGGTGGAGGGAAGGGATTGAAATGGGCTAAAAGGTGGAGATGAAACAATAGATCGAAATAAATTTAAAAATAGGTGGGAAAAGAAAAATATATTTGTAAAAAAAAAGATAAATTATTGGAAAAAGGGGATCGGAAAGGGGGTGGGGATGGAGGAGAGAGTTCATGATTTGAAATTGTTGAACTCAATATTAAGCCCAGAAGACTGTAAGGTGCCTGGTCGGAAGATGAGGTGCTGTTCCTCCAGTCCTTTTGTCTATGACATCTTTGGCAGTCTCTTCTCGTCCTCCACTTATAAGACTATAAGACGTAGGAGCAGAAATTAGGCCACTCGGCCCATTGAGTCTGCTCCGCCATTCAATCATGGCTGATAAGTTTCTCAACCCCATTCTCCCGCCTTCTCCCTGTAACCTTTGATCCCCTTACCAATCAAGAACCTATCAATCTCGGTCTTAAATACACTCAATGACCTGGCCTCCACAGCCTTGTGTGGCAATGAATACCATAGATTCATCACTCTCTGGCTTAAGAAATTTCTCCTCATCTCTGTTCTAAAAGGTCTTCCCTTTACTCTGAAGCTGTGCCCTCAGGTCCTGGTCTCTTCTACTAATGGAAACATCTTCCCCACGTCCACTCTATCCAGGCCTTTCAGTATTTTGTAAGTTTATCACTGGCCCCCTATCAAGCTCTACCTGTCCCTCCCACCCCCCTTTTTGTTAAAGAATCAGCTGGGTTGTCTAATCTTGATTGTTGTACCAGCGAGAAAGTAGATGTTAGATGAAACAGGATTGGGAGGTGGTCCAAAACAAAAACAGAATTACCTGGAAAAACTCAGCAGGTCTAGCAGCATCAGTGGAGAAAAAAAGAGTTGATGTTTTGAGTCCTCATGACCCTTTCACAGAAATGAGTGAATATAAGGAGAGGGGTGAGATAAAAGCTGGTTTAAGGTGGTGGCGGGGGGAGGCGGGGGTTGGGGGGGGGGCGCTGGTTATAGGGACAAGCAAGCAGTGATAGGAGCAGATAATCAAAAGATGTCATAGACAAAAGAACACAGAGGTGTTGAAGGTGGTGATATTATCTAAACGAATGTGCTAATTAAGAATGGATGGTAGGGCACTCAAGGTACAGCACAGTTGGAGATGGAGACAGTCACTGAGAAAGATATGGCTGTGAAAGTGGGTTTTTGGGAGGTGGTCTATGGTCTAACAACTCTTCATCTAGATTTGCATGAAGAATGGTCACTTCGTTGTGTACTGGAGGGCTGCCAACCCCAATGGGTTCATAGCCCAACTAGAATCACCAACCTCAGCAGGGAAGGGTTAAAATGGGGGTGAAAAAAGTTAGAATTGGCTGGAACTGAGTTTAAGGCAACAATTTAGGCAAGTGATTTCTGATGCTGTAAAGCTGAAATGGTCCTGTATTCAGCTGAAGCATTTGATCAACTTTTCTACTCGTTGACATCAGTGAGGTCAGGGCATTGGAATGGGTTGGTTTTTCAGAAAGATGAGATTGTGGGTGAAGTGTCGCTTTCATTCAAATATTTAGTGAGTACCTTGTCTGTTCAGAAAGGGAAAAGATTTTTAGAAATTCGAAAAGAAGTGTTTAAGACAGAATTTAAGGATAGGCTATATTTACTGGTTCACCATCTGTCACGCATTAATTCAGAACAAAGTTGTTTACGTCAGATCTGGGGAGGGTATTTGACTTTTCTTAACACTGACCTCCTACAGAAGAGCATTAATGTCATTTTTTTGTGTCAAAACAGGGCTATACAAATGTATTTATTTTCCTGCTTTTTGATCCCCCCTATCATCCTTTCCCTGGGAGGACAAGATGGTCTCGGCCATAATCAGTAAAGCTTTGTAGACAAAAAAAAAACAAAAAAACTGCGGATGCTGGAAATTCAAAACAAAAACAGAATTACCTGGAAAAACTCAGCAGGTCTGGCAGCATCGGCGGAGAAGAAAAGAGTTGACGTTTCGAGTCCTCATGACCCTTCGACAGAAGCTGAATACAGGACCATTTCAGCTTTACAGCATCAGAAATCACTTGCCTAAATTGTTGCCTTAAACTCAGTTCCAGCCAATTCTAACTTTTTTCACCCCCATTTTAACCCTTCCCTGCTGAGGTTGGTGATTCTAGTTGGGCTATGAACCCATTGGGGTTGGCAGCCCTCCAGTTCTGTCGAAGGGTCATGAGGACTCGAAACGTCAACTCTTTTCTTCTCCGCCGATGCTGCCAGACCTGCTGAGTTTTTCCAAGCTTTGTAGACAGCCACTTAAGAGGAACAAATCTACACAAACTGAAGTAATGTTTAAGCACATGTTGTATAACCGATTACGCAGAGAGCTGATTTTTCATATTTTGTAATTGGCTCAGTATCATGAGCTGGAAGTTGGCAGGTTCACGTTCGCTCCAGAGACTTGAGCATAAACTAGGGTGGCACTTCTTTGCAGTATGGAGGGAGTGCTGCAATGTTGAAGATGCTGGAGGAGAAGTTAATTTGGCACCCTGTCTGCCCTCAGCCGGATGTAAAAGGTCCAAGTGCACTACTCGAAAAGGGGCAGGGAATCCTTCAGCCAAAGCCTAAAACATGTTGTCATTTATCTCTTTGCTGTTTGGGACCTTGGTGTGCACAAATTTACTGCTATGTTCCTACATTACAACAGTGAGGACATGTCAAAACAACTTCATTTAGCTGTAAGGCACTTTGGTTTATTACCCTCAGGACATCCCAGTGTTTTTGGCAGCGCTTAGTAAACCAGTGTTTTTGGCAGTGTTTAATAGACCAGTTGTTTTAATGCTTTATAAATCAGAGTTTTGCAGTGTTTAATAGACCGGAGTTTTTGCTAATCCCACCTGGTTAAATTATTCGTACAGGAGCTGCATTTCTCCCGGATCTCCACTAGGTAGCTGCATTGCTCTCTCTCTCTCCTCTCTCTCTCTCTCTCTGTGTGCCAAAACCTTTCTGAATCCTTTCCATCTCCATTTCCATCTGTTGACCTCGACGCCGAAGATAGAGAGGAGGACAGAACACTTCCCCCGCCCCACCACTCCCTCCGACAAAACTTGGCCAGAGTGGTGGCTGCTCGCTACTTTACAGAAGAAGCTGGTGGAAGAGTCTGGTTCTGGGGACAGGGGAGTGAGTGAGTGTCTGTCTGTCTGTCTGTCTCTCGCTCGCTCTCCTTTTGCCGGTGAGTAAAGAACGGGGAGAGAGAGGGGGGGGGGGTGGCGGGTTCCAGCTCATTGGGGACAATCAGCGCTTTGTCAAAGCGCTGCAGAGCTGTAGCTATCGCTGCTCCCAGCTTGCAAGGGGACCCAGGACTGTCCTTTTTTTTGGGGGGGGGGGGGGGGTGGGGGGTGTTGGTGGTGGTGTTGGTGGGGGGTATAAACCCCCCCCCCCCATGATGACTCCGACCGGTTGCAATGGGTTGCATTTTCAATTATTAATATATCTGCATGTTGTTACAATCAAAGAAATCGGCCTCCGTTCCGTTTGGAAATTGCAGAGACAGCAACTCTGGGGCAAAAAAAAAAATCAGGGCCGTTCAGTCTTTGAGGCGGGGGGTGGGGGGGTTTCTCGGGTACTCAGCCCTGAAACCCTCACTCACACCCCTCCCACCACCCCCCCCTTCCTCCTTCCTCCTTCAGCCAGTCCAGTACCATCTGATCAGGGGTTGCTTTTTAATATTTAAAGAGCATTCCTTCAAGAGAGGAAACATTTACCATGTGTGTTACACAGTGTATCGGATTGTATCAGCGTGCAGAGGAATTTTGAATGCTTCATCAAAATTAAAGTTCATTTGGCTTTCTGTCGGAGTTCGCTCTCCCAACAGTTGCTTAACTTGACTCCTATTCGAGGACTTGGGGGGTTGGGGGGGGGGGGGGCGGGGGGGGGGGTTTGTTTTGGCATATGGTAAAAATAATTCATTGTGCTTACCTGACCTGCTTCCTGTTGCCAACCCCCTCCCCCATTCCTAGTTTTCTCCTATTCCCTGTGTTTCCCACTCTGGGTTTTGAAGCCAGTGGTTAAAACAGGGAAGGTATGGAAATGTCTGGGTAGCATTAAGCTCAGTAATTGGTGTATATTCCACCCCTAATTCTTCCCCCTCTTTCCCCAACAACCACCCCACCCCCCCCACAATGATAATGATTCATTGCTGTGTGGTTCCCCAGGAGCTACCAGTCACTTATCCAGCCAAAGTTATGCAAACGTTGTGGAGGTTGGGGGTTGGAGAAGGGGGTGTGGAGTAGGGTTAGGGTTGTGTCAGGCCTGAGGTTGGGCTAATGAGGTGACAGATGTGTGACCTGCATGCGCTGAAGGCTACATGGTGGGGAGGGCATTCAGGTAACTTGTGAGAACCCTTGGAAGAGGTGAAGAGAATAAAGAAAATGGAGGCTGTGAGATGTACCAGATTTAGAAAATAAATTAGATATGGAATGTTGTTACTAAGATATTTGTTTTTAAAGCAGGACAGAGCAACCTGGGTCACTTTCTTAAAACCTCAGCATCTGACTGAACCACACACTTGTCCCCCTCCCCCCTGTCCCACTTGCCTGAACTAATTTGTTTTATTTTTCAGGTGCTGACCCCCCCCCCTCCCCCTTTCTGATTTTTCGGGTTTTATTGTCTTGAGCAAGAAAGCATTTGCATTTAATTCATAACATATTGTGTCCCTAGGACATCTTAAAGTGTAAATTTATTTTGAAATGTAGTTGTTGTTGCAAACATGGCAGCCAGTTCACAGGCACAATCCCGTCAATGAATACGTGACCAGTTGATGTGTTGTGTTTTGCTGGTTTGGGGCATGTTAAAAGTTCGCTTTTGGGAGAATAAGGAAATCTGGGCTGTGCATGATGCCCTCTGTGTGTATGTTGTTCTGTAGGTCACGTGCTCTGCAACCTACAATTGGCTCACAGCCCAGCAGCATGTCCATTTTAAAATTCGCATTTTCATATTTAAAATCCCCCCACAGTCTTGCTCTTCCCCTTCTCTGTACTGTCGTTCAGCCTGACGGCCCACAAGATATCTGTATTTCTCCAACTTTTTGTGCACCTGCAATCTCCCTTATCCTCTCTATTGGTGGCTGTGCCTTCATATGTTGGAATTCCCCCCCACCCCCACCAAACCCCTCAGCCTCTCTACTTCTTGCTCATTTTTAAGTAGCTCCTTAAAACCTTTGACAAAACATTTGGTCTCCTGCACTAATATCTCCTCCTTTTGACCTGGTGTCAAATGTCTGAATATGCTTTTTTTATTCATTCATGAGACATGGTGTCACTGGTTAGGGCAGCATTTATTGCCCATCCCTAATTGCCCTTGAGAAGGTGGTAGTGAGCTGCTACCTTGAAGTGCTGGAATCCATGTGGTGTTGACATACCCGCAGTGCTGTTAGGGAGGGAGTTCCAGGATTTCGACCCAGCAACTTGAGACTTTGCATGACAGGTGCTATATAAGTGCAAGTTGTTGTCTTTGGAGGCTGCGTGGAAGACTAGACTTTCTGAATCAAGATTTCTCAGCTTTAGAGTAGAGGTACTCCTAGCAGTAAGCATGGCTGCTTCATGATACAAGTACAAAGCTGACATAAGTGCACCAGCTCGGTGCATTTGGAAAACCAGTGGGGTTTGTTGTAAATGTGGCAAGTAGGTCATCACTCATGTAGACGCTGGTGCTGGTGACTGCATGAGACCCCAGTGTTAGGGTCCAGCTTGGGCATCTGAGGTATAAACAAAGACTGGAAGTGTGTGAACTATTCTGATAGAGAGGTGTCTAAGGAGGTGATATTTATTGAGGTATAAAAATAGTTAAATGAATGGAGAAGTTAAATTTGGAAAATTAAATTACTAAGCTTAGAATAAGGGGTCACAAGTTTAAAAGGCAAATTTATACTTGAAATCCTTCATCTAACGAGTGATCAAAACTTGGAATGGATATTCCAATATCTGGAGGCAAAACCCCAGGAATCTTTAAGGAACCATTGAATATTGGAGAGGATGGGGGAACTTTAAGGTCAGTCTGGATGGAAGAGCTAAGATGTGCTGAATAGCCCTCCTCATCTTTAATTGCCTTGAGTAAAGCACAATACATTATGGTTTATTGCTTGCTCACTGCTTGTGAAAGGATTGTTGAACGATGGAGCAACAACTATAATGTAGAGAGAGAAAAGGAACCAAAAAAAATCAATTTTGTAAGAAAAAAAATCAACCTTACAATGCAATGGTTTATGTCTTTTGTACTTATGGATCCTATAGCATTGGAGCATCAAGGGCCACTTATAAAGTTTAATCCACATTTCTATTAATTTTCATTGGCTTAAGGTAATCTCAACTGGGGGTGGACAGAAAGGAGCATTTAAAATGGTGTCCGCACTGAGGAAGTTGCAGCAATGCAACAGTTTAAAAAATGATTGGGGAGGCTCAGTGGAACTGGAGGGGTGGGAAAGAAAGGAATATGTCGGCAGAGAGGTGAAATATCCTTAATTGGTGTCAAGCAGACCTCCTCCTCCAAGTAGTTATTGTTGTAGCTTCACCTATCCGGGTTGATGGTGAATATTCTACCGTGCTCCAAGGCTGAACCTTGGTGGAGAGGCTTGCTCATGTTCAAGTTGGCTATTGTTTGGGACGTGAATGTTAGCTGCCACTTGTCAGTCCAAACCTGGATGTTGTCCAGGTCCTGCTGTAGATTGGCAAGAGTTGCTCTGTTATCAGAGGATTTGTGAATGGAATAGGAGATTGTGGAATCGTCAATGCACATCCTGACTTTGATAGAAGAAAGCCCATTGATGAAACATCTTTACAAGTGACTGCACTTCAAAAAAAAATAACTTCATTGGATAGGAGAGTTGGGACCTCCCACGACTGTGATAGGCGCAGTGGAAATGCGGAACAAAAACAAAAATACCTGGAAAAACTCAGCAGGTCTGGCAGCATCTGCGGAGAGGAACACAGTTAACGTTTCGAGTCCATATGACTCTTCAACAGAACTAAGGAAATGCAGATTGTTTTTAATGGCTGAGGAATTCATGCAGTGATGGCATGGGGCTGTGGTGACTGGTTTCTGCCAACTACGGGCATATTCCATTGTGTTTGACCTGATTGCAGTCTATGGAGAGTTTTATCTTTGACCCTCCGTTGACCTCAGTTTTGCTAGGGCTCTTTGCTGCCTTCATATCATGGGCAGTTTACTCTTGCCTCACCTTTGACATTCAGCTCTTGCATGTGTATCACGGTCAAGGCCATGATGAGGTCTGGATCTAAAAGGTTGTGGGGAAATCTGAACAGAGTGTTCCTGAGCAGGTTATTAGTTGATACTTAATGGCACTACTGATGATTCCTTTCCTCATTTTACTGATGATTGAGGGGAGGCTGATAGAGTGGCAATTTATCCTGTTGAGATTTGATTAATCCTGATAGTTGCAGCTATAACATACATGGGCGATCTTTCTGTTGGCCAGATGCCAGTATTACAGCTGTAAGTATGAAACAGCAGATTCTTAATAGCAAGACAAAGCAAATCAGACAATCAGGAAGCGGATCAGAGCTATTAATGATGAAAACATCAACAAGGGTTGAGCATAAGAACCATGAAAAAAGAGACATGTTAATCTTTTCGTCGTGCACTCATCAGGATACTTCCAAGGATACCAATATAAGGAGAAAACAACAATTTATACTGTTTTGAAGAGAGTGCCACTTGCTAACCAATTTGCACATCCAGTATAAATTGGTGTTATCCCCTTATATTAGTATTCTTGCAAGTGTCCTGATGACTGCACAACAAAAAGTTTAAGCATGTCTCTTTGTTCAGCAATAACCATGAAAGATTCATTTGAGCCCAATATTGGTCAGCGTAGATGGGTGCTTGGAGCTGGTTACAGCTCCAGCCAGCCCAGCCCCCTGGACAGACACAGACTCCTGGCATCGCCTGAGCCTGAAGGAAGACACGTGTGATTAAAGTTCACAGTTACACTTTTGAGTATTATTATGGAATTAGCATTATAATTTTCATGTCAGGAAGAGGGAATTAACTACTTGGAGAAGGTGGTCTGTTTGACACCCCTGTTCACTTCTCTACCGACATCTTCCCTTTTTCCCACCCCTCCAGTTCCACCGAGCCTCCCCAATCATTTTTTAAACTGTTGCGTTGCTGTGACTTCCTCAGTGCGGAACATTTTAAATGCCCCTTTCTGTCTGTGCCCAGTCGAGATTCGTATACACCCAGGATCTTTGTGGTCTTTGACGTTCAGCACCACACTCGACTGGGTTTACCCCCTGGGCCATTAGGGTGCCCATTTTTGTGGATTTTTTTTTTTGGAAATGGTGAACTATGGCTGTATAATCAAAATATGAAGGGCCATACCCCACCTTTTGCCTAAATTAATCTTTGTATCAATTTTGCAGTTAGATTATAGGAATTACTAGGCATAAATTGATGTTTAGTGCAAACTGTAAATAGCCAGAACCCCATCTTGGTTAGTTTACAACTGGGAAGAAAATAAGCGCAAGTTGGTATTTCTCAAGTAACAAGCCTCTTTATTTGGTGTTGAGTCAGGGCAATTCCAAAGGACTCGGTTTCTCGGTTAGGAGGTACCAGCAGTGTAGAGCAGAAAGATCACTGAACTTGGGTGAGTTTTTCCTGCTATGTATTTTCTGTTGGTAGAGGTCCCCTGCCACAAACCCTGTCCTTTTACCACCGACCGTTTGTGGTTCAATCAGAGTGTGCAACTTCAAGGTGTCCTTTTTAATCATGAGCTGAGTTTCCGACCCCAAATCCTCTCCTATGCTTAATATCCACCTCCTGTAATATTGTCTTCCAATCCATCGCCACAAAACCATCTATTTCCACCTCCCAAAATATTGCTGACAGGGTTGGTTAGCTCAGTTGGCTATAGGCTAGTGTGTAGTTCTGATTAATGCCAATAGCATGAGGTTCGATCCCCATTCCAGCTGAGGTAGACTTGGAGCCTGCCTCCTTGCTCCTTGCGTGGTTAAAAAACCACTGCACTTTGTTGTGGCTAGGTGAATAATTGTCAAAGATCTGCTTTCGGGAAGAGAACTGAAAAGGAGGAAGAGTATTGCCTCTCTTTAACCCCTGCCTCAACTCATTATCTTTTCCCCCCCACTGTGCTCGCTGACTTACATTGGCTCCAGTGTGGCAAAGTCTCAAAGTTTTAAAATTCTCATGCTCATTTTCAAACCTCTCCATGGCCTCACTCCCCCCTGAACTCTCTAATCTCCTCCAGCCCCACCATCCTCGAGGGCTTCTCCAATCCTGGTCTCTTCTGCGTGCCCTGCTTTTCATTGTTGCACCACTGGTGATTGCGCCTTCAGCTATTTAGGCCCTAAGCACTGGAATTCCCTCCCTAAACTTCTCAGCCCCTCTACCTCCCTATCCTTTAAGAAGCACCTTGAAACCTCCCTCTTTGACCAAACATGTCCTAATATCATCTTCTGTGGCTCGGTGTCAAATTTTGGTTGAAGGTTGCTCCTGTGCTGTGCCTTGGGACAGTGCGCTACATTAAAATCCTTAGACAAATGCAAGTTGTTGCTTTTGCATTTAGATTTCTGAGTAACCCAAAGGTTATTGTATAATTGAGCAGGTAAGCAGGAAACAGTTCTGATGAGGGAGGATCCCATGCCGGGAAATAAAACATGGAATGAGTAGAGACTGTTCTGCCCAGTAAGCATGGTCTTTTCACCTTCTGGCCTATTGTTGCCTCTTGAAACTCTGTGAGGGAGAGCTGCTACTCTAATCCCCAAGGTACTAAAATGAAATTCAAGAATATTCATCTATTCTCCCAGCCCCACTGTTACAACTCAGCTTGCACTCTTCCAAATAATGAACTCTTACATCTCAACGCAGGAGCCATTGCGAAGCATTTCAATGGTCCTTCAACTTTGGGATTGTGTATGACCGGTAGGGTTAGAGGCCTATGCAGGTGAGGCAGGACACAGTGCCAATCTATGCCTTATTGCCTAGAAGCCAAATTTTGAAAGCCTTTGGGATGACAAGTATCCTAATGATTGAAAGGTTCCACAGGTTTCCAGAGTAATGATTGTGACACATCAACTTGTATTACAGTAGTCTCTGTTTTGCTTTAAACTTGTTAAATTTGGCCGGTTAACATCAAGCATCACTCAGGCCAGTCGTCTTTGTACAGATTTGATGGGAAGGAAAGAGGAATTTGAGAATTGCTGAAGAGTCATGCTTTCGAAGCTTTTTGTCTTGCACTCATCAGGACAGATGCAAGAATGCCAATTTTCAAAGGGAGCAACAATTTATACCGCATGAGAAAAGGGTGTGGATGGCTTGGCAGGTCGACTCTGGTTGAGGTGTTGCCATGGAAAATGCACCACAGAACCATTGACCCTCAGGCTTTTGTTCATTTCAAAAAAAAGAAGCAATGCCTGGTTAATGCCCTTTTTCTCATGCGGTATAAATTGTTGCTCCCTTTGAAAGTTGGCATTCTTGCATCTGTCCTGATGAGTGTAAGACAAAAAGCTTCAGCATCATGTCTCCTTTTTCAGCAATACTCAAGTTCTGTAGTGTGGAAGAGGAATTGCAAATGGCAGCTTAATAACCCGATAATAAAAATACAAACCTAAAAATGCCTATTAGAAGTTATACATAGGAGGCTGCTAAATTATGGAGGGAAATGGAAATGTCATTTATCATTAAGATGACATAAAAGGGAATCTTGGAGTAGAAAAAGTGAAGTTTGGAGCAATACCTCAGAATAAGCTGTGACAATAGCAAGAGACACAAATTCAAACTAAACTTAGTAGTGATATCAGGAAATTCTTCAACATGAAATAGGCTTTGGGGCACAGTGTGGATAAGCAGATGGACAACAAGAGGGGATGATGTAGGGTCTCAATGTGTGGAAGAACTAGGATGGGGCCAGTATGGTCTTACTCATCTCTTTTCTGTGAAGAGGACTTTTGCTCCCACACTGTATTTCTCACCCAGAAAGCTTGTCTCAGTGGGTAAAATTCTTTACCCTGAGCCAGAAAATGTCTGGCTTCAAGTCCCACTCCGTGACTTGAGCGCAAACTCTAGGCTGACTTTCCAGTTTAAAGAGTTGCTGAGCCATTAGAAATGCTGTCTTTCAGATGAGGTGTTCAATCGATGAGGCCTCTTTTAGCTCAGGTGGATGCATCTCCCATGCCACTGTTTGACAAGTTTCTCCCTTACCAACACTACGAAAAACAAACCAGTCGTTCATCCCAATTATTTGTGGGATCTTGCTGTGTGCAAATAGCCTCATTCACTTTCCCCATTAATGACAGAGACTGCAGAAGTAATACAATTAATGCAAGACCCTTAGGAAAGCACAAAGGATGTGGTAAAGTGCTGGATATATGTAAGCTCTGCTTTCATTTGAAAGGATTAATAAACAAGGCAAATATTAAACTAGCCACCCCCATTTTTAAGCCACTGCTTTGTATTTGCATGGACACGATAAGAATATATGATGGTAGGAGGAGTGAAGAAGAGTCGCGTAGCCAATCTAACTTGGCCCAGCAATTAGAAAGAAAGAGAGCATTTTTTTTTGCATTTATATAGCTTCTTATCACATTCTCAATGTGTCTCAAAGTGAATTACAACCAATGAGTTAATTCTGTCCTACTGCCACTGTATGTAGACAAACCCAGTAGACAGTGTGCACACTCCAAAGTCCCACATACAGCAAACGGGTGATCAGGTCGTCTGTTTACCTGGGACACCCACAAAATTCTTTCTGCATCCTTCTTGCACCAGGGGCTGTGCAATCCATTTACATCCACCTTAGTGAGCAGATGGGGCTTTGAACTAAACCGGCCACCTCAGAGGCCGCCACGTTCCGCACCCTGTTAAACTGAGAATACGTCCAGTTAGTTCCTAAATCGTCCCCGACGCTGCGATCGCTGAGCTAACGTGGCAGTTTGTTCCTTCGTTTAACAAGTGCGCAGCGGTTGCTCACTCTGTTACGTTAAGCTTAAGATTTTCTTAGCTTCACATAACGGGCCCTCAGTTTCCCTACTGTTCTGATTTTAACAAGAGCTTCTGCAGATCCAGTCCCCCCTGATTACCTTCAGTCTTTCCTCTCGAAAGGTACCGTACTTGGAGTGCCTCCAGTATTCAGGTTTCTCTGCACTGAGAGACAATGGGGTTTCTTATATCCGCGTTTTTAAAAAAAATGCACAGAAGAGAAATAATTTTCTGGTGAACGGTATCGCAGCCATGATATGAGGTTTAATTTTGGAAGGATGTTCTACTTTCCTCCCAAGTGGGGAATCGTTTTAATGATGAGCCAGCCCCTTGCGGGAAACCCTGGCTTCCAGATGTGCTGTTATTTTTGAACAGCTTCCCTCACGATATGGACATCACCTCGGACCCACCAGCCCAGCCACCATGGTCCCTCGCACCAGCTCGCTGGTCTTTCACTTGAGAGTTAATTTTGGAAATTGCTGCAAAGTAATTTTATAGGTCACCGCGACAAATTAACAAGGTCAGAGGCTGTGTGAATGCCGCTCTGTTCTCAGAAGTGTGCAGTGAAATAACTGAGCCTTGTGTAGGTTGGATAAAAGCAAAAAAAATAAAAAACTGCGGATGCTGGAAATCCAAAGCAAAGATAAAAAAATATCTGGAAAAACTCAGCAGGTCCTGGCAGCATCTGCGGAGAGGAACACAGTTAGCGTTTCGAGTCCGTATGACTCTTCAACAGAACTAAGGAAAAATAGAAAAGAGGTGAAATATAAGCTAGTTTAAGGGGGTGGGGGTGGGGTGGGACAGGTAGAGCTGGATAGAGGGCCAGTAGGTTGGAGTTGTCTTGTTGGACAATAGCTCGTTTTACATCCTGACAGGATTATCATTTTGGAGAATAAATAAAATATAACCGATTCCTGGTTTTGAACCCTCCTCTTATCTCACTCCACTTGTTAAAATACCCACTTTTAGGGCTACAGCTCCCTAGGGGCTTCCATCTCCCCGGTTGTTGGTCCAAATGGTCACTCCTGATGGATGAGTGTGGGTTGGCAAACTGGCTGACTGTGGGGGTGGGTGGGTAGGATAACAGAGAAGCCTGGCCTCACTCTACACCAAGAAATCATATACACTAGGAATGCTGCCTGGCACTTTCCAAAAAAAAAGTGCCTTTTTCTCCCCCCTCCTCAGCCTATGGGCACTGAGTTTAATTACAACACTCCTCTTGTGACATCCAATGATTCATCTAACTTAGCACAGGCAGGGGTCAAACCTTGACCGAAGGCCCCTTAGCATTTGTCCACTTTAAACCCTCAGGCAAGTCAGCAGCAGGTATCTTTAAGTAAATGCCACCGTTCCTCATTCCTTAGATACGACGCTGCCAGACCTGCTGAGTTTTTCCAGATAATTCTGTTTTTGTTTTGGATTCCTCATTCCTTTCTGTCCCGAGCCTTGGTAAAAGTGTTGGGCTTATTTTTATTTTTTCTCCCAGACTTAAATTAAAAAGAGTTACGCTCTTCTTAAAAAATGATTGAAAACTGCTTCCCCCTTTCACCTTCCTCGACTCACATGGGAACATTTTAATTCTTAGCCTAACCCTGACTGACTTTGCGGGCACTCTGGACCGTGACATGGCTCGCATTCAGATTCTGTGCCAGGTCTCAGTTGGGGCTCAGGTGGGATGAGGCAGTTGACCTCGCCACCTCTTGGTGGGGGAGAGGAAGATCGGACTGGGTTCCCATTCCTCATCGTTTTCCAGTAGCACGTTTTGTTGGTGGGCAGTTGAGGATTGGATTATTCTTGGCTGTGATGCCCCTGCAGTCGAATGCCCTACCAACATTCCCCGTCCAGGCTGACGCACAAGCAATGAGGCACTGGAGGGTGGTCAGTGTCAGTGGAACCTCATGCCGACAATGAAATGAGGAAGAGAGGAAGGACAGTGGAGGGAGATTCGTCAAAAGGGAATTAGATCTATATTAGATATGCACATTGAAAGGAGACATTTCCAGGAGAAAGGTCAGGGGGGTGGGATTAATTGGATAACTTTGTCAAAGAGTCAACAGAAGGCTGAATGGCCTCTTTCTGTGCTTTGAGCTGATGAACAGGAGGTGGTGGCATAGTGATATTGTCACTGGATTAGTATTTCAGAGAGCCTGGGGAATGCTCTGGGCCCCTGGATTTATGTCCCATCACAGCAGATGGTGAACTTTGAATTAAAAGGTCTAATGATGACCACCAAACCATTGCCGATTGTCAGAAGAACCCATCTGGTTCCCTAATGTCCTTTAGGGAAGGAAATCTGCTGCCCCGGCCTACGTGTGACTCCAGACCCACAGCAGTGTGGTCGACTCTTAAATGCCATCTAAGCAAGGGCAATGAGGGAGGGGCAATAAATGCTGGCCTAGCCAGCGATGCCCACACCCCATGAGCAAATTTTAAAAAGTGTTTTAATACTCTGGAAGTATTCTGTCAGTTCCCTGAGCAGAAGTGATTAACTGATTAAAGCTCAAGGGCCTTATGCAATTTTAGAATTGAGGCGTTCCTTGTGGAAAACCCCATTGAAATATTCACCACAGTCACGCAGTAACCTGTTAGGTTCTGTATGACTATGTCATACCGGGGGTGGGGGATGTTTTACCCTTGTACATGCTGTAGTCAGTAGTGTTTGCATTACACCTCATGGTAAGCCTATGGCATAGGGTAAACAAATTATCGTTCGGACCTACCAGCTGTCTGGGGAGCTTTGCAAAACTGTGCTACCGGAGAAGCAAATTGCATTGCAACAGTGCATGGGATTTCATGTGAGCTGTTGTGCTAACTTGCTGTAACCTGCAACCTTTGCTCAGAGCACCAATAAGTTACCGTGGTCTCATTGCAGTCGGTGGAAGTTGATCACCGTGGTACCGCATTTTGCCCCAGATTAGTGAATGGAAGGATGTGATCTCCTGTCAGTGAGTGGGAGTCGATGCCTGATCTGTTGTTGCATGGGTTGGAAGTGGCAACAGCCCAGAGATTGTGGTCCTTGCACAAAACTGTATTAGATGACCGGTGACTGGAACTCTCAGGAACAACACCACTTTATTAGTGGTGTTTTTAGTCCCTCTCTCCCTCTAAGCCAACAGACTCATCCGCTGAAATAAAAGCAGAAAATGTTGGAAGGACTCAGCAGGTCTGATAGAATCTGTGGAGAGAGAAACAGGGTTAACCTTTCGGGTCTGTCAGAACTTTGAAGAAGAGTCATACGGACTTGAAACATTAACTCGGTTTCTCTCTCCACAGATACTGTCAGACCTGCTCAGCCTTTCCAGCATTTTCTGTTTTTATTTCAGATTTCCATCCTCTGCAGTATTTTGCTTTTAGACTTGTCCACTGGGCCACTTTAGCATTCAGGAGCCAAATCTCCCTAACAAAATAATGGTGTATTGACAACGTGCAGCATTATTAATGGACATTTCAGCCAGCATGTTTAGAGGGCAAAGACATAGGTTGTGAGCTGGAAGGGATCTCACTCTCAGGCTCCCTGTTATTTTTAAGGATTTGCTCATTAATTGCCTTCTAAACTCACTGCAGGAAGTTGGGGCTCACAAGTATCAGCATAAGTACATTTTTAATGATGTGATAATGGATGAAATGTCAATCAACCTCTCCAGCCTAGAAAAGGGACAGTGTAAACTGTTGAGGCTCATTGCTGCATGTCATCAATTGTTGTTAGAGATTTTAAAAGATGTAATTTTAAATTTTTTACATTTTTTCTTTTCCTTTGTCTCTTTTTTTTCCTCTCTGTCAATCTAATCTTTCTTTCTCTCTCTCTTTGTATTTTCTTTCTGTACCTGATTGGACCCTACTTCACCCTCCATTTCCTTCATTCCTCAACTGTTTTCTCGATTCTTAAATCTCATTGGTTAAGGAGATGGATAATTGACCCTGTTGCCCTAGCTGCGTCTTTATCAGCTTGTGCTTCGAGCATGTTACGGTGCCAAATATTTTCACGCTGTAGGGTGCGGAAAAATATCTTAACTACTGGTGAAAATGCTGGTGAGGTGCCACGTACAAGCAAGATTTGACCCTGTATAATAAATGTGTCATAAAAACTAAAGCTCTTGTGCTAGCCTGACTGGGCCCTGATAAATCTCTCCACTCGTGAAGCTTTTATGTCTTTCTGAAGAATTTATTGCTTTGTGTGTTTTCCAGCCAGCCTTGTGTGGAGGTATTGATCATAATCTCACCGCTTAGCCACAATATAGCCTTGATTATGTTCAGCCAAGGAATTAGTAGCTCCATGGGCATACATCAACATGTTAGAAACAAAGCAGTTACGTTATTTAATAAGTCGCTGTAACTATTGAACTCTGCTTCCGTGTATAATGTACAAATGTTAGAGCTGGTCACTCCACGCAGCTCAGTGATAAGGATGTGTGCCCAGATGGTAAGTTTTGAAGGTGAGCTGGAGAGATACAGATGTCAGTCTACCTCCAGTGGGGATGCTGAGAATAGAGATAGTCTTCCCAGTTAACTAAACCTGCTTTGAAAAGGGTGTGTGGACATCTGGAAAGTTACTGAGGGAAGGGGATGAGGTGGTTGTGGGAGGGTGAGATAAATCTCCAGTAAACTTCTTCCATAAAACTGTTCAATTAATTTAAGTGTTTGTTTTCTTCTCTTTATTTTTCCTCCCTGCTCGGTGCACTTTTGCTGAGAGGGCTGATTTGTTGGGCTGACCTTTGCCGGAGACCCTTTGTCACCTCGGCCCACTTGCCGCCGCCTTCTCGCTGTGGCCTGCCACAAATTCGTGATGCCCAGTGTAGGGAATTGCATGCCAAGCCCTGCTTCCCCTTGCTGCACCCCTCATGCCCACGACATGGTTTACCACGGGGGTTCTCCAGGTCTTCTCCCACCCGCAACTCCCATGGAAACGGGCTTCAGTGCCATTTCTGCTCTCTCCGTGGTCTTCAGCCGAGGCTGTGGCCTGAGGCTAGGGAGCCCCGTCGGAAGTTCTTCCCCGGGGTGTTGCATTCTTTCTACCACCGCACAGTGATTTTCAGTCTCCTCTGCCCTCCCGATTTCTCCCTTATTGTCTTGAAGGTGCTAACACGTGCCAGGATGCAGTTTTGTGAGTACTTGCCTGGGAGGACATTCTTTGTGTCCTCTAGTGATTGTTGACAAGCAATTGGACAGAGAAAGACATCTAAAGGCAACTGAGCCCAATCTAATCCTCAACCAAGCTGTGCACATTCCATTAGATACCATTGACAATGTTAGAAATGCAGGTCCCTTTAAGAGCAAACCAGGGCAAGCTTCAGAATGAATTGAGAGCAAGTGACGCTCTTTAAAGAACTTGCAAACTGGGTTTTTCCCCCCAGTACGTTTTTTTTTGTATACTATAAATAGTTCTATTTTTGAACAGAGTCAGTTTGCTTCTGGACAGGGAGGGGATCCACAAGGGAAGAGTGGAAACTGGTATTTGTACTGAGCTATAGTTTAACAATAATTCAGTTGTGATTCACAGAAGATCTTTTGCTGCCTGATTCAGTAAATGGATGTCCACCTAATAAACAACCATAAATTGCAGTGTATAAGTTGACCCAGCGTATAAGTTGACCCAGCATAAAAGTCCACCTGATTTTTTTTTTCCCAGCCCCAAAAATCATGTTTTCGCACATGCTCGGTGTACAGGTCGCTGCCCCCACTTCTTAGCCACGATATGCTGTACATGTATTAGTGGTCAGTGTCGATTTTTCACCCCACAAATGCAGGTTTTACTTACCGGGATCTTATAACTGGGTGCAGGGGATCAAACAGGCGATGTGGGCTATGTTGCGAAGATGCATGGGAGTTTAAGAGACACACCCACTCTTTGCGCCAGATGCAGATGATATTTCAAAATGGCGACCACCCGCACCCACTCCGGCAGTTCACTTTTGTACTTGGCGTATACGTTGACCCCTGCTTTCGAAGGGATTTTTCGAGGCTTCAAATGTCGACTCGTACGCTGACATCTACAGTAGCAATCCAGCGCCTGGCTGATTTACTTTTCTCCCTTCCTTCCAAGTTGTGAAGCAGGAGGCTAACTGTGGCCTTGACCTGTTCTCCACTGTCTCCCCAAGTCTTGGTTCTCACCCTGGGCAGAGCTTTAACTCACCTCCCTGGCCTGGGAGCCTGGTACGACTTGCATTCCAGTCTCCCTCAGATACATGTTTACCAGAGTTTGGAAAAGTCATCATGAGAAGTTAGATATGGATGCCCATCTTCACTCATCCATCTTGGCAAACCTATAGTCTTCCCCCCATTACCTTAAGCCTTCACAGTGCTTTTGGAAGCTTATTCTAGTCATTATTTGTGTAAATTTACCTGTCACCATTTTGCCCTCCACTCAGGGCTTAGTTTAATGCAGAACTGTGGCCCCAGTGTTATTTAATCCTCTATGTATCTATTATATTTAATATCATGTACCTACCTGTGAAAAGAGGCTCACTTGTGCAAATGGGACCAGATTGACTGTGTTCCTCTTGTGATCTAACTAAGGGCGCTTCCTAACAGTTAGGAAACTGTAGAGCTATGTTTTGGCATTCATGTATATTTTACAAGCAGTTCACAGTTCCATGTTGGAGAGATGTGTGAATAAAAAATCAGCATGGAATCTTTATCTGATGTCTTCAGAGAAGTGTGAAGCTCATTCTTAGAATACAACGTTGAGTGTAACAATAAACCCTGACGACATTCAGATGAAAATTGATTTGGTTTGAAGTAATTTTTACCTGACTTTCAAGCGATAGACTGATGGAATTAACAGTGAGCGATGATTTTAATTTGCTGTGGTTGTTCCTCTGCTTGCACAGAGCTGACATTTTGAATTAATCATTTGAATATCTATGGAGCCATATTGAGGATTATAGAGGAGGTGGAGGCTATCTGGCTCATGGACTCCTCCTGTGGTGATTATACACAGCCCATTTCCCCGCTTTCTTTCCCAGATCTCAAAAAGTTTTTACAGACTGAATCAGCTCTGTGAGTAGAGAGAGAGTTCAGTCCGGTGTACATTGTGCTGTCTGACTGGGTTAGATAGCTTCATTTCAGATACATTGAGGGAAAGGTGGGATCAAACTGGGCTCAGAAACTCATTTTCTGCTCTCTGCCCCTCTGTGTCTTACAGACGATTCCTGTTTTTTTTGTATCATTTTTCCCACCATGTGTGACACTCTCTCAGCTTACGGTTTGGTGGTGTGGTGTTAGAGATGCTGACGTTGTGTCTCTCTGGTTTTAGGGTTTGAGTCCTGGTGCCTGTGACCCATAGTTTCCAACCAGATCTTTATTAGATTTCAGCCATGTTGGTAGATGATGCAGTATTCAGTCTAACCAAATACTATGTCCAACCTTCTGACTAATGAATTGCTAAGCGGCACTCGTTTGAAGTGACAAACGCCCATTTTGATGTGCCGTTTAATAAGTCTCATTGGTTTAAACCAGTTCACAATCTTGTGAGGTGTAAACTGTAGCTCAGTGGTAGCAATCTCGAGAGAAAAATATTGGCCAGCGCACTGGAGAGAAAACCTCCTGTACTCCTTTGAAATAGCAACTTGGGACCTTTCCCTTCCATCCGAGAGAGTAGATGGGCCCTCTGTTTAATGTCTCATCCAAAAGATGGCACCTCCGACAGTGCTGCATGCCCTCAGCGCGACACTGGGAATGTCATCCTAGGTATTTTTTGTCCACAAGTCTCTGGAGTGGAACTTGAACCCATGACTGTCTGACAAGAGTAGCAAGAGTGCTACCCCGCACTCCTTCCAGGCGCTACACAGATATGAGTGCACGAGGAAGACAGATCTTGGCTGCTCACTAAGGCTCTAGTAAACACAGCTGTGACTGAATGTGTGCTCCTTCTCATCCAGTAAATATAGTCTTGGACTCAAAAAAAAATCATGCTTCTGTTAAGATGATGCCTTTACAACAGCCTTGCCATAATTCACAGCTGCGCCCATACGAACATACAAATTGGCTGGAGTAGGTCATTTGGCCACTTGAGCCTGTTCGCCATTCAATACGATCATGACTGATCGGACCTATGGCTCTAACTCCACGTTCTCACTTACCCCCCCACCAAATAACCTTTGACTCCCTCGTTAGTCAAAAATCTATCTATCTCTGCCTTAACAATATTCAATGACTGACTCCACTGCTGTCTGGGGAAGAGAATTCCAAAGACTCATGATTCCCTGAGAGAAATAATGCCTCCCCCTCATTTTTAAACTGTCTCTCCCAGTTCTAGTCTGTCTCACAAGGGGAAGCATCCTTTCAGCATCCACCCTTGTCAAGTCCCCCTCAGGATCTCCTATGTCTCAATAAGATCGCCTCTCATTCTTCTGAACTCCAGTGGATACAGGCCCAGCCAGTCCAACCTTCCCTGCTAAGATAACCCTACCATCCCGGGTATCAGTCGAGTTAGCCTTCGCTGAACTGCTTCTAACGCATTTATATCCTTTCTTAAATAAGGAGACCAAAACTGTGCACAGTACTATAGGTGTGGCCTCACCAACATCCTGTACAAGGCCCTGCACAATTGTAGCAAAACACCCCTACTTTTATATTCCATTCACTTCGCAATAAACAGCAACTTTCTAATCACTCGCTACACTTGCATACTGATATTTCCTGATTCATGTACCAGGACACCCAGATCCCTCGGTCTCAGAGGTCTGCAACCTTCCGCCATTTAAGTAATATGCTGCTTTTCTATTCCTCCTGTCAAAGTGGACAAGTTCACATTTTCCCACGTTACGCTCCGTCCGCCAACTTTTTTGCCCGCTCGCGTAACCTGTCTGTGCCCCTTACCGGACTCCCTGGGCGGAATTTTACATCCCGCCTGGGAAGACGCCGGTCGAGTGTCCCGGCATCATCGGCGGGCAGCCGCAAAAGTCGGAAACGCGCCCACCAACAATCAAGTGGGCAATTAAGTCCGTTAATGGCGCAACTCTCTCCGATCTGTCGTGGGCCGTTCCAACCTCACGGGTGAATCGGGCAGCCGGACTTTTTCATCAAACCTCGTCCGCGGGCGGGGTAAACTTTCTGTTACGAAATAAAATAAAAATAAAAGTCTGTGATCCATGGGCTTTTTTTTTTTTTGCAGCTTTATTTGAGCATTTTCAGGTCCGCAGCTCCCTGAGGCAGCTGTCTGCCTTCAGGGAGCTTTCTCGCGCCCATGGAAATGGTATCGCCCGCCCTCTCCCTGCCCCCCTGGCAGCGCTGAGTTCTTCGGGTGCGCAGTTCACACTCCTGGCCGTTAATTGGCCACCCCATGTGAAATCATGTTCGGGGGGGGCGGGGGGGGGTGCCGATCGCAGTCGGCTGTCCATTTCCCCACCAATCCCGGGCCCGCTGATAGTGTGTGCCCGCCAAAGCTGAAATTCAGGCCCTTGCGTCCTCTTCAGAACTTAGTTCCCTCCCTATCTTTATGTCATCAGCACATTTGGCAACCAATCATTTGGCCCCGTCATCTCCGAAGTTATTCATATAGATTGTAAATGGTTAAGTCCTCAGCACTGATCCCTGTGGCACTCCACTCATTACACCTTGTCAACCTGAAAATGACCCATTTACCACTACTCTCTGTATCCTGTTAACTAACCAATCCTCTTTCCTCAATCAACCCATGACTGATTTACGTCTCTTGGTCCTGCTGAGTTAACTTTAACTAAATCCACTGCTCTCTCAGCAGTGTGGAACTTTCAAGCTTATTGGCACCTGCCATTATGGCACACACAACTACTGGACACAGGAGTCTCTTGGTGGAAAGGCCTAGACTGGATTCCGAGCTTGAAATTCACTGAAAAATGCTTGTTTAAGGAATGAAAGCACTTGTGTCTCTTCGGTGCCCTTTTCATGAAGTTCCAAAGTGCTTCACAGGCACTGGATTACTTTGAAGTGTAGCCACTGTAGTCATACAGCCCAATGCAGCAGCAGTTTGCACACAAGGTGCCACAAATAGCAACTGGCATTTGCTGTTGTTAGCTGAGGGATGAATGTTGGCCAGGACAGAACTCCTGCTTTCCTTCAAATGGTGCTCTGGGGTCTTTACAATCCCTGAGCAGGCAACCGGGGCCTTGTCTCAATATCTCATCCAAAGGACCACGCTTCTGGTGAGCTGGCACTCCCTAATTAGTAGTGATGGTCTGCCCAAGGGCAGATCCTCTGCTCACTTCTCCACACCTTTCTTTCCTCTTCGGGAGCCTCCCCGTTTTTCAATTCCTTGCCTAGCATCATCACTCTCGTCTTCCCTCTTGGTTTATAGACAGCTCACCACCACCTTCTCAAGGGCAATTAGAGATGGGCAATAAACACTGGCGATGCCCACATCACGTGAAAGAATAAATGATTTTTTTTAAAAAGGCTGACATTTCTGTGCAAGAGTAAAGTTGTGATATGTGACTCTGGAGAAGGATGGAGTGGGTCAGTTGGAGAGAACACAAGAACAATGAAGATCTTCCTTCAATCACCGCCTTCGGTCAGTTCTCATGCCTTAGAATTTGGCCAGTCCAACCTTGTTGCCTTCCCTTGATGATGTTCATGAATGACCTTTCCCCCTCCACCAGCTCCAGAGTTTCTTCATTGTTCTTGTGTTCTCTCCAACTGACCCACTCCATCCTTCTCCAGAGTCACATATCACAACTTTACTCTTGCACAGAAATGTCAGCCTTTTTAAAAAAAATCATTTATTCTTTCACGTGATGTGGGCATCGCCAGTGTTTATTGCCCATCCCTAATTGCCCTTGAGAAGGTGGTGGTGAGCTGCCTTCTTGAACCGCTGCAGTCCATGGTCCATGTGGTGTAGGTGCATCCACAGTGCTGTTAGGGAGGGAGTTCCAGGATTTTGACTCGGCGACAGTGAAGGAATGGTGATATAGTTCCAAGTCAGGATGGTATATGGTTTGGAGGGGAACATGCAGGTGGTGGTGTTACCATGCAGTTGCTGCCCTTGTCCTTCTAGGTGGTGGAGGTTGTGGGTTTGGAAGCCTAGATTATGTGCTGGAGTGAGGTTTGAACCCCTGGGGGCTACTGACGTTGAGGTGCGGGAGCTACCGGTGTGTAAAATGAACATGTTTAAACCCGGTTCGATTCTACCTGTCGCTCTCTGGTCCATTTCCCCATCTAATCAATATCCCTTCACAGTTTCCTTTGACCTTCTGAAGAATGAACTAAAGCTCCTGTTTTGCTATCTGACAAATATCGACACTACTTCCTCTGGTCTGACATTTAAATCATGAATGCATATTAGTTAACCAATTAGACCTAGAACTGAATCCTGTGTGACGCCAATACTGAATTCAGTCACTGAAAACTGACCTTAACCCACACTCTCTGCTTTCCTCCTGATAATCATTTTCTGAATCCAGTTTGCTCGCCTCCCCCAAATTTCAAAACTTTTCTGGTAAATTCCTGCATTAACGGTACCCTATGAAAGGTTTGCTCAAAGTGTGTGTATTTCTATGGTGATTACATTTCACTCCAGTCCCCCACCTCCTTTTGTCACCCTGCCTCCGATCAGCTATCTTTACCTCGGGATTTTAAAAAATGCAGGGGTTTGGTGTTGGTGGGGGAATAATGATCAAAAGTCCTTACAGTCGGGCAGTGCAGTCACACGAATAATGAAAACAACCACAGCATGAATCACAGATCATGAAAGCCTCAATTTTTTTGTTAAAAAAGAGGGTAAACAAGATGCAGCCAACTGACTGTGGTTCATGGGTTTAGTGTAAATAATTAGAAGCAGGTTTCAGGCACAGCTTACTTCCAACAAAAATTGAATGGATGAAGGGCACAAGTCTGTTTGCATGTCAAGAACGTGTGTGTTTCATGTAAAGTTATTTCAGTGAAGAACTGTACAGACCCCAGGACCTTACATTTACAGACAGCAAGCAGTTACAATTCAATGCAGGTTAGGACATGTTGTGCTGTATACTAATACTCCAGCGTTCCTGACCTAATTCAGGCTGTTGGACTGGGGGGGTGGGGGGAGTTGCTGAGGGGAACTTTTTCCCATCTGGTTTTCCATGTTCATGCGGCTGCATATTCCGCCTGTCTTGACTCTTTGCCCACAGGTCAAAGGGCACCGGCAGTCCTTTGGTGCCAATTCTTAAATGGCCATTTTTGTGAGCATTGGCTAAGCCCATCCTGTGCCCACACACACACCCCCCTAGCAGGAACTCTGGCCGATTTACTCTGTCCTCACCTCCAACCACCAGCCCCACACCCCCAACCCCCACCGCCCCCGGCTAGTGGATTTCTTGAGGCTAATTTTAGCACTGACCACTGCTGCCCTAACATGAGATCAACTCACTCGGCACACAATGGGAAGTTAAGCCTGAGGCCTTCCTGTTTAAGTGGATTCAGTTCCACATCACATGGTGAATGCACCCACTGAGCTGTGCCATGTGTGGTGTGAGGCCGGTGGGGGAAGGGGGACAGACACTTTTGTGGTTTCACAGGCAAAGCATCTGCTATTGGGAGGAACTGCAGGAAATCCATTTAAGAGGCTACGGGGACAGTTGGGTCCAAATTTGCAGCAGGCCAGGCCATCTTTTGAACTAAAGTGTCACGCCTGGAACTAATAAACCGCTGCCAGAGAGAGACTCTTGAGTCATTGAGACTAGTGAGACAATAGGGGTTAAACTGGCGGTTGGAGCATTCTGGAGATTACCACAAGGCCGTGCAAGTGTGTCAAGCGCAGCAAACATGGCCACAGTCCCTGAGCTGGGAAACGCGCGGGAACCTTTCCCTTTAAGAAATATCTTCTTCAGAAGTTCCAGCCTTTATCGAGGCTCTTTCTTGGCGTTCTTTCTGATTTGTCAGCAGTTCTTCCTTGCCACTTCTCACAGGAAACGTTTGTTTTTCTGTCTTGCGCACATGTTTTTTTAGTTTGAAGTGGTTGTTGGAGTTTATGCAGTGATTTTGTTTTTGCATCTGAAACAATCGCATGGTGATCCTACCCCTTTTGTTTAGTTTGGGTTTCACTCATTTTTCTTGGCGCCATTTCCCTTGCTGGTTCTAGCTGCTGGAAATTTCCTTTCATATCTCAACTTTACTCTTGTGGGTGTGCTTTGGGGCAAGTTGCTCAAACCTAACTTGTAATTCCGGCCTTCTTTTCTTTGTCTGTCCCTTGCCCCTGATCGAACAGGCGAGAGGCCAGCTGTTCCCCAACCGCATAACCAGTCGATAGGAAAGAGACACTCGGGGTAACTGAGTCTCCTTCAAAGAGTTGGCACCAATATGTTGGGCCAGATGGCCTCCTTCTAGGCTGTAAAGTGCTACATTGAGCCAGTGGGTTCATAGTTTGGCCAGGTGTGGTGCTTGTGAGTTTAGTTCACAGTTCAGCCACACGATTAGTCCCTTTTTAAGAAGTTCCTGCCTTTTATGACCCCTCATTTTTGACCTCCTATCCAGTTCGCTCAGAGGGGAGGGAGCTCCTCATAGCTACCCCCTATATATTTACATCCTGAATTTGAATTTAGTGAAAGGCTTTGGCAAACTAGGCAGGAAACTTGGTGATGGGTTGCGCCTGTGTGAAAAAAACAAATGCCTGGCACTAAGCTAGAATGTGGGTTTCCAAACTGTGGCATGTGAGGCTCCCCAAAAGTCATGACAGTCCCTGCACCCACAGAATCCAGGTTACTGAGATCAAGTTGTACTTATGCGTCTTTGTTCTGTTTGAAGTTTTGGTTCTGGTGATTTGAACAGGACAATGTTTAGAGCCACTGCCTTATTGGTGGACAGAGTCTAAACCAGGGCACCAAATGCCAGCAAAGTGTGATGTAAAAGAAAGATTTGCATTTATATATAAAGATTTGCTTTTCACAGCTGCTGGATGTCTCAAAGTGCTTTACAGTCAGTGAAGTACTTTTTGAAGTGTAATGTGTGGCAGCCAATTTGTACTTGGCAAACTCCCACCAACAGCAATATTGTGCAATAGTGACCAGACGATCTGTGCTTTTGGGGTATTAATTGAGGGATAAATATTGGTCAGGACACCCCTGCTCTTCAAAATGGTGCCACAGTATCTTGTACACCCACCCAAGCAGGCAGTTGGGGCCTCATTTTGACAACTTACGGAAAAGTCGGCACCTCTGACATTGCAGCGCTCCCTCAGTACTGCATCGGAGTATCAGCCTTGATTTTTGGTGCTCAAGCCCTGGGGGTGGGATTTGAACCCAGAATCTTGTGATTCAGGCCAGAGTGCTAACAACTGAGTCACAGCTAACACTTCCTTCCTTCCTTCAAACTGAGATGTGCAAATTAACAGAGGCACAGGTTGAAACCTCACCGTCTGTCGCTTCTGCTCAACTGTGCCCTCAACTTGCCTGATGCCCGTGATATTTTGTTAGTTTGAAAAGACATTGCACTACAAGCTGTGTTTGTCCACAAAACCAGCAAGGCCAGGCTGAATTAAACACCATTAACGTTTTCGCTAATTGTGCTCATTCGCTAGCCATTGAGAAAGGTCCAAAAATTGAGCTGAAAATTCTGGGCACTGGGACACCAATCAGCAAGCTTTGAAATGTTTTTAATGTCCTTTGTAATTTACTAAGAAATCCACTCCTGTACCCCAATCTAACTGGAAATTAGTTGTGTGTGTGCTTTTTTTTAAAGTAATTTTCAGTGATTTTAACATCGAGTGATGGATTCATTCTGTGACTTAAAAATGCATGTTTTTTGTGATTAAACCCATTTTCAGTTGAATGAACTGATCTTTATCAAGTTACCACTTAAATCTATCAAGGGACTGTTTTCAAGCAAGCATTTTTCAGCAATTTACATTTGTTAACGTTACCTGATTTGCGCTCATTTGTGGTGGCTTTTTTCTTTGAAGATATGCAAATGAGTTTGAGTGAAAACTCTGGTAGAACAAACTTGAACTGAGTGCAGTTTGTAGTGCATGAAGGGTGTAAATGCGCTGGAAGCAGTTCAGAGAAGCTTTATCAGACTAATACCTGGAGCGGGCAGGTGTTCTGTTGAAGGGTCATGAGGATTCGAAACGTCAACTGTGCTCTTCTCCGCCAATGCTGCCAGACCTGCTGAGTATTTCCAGGTATTTCTGTTGCTGTTTTTGTTATGGAATGGGCAGGTTGTCTTATGAGGAAAGGTTGGACAAGCTAGGCTTGTATCCATTGGAGTTTAGAAGAGTAAGAGGGGTGACTTGATTGAAATCTTTAAGATCCTGAGGGGTCTTAACAGAGTGGATGTGGAGAGCATGTTTCCTCTTGTGGGAGAATCTGGAACTAGGGGTCACTTTATAAAAATAAGGGGATCACTCATTTAAGACAGAGGTGAGGAGAAATGTTTTCTCCGAGGGTTGTGAGTCTTTGGAACTCTCTTCCTCAAAAGGCAGTGGAAGCAGAGTCTTTGAATGTTTTTAAGGCAGAGGTGGATAGGCTCTTGATTAGCAAGGGGGTGAAAGGTTATCGGGGCAGACAGGAATGTGGGGCTGAGGTTAAAATCAGATCAGCCATGATGTTATTGAATGGCGGAGCAGGCTCGAGGGGCCGAGTGGCCTTCCTGCTCCTAATTCATATCTTCATATGTACCAAATTTGCCGATTGTGCCAAAAACAGAAACTCTACTCCCACACGGTACTCTCGACACTCTTGATATGCATCTCTGCAGCCCAACAACTGAGTTGGAACACTTTTGGGACCTGTGTTTGTTGAGTTTGGACTAAGCAGATGAACTGCAATGAGTTTTATAGAGCTTAAAAATATGGCTTGTCTGGATATTGGGAAGTGGAGGCCTCACTACCACAGAGTGGAGGAGCGGCCATCTGCAGTTGGAGTGGTAGGACTTTGTTGGGAAGGTTAAGGGGGAAGTTTTATCTTGCACCAGGCTGGATCCAGAGCTATTGATATGGTCAGATGTTGGGAGCAAGACTGCTCTGAAAGAATTTGAGAGGAATTCCAAACTCCATTTAAATAATTGAGTAAAGTCCATTTAAAACAAGTTGCGATTTTAACCCCAAAAGCAGTCAACCTAAAATGAGTGAGTCACAACCAGATTGGCTGTACTCCATCTTGGGAGTGTTGAGAGCTTATGTTAGAAGCAAAATAGTGTGAAGAAGTGGGGTGTCTTCAACCCTAAGTGGGGGAGTCTTCCATCCTTAACACTGATACCTTGTGACTTCATAAGAGCCAGATTTGTCACAGGATTAAAGAAAAGAGGCTGTTTGTGAAGAAGGAAGTTAGGGAGGGGGTGACTGACTGATTTCTCTCTCTCTCTCTCTTTCCAAAATCCTGGCTTCATCCCTGGAAAAATATTTCTTTGGGTTCAGTTTTCCTTCTGCTCAATAGTTTTCTTTAACTTTTCAAGTATATAAACTGGTAAGTTTCACAGGGTCCAGTGCAAGGAATTTACTTCAATTTATCTTAAGCCTCCTGCCTGCTTGTAAGATTTCCTCTTGAATAATTAGAAAGGCAAAAATAGTTCATGTCTTTCTAATGTTGTGGGCTGATCTGTAATTTGCAGGTTTGGATTGTAATTAAACTCTGTGATTTGTTAGGCCAACATATAACCACATTTCGTGCCTAAATGTAGGTTTGAAGGTACAGGAGATTTTAGGAAACTATAATGTGGACTGACTGGTCTTTGAAATCCGAGCAGAATGAGTTATGATAAATTGCACACTTGCACAATGTGTTGAAAACCGCTGTTGACTTTGCATGAAAATATTTTTACATTGAGATGCCAACCAGTTGCTGGCTCTGAATTAGAGCCCTGGCCTTGGGGTTAGGTGTCCATTGGTGCACAGCTCCTTGCAGCCCCACTGGTCATTTGTAACTGTATGAATGCTCTATCAGACCCTTGTTACATGTTTAACACAAACCATTGAGACATGTCCCATTTTGGCTGGAAGAATAAAAAAGAAGGGTATTATCTAAATGGTGAGAGGTTGCAGAGCTCTGAGATGCAGAGGGATCTGGGTGTCCTACTGCATGAATCACAAAAGGTTAGTATGCAGGTACAGCAAGTGATTAGGAAGGCTAATAGAATGTTATTGTTTATTGCGAGGGAAATTGATTAGAAAAGTAGGGAGGTTATGCTTCAGTTGTACAGGGCACTGGTGGTCTCCTTATTTACGGAAGGATGTAAATGTGTTAGAAGCAGTTTAGAGAAGGTTTACTAGACTAACACCAGGATTAGGTGGGTTGTCTTATGAGGAAAGGTTGCACAGGCTAGGCTTGTACCCACTGGAGTTTAGAAAACTAAGAGGCAACTCGATTGAAACCTTTAAGATCCTGAGGGGTCTTGACAGGGTGAATGTGGAGAGGATGTTTCCTCTTGTGGGTGAATCTCGGGGTCACTGTTTAAAAATAAGGGGTCACTCGTTTAAGATGGATGAGGAGAAGCTTTTTCTCTCTGAGGGTCGTGAGTCTTTGGAACTCACTTCCTCAAAAGGCAGTGGAAGCAGGGTCTTTGAATATCTCTAAGGCAGAGCTAGATGGATTTTTCATTAACAAGGGGGTGAAAGGTTATCGGGGGTCGGCAGGAATATGGGGGTTGAGGTTACAATCAGATCAGCCATGAGCTTATTGAATGGCGGAGGCTTGAAGGGCTGAGTAGCCACTCCTTCTACTTCGTATGTTCATATATATGTTCATATGAACCGTGACTCAGTTGGTAGCATCCTTGCCTCTGAGGAGGAAGGTTGTGCGTTCAAGTCTCCAGAAACTTGAGCACAAATTATAGGCTGATACTCCAATATAGTGCTGAGGGAGTGCTGCACTGTCAGAGGCACCATCTTTCAGATCAGAAGTTAAACTGCCTGCCATCTCAGGTGCACGTAAAAGATCTCGTGGCAGTGTTTTGAAGACGAGCAAGGGAACAGGGGATTTCTCACAGCTCTCCTGGACAATATTTACCCCGGAACCAATGAAAACAGAGTAACTGGTCATTAGCCCAGTGCTGTTTGTGGGAGCTTGCTATGCACAAATTGGCTGCTGTGTTTACTACATTAAAACACTTCAAAATGACTTTATTGGCTGAAAAGCACTTTGGGAATTCCTGAAGTCACGAAAGCGCTAAGTAGATGCAAGTCTTTTTACTGACAGCTCATGCAGTCAGAACATATTTGTACCTAGCTCCACTGCACAATCATTTCTGTCTCCTCAGGAGGACTAGGAACTTGCTTTCTGTTAAACCATTAGAAAAAGTGCTTTCTTTCCTCAGTCATTGTGTCAGAGTGTATGGAGAATGTGGTTTAGAAAGCAGAAGGCTGTAGCAACGAGATACACTGTTGTACAATGTCTTTAAGGGATAGCAGCATTCCATCACTAGAAGGGAAGTGTGTCATGTGACGCAGTCTCAGTTTCACTTTGACCTGTGAGCAGAACACAGCACATGCGACCCTGCTGCTGATGTCATCAAGCTTTCTATCCACGTATCTATGTTCTCATGTGCCTAGTTTAAATAAATGAACCCACAACATGTTTACACAATCCCTTAGGAGTGATTGGTGCCTTTGTATTATTATAAAAACACAACAGACATGGTTCAATATTTCAAAGTTTTGCTAGATCAGCATTGGAGATCAGCCACTGGAGGGTCATCTTAGATTTTTGTGCTCACTTGAACTGTCAGTGATTTCCATTAGTGTAGTGTACCACCTCACGCAGTCAAACCACAGAGAATTTTATGGGGTGAGGCAAGAAGGAATTCTGGGCACCAAAGAGGAGAAGGAAACATTTAAGGATGAGGAATCAGAAGTCCAATCTTATTGTGGGACTTTGTAAAGGAAGGGAGGGAGATAACTCACCAGGCAACATGACTTGGGGAAGGAGTTCAAAAGGCCAAGGGTGTCTGACCAAAGGAATAAGGACCAAAGGACCTTTTTGAAGGTCGAGTGGAAGGAATGGGGTAGGGGGTTGGGGAGTGGCTGGTATGGAGGAGCAGCAATTGGATGATTTGGGCCTGGTTGGCAAGGTGGTAAAACCACGCGAGGCTCTGGAATGAGCAATAAAGCAATTCAAGATAAGGTACTGAGGGGACAGAGAGTATTGATGCCAAATGTTACCTCAGAAGATTAAATGGGTTGGTTCAAGTCTGTCATTGGGCAGATTTGATATGGTCTGTAGATATAAAATCAGAAAATGTTGCAAACACTCAGCAGGTCTGACAGCATCTGTGGAGAGAGAAACAGTTAATGTTTCGAGTCTGTATGACTCTTCAGAGCTGAAGAGAAGTAGAAATGTGATGAAAGGGGGGTGGAGCAGCTGAAGCTGGATAGTTGGGGGCTAAGGAGAGATTGTGTCATGGACACAAGACAAAGCGAGTGTTAATGGTAGTGGTAAGGGCTAAAGAATGGGCTGATAGTGGCATATAGGTAAGAGAGCAGAATCTGATAATAGCAGAACAAGGGTCAGCACTTTGAAAGAACAACATGGAACAAGTGACAGGTGGCCCTCAACTCTTTTTTCAGTACAAAAACAGAATTACCTGGAAAAACTCAGCAGGTCTGGCAGCATCGGCGGAGAAGAAAAGAGTTGACGTTTCGAGTCCTCATGAGAACTCAAGTTCTGTCGAAGGGTCATGAGGACTCGAAACGTCAACTCTTTTCTTCTCCGCCGATGCTGCCAGACCTGCTGAGTTTTTCCAGGTAATTCTGTTTTTGTTTTGGATTTCCAGCATCCGCAGTTTTTTTGTTTTTATCTTTTTTCGGTACATCGATGACTGTATCGGTGCCGCCTCGTACTCTTGTCTGGACCTGGAAAAGTTTATCAATTTTGCTTCCAATTTCCACCTCTCTATCACCTTCACATGGTCCGTCTCTGACAGTTCCCTTCCCTTCCTTGACCTCTCTGTCTCTATTTCTCACGATAGACTGTCCATCCAATATTCATTACAAGCCCACCGACTCCCTCAGCCACCTTGGCTACAGCTCCTCACACTCTGCTTCCTGTAAGGACTCCATCCCATTCTCTCAGTTCCTTCGCCTCCGTCGCATCTGTTCCGATGAAGCCATCTTCCAAAACAGTGCTTCTGACATGTCCTCCTTCTCCATTAACCGAGGTTTCCCACCCACTGTGTTTGACAAAAAAAAATCTGGAATTAATAAGTCTGATGATGACCATGAAACCATTGCCGATTGTCAGAAAAACCCATCCGGTTCACTAATGCCCTTTCGGCAAAGAAATCTGCTGTCCTTGGTGTGTTGGCAAGGTGGTAAAACCACAGGGGGCTCTGAAATGCGCAATGAAGCAATTCAGGATAAAGTGCTAAGGGGACAGGGAGTATTGATGCCAAATGTTACTTCGTAAGATTAAATGGGTTGATTGAAGTCCGTTATTGGGCAGATTGGATGTGGTCTGTAGGTATAAAAACAGAAAATGTTGGAGACACTCAGCAGGTCTGACAGCATCTGTGGAGAGAAAGACAGAGTTAATGTTTTCGAGTCTGTATGACTCTTCAGAGCTAAAGAGAAGTAGAAATGTGATGAAATTTATACTGTTTAAGGGGGGGCTGGAGCAGGTGAAGTTGGATAGAAGGTCAGCAATAGGTAGGGGGCTAAGGAGAGATTGACAAAGGTGTCATGGACACCTGGCCTACATGTGACTCCTGTCCCACAGCAATTGGCTGACTCTTAAATTAGGAATGGGTAATAAATGCTGGCCTAGCCAGTGATGCCCACACCTCATGAACGAATAATAAAAAAGCACTCCCTTTGTCTTGTGTCCAGGACACCTTCATCAACCTCTCCTTAGTCCCCACCTATCGCTAACCTCCTATCCAGCTACACCTGCTCCACACGCAACCCCCCCCCCTTAAACAGTATAAATTTCTTCACATCTCTACTTCTCTTTAGCTCTGAAGAAGAGTCATACGGACTCGAAACTTTTACCCTGTTTCTCTCTCCACAGATGCTGTCAAATCTGCTGAGTGTTTCCGGCATTTTCTGTTTTTATTTCAGATTGCCAGCCTCTGCAGTATTTTGCTTTTATCTTAGCAGTCTGTAGACACACTGGGCTTGATGAATGTGTCTGGCCTTTTCTCAATGATACCTCACGTTCTAGATTTAAATATCACTTCCCCCTTGACCCCAGTGGGAGGGACTTTCTCCGAACAAAAAACAATCGGCGACTGAAAGAATTAGTCTGTGGAAGGATATTCTCTCCTTTTCCTCTGTTTTAACTCCTTCAGCTGAGATGGTAACTGTTGAAGTGACTTTATTGCCCTGTGTGGGAGGAGTTATCAGGCTGACTATATGAGGCTGCGGGGTGACTGTGAGTGGCGGTGCCATTAATCTGACTGATTTTTAACTGATCTTGCGCTGCAGCTCAGTATCTCGAAAGGTTATATTTTCATCATCTCTAATTATTTTAGATCAAGCCACATGCGCTTGTTAGAAATGCATTATAGGGCCTAGAAGATTAAAGCGAATTTTCCAAGCTGCTGCTTACAGTCAGAGAGACTTCTTACAGGAACAGAATTGGGGGAATTCCGGTACATCTGGTTTCAATGAGTCACACAGAGGGAGATTCCCGTGTTATGAAGGGAATTCTCTGTAGGAAATTGAATGAGTCTACGTGCTCAGTCTCTCTCTGTTTCTCTCTGCCTGTCTCTCTCTCTCTCACTCTGTCTGTCTGTGTGTGTGTCTCTCTCTCTGTCTCTCTCTCTCTGTCTCCCTCTTTGTCAGCCCAGTTGGTGGCACCCTTGCTTCTGAGTCACATGGTTTCAGGTTCAAGACCCACTCCAGGGCTTGAGCTCAAAAATCTAGGCTGACACTCCTCATGCATTGCTGCATCTTTCAGAGGATCCCATCTGCCTGCCTGGATGGATGTAAAAGACCCCATGGCATCATTCTGAAGAATGGTTAGTCCCGGTGTCCAGGCCAATATTTACCCCTCATTCAATGTCACAAAAACAGATAACCTGGTTGTTATCACATTGCTGTTTGTGGGAGCTTGCTGTGTGCAAATTGGCTGCCGTGTTTCCTACATTACAACAGTGACTACTCTTCAAAAGAACTTCATTGGCGGTAAAGCACTTCTGGACATCTGGTGATTGTGAGAACAAGTGCAAGTCTGTCTTTGTTTTTCTCTGTCTGTGTTAATTTTGTTGGGCAATTGCGTCCTGAAGCCCATCAAAGGCTGGTGGTATTACCACCACGCGGACTCTGCAGGGTGGGACAGCTCTGGAGTCGGGGCCTGCTCTGCAGTTGTTTGCCTTTCTGTGAGGCCTCATGGGTCCTGATGGAAACTGGGCCGTCTTGTGATCCGCCTCCACATTTCTGGCAATTTGGTTCGCAGATGTTGGAAGCAATTCTGCCGCAGATTTGGCCGCATGTGATCCTGGGCCATGATGTTCCTTCTTAGTAACCTCCTGCATTCACAAGTTAACTTCCAATGTTATCCCTTTCGTTAATGCGTTTCCTTTAGCTTACGCCACCTTTGTAGACGGCTTGGCGTGGCTCCTTCGCCCTTCAAGTGAAGGCAGTTTACATGCGGTTCGCTGACCTGCTCCTCTGGCACATGCTGAGGCTCACGGGAAAAAGGCCCCTTTAGGTTCACTGTGGGAAAGATGGGGAACGAGGAATGCTGCTACTTATGTCGTGTATTACGCTGAATAAGACCACACACGCTCAACTGCAGGCAGCCATAAGTGAACAGCTTTACATTGCAGCTCCCCAGCAGAGAGGGCAGGATAACAAAATGCTCAGCTCTTCCAATATTCTGTATTACACTTTACCAGCGGAGGGGATTTATGCACTAGGTAAATGGCTGCCAGGCTTTTCTTGTGCTAAGTATGGCTGCATTGCTCTGTGCTCTCTCGCCCTTTGAGTTTCTTTGACTCTTCTACTGTTTGATTCTGCACTTACTGTGTAAATTTTAAATTTTAAGATCCAGCCCCAAGACATATGACTCAAGAGGGCACTTTATGGGAGACAGGACAGAGCAGATAGTGTTTTGGAATAAAGGCTTTAGTTAAAGTGACAGTGACCTGTTTTCATCTGAGCTTATTTTTCCAAATGTGTCTGGAAGCCCACACCGCCCCTCCCCCCCACACACCACCCTCCCCTCCCCCACAACATCCCTCCCCCCCCACACACACCATCCCTCCCCTCCACACACCACCCTCCCCTCCCCCAAAACATCCCTCCCCCCCACATACCACCCTCCCCTCCCCCACACCATCCCTCCCCCCCCACACACCAGCCTCCCCTCCCCCACAACATCCCTCTCCCCCACATACCACCCTCCCCTCCCCCACAACATCCCTCCCCCCCACATACCACCCTCCCCTCCCCCACACCATCCCTCCCCCCCCACACACCAGCCTCCCCTCCCCCACAACATCCCTCTCCCCCACATACCACCCTCCCCTCCCCCACACCATCCCTCCCCCCCCACACACCAGCCTCCCCTCCCCCACAACATCCCTCTCCCCCACATACCACCCTCCCCTCCCCCACAACATCCCTCCCCCCCACATACCACCCTCCCCTCCCCCACACCATCCCTCCCCCCCCACACACCAGCCTCCCCTCCCCCACAACATCCCTCTCCCCCACATACCACCCTCCCCTCCCCCACAACATCCCTCCCCCCCCACACACCAGCCTCCCCTCCCCCACAACATCCCTCCCCTCCACACACCACCCTCCCCTCCCCCACAACATCCCTCCCCCCCACATACCACACCTCCCCACCCCCCACACCGCCCCTCCCCCCACACCGCCCCTCCCCCACCCCCACCCCCGCATTAGTCCTCTGTGATCCCCAGAGACTCGAGGCATTCAAATGCACTGGTTCCCGCACAACTGAGCTCTCATCCTGTACTCTGCTCTCACTGACCAGACTCACCGGTGGCATTAGCCAGGAGGAGGCGTGGTGAGCAATGAGGATCGGAAACGGCGTCTGGTTTCCTGGTATCCACCCCCCCCCCCCCCCCCCCCCCCCCCCCACCCCCAACACACACCCTGTCCAGTGTCCAGAAGCACTGAGGCCGGTTGGAACATCTCCCCCGAGCTTGGAGAATTTGGCAGAGGCGAAACATTTCGTGGACTGAGTGCCGGACCCGGTTACGGTGTTTCAGATTCTTTTTTCTTGTCGGATTCCTCTGCCTGTTTTGCCTCACAACTTCTCTTAAAAGGGAGCAGCTCCGCAGGCCCCGGCTAGGATTCAGTGCTCAGGCACTCGGTGCCCTGGCCGATGCTACCTTTCAGCACCCAGACTGGTGCTTGGTGCCCCGGCTGATGCTGGGGGTGTCCACGCTGCTGCTCGGTGTTCCAGTTGCTGACGGCAAGCGGAACCAACCCAAAGAAAGCATTTCTCTTCGCCGTCCTCCATACCCACTGAGGCTGACATGCTTTCCATTGGGACATAAGAGCGAGCGGTTGGAGGTGAGTTCTGGGGAGCAGATTCAGATAAAACTTTGTTGCCACAGTGTCACCCGACACATTACAGCCTCGTGTTCACTAGCTCTCAGCAAAGGCTAAAACTACTACAACGGATAGTTATATAGCGCCTTTAACCTTGTAAGAAGTCTCAAGACCCTTCACAGGAACGTTATTAAACAAAGTCTGACACCAAACCTCAGAAGGAGATATTAGTTCAAATGGCCAATTGCTTGGTCAAGGAAGTAGGTTTTAAGGAGCGGCTTGAAAAGAGGTGGTGAGGTGTAGGGAGGGCATTCCAGGGACTGGGGACTAGGCAGCGAAGGCACAGCCAACAATCGTGGAGCAATTAAAATTCGAGATCCTCAGGGGTCCTGTATTTGAGGACTGCAGATATCGAGGAGGGTTGTGGGACCGAGGGTCGAGGGGCCGAGAGGGTCGAGGGGCCGAGAGGGTCGAGGGGCCGGGAGGGTCGAGGGGCCGGGAGGGTCGAGGGGCAGGAGAGTCGAGGGGCCGGGAGGGTCGAGGGGCAGGAGAGTCGAGGGGCCGGGAGGGTCGAGGGGCCGGGAGGGTCGAGGGGCAGGAGAGTCGAGGGGCTGGGAGGGTCGAGGGGCCGGGAGGGTTGAGGGGCCAGGAGGGTTTTGGGGCTGGAGGGTCGAGGTGTCAGGAGGGTTTTGGGGCTGGAGGGTCGAGGTGTCAGGAGGGTTTTGGGGCTGGAGGGTCGAGGTGTCAGGAGGGTTTTGGGGCTGGAGGGTCGAGGTGTCAGGAGGGTTTTGGGGCTGGAGGGTCGAGGTGTCAGGATGGTTTTGGGGCTGGAGGGTCGAGGTGTCAGGAGGGTTTTGAGGCTGGAGGGTCGAGGTGTCAGGAGGGTTTTGGGGCCGGGAGGGTCGAGGTGTCAGGAGGGTTTCGGGGCTGGAGGGTCGAGGGGCCAGGAGGGTTTTGGGGCTGGAGGGTCGAGGTGTCAGGAGGGTTTTGGGGCTGGAGGGTCGAGGTGTCAGGAGGGTTTTGGGGCTGGAGGGTCGAGGTGCCAGGAGGGTTGAGGTCATGGTGGGGATTTGAAAATAAGGATGAGAATTTTAAAATCAGGGTGCTGCTTGACCAGGAGCCAGTGTAGTTCAGTGAGCACAGGGGTGACAGGGGAATGGGATGTGTTGCGGTTTATTACACAGGCAGCAGAGATTTGGGTGATCTCACTTTTGCAGAGGGTCAAATGTGGGAGACCAGTCAGGAGTGGGCTGGAATAGTCAAATCCAGCGATAACAAAGGCACGAGTGAGGGTTTCAGCAGCAGATGAGCTGAGACAGGGGTGAAGTCGGGCATTGGTATGGAGGTTTCTCTGTTCCAAACAGACCTTGGCCTTGTGAACACTCCCACACAAAGTGGACAGATTACCTGTCCCCCAGGGTAGGCAACTGATGATGGATAATCCATTTCATGTGTGGTTGGCACAGCACCCCAGGGAGTTGGGGATGTTTTAAATATTTAGTTGGTTATCGATCGTCGAATTGACTTTTATGCTCAGGGAGCTGACGAGACAGTTTCTGAGGCTTCAGGGGCTCATTACCAAGGCAGATTGGCTGGATTTATATCTGATGTTCAGGGATAGGGATCAATGCAGCCAGAGTAGGAAGTGTGTTATTTTGTGTTACAGAATCACAGAATTTTAACGTCACAGAACAAGCAATGAAACCGATGTTTCCCCCTCTGTGCAGCTCTTCAACCATCACTCCTCTGCCCACCTCAGCCACAACAGTTTTCAAATCTTGGGGGTGGCCCGTCTCTATTCTCAGCAGCCCCTGATGGCGATAGTTAGTAATCTACCACCGGCGCGTTGTCTGCTACAATCTCAATCCGCCCCATCACACTAAATCCCTCTGTTGCTTCATTCACCGCCTTCTCCACCAATCGTGGGTCAGTTGGTGGCACCCTGAATCACAAGGTTTCATGTTTGATCCCCACTCCTTGAGTGCAAATATCTAGGCTGACACTCCAGTTCAGCGCTGAGGGAGTGCTGCGCTGTCAGAGGTGCTGTCTTTCGGATGTGACGTTAAACCGAGGCCCCATCTGCCTGCTTGGATGGATGCAAAAGATCCTATGGTGCTACTTTGAAGAAGAACCGGGGAGTAATCCCTAGTGTCGTGGCCAATGTATTTTTATCCCTCAACCAACATCACACAACATATTATCTACTCATGATCACGTTGCATGTTTGTGGGAGCTTGCTGTGCGCAAGTTGGACACTCTGTTTCCTACATTACAACAGTGACTACACTTGGAAAAAGTACTTCATTGACTGTAAACTGTTTTGATATCCCTCAGTGTGTATCTCTTGTGAATGCCTCCAACTAACAAAATCCCTAAACCCCCCCAGCCCATGCTTTTGGGCCGCCATTTGGCTGTGTAGTTTTCTATATTTCCTCATCTTTTCTGTTGCAGATTGGGCTACTGAGATTTTTCCTGAAGTTACCTGTGGTCGGAATAGTGTCTTTATTCATATTTGGGTCAGTATGGCTCTAACCTAACAAACGACCTTTATTGCAGGACCTTGTAGACCTCTTGCAGGAGAAGACGCAGCGTAATGTTAGACCAATTTAAACCATTGTCTGGATTTACTTACTAGTAAAATGATTCACGCAACCAAAATCAGAAGACAGTTTATTTTCTGTATGTCGGGCATTGACGTTACATACAAACCGGGTTGACTGTTTAAAACAGTCTGCACTCCTCCCCATGTTGCTCTGCAAATTCTTGAAGGGCGGAGTTTTATGGCCCCATTGTGGTGGGGGGTGGGGCTGTAAGATGCAGCGAGCCGTTCGAAATCCATCGCCTGCGGGGGTGGGTGCTGGAAGATCCTGCTGGTGGGAGGGGCCATAAAATCCAGTGCACAGTCCCTGGTGATTGGTGAATAATTGTGGCTGTTTAGCTCCTTCTTTGACCCTTGCCTTAAACCTTCCATTCCCCAAAAATCTGCTTCCCTTATAACCCTGCCTTTGCCAGGTGTCCACTGTTTTCCCCTCCTCCTTGTTCAACAGACTGAGATGTCTTCCTGTGAGCTGCTGAGACCCTTGTCCATGCTGTTGTCACCTCTCAGCTTACCCGTTTCAATGTTCTCCTGGTCGGCCTCCCATCACCACCATCCATAAACTTAAGGTCATCCGAAATTCTGCTGCCCGTGTCCAAATTTTCACTCAAGTCCCATTCATCTATCATCTCTGGGTGTGCTGACCTGCATTGGCTCCTGGCCTGGCAGTGCCTCATGTATCAAGATTCTCATCCTTGGTTTGAAAGTCCTCCCTGGCCTCACCACTCCCTATTTCTGTAACCTTCTCCAGCCCTACAAGCCTCAGAGTTGCCTGTTCTCCTCCAAATTTGGCCTCTTCAGTACCCCAATTTTATTCACTCATTCGGCGACCATGCCTTCAATTACTAAGGCCCTGAAATCTGCAGTTCCCTCCCTAAACCTCTCCTCCTCTCCAACTTGCTTTCCTATTTTCAGAGACTCCTTAAAACCTACCCATGTCATCTATCCTAATATCTGCTTATGTGGCTCACTATTGCCTTTTGCTTGAGAATGTTTCAGTGAAGTATTTTGGGATGTTTCTCTATGCTATATAAACACAAGTTGTTGTTGAGTGAAGAAGTTGGTAGACAACCTGTAACTATTGTGGGGGTCTCCTCTGACTTTGCCTGTTGTAGAACTGCAGCTCCACTGTGCTCCTGCCCTCCATCCGCTCGAGTAACAGCACCCATCTGGCTTCAGATTGGTCCCAGGTTTCTCTGCTAGAAAATAACTTTGTCCTCTGCTCTCTTGCTGTTGTCAGCTCCCAGTTTTACTTTGCATGTTTGGTGGATTCAGATCCAGGAAGCTTATTAATTTGAAGTATAGGTATGGTGTGGATGTTTTTATTTAAAGCAGACTACATTTGGCTCCAATTATATCTGTTGTGGATGCCGTGGACCTTTCCGTTAACTTGGGCAAAATGCCTAAAACCCAATCTTGAGCCATTGTGTTTCGTTGTATCACTGGCGACTCACTTGGTCGCACTGTTACCTCTGAATCCAAAGGTTGTGGGTTCAAGCCCCATCACAGATTTAAGTGTGTGATTGAGGCTGAGATTTCAGTGTGGTACTGAGGGAATGCTGGAGGTGCTGTCTGCTGGGTGAGATGTTAAGATGGGCTCCCTCGGGTTTCTGTGGAAGACTTTCTGGCGTAATTTCACAGGAATCTTTCCGAGGATTGTTCTGTTCCAAGGGTAATCCGCAGTCTGTTGTTCCAGGAGACGGGAAGGGATTTTCATGGCACCCGTGTGCCCGATTGGGTGGATGTAAAAGATCCCACTAGTTGTTGTCCTGGCCGATTTATCCCCCTCAACTTTTAACACCTCCTAAAAACGAAAATGCAGATGAACTGGCTGTTGGTTTGTTTGCTGTTTGTGTGATGTTGCCGTGTGCAGTTAGGCTGCTGTTTTTCTGCTTATAAAACAACAGTGACTAGTCTTAATACGGCCTCTGCAAAGCACCTTGAGACTGTCTGAGACTCTAAGTAAACACAATCCTTCCCTTCTTGATGGTAACTCCATCACTTATGACAGATGTTTACGCTGGGTGTCGTTAAGCTGTCGGAGCTGTGATGAAGTTCTGCTGCAGTAGGGTTGAAATCTATGATATTTGGACCTCAGGGTTGTCAGTATGTGATATATTGGAAAAATCCAATGGGGCTGCAGTTTGAATGAGTGAATATAAAAATATATGTAATTATAACAAGGAAGCTGACCCACTGGGGACATTGGGTACCTGTCGATGGAGGGAGTCCCACACACAGTTTAGGACTGAACCTCTTCCTGGGTGGGAGAACTCATTGCCTTGACCAGCTGAACTGTTAGGTTAACCCCCACTCTGTCACTTTAAATATCCTGCTTAAAGTCGAGTGATCAATGCATCAGAAATATACAAAGAGCTGGCCGACCCCCCTGGACAGTGGCACGTGGTCTGTGTTTGCAACCCCCACTGCCCCCCCACACACGCATATGCGCACACCGCACACACGCCATGTGCACACACACACGCATATGCGCACACCGCACACACGCCATGTGCACACACACACACACTCACTGCATGTGCACACGCACACACACACAGCACATGCACACACCCACACACTGCACATGCACACGCCCACACTGCACATGCACACGCACACACTGCACATGCACACGCACACATTGCACATGCACACACTGCACATGTGCACACACACACGCTGCACATGCACACACACACACACGCTGCACACGCACACACACACACTGCACACACACACTGCACATGCACACATACACACACTACACACACACACTGCACACACGCACACTGCACATGGACATACACACGCACACTGCACATGCACACACACACGCACGCTGCACACGCACACACACACTGCACACGCACACTGCACACTGCACACGCACACTGCACACACACACTGCACGTACACACACTGCACATGCACATACACACTGCACGTGCACACACATATGCTGCACATGCACACACACACACACACACACTGCACACACACATTGCACATGCACACACACACACTGCACACACACACTGCACATGCACACACACACTGCACATGCACACACACACTGCACATGCACACACACACACACTGCACACGCACACTGCACACACACACACTGCACATGCACACACGTTGCACACACTGCACACACTGATGATTCTCATATCACTTTGATGGACAAACATGCACAATAATTCTGGAACCTTCTGCATCGTCAAGGATTGGGGACAGAGCAATAGCTGGCACTCGTCCACAGGGAGGAAGGGTAAAGTGTGCAAAACGTTCCCCCGCTGCTGTACACTGCAACTATTCAAACCTGTTTGCAAGTCGCAGAATAAGATGGAATCAGGGTGACACGTTGCTGAGAAAACAGACAAGGTTCAATACTGAGCCACTAAGGAAGTGGAAAGATCTCAAGCGGGACATTGTACCCTGAAAGAGAGAAATGCGACTGGCGGTCTTCAGGAGATAGAGCTGGAGGTTGGGCAGTGGAAGCTTTGAGGAGCACAAAGAGATCTAGAAGTGCACTAATCTTTCCGATAATTTAACACGGCAGTTAAACCCGAATAACGTTATTGGACTTTAAACTGATCACTAATGTACTTGCCAAAATTAAAATCTAAAAATATTGTTGCTGAGGAAAAATTGGAAAAGCGTCGAAGTTCAACAATAATAAGATTTTTTTTTGTGCTTTTAATCCCTGCATTCCCTCATTCGCCCTCTGTTTTCTATTATACAGTTGACATGGTTAGTTTTAAAGATTTGGATTCAGGATCTGGATGTGCAGTGATTAAAAGGCGGTGATACTTGGAGTTTTGGGCCTATTTTATTTGGATGCCGGTGGTGAGCTCTGATCTTCCCTTGAGGTGTGTGGGCTGGGCTGAGCTGCTCGGTGGTTGCCGATCAGCTGCTCGTGAGGCGGACACTGGGGTTCACTTCTTTCAAATCTGCTGATATTGAAACCAATCCTTTTACTGCTCAGTGCTGGTTCCTGAGTGTAAAAGTAACAGACTTACTACATGGTAACCATAGTGACGGTATTAGCATCATTGAATTTAAATCCTTCTGAGAGCAGAACACTCGGTGACAAACTGGGTTGATAAATCTTTCAAGAATTGACTTTGATTTGTATGAACGGATCTGGGACAGCCCTGGTAATCCTCTGCACTGACTCGCTGCCATTTATGGAGCTGCTGTTTATTGCATCATTACCATTGCTAGCTGGTTTGATTTGAGCCTTCAGTATTGGCTCCAGTACATCACAGCTTGAACCTCAGCATGCTCCTTGGTGTCCTAGCCTAGACACCCAGGATGTTTAATATGAGAAGAGGATTTGGATGATGCAATGGCTTTGAGCACTGTCCTTTCACATCTGGGAACAGGGTGCATAAACTGGCCAAGGTGTTGGGATAAAAAGCTCCCCTCGCTTGCAGTGTTGTCTCTTGGGATTTCATCATAGGGGCCGAATGCAAAAATTCATTGAATACGTTCTCTTGAGCTGTGAAAAACACAGAGCAGCCATTTAGGGATATTTGTATTATAGCAGTTTCTACACTTGGCTTGTGACCTGGAGTAGCTCTGGGCTACGTAACACTGGAGTGAAGGGCAAGTGGTTACAGGCCTCTCTCTGTCTTAGCGATGGAGGTATTTGAGGTCATGTTGTGGGCCTTGACCATTCTATCCTCCTGGGCTGAAAAGATACTGAACATCAAGTGGTTCCAAGAGTAATATTAATGGAGACCTAGATGACAAAAACAAAACTTCCCTCTGGGCTGGGTGGGGTGGAGGGGTGGGGTTAATGAGTAAAGCTAGGTATGGAAATAGGCCATTTGTTCCAATCAGTTCTTTGTTGGCACTTGCCCTCTAGATGGGCAGAGAACTCTAAATCACATATACTAACCCTTTCTCATTCTCTTCAAAACTCGTTTCTTCATCCACTTATCCAATCTAACGGTGAATGTTAACACAGTTTCAGCCTCAACCCATGACCCTGGAAGTGGATTCCACAGCCTCACAACTCTTTGTATTGAGGTTTCTCCTGCTTTCTGTTCTAACTCTCTTGCAGCTTATCTATGGCTGTTTGTTCTTGACTGCTCAATTATTGGAAACAGTCTGCTCCATCTGCCTGGTCAAAGAGTCATAAAGTCAATATGGGATCAAAAGTGGCCATTCAGTAGAGAAATCCAGCCAGCACTCCAGTTCCTGCCACTCTGTCCTGTAGCCCTGCAAGTTTATTTCCCTCAAGTGCTTATCCCATTTCCTTTTGAAATTATTCATTGTCTCTGCTGCCTTCACCCTTAAAGATAGTGGGTTCCAGGTCATTTACCACCTGTTGCAAAACTCACTCCCCCTGTATCTCTTGCCCAGAACCTTAAATCTGTGTCCCCTAATCATTGTACCATTGGCTAATGGGGATAAACCTTTCTTTGTTTACCTTGCCTGTTATTCTTGTACACCTCTATCAAATCTCTCATCAATCTCCTTTGCTCCAAGGAGAACAACCCCAGCTTCTCCAACCTAATCCTGGAGATTCTAAAGTTCCTCAGCCCTGCAACCATTCTGATAAATCCCACTCCCCCACACCAGCCCCCCCGCACCCTCTCGAGAATCCTCACGTCCTTCCTAAGGCGTGGTGACTAGAAGTGGACAACATAGCCAGAGAGATTAGAGGATCCCAAAGTTTGATCCCCTAGTCAGTGTTGAATAGCTGAGGTCAGAAAGAGTGTCGTGAATGACCTCTCATCACTCTGGTATATTTGGGGGTAAATCGCCAGGGTTGCTGGGACTGATCACCATTCACTGGGAAGAACATTATTTTGGAGGTTAGATGAGGCCAGAATCAGGCTTGGCACTGATGGGCACACATCGAATGGGCACACTCGCAGATAAAGAATGGATACTGCTGTGAGGATTAGGTGTCTTCCAACCTTTGGGATTGTTCCTTGGCAAAGATCAGTGCTTTCTGGAGAGGTGGTGAGAAATATGGGAAGAAAATTGGAAGAAGAAATAGAACGTAGAAGACAATTCATTGCTAAGTTTAGCTCCCATCGTTAATTATGTTTCATTGATTTGTTGCTATAAATTGGCAGGCATCTTAATTTGTAGCTGACTGCTTTTAAGTATAGGATCTCCAATATCATTGGAAGAATACAATGTACTGTAGCTCATTGGATTGTTAGGGGATTTGGTATGGTCCCTGTGTGTGATAATATTCCTGAGTGCACAACCCCTGTTGCAGGTTTGCCGGAACAGAGCAACAACAAAGGAGGTTGATGGGAGAGTGGACTCTGCAGTTTAGGAGTCCTGATCCCCCACCTTCCGATTTTGGTGAAAACTCTTGGAAGGTTTGCTCTATCTGTGAGTTGACCAACAGTTTGCTGAAATTAATGGTGCAAGAGACAGGGCCTTCGCATTTGGTGAAATGTTCTTGGTGACCCATCTTTCTGTTTTCAAACAAGTGTGTACAGTGTTTAATTTGCCCAGTTACAGCACCCATGAGGGGTGTTAAAAGGCTGATCCTAGGTTCTGTGAAGTAAGATTTTATATTTGTTTTGTGAGTTTATTAATTTCTCTGTATATCATTTTTGTGTATGTATATGTGTATATATAGAGCTGTCTCTTGTATTTCTAGACCCACATTTATCTTTCCCTCTCTTACACATGCATCCACATTGGTCTATTTCTCATGTATATAGATCTGTCTCACTCACTCTGTCATGTATCAACACTGGGTTGTATCTCTCTGTCTCCATTGTATACACAGCCATCTCTGCCTGTGTATCTCTCTCTCCCTCTCTCCCTCTCTCCCTCTCTCACTCTCTCTCACTCTCTCTCTCACTCATTCACATGCACACACAAATTTGGACAAGTTTGAGCCTTGTGCAAGACAGGAGGATCAAACGGATGTCCAGGCTCCTGGCTGATATAGGTGCTCTGGGCACCCTCTGGTGACTTGCCCACATGGCCCCTTTTCACCTGTGTGCCCTGGTGGTGAGTATCTGCAGACTATTTGACTGTTACAGCCGGGCCTGTTCCTGCCCCTCTCCGCCTCGCCCTGCCTTTCCCGACTCACATGTCTGTGCTTTCCAGCAGACAGGTGATTGAGAGTGGAAGCCTTTCCGAGTCATTCTCCATCCTAGACCCAAGATGTCACGGTTCCTACCACTCTCCTAACTGAGCTCAGCACAGAGAAGGAGTCCTGACCATGGGATCTTCCTGTGGTTCAGTTACTCACTGCATTAGCTCTTCTGAACGTTCAGGGGAAACCACAAAAAGTTTTCTGTTCCGTGCCAAGTAACATCACTCGGATGGAAAACACCAGATGATTCTGGTTACTTTTTCCTTGAAGATCCATGTGCTTAGTCTTGTGAATTCCTGAGCTCTGTACTCTGTTTGCTTGTGGCTGTTTGCGTTTGACTTCTCCCCCTCGGGCACAGCTGTACGCAGTGGGGGAGCCTTTGTTTTCTGCCTGGGACTGTTAACCTTTTTTCATCTGAGTAGTTATTTGCTGCTGCACATGGCTTTGTCCCCTCTCTATCTCTGTAATCTTCTCCAACCCCACAACCCACTGAGATATCTATGCTCCTCTAATTCTGAATCGTCCTATTTCCCTTGAGCACCCCTGATTTTAACTGCTTCACCATGGTTGACTCTGCCTTAGGCTCTCTGGGCCCTAAGTTATGGAATTCCCTCCCTACGCGTCTCCTTCGACACGGTCCTTAAAACCTACCTCGTTGACCAAACTTTTGGTCGCCTGACCTAATATTTCCTCAACAAAAACAAAAATAGCTGGAAAAAGCTCAGCAGGTCTGACAGCATCTGCGGAGAGGAACACAGTTAACGTTTCGAGTCCGTATGACTCTTCATCAGAACTAAGGAAATGTAGAAATCTTTAATTCTGATGAAGAGTCATACGGACTCGAAACGTTAACTGTCTTCCTCTCCGCAGATGCTGTCAGACCTGCTGAGTTTTTCCAGCTATTTTTAGTTTTTGTTTCAGATTTCCAGCATCCGCAGTATTTTGCTTTTATCCTAATATTTCCTTACATGGCTCGGTGTCATATTTTGTTTCATAAAGCTCCTGTGAAGCACTTTGTGACATTTATTAGGTTAAATGCACTAAAGATACAAGTTGTTGTTAGTAGTGTACTGGTTACATTACAGATCTGGTAATCTAGATGCCTGGACTAATAGTGTGAGTTTAAATCCTGACATGGCAAATAGAGGGTTTGAATCTAGATTTTTCTAAAAGAAAGTCTGGAAATAGTATTGTCGGAAAAACTCAACTGATTCGCTTTTGGGAACAAAACCTTGTCCGGCCTTATGTTTATATGACTTTTTGTGATTGTTTTCAGCAGTTACAGGAAGGTCATAGGGTGTTGCACCTATTTATTACAGGGCAAACAAGCTCTCCCTGGGATTCACGGTGCATAGTCGGTGCTCCATTTTATCTCTGGATGTATCTCAGATGCACCATTATTGTTGAAAAGGCAGTACTTTTACAAACACTCGTCTTCAGGGCTGTATATCCTGTGTGGAAGGATGTAAAAGCAGAATGAATGGGAGGAAATAGCAGAAGTAGGCCATTGCCCCTCAGGCCTGCTGTGCCAGTCAATCATGGATGATGCTTCACCTCAACTTCACTTTCCCACCTTATCCCCATGTCCCTCGATTCCCTTAGCACCTAAAAATTCCAAGCTATCTGTCTTGAATATACTCAACTGAATTCCAGAGCCCTCTGAAGTAGAGAATTCCAAAGATTCACAACCCTCTGAGGGAAGAAGTTTCTCCTTATTTCAGCCCTAAATGGCCGATCACTTATTCTGAGACTTTGCCCCCTCCCTCCCCACTCCCACACCATGTTCTTGACTCTCCCAACCGGAGGGAACGGCCTCTCAATATCTACCCTGTCAAGCCCCCTAAGAGTCTTGTATGTTTCAGAGAGGACACCTCTTGTTTTCCTAAACTCTGGCAAATGTAGGTCCGTTCTACTCAATTGCTCCTCATAGGACAATCATCTCACCCTAGGTATCATTCTAGTTGTACCTTCGCTGGATCTGTTAAAGAGCAGAGCAAGAGAGAGAGAGATGAGGAATATATCCTTCCCTAACATTTGTGTGGTTGGTCCAATTCCAGTTCCATTTGGATTTTTTAAAAATTTCGCACATATTTTCCCTATCCACACGTTCATTACTCATGTGTGAGTTTTGTAGTGCATGTTGGTGTGGACTGTTGGACTGTGAAAGGTAGTGGGTAAGTCCAGATAGTGTCTCAACTCAACACCCTGAAATCACAGAGCTGGGTTGTGAAATAGCAAAACAAGAGCAAGAAGAAGGTGGCTGATTTTTGTCTCCCCCTGACCCCAGGATGCTGAGGCCAATGGTAACATCCTGGCAACTGCCAGCCAACTCGACGCGAACCCGTGACCCCTGCTTGCTGCTCTGATTGGTTCAGCTTCTCCACTGGGTAAACGGACCGAGCCAGTGAGGGAGCATGTTTCTTGACACAATTTGTAAAACATCAGCGAGGAGAACAGCAACAACCTGTATTTATTTATAATATCGCTTTAAAGTGTCTGAAGGTGAAACTCAGTGTTATCAAACAACATCTGACACTCGGCCACAAGTGGAGATATTGTGGCGGAAGGGAATTCCAGAGCATTGGGCCCAGGCAGCTGAAGGCACGGCCCTCGCAGGTGGATCAGTTCAAATCAGGGGATGCGCATGAGTCTAGAGTGAAGAGTGCAGGTGGGTGTGGGCTTGGGGAGGCTACAGAGATGGGGGGGGGTGTGGTGAGGGCCATGGGGATTTGAAAACAAAGGTGAGAATTTTAAAATCGAAGCATTGGTTAACTGGGAGCGATTGTAGTTCAGGAAGCACAAGGCGGGCTGTGTGAAGGGAGCTTGGTGCCAGTCAGGACACAAGCAGCAAAGATTTGGATGAGCTGACGTTTGTGGAGGGTGGGAGTTGAAGTGAAGGTTGGCAGGGAAATGTACACCGAAAATGTATTAGTGGAAGCAAAGAGAGGAACCTGGGATACATCAGAGTAAGTAACTTATAAGGCCTAATATAAGCTGCCCTGCTAATATGGTACTGCCTCTACATAAGAACATAAGAAATAGGAGCAGGCCATTCAGCCTTTAGAACCTGTTCCATCATCCATTCATATTATGGCTGATCTTCCTGATTCTTGTGGAACTCCAACAACACTCAAGAAGCTCAACACCATCCAGGACTAAGCAGCCCGCTTGATTGGCACCCCATCCACCACCTTCAACACTCACTCCCTTCACCACCGACACTCAGTGGCAGCAGTGTGTACCGTCTACAAGATGCAGTGCAGAAACACACCAAGGATCCTTTGACAGCACCTTCCAAACCCGCGACTCTACCATGTAGAAGGACAAGGGCAGCAGATGCATAGGAACCCCAACACCTGCACGTTCCCCTCCAAGCCGCGCACCATCCTGACTTGGAACTATATCGCCGTTCCTTCACTGTTGCAGGGTCAAACTCCCTCCCTTAACAGTTCTGCAGGTGCACCTACATCACATGGACTGCAGTGGTTCAAGAAAGCAGCTCACCACCACCTTCCCAATGGCAGTTAGGGATGGGCAATAAAATGTTGGCCTCGCCAGCGACGCTCACTTCCCATGAAAGAATTTTTTTTAAAAACCCACCTTCCAGCATTGCCCCCATACCCCTTAACCCCTTATATCCAAAGATCTATCATTCTCTGCCTTGAACATATTCAACAACTTATCCACAGTTCTCTGGGGTAGGGAATTCCAAAAGATATCCTTTGAGCGAAGGAATTTCTCCTTATCCCAGCCCTAACCAGCCGCTCCCTTATTGTGAGTCGACTGTACCCAGGCCGCATTCCCCACCTACAAGCGGGGGACTAACCCGATCCTGGAAGGTACCACGTGGGAGGTGTCCTGAGTGAGTGGACATGCTGTTGTGTGGCACGGCACCAGTGCAGCATTGACACACGGCTTCCATCGTCACGGGAGAAGAAACCAGCTCCCAAGAAGGGAGCCATGGAAGCTTCAAAGAAACCGTTGGCAAAGGGCGGCAAGAAACGGTGAAGGTCGAGGGAGGAGAGTTACTCCATCTACATTTACAAAGCGATGAAGCGGGTTCAACCCGACACCGGCATCTCCCCCGAGGCCGTGAGTGTCACCAACTCGCTCGAGAACGCTATTTTCCAGCGCATCACGGGCGAGGATTCCCGTCCGGCCCCATTACAACAAGCGCAGCGCCATCAGCTCCCTGGGGGACATCCGACCCGCTGTGTGCCCGCTGCTGCCTGGGGGGAAGTGGGCCAAGCACGCCATGTCGGGGGGGTGGGGGGTGGGGTGGGGGGGCGGTGCTGGTGGGGTTGGGGGAACAGAGGCACCAAGTGCACCAGCTCCGAGTAAAACGCCACCATGGGCTGAAAAACCGTTCCGATGGGAACTGGCCCTGAGTGTGCAAAGGTTTCTCCCCCCTTCAGCTCCCTCACCCTGAACTGTTTGCGCTGCAGGGCTGCATTCTTTGCATTTTGTTGCTCGTCGGGAAAGCCGATTAAAACCAAGAATCTTCCGAGCGGTTTTCTGCTGCAGGAGCGTTCCCGTTTCACCGGCCGTTTCGAGCTGCTTCGCTGCCGACGTTATCATCGGCCCTGTCACTGTTTTACAAGGTTGTCACGGTTTTTCCTGCTGTTGTGACAAGGCTGCCACATCAGTCACTTTCCCAGTTTATTTTGACGCTGGATTCCTCCTGCTACGTTCCCAGCCAAGTCTGTTTTTATCAGTCTATCCCATTAGCTGGGCCACAGTTCCCATGGCAACCGCGTCATGAAGCCAGCTAATCAGATAACAAGCCTTCTGCTAGCTATTATGCCCTGCACCCAGTCTGAGGGACTGACTGACCTTTAACCTCTGGGGGCTGGATCGGAATACATCCCAGAGGGTTGGGGGGGGGGGGGGGGGGGGGGGGGGGGGGGGGGGGTGGGGAGGAGGGGGGCGGGTAGCAGAATGAAACTCCTCTACCTCTGATGGCTATATAAGGTCCTCGGGCCGTCATAGCGCAGAACCCAGTGGGCTTTGGCCCATTGCATCAACCGGTGTTAGCTGGGCAATGTGGCAGGTATAAGAGGAGCAATCGGCGAGTGGCTGGATCAGGATAACTTCCTGTGGGGAAGCCCAAGCTGTGTTCCATTTGTCTGATATACCCACCTTCAGAGGCAACAGGATAAGATGAACAAGCCACCAGACTCACCTCTGCAAAATATCAATGCGGTTTTCCAGCTCAGCTTTGGTGACAAAGTACCATCAGCACCAAGACATTACCTATTTATTCCTTCACTGGATAGGGGCATCGCTGGCACTTGTTGCCCACCTCTAATTGCCCTTGAAAGCATTTAAGAATCAATCACATTGCTCTGGGGCCTGGAACCCCATGTAAGCCAGACCATGCAAAATTTCCTTCCCTAAAGGACCTTAGTGAACCAGCTGGGTTTTTACAACAATCAATGATAGTTTCCTGGTCACCATTACTGAGACTAACTCGCAATTTCAGATTCTGTTTCAATAAACCGAATGTATTCATTAATTGAATTTTAAATTCTGTCACCTCCTATGGTGGGATTTGAACCTGTGTCCCCAGGGTATTAGCAGTGGGCCTACTGGATTACTATATCCAATGACATATTCCACTGTGCCAGCATGTCACCCATCTGACAGCATTGTGGGATCCCCATCGTATGTGTGGTTCAAGGAGAAGACAGTAAATGCCAGCCTGGCCTACTTCGCCCACACCCTGAGAACTGAATTTTCTACAGGAGTGTATGTAGTTCCTAGGCCTCCTCTGGGGCCTGCCCCTTTGCACTGTCCTGTGTCCCAGGAAGGGACCCATGTTGGTTTGATCAGCTACTCACCTTGTGAAGTGATGGGGCCAACTGCGGAGCTCGTGGATCAGTTTAACAGAAAATGATCTTTTCCAGTGAATAATGAAAGAAAAATTCATAAAAGTTTTCGTGATTAGTTACTATGGAGATGCATACGGACTGTGTATTTGTGCTGCCTCAGACCTGTTATTATAATGAGTTGTTCAGCTCTAACTTTGAAGGGTAGTGAGGTGTTTAGCCTGCCATTGCTGAATGAAGGGCTGTTAGTGAACATACAAACCCTTCTTCCTAAAGATTTCCAAATGTTACAAGAGTCATCAGGACGGACAGAGAGATGGATGAGTGGGTTAGATCAAGGGTAGAAATTCAGGACGTACGAAAATACAAATTAGGCCACTCAGCCCTTTGAGCCTACTCCACCATTCAAAAACATCATGGCTGACCTGATTGTGAGGTTGGAGGGGCATTGGAGAGAGATTGAGGATGTTGGATGGGAGCAGGTTGGGTGGGTGGGGGAAGATTAGAGTGGGCAGGAGGTTGGAAGTGCATGGCTGGGAGATTGGGGGTGTTGGAGGGATGTTGGAGGAGGTTGGGGGAAGGTAGGACGGGGTGGAGGGAAGGGAGGAGGAGATGGGGGTAAGGTTGTTGGGGGTGGGAGGTTGGAGGGGCATTGGGGGGATGGGGAGGTTGGGGTGGGGTATGGTTGGGAGGTTGGGGGGAATTGGGCAGGGGGTTGAATGGGGCAGGCAGGAAGTTGGGGTGGGGGGGTCGGAGGAGGTGGGGGAGATTGGGGTGTGGAAGGGAGGGTGGGTGGGGGTGTGGGAGGCTGTGGGAGTGGACGGGTGATGGGGGAGTGGGCAAGAGTTTGAGGGAGTGGATGGGAAGTTGGATGGGGTTGGCAGGAGGTTAGGGGTATGGGAGAGGTTGGAGGAGAATGGGGGGGTGGTTGGGGGAGGGGGTTTGGAGGGGTTGTAGGGGGGCTGAGCATGGAGGTGTCACCTCTAAGGTTTCATACCACAAAATTAAATAGTGTATGCTTCTCAAAATTCTCTTGAATTTAAACCAGCATATAAATAGCAGTCTAAATTTTCATCATACCCTAAAGTAGACACAATTCTGATGACATGCTGTGTTGATGTACCAGAGGTTTGAGAACCTTGCGCCTCATCAAAATAAATGTAAGAAACTGCAAACTGGGAGTGATGCAAAGCAGGGTATTGACTCACTATCACCCGTTTTATTCCTCTTGTGAAGTCTGGGAATGAAATCCTGATTTGTCATGAAGAGATTGCTTAAAGAAAGGTTTTACAAATCTCTACTCCATCCTAGGTTCACGTCACCCTGCACCATCCTGTTATAATCTAACAGAAGGTGGTTACACTGTGGGATTAATCCTCACTGGGGGTGAGGATTCCTGATCATCCATTGTAACTGTGGCAAAAAAAATCCGTGAAATCCCAGAGAAACAACATAAAGGGCTTTTACTATAAAGGGTATAAGATACCCAATCCTATGATTTAAGTGCTTCTAGAAATGATTTCTCTCAGGATTTTGCTGTCACACTTTTTTTTTTAGCCGTTGGAATTTCTTTTTATTAATTAAAAATTTTCCACTTAATTTGCCTGTTTCTCTGATACCTGAAACATCAGTTAGAATTTTTTAAGTACTGTTTGCACATTTATTTAGTACAAATGTAATGAAACATCATATGGAACCTGTGGATAGGCTGTTAATTCACAGTGTACATCACAATTGTACGGCAGTGGGTTGGTGCCAGAGAAGTCAGAATGGTAAGGTTGTATTAGCTACAAATTTGAACTGCTTTAGATGATTTAGTGATTTCTTTGTAGCCACTTTCCTAGCATCAGTTGATTGCGCTATGATTAATCATGCCTAGAGATTCAGCATTTGCCTCCAATGTTACCATTGCTGCAGTCACTCTGTCTACTGCAAGCAGGTGTAATGAAAGGAAGACAAAACCTAAATTTATACAGCTCTTTTCATGATGCCTCAAATTACTTCAGCCAATTAAATACTTTTGAGTTGTCGTCATTTGTATCATATAGGAAATGTTATCAAATGGCAGAGCAGGCTTGAGGGGCTGAATGGCCTACTCCTGCTCCTAATACGACAGATGAGACGATCTGGGCCAGATGGCCCTTGTCATCCATAATTATCTTGCAAATAGAGGAATCATGGCTGGAGTTCTGTTTATTTTGTTGCTAATGGAAGTTTATTGTGAGCAGGCTATGTGGGGTGAAATTGACAGGACAAGAGTGCATAATGGGCTCATAGTGAATCAGTAATCAGTTTTACACTGCACATGATTCTCAAAAGTCTTTTCCAGTGACTTCAATCTTGTCCTTTTGTCTACTTACCTTCTATTCCACTCTATCTTGGTGCATTTTTACGAGTTTTTTGAGGCATTGAAATATCATGGTAAAGTTGTGTTGCATAATAGATATTGAAAATATATTGTAGTGAGAAGCAATGACCAGCAGAGTCTTCAAACTTGCTGATCAAGAAAACACATTTAATTGTGAACCATTCAGCCTTTGTCTTCTGGCCTCTTAAAAGTTGTGTCACACGGAGACACCTGAGAGCTCCAACACTTCCCATTGACAGTGAAGACCTATATTGTTCAATCATTCTGCTTTGTTGCTCAGGAGTCATTTGATCTTGCTACCCTCTGGGATTACTGATGAAACAGAATCTAATTTCACCCCTGGTATGAAATAATTATTTGGAATAATATCGTGCACCTTGGCAGAAGAACATCGTCTTCTACTACAGAATGTAAAAGATCTTGTGCAGTTTATCTGAGCTGCAAGTATTGAACCTTTCCCCAAATATGAATTCACTGTCACTGTGTCCATATGGTGCATTGTGCAAAATATATTAATGAGGTCTGAAGCAGTCACCAAAATCAGTGTTATTGTCTGCACAGTGTTATAAATTATTAATGGAGTATTTTCCTGTCACATTAATAATATTGCACAATGCTGTTCACGTAAGATTTGTCCTCTGTTTGTTTAATAGTCGTGGTGGGATCACGCTAAGGGTGCACTAACTAACTGCATTTTATCGTTGCTGCTCTTAATACTAATAGGCTGAATATATATCAGACGATATTTGTAACCAGGTGTCAATAATGGGCATTTTCATTTTACTGGTACCTTTCTGCGATTGTTTGGTGAATTCATTGGTGAATCTTGAAAGGGGAAAACATGTCATGCATGATTGGGGGCAGGGTTCAAGTGGGGAGGGGGCAAAAAGAGGCTTGGAAACAGGAGAAGCGCCAGGGCCCATGATTTCTCTCCCTGGCTTTGGGTGCACCCTCCACTAGAACTCCTGAAATGTTGTAAGCATAATCCATCTCTCTTCTTTCTACGGTTTTTCTGTTCCTCTCTCAGGTTTCCAGTGGTTTTTATTTTAGCAGTCGGCGTGTTCTTGACAGGTGTTGCTGAAGTGAGGGGAGGTTGCATGGAGTCCCCCAGCTCAAATGGTGCAATTCGATTTTCTAACATCTAACTGAACAGGCAGGTGGGACCTCGACGTGCAGTCCCAGTGAACCATTAGCAATCCAGCATTCCTTCAGTGATGCCCTTCCGTGCAAGTCGGCCTATTTGGATTAGGTAAGCCTTGTGGAAAATTGAATTCCCATGTGCTGTGCCCTCCTGGCTGCGTTTAGGTCACACTCTGGGGCTGTGAAAATCTGAGGGAGTCTCTGGAGTTCACTACAATCTTTCAGTTGACCCGACTGACAGCTGCAACCTATTAATTAGCCATTTGGAAGTGGATGATCTGACAGGGTTCGGGTGTCATTTGAGAATGAATCACGCAAAGTGAAGAATTCACAGTGGCCAAATGTTTTTTTTTGCCCCCAAGCCCCATGCTCAGGAATCACTTTCTCTCTCCCTGGCTGAGCAAGTGAACTAATTACAGACATGACATTCAAAATACGGTCACAAGTAAATTATACTGTGATCAGTATGATGGTGAGCCAGCAACATGGCCTGAATACTGCGCTTCCTGTAGTTCAGCTCCTGCTCTGCAGAAGACAGGGGCAAGTTGAAGTGTCAAAACTCTGAATTGCTGCCCCAACCCTTGTTTTCTCACCCTCTTTCCACCACCCAAACCCTGCCACATGCCCCCACCCCACCCCCAACTTGGGTCAGTGGGTATCACCCCACACAAGTGTCAAGGCATGTCCATCTCCAACAAGAGAAAATCTAGCCATCTCCCCTTGACATTCAGTGATACTATGATCGCTGAATCCCCCACTATCAACATCGTGTGGGGTTACCATTGACCAGAAATGGAACCGGACCAGCCATATAAATACTGTGGCTACAAAAGAGCAGGTCAGAGGCTAGGAATCATGTGACGAGTAACTCACCTCCTGACTCCTCATCCACCATCTACAAGGCACAAGTCAGGACTGTGATGGAATACTCTCCACTTGCCTGGATGAGTGCAGCTCCCACAACACTAAAGAAGCTTGACACCGCTCAGAATAAAGCAGCCCGCTTGATTGGTGCCACATCCACAAACATTCATTCCCTCCACAACTGATGCATAGTGGCAGCAGTGTGTATACCATCTACAAGATACACTGCAGCAACTCACCAAGGCTCTTTCGACAGCACCTTCCAAACCTGTGATTTCTACCACCTAGAAGGACAAGGGCAGCAAATGCATCGGAACACCACCACTTGCAGGTTCCCCTCCAAGCCACTCACCTCCTGACTTGGAACTATATCATCGTTTATTCACTGTCGTTGGGTCAAAATCCTGGAACTCCCTTTCGAATAGCACTGTGGGTGTACCTATACCAGATGGACTGCAGCAGTTCAAGAAGGCAGCTTGCCACCACCACCTTTGCAAGGGCAATTAGGGATGGGCAATAAAAGCTGGCCTAGCCAGCGAAGCCCACATTCCCATGAAAAACTTAAAAAGTAGACACTGTGGTGAGGCTGTAAAACCAGACAACATGTGAGGACCCCGATTCAAATCCTAATCTGTGCTCAACTAGTTTGACTGGATGGGAGCATCCAATTGGATTTAGTGCCCCTGGGGGTTAGGGAAGGGCGGGGGATGGGGTGGGGGGGGGTGAAGAGGAAATCAGTCAGACCCCCAACCACCTACCACCCCACCCCCGTGCAATCATTGATCCAGCCACCCCTGCTGGACAGTGCGCGTATGTGCAGGTTTTGGGACTTGAATGGAGAGAATTAGTGATGCGTTTTGCGGACTGATAGCATGCCTAGGCTCACAAATTTAGCGTAGCCAGCTTTTTGAGGTACTGACGGGCTGCCAACGAGAGTATAGCCTCCTGAGGGGTTGGTGAGGGAGATAATCGGGGAAAAGATAATCTCTTGAAGTGAAATTTTGAATTGGTGGATCTGATGAGTGCAGTGAGGTTAGATAAATGCAATGGGAGTAATCATAGCATATTGTCAATGCATTTCTGTGGAACAGCCTGAGCTTGTACGGAGGGACAGAGAAAGCACCTTTATCAGAGTGTCGCTAACTTTAATTAGATATATTCTTGGAGATCTCTTCACTGCTGTCCACACCCTGTCCAGTCAACCAACTTTCTCCCCACCATTGTCCAATAGTTTTACACAACTAATAAACAAGAGTCTTCAAAGAAAGTAGGGGAAATTTTAATCTTTTTAATGCTCCTATGATTTTTCTCTCCTACGTTCCCTGCAGCCAGAGATTAGTCTTCATAACCTCTGGGAGACTCTGTTCTCATTATGCATCTTTCATGCAGCGGGAGCAGCAACACTTTTGATGCTGTTGACGTTTTTTCTCCCAGGTTCTGATAAGATTTGTATCATTCTGCTGGCTGCCCCAGAAGCCTATTTATTTCCTCTCTTTGCCACACACAGGCATGAAGGCAGTGCAGCTTTAAAACCAATAGGTGCTAAATGAAAGTTGGATATTTTAATCTCTTTCTGCATTTTCTCAGACTTCCCCACTGTTTGGTCACAATGCAATCTTTCGACTCTTTATGAACGGCACCTTATACCTGACAACCTAACTGCAGGGAAGCGTGATAGAGGAGCCAGTGTGCCCACTGGTGAAGCCCCTGGTTTTTGTTCTGCATTTCCCACTGACTTCACAACCTTTCATAAACTATACCTCACGGGGGCACATTTCTGTTTCAAGCAACTGAGAGAATGGGCGCACTCTTCATTTGGCCATTGCCTCCGCTGTGTGTGTCTGACTCTCACACTTTCCCCTGCACTGGTTATGGGTATTATTCACCCCGGTTAATGCTATGGGTGGCAACTTTGTTCCAACCTATCCGCTCTTTCAGAGTTAAAATTGGGCCTTGTTTGTCACAAAATAGGATTCCTGGCCTGTCCTGGAGCCTTCCAGGAATTGAACCTTAATCCCCAGGAGACTTAATCCTCAGGATTAATTATTAAAGAAAACCTTTTAGAATATTTTCTTCAAACACTCACATTTCTTATTTATAAAATCATGTGGATGGGGGTAGAAATGGGCCATTGACTGACGGTCAGGAATAATTGTAGAAGAAAGAGTTTGTTTGAGCTTTGGTTGGCCTGGGGAGGCACCATATTGCAAGCATGGAAGTGGTGGACGGCCAATGGCGAGTGCCTGGGGGCCTGGCTAGTCATGTGGCGATACCTCCAGAAATACATCCAACCAGAGTTGGCAACCCTTATCACAAAGCGTGGATTATCGTCATCCAACATCACTGCTGACATGGTCAGGGACTCCATGTTGGAGCTCCCAGTGCAAGCCTCTATCCACAGAATCATAGAAGGCATATAGCACACAAAGAGGCCATTCGACCTGTCATGTCCTTGCCAGTCCCCGCAAGAGCAACTCAGGTTGTCCCACTCCCACGCCATTACCCCGCAGCACTGCCAATCTTTTATTTTCAGATAATCATCCAATTCCCTTAAGCCACAATTGAATCTGCCTCCACTGTACTCTCAAGGCAGTGCATTCCAGATCTTAGCCACTCTGCATTTAAAAAATATATTTTCCTCTTGTCGCCGCTAGCTCTTTTGCCAAGCACTTTCAATCTGTGCCCTCTGGTTCTTGGTCTTTCTGCCAATGGGAACAGTTTCTTCCTTTGTACTCTGTCCAGACCCCTCATGATTTTGAACACCTCTATCAAGTCTGCCCTTGACCTTCTCCCTAAAGAGAACAGCCCCAGCTTCTCCAACCTATCTGAAGTCAGTCATCCCTGGAACCGTTCTTGTAAATCTTTTCTGCACCCTCTTCAATGCCTTCACTTCCTTCCTAAACTGCGGTGCCCCTCTTTTGCAGAAGCTACCGTTCAAATCTTATCCTCGATTTCTCATTCTAAGTCCTTGTGAGGGTTCCTTGTTCTGCTTTTAAGGGACTGATGTGAAATATCTGGCAGTTTCTTAACCTAATAGAGATCTTTCAAATGACGAAGGGGTTTGGTAGGGTAGATATAGAGGCGATGTTCCCACTGGTGGAGGGGTAGGTTTCAAAACTAAAGGGCCATAAATATAAGATAGTCACTACCAAATCCGGGAGGAATTCAGGAGAAACTGCTTTACCTAGAAAATGGTTATGATGTGGAACTTGATACGAAAAAGAGTAATTGAGGCAACAAGCAATGATGCATTTAAGGGAAGTCTAGGTAAACACATGATGGAGAAAGGATTCGAAAAATATGAGATGAAGTAGGGTAGGAGGATGCTTGTGCGAAGCATAAACACCATGGTGGACCTTTTGGGTTGAATAGCCTGTTTCTGGGCTGTAAATTCTGCGTTAATATGTACCGTAAAAATGAGCAAAACTAGAAGAATGGAAGGGGAGTAGCTGATAGACTTTTCCTGGTCCCTCTGACAGCCCTTGTGTAGCATCATGCCTCCTCCAGCCAGGGATCTGGGATGATTTGGGAATTTTGATACCCGATCAACCGGGTAGAGTGAATCAGAATGAATAAAGCCGCGTCAGGTTTCTCCTCCATCTTCCTGGTGAAATAGATTGGAAACCTGTCACTCCCTCCTGCCGGAGAGCTTGTCTTACTGGATTTGTGATTGTTAGTTTTGACTTGGAATCACGTGAGGTTAATGGGGAAGAGCAAACACTTGCTTCATGTCCATTTGTCTCTTTCTACCCCTCTTGGGCCTCGTACCATTGCCATTGTGAAGCCTCCCTGCAGAGAGAGTCTGGGAGTGTCTTTGAAATGGAGCAGCTGCACTTTCTTTATTGACTGAAGGATTAGTAAGTGAAGATTAAAGGGAGTGATACTAATGTGCATTTATATGGAACAAAGTTGTGCAAAAGCATAAAGCTTCCCCCATGTGATAGTCAGAAGTAGAATCTACAATAGCATTTTAATTATGTGGTCTACCTACTGAGCCATTGGAGGTAGTTTTCCATTAAAGCCGCTGACAGTCTTAGCTGGTTTATGGAACAGGAAATGAGGAACAATTGGGTATAAGGAAGAACTCCTATGTATTTCACACCTGTTCACTACATCCAAGTGTCCCAGCCAGTGAAGTACTTTTGAAATGTAGTCACTGCTGTAACACAGGAAATGTGGCAGCCTGTTCGCACATAGCAAGATCCCATAGAAACAATGATCAGATGTTTTGTTTTTGTGATGTTGGTTGAGAGATAAATAGTGGTCAGGACATCAGGGAGAATTCCCCAGCTCCTCTTCAAGTAGTATCCTTCACGTCCACCTGAGCGGACAGACTCGGCCTCAGTTTAATATCACATCCGAAAGATGACACCTCTGACTGTCCTCAGTATCTGATGCCCATGTACACTGCACTGAAGCGTCAGCCTAAATTTTTATGCCTTACGTCTTTGGAGCTGGCCTTGAACCCACAAACTTCTGGCCCTGAGGCAAGAATGCTACCCATTGAGATAAGGCTGAACTGTCAATGTCCCTGCTAACAATCAAAAGAATGGCCTATAGTGACCTGGACCCTCTCACCCTTCAAGGGAGACAGTGGATGGCAGGTGGGTGACTTGAAGCACCTTCGTCACTGAGCCCTTTATTGGTTCATTCGCAGCTCTCAGGCACCCCAAAAAATAGAAGGATCAAGAATGAAATTGCACACACTCTACATAAACTGCGGTAGGATCAGTAAGGGCCACCCAGCCTGTCCCTCGCAAATTTAATACCTTGTTTATCACATTTATATACACCCCCCGCTTCATTCGTGAGATGAGGGGATCGCTGGTTAGGCCTGCATTTATTGCCCATCCCTGATTGCCCACGCGAAGGTCAAACAAAAAGGTTGTCAGTGATAATCTGGGGGAAAAGATCTGTGAAATTCCTCTCTGATCCTCCTGGGCGATCAAAACCAGCCCAGGACATGGTTCTAGCCCTGATAATTCCACGTGGTTACCTACCTTTTGTCCAAGGTGACTTCCAACCCAGCCAGAAACAGATCCAGCTCTTGCTTGATGGAATTCAGTGAATTTGTGCTCACAAACTGGGACAGCAGCCTGTTCCAGAGGTTCACTATTCTCTGGAAAAAGAACCACCTCCTGCTATCTAACCTAGATTTGGCCTTATATTGTTACAGTGACAATGTTAAAATAACAGTCTACTTATACTGTAAGTGACTTTTGATGGATGGGAGATCTTGGATTCGATTTTCCAAATAAGGTTCTGAAGCGCTAAGTGCTAAAACTTACGCTTGGATTCTGTAACTAGAATAGGCCACAATTAGCAGCATTGCCAGCTGTTTTACTTGATCTATTGACAAGTTTCTCAATCAGTAATTGCCCAGTCAGCCTTGCTTGCCTTTTGTTGTGGGTGGCTGTGATGAGTCCTCTTGATGATACACAGCAGAAAGGATGGGATACAGGTTCAGTTCCCCTTCAACCTCCTCCCCCACCCCTCCCCCAACCTCCCTATGGTTTTGGGAGATGGGAGGTCTAGGCTTCTCTCCAGAAGAGAGGGGCAAGAGCAGCAAATCTCCTCTCTCAGATCATCCAGACTTCTCAATGCTCAGAGCAAGGTTGATGGAGGCTTGGTTGGGAGGTCCAGCAACCCACCTGTGACAAATGGGCCAGGAAGATTGAGGCAGGTTGAACGTGGTGACGAGGACATGGTTGGAGTGACCATTTTTTTTTTAAAAGGAAAATGATTGCCAGCAACTAGCACTAAACGAACAGGGAGCTGAAAGCTGATGGGTGTGGGCAATGCAGGAAGTTCACACTGGTCCAATGGTGGGTGCTCTTCCGAAATGGGGCCCAGGCAGAGAGCACTTTACCTTGTGCTCAACAATTCTACAGTGGGGCTGGGAGTGCTTAAGGCTGATTCTCGGTGCCCCAAAACAGGAAAATATTCAACTTCACAGCACAACAGCCCTCTCATGGAAGGCAAAATTAGCAAACACTTAGAAAATGACTGGTACTGCTCCGAACTGGTCTTGTATACCTTAAAATGGAATTCCAGTTTGGACCAGTAACCAGTCATTTCCAGCAGACAAGAATAAGGGACTGGTTTTACAGCTGGAAAACAAACCAGGAGGGGCTTTCCCATTGTAATGAATAAACGCAAAATTCTCTCTCAAGAATTTTTGTGGCTGTTATAAGGAAATGCGAGTAAAACTTTGGAAATGCCTGGTACTGGTCTGAACTGGTCTTGTACAGGTTAAATGAATTCCAGTTCAGACCAGTAACCAGTCATTTCAAAGTGTTGCTAGTTATTCCTTTTAACAAACACAAGAGTCTTTGAGAGAGAATTTTGTTTTAATATAATGGAAAGCCCCTCCCAGTTTGGTTTCCAGCTGTAAAACCATTCACTTATTCTTGTTGTCTGTAAACAACATGACCATATTATTCCACAGTGATGATATTGAATCCTGTGTATTTTTAGCTGTCGTTGACTTTGCTGCTCTCAGTGATACCACAGTGTACATTACAGACGGGAAGAAATGGTCAAGAGCGACTCTGAAAGGTTATCGTTTGATGTCAAAACTCAGGTGATGCCTGTAAACCACATTGGTTCCTGTCTTGTGGCTTATATGATGTAACCGGAACTCATTGGTTAAATGATCACTTTCCAACCACCCAGCTGGTTATTTAGGCCCAACATCTCGAGCTGTGAGGTTTTGCTCTGCTGTGCACCAAGCCTTTCTGCTCAGCGTCATGGCGACCTTAGTGTTAACTCATCCATTTTGCCAGGTTAATGCTGGACATTCTAGGCTTGGCCTAATCCTGACAAGACCCTGCTCTCAACACTGAACGTTGCTCAGAAGCAGAGCGGGTTGGAAATCGAGCTCTGGCGACCTTTGCATCCAATTCTCAGCACCGGTGGATTTCCTGCTCCGCTGATCTGGGCAATCTGTGAAACGTGTCCTGTGTTGAATCATATATCAACTGATCTCACTAAACTTGAGTTACCCTTGGCTGGGATTTTCTGGCTCCGTCGTCGTGGGGCCCACCTCAGGAGATGTGGCGGTCCAGCCAAAAGTCTATTGACTTTCAGTGAGACCGGACGATCCCAGCGGCTGACAGCAGCGGAATATTCCGCCTCTTGTATCGAGATGTCCTCAATGTGGGCCACCCATGTTGCTACAAGTGCAGCATCCGTTCTCATTCCCTGGCAGACAACCTGAACTGAAAACTGAACTGGTCTAGCCATGTAAATACTGTGGCTACAAGAGCAGGTCAGAGACTAGGAATCCTGCAGTGAGTAACTCACCTCCTGACTCCCCAAAGCCTGTCCACCATCTACAAGGCACAAGTCAGGAGTGAGATGGAATACTCTCCACTTGCCTAGATGAGTGCAGCTCCCACAACATTCAAGAAGCTCGACACCGTCCAGGACAAAGCAGCCCACTTGATTGGCACCCCTTCTACAAATATTCACTCCCTCCACCACCAATGCACAGTAGCAGCAGTGTGTACCATCTACGAGATGCACTGCAGAAACACACCAAGGCTCCTTCGACAGCACCTTCCAAACCCACAACTGCTACCATTTAGAAGTACAAGGGCAGCAGATACATGGGAACACCACCACCTGGAAGTTCCCCTCCAAGCCACTCACCATCCTGACTTGGAAATATATCGTCGTTCCTTCACTGTCACTGGGTCAAAATTCATGGAACTCCCTGTCAGCACTGTGGGTGTCCCTACACCACATGGACTGCAGCGGTTCAAGAAGGCAGCTCACCATTACCTTCTCAAGGGCAACTAGGGATGGGCAATAAATGCTGACCTAGCCGGTGTGCTCACATCCCATGAATGAATAAAAAAACCCCTCTATTCCTTCCAGTTTAATGTTTCCCTCTAGTTTTATAACTTTGTGCTCCCTCTTCTAAATATGTAACGCCCATGCCTATTCCACACTGAATTTGTGAATGTGATTATCTGTTGTTTGAAGCACAATCAGAGAGTAACCATAGCAGATTAACAGCACAAATAACAAGGGACGTGCGTCTCAGTGAAATAGTCATTTCTCAGGATTGTGTAGTTGTTTAGTTGCATAAGATTGTAAAAACGTTTAGGAACAGGAAGAGGCCATTAAGCCCAGCAGGCCTGTCCCTTTATGATGGAACAGCTCTACCTATCCAACCTCTCACCATGTTCCCCAGTCCCTTCACTCAGGGAGGGCAGCCATTTATCTGTGGAGCCCTTTATCTGTCCAGTTCAATGACTTACCTGTTGTATGTCATTACACTGCAGCTTTATTACCATTATGGTTCAAGAGTTCTGCCTGACCTCCCTTCTTCACCGTATTTATACTGATAAGTGAGAGCTAAAGATGTGTAAGAACCAACGTACAGTCGTGCAATTTTTGTGTTCTTGTGCTGTATTGCTAGGATTCCTTAATAATCACAACACTGGGTGACAAAGGAAAGATAACAAGACCATAAGACCTAGGAGCAGAAATTAGGCCATTCGGCCCATCGAGTCTGCTCCATCATTCAATCATGGCTGATAAGTTTCTCAACCCATTCTCCCGCCTTCTCCCCGTAACCTTTGAACAATTTACACATAGCTCATCTTACAGAGGAACTTCATTCAGGATCTAGCCAATTTCCTAATGCAGTATTAACTTTTTTGTCAGAAAGATATACTTTATTTATAAAATTTGTAAAAGTACATTATGTGGCAATTCAGATTTGACATTACAAAGTACACCACAGTTCAATTCTTTCAATACAGTACATGGCAATCTTGTAGTTGCAGGTTATATTTGTAAAGTACAGTTCATGTCAGACTTACAACCCAAGGGGTTCCACACGGATTCCAGCTCCTCAGTGTGCTATAGCAAGAGGACTCTAGACGTCAACTGGTGTGAAGGGAATGTCCCAAAGTTTCTTATTCAATCTGACATATCCTTCGGGTAATCTTAACGCTTCATGTCAGATTGATCCTGATCAGACTCCTGTTGTAAAGGTCAAAGTGCACTCCACAACATGCACCCGACCTAAGAAAACAAAATTGTTAATTTGCTTTGCTGGATGTTTTTCACTATACAAGTCGATGTGGCACAAACAACCATGATATTCCAGAAAATTGTTGGTGAAGGATAATACTGGAGCCGCTCTTTACTCAGTCTTGCATTTATTTACAGAGTGAAACATAATAAGCATATATCTCCTAACCCAACCACATCAGTTTCATTAAGATTCTCTTTATATCTGTTCAAATGAAACCCCAATTAATGTCCTCCACCTGCACATATTCAAACACAATTCATAATATAGTTAACATGCTGCTTTACTGAAGACACATTTAATAGTTACCATAGTTTGCTTAGACCTTAATCTACCAGTTGCTGCCTTTGCTTGCAGTGGCTATCTGAGAGTTAACGTTAATATAGCAGACGTGGTATACCAAACAGCATGCAGGGTTGCCAACTCTGGTTGGATGGATTCCTGGAGGTTGCATTACATGGCTAATACTCTCCTGCTATTGGCCCATTGTCCGGACCTCCCATGAGAGTTCAAAAGGGAAAACAGATTCCAGTTACTCTGTATTCATCCTGACGGTTAGTGAAACACTCCTTCCCCACTCCCGCCAACATCTTTATAAGCAATAAATGAAAGTGTTTGAAGAAAGGAAATCACTTCTTTTATTGCGTCAATTATTTTTCTCCTGGGTTTGCTCACAGCTGGCCTGGAGCTGAATCTTCAATTCCTGGAGACTCCAGGACAATCCTGGAGGGTAGGCAATTCTAACTGCGTGCAAGCTGGACAGTGGGAGCCCCTGTGTATCACACCAAAGTGTTCAGGAGCGTGTGAAATGTGGACACTCGTTGTGGGGTTATAGCCATCAAGATGTCATGAAACCTGATACTACTTACATGTGGGCTCAGTGACATCTGTTTTTCTGAGAAGTGGGAACTTGGAAGATGTAGTTTAGTGTGAAGTCTGCTGTTAATTACAGGCAGTGAACTAACTCGACCTTTTATAGTAAAATCCACCTGGGAGAACTAATAGTGCACAAAGACATATGTAGGGATATTGTTGTTATTTTCGCCTCTCAGTACATTCATTTTGAAGCTATTTAACCTCAAATCCTGCTGCCCAGATTGCTTGGATGATAAATGCTCTGGCCAGTGTAAAACTGGATCTACACCCGCTGACACCCAGAGTGTGTAGGTTGAGAATTTTGTGAAAGTGGGAACTTTCTGGTAAGTAGTTGTGGGTGAGTGGTCTCAAACCGAGGTTGTGTTTAACTTATTTTGAATTTAACGTGGAGACTGTAAAAGAATTTGCGAGTTACTCAGCAGATAACAGAAATTTCCCCTCTTGGCAGTTAGCAGTCCGTGTTTGAAGAGGGGCTAATGATTGTGAACAGGAAGCTGATCACTGGTAATGTGGGTGTGACTGGAAAAGGTGTATAAACAAACAGTATCTGCTGACGCATAGCATGCATGGTAGAGGGTGTAAAGGTTGGTAATTTGGTGGAAGTAGGAAGTAAGTGCTGAGGGGGACAGAGGTGCTGCCTTTTGCCCCCAATACTTATGGTGGTTCATGTTACAGGTAATTAGATAATTTAACCTACCTATAATTTAATCTATATCAAGTAACTAGTTAAACTAAAGAGAATATTGTGATCCCGACAGCCACATCCGCAGTAAGTGTCTGCACCTTGAGGAACTTCAGTCCCAAGTTATTAAGCTGGAGTCTGAGGCGCAGACATTTCGGGGCATCAGAGAGGGTGAGAGTTACCTGGACATTTCGATCCAGGAAACAGCCCTCATCCCTTAGGTTAGGAAGTTGAACTGGTTTGGTTAGTGGTCACGGACAGGAGGGTGTAGCTGCCAGTCAGGAAGATAAGAGGACGATGCTGGAGGAGCCTCAGCTTTTGCCCCTTATCAAACAAGTATGAGGTGCTTGCTGCTTGTATGGATGAGCACACTGAACGTGGCATTGTGGTACAGGAAGCTATTTAAGTTGGGGCAAGTGAAAAGGACCATGTTAGCAATAGGGATCAGTATTTCCAGAGCTATAGATACTGTTCTCAGCATCTGCTGCAGCCAGGAGTTCCAAAGATTGTGTCGCCTGCCTGGTGCCGGGGCTAAGGTCACCTCCGTGTGGCTGGAGAAGAACTTGGAGTGGGAAGTGGTGTAGGATCCCATTGTCATGGCCCATCTGGGAACCAATGACATAGGTAGAGTGAGGAATGAGGCTCTTGCAGAAGGAGTTTGAGAAGCTGGAGTCCCAATCAATAAGCAGAACTTTAGAGGTCATAGTCTCGGAGCCATATGCAAATTGCCATAGGGTGAAACAGATCCAAAAGTGAATGTATGGTTGAAAGAACGGTGTGGGGAACAGGGCTTTTGATTCACGGGGCACTGGCGCCAGTACAGGGGAAAGAGGGAGTTGTTCCATTAGGGCAGGCTCCACCAATTGGGCTGGGATCAGTGCCATGGAGAATTGAATAACTGGAGTTGTAGCCTTTAAATTAAAAGGGGTAGGTTGGGTTCAGGGTGAGGGGAAATTTATAAATCTGAAGAGAAATGTCAGGGCCATAGAGCAGTGCAGTGATTTGGATAGAGATAAGCAGAGTGTGACAAGAAGGGACAAAGAATTTAACGGTAATATGCATCATTGAATAAAATCAAATCAGGGTAAAATGGTACATTTTTTGTATTAAAGACACTTTTATCAGAACTTACAAAGCATTCATAACAAGATAGAAGAACTAATGACACGACTAGATATAAATGAGTTCAATCTAATAGCCATTACAGATATATGGTTGCAAAGTGACCAAGGTTGGGAACTAAATATTCCAGGGTATTTGAATTTGTGAAAAGACAGACAAATGGAGAAGGTTGGGGGTAGGGGAGTTGGGTGGGGGTTGGGGGGGCGGGGGGGGGGGGGAGGGGGTGAGGTGCAGTAGCCCTGAAGATGAGTGATCAAATAAGGACAGTAGAGAGGAAAGATCTTGGCTCAGAAGAGCAGGAATTAGAATCAGCATGGGTGGAGATAAGAAAAAAACAAGGAAAGAAAACACTGATAGGAATAGTGTATGGATACCAACCCCCCCCGCCCCCCCCCAACCATCCCAAAAGTAGCTATACTTTTGAACAGTACTAATCAAGAAATAAAGGGAGCTTGTAAGAAAAGCAATGCAGTAATCTTCATATAGATTGGACAAATCACATCGACAAAATTGGAGGATGAATTCATGGAATTCAAGATGGTTTTCTAGAGCAACCAGGGAAGAAATATTTTAGATCTTGTTCAGTGTAATCAGACTACTTAGTAATCTCATAGTAAAAGATCCCCTGGGAAAGAGTGATCACAATATGATAGACTTTCACGTTGAGTTTGAAAGGGATCTACCCAAGCCCAAAGTGGAGTATTAAGTTAAACCAATTACATAGATATGGAAGGGTTGAGTTGGCTAATGTAGATTAGGGGATTAAATCAAAAGGCTTGATAGTAGATGAGCAACAACAAAGATTTAAATAAATATTTCATAATTCTTACTGCATATACATTCCATCAAGAAATAAAAGCTCCACAGGAAAAGTGATCAATTCATGGCTAATCTAAGAGATTGAGGATAGTATTAGATTAAAAGATGAGGTTTGTAATATTGCCAAGAAGAATATTAAGCCTAAGGATTGGCAGGAGTTTTGGAAACCAGCAAAGGATGACCAAAAATTGATAAAAGATTGAGAAAATAGAATATAGGAGTGAATTGGCAAGAAATATAAAACCGATTGTGAGAGCTTCTATGAGTACGTGAAAAGGAAGAAAGAGGTGAAAGGGCCCCCTTAGAGGCTGAGTCAGGAGAAGTTATAAAAAGGAAATAAGGAACTGGCAGAGACATTAAACAAATATTTTGTGTCTGCCTTCACAATGGAAGACACAAAAATCATACCAGAAATAGTGGGGACTTGATAGTCTGAGAGTGAGGAACTTAAAATAATTAATATTAGTGAAGAGAAGAGAAGTGAATGAGACTTAAGGCCAACAAATCCCTTGGGCCTGATCCTACATCATCATCATCACACGTGCCCTGGCTGAAGCCAGGTCCTTGGCTCATTGTCTGCTGATGCTTCAACCTGAGGTATTTTCTCAGCAGTTTTTGTCAGTGGTGGTTTGCCTTTGCCTCCCATTCTCAGGGGGCAGATCCCAAGTCTACTGCAGCCCAAATGGGAACTGAACCGGCGGTGATTGGCGTTATTGTGAGCCACACACTAGCCATCTAGTCAACTGAACTAACTACTCCCCGCATAGTCTAGATCCTAACGTTGTAAAAAAAAGGTGGCTGCATAGGTAGTGCATGCACTGTTTGAGATCTTCCAAACTCTCCTAGATCCTGGAACAGACCCCATGGGTTGGAAGGTAGCAAATGTAGCGGTGTTTTTTAAGAAAGGAGGGCAGCTAGCCTGGTAGCTTTGGAATGTTGTCTATTAATCCTCGATGGAAAGTAAGGGGTAGGATCAAGTTTGGCTGGACTGCCCATCCAGTGGCTATTTTCCCCTTTCTCCTGTTGTCAGGGAAGTGTGGATGCTGTTACTGAGTCATGATAATTTTCTGCACCTCCACATTATTGCTGCTTCCATTAAGTAGTGGCGGGGGCGGGGGGGGGGGGGGGGGGGGGGGGGGGGTGGGGGGGTGTGTGTGTGTGTGTGTGTGTAATTCCAACACATCACACAGACATGAGCACTTCTATCACATCCATCCATAAGCTGGTCTGTGTTCAGTCGGGCAACCACACCACAGCTGTTGTGATAGGCAAATGCTGACAGTTAGCACAACAGGTATTTGGCCGGGGGGGGGGGGGGGGGGGGGGGGGGGGCGGTGTGGGGGTCACTGGTTACAATGGATAAAGCCGTTACACTTGCACAGATGGATTTGCGGAGAAATCGATGCACAGTTGACATATTGTGCAAGTGGATCATTGGAAGTAGATACAGCTGGTACTGTTGGCATGCTTTCAAAATGGATTGAGCAGAACCACAGTTGGCACATTGCTAGTGAAAGTGAATTAGCTTCAGTGTTGTAAATTAGTTACTAATGGTCCCCTTCCCAAAGGGAAAAGCCCCTCAATGGCCATTTCCCACACTGAGCAGCTGTATCACAGAAGATGGAAATTATAATGGCTGAGCAGGTTTTCAGCATTAAGACCACACAGGCCAGCAAGTCTTGTGCTGTCTACCTGTTTAGGTAAAATCATAGGATGGCTGTAGCACAGGGAGGCAGTTCGGCCCATTGGGTCTGTGCCAGCTCTCTGTGAGGGGAACTGAACCAGTCCCACTACCCTGCCCTTTCCCCTAGCCTGCAAATTTTTTCTCTTTAGGCGCTTATCCAATTCCTTTATGAAAGCCATGATTGACTCTTTCTTTCAAGCAGTGTGTTCCAGATCCTGCGTAGAAAATGTTTTTCTTCATGTCACTATTAGTTCTTTTGGATTTGAGGACAAGCCAACATTCCTCCTTTAGAAAGCACCACTAAAAGCAGATTAACCCGTGATTCAACCCCTTGCTGTTTGTGGGGCTTTGTTGTGCACAAAATGGCTGCTGCGTTGGTTAAATAACATCCATCCATGATCCACTGCTGTAAAGAGCTTTGGGACTGTTGACAACATTACAGCCACTAAATAAATGCAGGTTGTCACTGTTGATACAAATCAGCAAACTGAATGCTGGAACAGGCTCAAGGGGCTGAATGGCCTCTTCCTGTTCCTTATTTTTGCACTTCAGAGTAATTCAGAGGTCTGATGAGTTTTTTTTTCCCATCATCCTACAAAATCCCTGGAATGAAGCGGAGTGGCACTTCCTAGAGGAGGGAATGTCGCTTAGAGGTTCACACCAGAATCGGTTCAGGCTTTCACACCAGATTGACACTCCCAAGCATGGCATGTCACAAAGTGGTTCCAACACTGCACCATGCCAAATCTGGGAGAGTGTGAGAGCACCATACATAAATAAACTAAAAGCGCTACCATAGTTCCTTAAAACTTATCCTTGAGAGGAGTTTGATGTTTGACTTCTGAAGAGAACATGGAGCAAATATGTATGTAAACGTGTGTATGTGCTTGTGCGGGTATCTGTGTGTGGATATATATATCACACACATATATACATATATTATGTGTCAGTATTTGTGTACATAATATATAATATATGTGTGTGTATTTTAAAAATGGAGAGTGTTATCTCTTTGATGATCCAATGTGTAAATATATAAATCAGTCTGGTGCTGAGATATACAGGCCAGGAACCTGGCAAGATCAAACGCTGGCCTCCTTTGATCTCTGAGCTGATGAGTCGAGACACTATAATTGGCTTCAGGCTCTCTTGGCTAGCAGAGAGAGAAAGAAAATCCATTATTGAGAGCTGCAGTCCTTACATAGTGACACCACCCCACACTGCCCTGTCTTCTCCCTCCCCCTGCCCAGGATGATATTTGCGAGTCTGTGCAGACAGGTTTTGGGCTGGACAGTGGTGCTGTCTGCAGTCGAACAGCTCATCAGTACTCATGACTAGGCAGCTGAGAGTGGCTGCTTCAGTGATAATGTGCAGTGGAGCCACAGCGTGAGCCAGCACCTTCAGGAATGGGGGGGAAGGAAATTGAGGCAGTATTGTCGTGAAGATGTGTCCTGTTCCTATTTCAGGGGACCAGGGATTCCACGTGGATCAGGAATATCTGATATTCAGTCTCTTTCAATGCTGAGCTCAGCTGGAGCAGGAGATGGAACAGGACAGGTGACACACAGCTTCCTGGGGGTGGTGGGTGGTGGGTGGGGGAGTGGGTGGGCAGGATCTTCCAGCTAATGGGTCTGGGACAAGGCAATTAGTCCTCATTGTTTCACACTGGAATCAATGGTAAGGTGTGACAATCCACCTCAGCTCTGAAGAAGAGAGGTATGGACTTGAAACGTTAACTCTTGTTTCCCTCACCACAGATGCTGCCAGACCTGCCGAGTTTTCCTATCACTTTCTGTTTTTGTGACAATCTGCCTTTCTTCTGGCTTTTTAACACCGATCTCTAATGTCTTGCAGCCTGTGATTATTTATTATTCGTTTACACATGTGTGAACTCATTTCCTGTTAAACCTAACCCAATCCCAAAATCATATAACAAAATGTAGGATTTAAAAAAAAATATCCTGGGATGTGACAGATACAAGAAATCGGAGCACGAGTAGACCACACAGCCTGTCGAGCCTGCTCCACCATTCAATATCATCATGGCCGACCTTGGGCTTCAACTCCACTTTCCCACCCTCCTCCCCATATCCCTTGATTGTTGAGGCACCAAAAATCTGTCCGTCCCAGCCTTTAACATAATCAACGATGGAGCATCCACAACCCTCTGGGGTAGAGAATTCCGAAGATTCACAGCCCTCTGAGTGAAGTAATTTCTCCTCACCTCAGTCGTAAATGATTGGCCCCTTATCCTGAGACTGTGCCCCCATGTTTATAGATTCCCCAACCAACGGAAACAGTCTCTATTCTATCAAGCCCCTTCCGAATCTTGATATGTTTCAGTGAGATCACCTTTCATCCTTCTAAACTCCAGAGAACATGGGCCCAATTTACTCAGCTTCTCAACCTAGGACAACCCCCTCATCCCGGGGACCAATGTGAACCTTTGCTGTACCACCTCCAATGCAAGTATATCCTTCCTTACGCATATGTCTTACTCTTGCATCACCTGTATTTCATGTGTGCAAACCTGCATATTCTGTTCTTTCAAATCCATCAGAAACGATTATTTTTCCCAGGTTATTGGAATTAAACAGTTAGCTATTATAATGGAGAGAAGAGAGTTTGTATTCTGACAGACGAGATCAATGTGCGGAAGAACCTTTCTTGACTGAATGGACCATGTGTTCTTGTAGGACAGCAGCCAGCAAGATACAGCTCCCGAGACCTGGCAATCGCACCCACAAAGTGCAGACCGCTTTGTTCACATCTCTGTCTTGCGGACCTGTCCTTTTTATGACAATTGGAAGATTGTAAACTGTTAACTTTACCAATGTTGCTTCATTGGCAGATCAAGTCTGAATCAAAACACTGAGGTCTGTTTACATCAGCTGCTTGCGATATATGCAAAATTAATGGGGTTGAGTAAGGAGGAGCAAGAATTTCAATTTTATGGGTGGAATTTTCTGAGATCCACCAGAGGGACCTCAGCAACAACAACAACCTGTGTTTGTATAGCACCATTAACATAGTAAAATGTCTCTGGGCACCACTAACAAGGGAGTCAAAGGTTATCAGAGTAGGTGCTATGTGATCGGATCAGCCATGATCTTATTGAATGGTGGAGCAGGCTCGAAGGGCTGAATGGCCTACTCCTGCTCCTAATTCATATGTTTGTAAATGCAGGAGCATTATGAAACAAAATTTGACAGTGAGCCATGTGAGGTATTAGAGGAGAGACAAAGAAGGAGGTTTTCAGGAGTACCTTATGGAGAGAGAGGTGGAAAGCTTTCGGGAGGGAATTCCAGAGCTCCAGGCTTGGGCAGCTGAAAGCACGGCCGTCAGTAGTGGAGCGATTACAATCAGGGATACCAAGAGGCCAGAATTAGGTGAGTTCCGAGATCTCGGCGGATTGTAGGGATGGAGGAGACTACAGAGATGGGGGTGGCCATCTTATTGGAAAATTTGGGGTCTGCTGCCCATGGGTATCTGGGGAGGGGTAATGGTGGCCAGTCCTTCTATGGTTTCCCAATCACTCTGCCGCTGCATTTTGGAACCTGCTGGTGGTGTTGGGCCCCAGAAAATGCCACGCAAAAGATGACCCACTGAGTGTGCGTGGCCCAGACTATGTGAGTTACTAAGACCGAAAAACGACCTGTGCTGTAGACTTTCCAACTGGAATTGAAACCTCAGCAGGATTAAAAGCAGCCAGTCTTGGCCCAGGAGGCTTCTAGATGTCAGAACTGGTTGTCAGTCACAGTGCTGAATGTTTTCTTGCTTTCTTGTTTCCATTTTTTTCTGAAGGTGCTGACTCTCTCTGAGGTACAGTACCACATGTCTCTGGTAGTCCGCCAGTGCCTTGTTCAAGTGTCCATTCTTCATGCGCAACACTTTTTTAATGTTTGTCGGCAATTCTACCATGTGCGTATTGTAACTGAGCCTGACGTTGACTGAACACACTGATTTCCAGCATCACGAGAGGACATTCAGGACGGGATACACCCCCGAAACATTCGCTTGTCATTTCCTTTTCTTTATTCTCATTTATTTGTTCTTGAGGTGCTGGTGTCACCGGCAAGGCCAGCATTCATTGTCCGTCCTCTTAGTATCCTTGAGAAGGTGGTAGTGAGCTGCTTTCTTGAACCGTTGCAGTCCATGTGGTGTAGGTACACCCACAGTGTTGTTAGGTAGATAGTTCCAGGATTTTGATCCAGGACTGTGAAGGAACGGTGATATAGTTCCAAGCCAGGATGGTGTTTGGCTTGGAGGGGAACTTGCAGGTGGCAGTGTTCCCATGCATCTGCTGCCCTTGTCCTTCTAGGTGGTAGAGGTCGTGGGTTTGGAAGGCACTGTCAAAAGAGCAGTGGTGAGTTGCTGCATTGCATCTTGTAGATGGTACACACTGCAGCCATTGTGTGCTGCTGATGGAGGGTGAGTGAATGTTTAAGATGGTGGATGAGGTGCCAATCAAGCAGGCTGGTTAGTCTTGGGTCATGTCGAGCTTCCTGAGTGTTGTTGGAGCTGCACTCAACTAGACAAGTGGAGAGTGTTCCATCACACTCCTGACTTGTGCCTTGTAGATGGTGGATAGACTTTGGGCAGTCAGAAGGTGAGAAGCTGGCTGCAGAATTCCCACCCTCTGATTTGTTCTTTTATTCACAGCTATTTACACGGCTGGTCCGGTTAAGTTTCTTTGTACGTACTGACTAACTTGTGTTGCATTTCCAGGATTGGCTCCTTTCGTTCCTAATTTTAATTCTCCCCCCCAGCACCTTCCCAGCCCAGGGATGTGATTTGCCATCGCTGACCCTGCTGAGATAGGTTAACTCAACACAGCTCGCAGTCAAAACCCGTGGCCTTTTCTGGTCGTTATGAATCTGCATGTGTGCCCACTGAGCCGGGGCAGGGAGGTGGAATTTACAGCGGACATTCAGTCATGGGTACACAGCTCTTGACAGGAGTTGAAATGCATCTGACTGCGATATAAAAAAAATTAAAGTGCTAATATTTTCTGTAACAGTTCCCGATAGAATTGGACAATTTTTTTAAGATAAGGATACTTTATGGGCAGAATTTTCTGGCTGGCGGGTGGGTGGAGAGGGAGCGGGCACGGACCTGATCACCGCTCACCATCAGAGTGCTGACCTGAAGGTTGTGAGTCCAGACCAAGTAGCTGGTGTGCGTTTTGAAGTATTGCAGATCACACAGGCAAGTATCAGTAACTTTGAAAAATCAATATTTGACAGAGCACACTCGCGACCCCACTGAGCCCTCTTAATCCCACCTGTGGGTGAGATTTATACAAATGTGTCCTACCCTCCTGCCCGTTGTGCCCATGCGACAACCCGAAGATCGCACGGGCCCTGAAAAATCACCGTCATTTGGTGCCTCAAGGGCCTTAAATGGTCCGTTAATTAATGGCGGGTGGGCATTGGAGATCATTGTGCGACCCCCCCCCCCACCGAAATATCACGATGGCGCACAGTGACAAACTCAAACTCGTGGGATAAATGAACGGTTAATAAATAAGTAGCAACAACTTACATTAAAGGTGCTAAATCAATGCAAGAAGTCCCATGGCAATTCAGGGGAGTGCAGTCAAACACAAATTGACACAGGAAACATTAAGACGATTTGAAGCTTGGTCAAAGAGCATTCTGAAGGAGGTGAGAATGCTGGTGTGAGACAAGAGAAGTGAGGGAGAGCATTCCAGAGCTTAAGGGTTAGGCAGCCAAAGGCATGACTGGCAATGATGGAGCAAAGGAAATTGAGTTTCATGAAGAGGCCAGAACAGGAGAGCCGAGATCTCGGAGAGTTGTAGGGCTGGAAAAGATAAATGTGGAAAATGGGATTTATTCCAGTTGTCAGCATGACTGTCCGATTTCGCCAAAGACTTTGTTGGCCTTAAACTGTCAGTGCTTCCTATGGAGTGAGCTGTATTTAAAATCTGTTAACATGTTTAGATGTTTTGGCTCTTTTCAGGGATGTAAAGTGACTTCGTTCTGAAGCACACAATAGATGGCCCACGCACATCGAGTGGGAGGAACTGTTGAAAGGAGAACTGGAGTTGAGGCCGGAGAAGATGGGGGGGGGGGGGGGGGGGGCGGGGGGTGCAGGAAGTATCTTGCTGCTGCTTTCCAATTGATTCCATCTGTAGCCTGGGCTGCAGCTGCCATGCACCCCCCCCCACCCCATCTTTTCCTCCTGATACAAACTGGGGTGTTACAGAGGCTCCCTGTGTGCTGAGGGGCCCAACACAGCAGCCCTCAAGCAAACTTGCTGCTGCCATTCAAATTTATTAACACGGCTAGTATTGATTTCAGTTGGGCGCCTGCTTCCTCCCACCGATGATGGGTTCCTGCTGTAAACTTGCCAGGCTTTCTTAAACATCATTATGCCTGATCTTTGCCAACTTAAGCATATTTGGAGAGCTGGCTGAGAGATGCAATAGATCAGTGTCTTGATGAAAAATTGGTTTCTTAAGTGAAAATTGCAGGAATTGCCAGAGATGGCAGATTAGGGAGATGTCTTTGAGTCCCTGGTTGACTATTGCAGCTGGGTTCAAACCTGGCATCCAGTGATTATCTCGTGTAGCTCATTGTCCGTGTTTTGCCCCAGGCAGCGGGGAGTTCATGCAGTCATGGTGCGTGCTGGGCCTGTGGAGCTCCCGCCTGCCCTCATCCCAGTGGGACTGGGGGTCTGAAATGCATTTGTTTCAATGCGAGAAGTATAAAAAGGCAAGGCAGATGAGCTTAGAGCTTGGATTAGTACTTGGGACTATGATGTTATTGCCATTACAGAGACTTGGTTGAAGGATGGACAGGATTGGCAGATAAATGTTCCAGGATTTAGATGTTTCAGGCAGGATAGAGAAGGATGTAGAAGAGGTGGGGGAGTTGCACTGCTGGTTAAGGAGAATATCACAGCTGTACAACAGGAGGACACCTCGGTGGGCTCATGCAGTGAGGCAATATGGGTAGAGCTCCAGAATAGGAAGGCTGCAGTCACAATGTTGGGGGTTTACTATAGGCCGCCCAGTTGGGAGATTGAGGAACAGTTATGTAGGCAGATTTTGGAAAGATGTAAAAGCAATAGGGTTGTTGTGGTGGGTGATTTTAACTTTCCCTATATTGACTGGGAATCACTTAGTGCTAGGGGATTGGATGGTGCAGAATTTGTAAGGTGCATCCAGGAGGGCTTCCTGAGACAATATGTACATAGTCCAACTATGGAAGGGGCAATACTGGACCTGGTATTAGGGAATGAACCCGGCCAGGTGGTCGAAGTTTCAGTAGGGGAGTATTTTGGGAAAAGTGACCATAATTCAGTAAGTTTCAAGGTACTGGTGGATAAGGATAACAGGAGTCCTTGGGTTAAGGTGCTTAATTGGGGGAAGGCTAATTATAACAATATTAGGCAGGAACTGAGGAATCTAGACTGGAGGCGGATGTTTGAGGGCAAATCAACAACTGACATGTGGGGGGCTTTCAAACGTCAGTTGATAAGAATTCAGAACCGGCATGTTCCTGCTAGGATGAAGGATAAGCATGGCAAGTTTCAGGAACCTTGGATAACAAAGGATATTGTGAGATTAGTTAAAAAGAAAAGGGAAGCATTCGTAAGGGCTAGAAGGCTGAGAACAAATGAAGCCCGTGGAGAATATAAAGAAAGTGGGAAGAAACTTAAGCAAGGAGTCAGGAGGGCTAAAAGGGGTCATGAGAAGTCATTGGCAACCAGGATTAAGGAAAATCCCAAGTCCTTTTATACAAATGTAAAAAGCAAGAGGGTAGCCAGGGAAAGGGTAGGCCCACTCAGGGACACAGGTGGGAATCTGTGTGTGGAGCCAGAAGAAATGGGAGAGATACTAAATGAATACTTCTCATCGGTATTCACCAAAAAGAAGGACTTAGTGGTCAATTTGTCTAGGGAAGAGTGTGTAGATAGTCTGGATCATGTTGAGTTCAAAAAGAGGAGGTGTTGGGCGTCTTGAAGAATATTAAGGTGGATAAGTCCCCAGGGCCAGATGGGATCTACCCCAGAGTACTGAGGGAGGCAAGGGAGGAGATGGCTGGGGCCTTGTCAGAAATCTTTGTATCCTCATTGGCTAAGGGTGAGGTCCCAGAGGACTGGAGAATGGCCAATGTTGTTCCGTTGTTTAAGAAGGGTAGCAGGGATAATCCAGGAAATTACAGGCCAGTGAGCCTTACGTCAGTGGTAGGGAAATTATTGGAGAAGATTCTTTGTGACAGGATTTACTACCATTTGGAAGCAAATGGGCGTATTAGTGAGAGGTAGTATGGTTTTGTGAAGGGGAGGTCGTGTCTCACTAACTTGATTGAGTTTTTCGAGGAAGTGACAAAGATGATTGACGATGGAAGGGCAGTGGATGTTATCTACATGGATTTCAGTAAGGCCTTTGACAAGTTCCCTCATGGCAGACTGGTACAGAAGGTAAAGTTGCACGGGATCAGAGGTGAGCTGGCTAGATGGATACAGAATTGGCTTGGTCATAGAAGACAGAGGGTAGCAGTGGAAGGGTGCTTTTCTGAATGGAGAGCTGTGACTAGTGGAGTTCCGCAGGGATCAGTGCTGGGACCTTTGCTGTTTGTAGTATACATAAATGATCTGGAGGAAAATGTAACTGGGCTAATTAGTAAGTTTGCAGACGACACTAAGGTTGGAGGAGTTGCAGATAGTGAAGAGGATTGTCAATGGATACAACGGGATATAGATCGGTTGGAGACTTGGGCGGAGAAATGGCAGATGGAGTTTAATCCAGACAAATGCGAGGTAGTGCAGTTTGGAAGGTCTAATACAAGCAGGAATTATACAGTAAATGGCAGAACCCTTAAGTGCATTGACGAGCAGAGGGATCTGGGTGTACAGGTCCACAGGTCACTGAAAGTAGCAACGCAGGTGGATAAGGTAGTCAGGAAGGCATGTGGCATGCTTGCCTTCATTGGCAGGGGTATTGAGTATAAAAGCTAGGAAGTCATGCTGCAGCTGTATAGAACCTTGGTTAGGCCACACTTGGAATATTGCGTGCAATTCTGGTCACCACATTACCAGAAGGATATGGAGGCATTGGAGAGGGTGCAGAGGAGGTTTATCAGGATGCTGCCTGGTCTGGAGGTTATTAGCTATGAGGAGAGGTTGGAGAAACTCGGATTGTTCTCACTAGAGCGACGGAGATTGAGGGACGACTTGATAGAAGTTTACAAAATTATGAGTGGCATGGACAGAGTAGATGGTCAGAAGCTTTCTCCCAGGGTGGAAGAGTCAATCACTAGGGGACATAGATTTAAGGTGAGAGGAGAAAACTATAGAGGAGATGTGCGGGGCAAGTTTTTTACGCAGAGGGTAGAGAGTGTCTGGAATTCGCTGCCAGAGGAGGTGGTGGAAGCAGGTACGATAGTGGTGTTTAAGAGGCAGCTTGACAAATACATGAATAGGATGGAAATAGAGGGATACGGACCCCGGAAGTGCAAAATGTTTTAGTTGACGGGCAGTATGATCGGCGCAGGTTTGGAGGGCCGAAGGGCCTGTTCCTGTGCTGTACTTTTCTTTGTTCTTTGTTCAAAAGGAGAAGTCAACCAGTCCCGCTCCCAGAACGGAGTGCAGTGATGCAGTGGGAAAGTGCCGAGGTTGTGGGGGCTGATCGATGGGCGCAAGCAGCTGTTAAAGGGCTGCTTGACTGCCCTTAAAGGTGCATTAGCGTGGTTGCCGGGAGAGAAGGCCCAATTCAACGGTCAGGATTGGAGCCCAGGGGGAACAAGACCATGCATCCAAAGGGGGCTGCAGGTGAAGGAGATAGAGAGACGGCCACCCTGCATTGCAGAACTGCCTTTATTTCAATCATGGAGCATGTGCTCCAGGTGCATTCTGGAGATTTCATTTAATTTATATGTGGATTAGGGCTTTATTAAACCTTGTGAACCGTGTGCACCAGACTATAGGTACTGACGACACTGTGGGCAGGGTGAGTGGGAGACTGGAGGCAAGGTGAGTGGGAGACTGGAGACAGGGTGAGTGGGAGACTGGAGGCAGGGCGAGTGGGAGACAGGAGGCAGGGCGAGTGGGAGACTGGAGGCAGGGCGAGTGGGAGACTGGTGGCAAAGCAAGTGGGAGACAGGAGGCAGGGTGAGTGGGAGACTGGAGACAGGGCGAGTGGGAGACTGGAGGCAGGGTGAGTGGGAGACTGGAGACAGGGCGAGTGGGAGACTGGAGGCAGGGCGAGTGGGAGACTGGAGGCAGGGTGAGTGGTTGACGAGACCAATCGTCTCAACCATAGAGCTCAGAAAATCCGCATGCTCTATGTAATTGTTATTAGAGGTGAGGTTTGGAGGAGGGAACTTTGAGGAGGTGGTTCATCATGGAGAAACGGGGTCTTTATTTGTCTTATCCTCCAGCTGGATGTGGAATAAATAGAATTTAGCTGAGAAGTGCAAAATGTGGTGGAGAGTGATGTAGTCCAGCCAGATTTGGCAGTGAATAACTAGACCAGTCCTATGCCAACTGTACTGTGAAATCAGACACAGTGTTACTTAAGAGCGGGAAGGGGGAAAGGGAGATATTTGTAGCCCTTAGGCACATGGGAGTAAAGATCATGCTAGGGGAGTGGTAGGGTTTGGAGATGGTGGAAACTATTCAGCAAGTCAACATGGGTAGGTAGAGCTGTTGTGGGAGATCAGAGGAAAGAGAGTTGGAAGCTGAAGTGTAAATTCAGAAGGAAGCTGCTGGAGTAATTCCAAGGGCAATGGTCAGGGAAGTGAGGGTGGTTAAGGAGATGAGGAAATAGTGAAGTAGCTTTTTTGGTGATTGAAACCTTGCAAGTGGAGAAGACATAGAGGTTGAGGTGGTGGCTGTGGGACATAGTATACTTTACTTTTAACAAATTGAATGATGGACTATAACAAATATGGTGGCCAACTTGCATACAGCAAATTCCATAAACAGAAACGTTATAATGACCAGGTAGTGTGTTTTTGTGATGTTGAATGCCTCGGATAACTCCCATTCTCTTCTTTGGAATAGCAGCATGGGATATTTTACATTCGCCTGATGGGGTAGACAGGGCCTGGGTTTTACGTTTCATGTGAAAGACGACACCTCAGACAGTGCAGCACTCCCTCAGTGAATAATCAGCGTATATTATGTGCTTGGTCTCTGAAGTGGGAATTTAACTCATAACTTTTCGACTTGGAGGCAACAGTGTTACCAACCGAGGCATGGCAGACATCTGAACTTGAATAGACCTTGTCTCTAGACCACTACATTGTGCCAGGAATAAAAAGAAGAACCTCAAACCCACTGGTATTACCAAAGTGAAATTAAGAACAGAAAATGTTTGCAAATTAATCAGTACTTCTGATAAGTCACATAACCCAGTCTCATGACTCAGGTCGGCTTATACGTAGACAGTGTGATTACATCATTAGGTGGAGTGAGACATCCTGTGACAACCAACGATTAGTATATGCGGTGTACAAATACCATGACTTTTATATGAAAAGTCACAGTGACCTTGAAGATACCAGGCTTGATTGGCACCCTATCCATAAGCATTCACTCCCTCTGCCACCAACGCACAGTAGCAGCAGTATGTACCATCTACATGATACACTACAGAAATTCACCAAGGCTCCTTAGGCAGCACTTTTCAAACCCACAACCTCTACCATCTAGAAGGACCAGGGCAGCAGATGCATAGGAACACCACCACCTGGAAGGTCCCCTCAAAAACATTCACCTCATTCTGACTTGGAAATATATCACCATTCCTTCACTGTCACTGGGTCAAAATCCCGGAACTCCCTAACAGCACTGTGGGTGTACCTACATCACAGGGACTGCAGTGGTTCAAGAAGGCAGCTCACCACTGCCTTCTCAAGGGCAACCAGGGATGGGCAATAAATGCTGGTCCAGCCAGCGAAGCCCACATCCCATAAAAATGAATTGTTAAAAAATCGTTCCAAGTTAACCTTGAGCTGTCAGCATGTATTGTCCCCAATTCTGACCTATTTCCAGTATAACCTTAACGATTGGGCATGGCTATTTATTTATAATGGTGAATTTCCTTTCTTTGCAAAATCCACTCTTTTATCTTTTTCTTTGGACTGCGTTTCAGTTCTGCTGAGTGAGAAAGTAGTGGCAATTTTGTCATCATTGGTTGAATTCTGTTCATTGAATTGTTGGGTTTAAAGACTTGTCTTGCCTTGGGATGTAGGCCCTCTAGGATTACCAGGTTATTTTTGAACGTGGATTGTTCTGTAACCTATAATCGTATAATCCATATCATTTTTATCTCTTGCTTGCGTGGCCTTTCTTATTCATTCATTTGCTAATGTGCTTTTCTATTAATACTTTTAATACTCCCTTTTTTTTTGCTCTTACACTATTAGTTAGCACTTGGAATTTTTTCCCCTTTGACTTCCTTTCATTTATGGGCCTCCAGCCGTTGAATTGTTGCTTCCCAGTTAGGTGTTCCTCATTATTATCTCGAAGGGCGTCGACTACAAAGGGAAGGAAAATGTGCTGCAGTTTTATGGAACCTTCCAGTTCCCATCTGGAATGCTGTCTTCATTTTTGGGAGAGGAATTACTGAAATGATACTGAACAGACTTGTGTAAACTTGGCTTGTATTGGATATAGAAGATGGAGGAATGATCTGATCGAGATGTTTAAAATGTTAACAGGTAGATATGGAGAAACTATTTCTTCTGGTAGAGGAATCAAGAACCAGGAGATTAAATAAAGTTAGGGCCAAGCCATTCAGGGGTGGAATCAGGGAGTACTTACTCACACAACGGGTAGCAGAAATTTGGAACTCTCTTCCAAAAACTATGGATGCTTGGACATTAGGAGCTTTCATGACTGAGATAAGACAGATTTGTCTTTTTAGGACAGAAAATCACAGAAAATTGTCCACACAGCGGGCAGAGTAGAATAAAAATCACTATCAGGCATAGATGCGTGGGGTATAAATTGTAGTTTCTAAAAATAGCCCAACACGACTCCTGAACCATTTTTGGAAACGTCATTAACAATATCTGACCCTTATTGGCAATTACAGATTAATTTTTTTCTAGCTGTCTAAAAAGGTGAAGATCAGGCTTCAGTTCATTTATATGTGGAAAGCTTTAACTGCCTGTTGTTAAATGGTGGAGGGCATAAGCTATCATTGCCAATGCTGTCATGGCATTAGAAATATTATTCTAGGCCCTTCCAGGGTCTGTATATATGATTCAGATTATTAACGTACAACCAATATGACAGCCAAGATGCCCTAATATGTGCCAGAAAAACATGCATTTCCCTACATAATCTCACGCTGCTTTGCTCCATATCCGATCCCGCTTCTCTTACCACTTTTCACATGTTAGGATTCAGATACAATTAGTGAGGCATTTGGGTATTACCGAAAGGAGACATTTTGTCAAAGCTTCTCATCTTGCACTCGTCAAGACAATCGCAAGAATACCAATGTCAGGGGAAGCAACAACTGTATACTGGATGAGAAGAGAATGCTGAGTGCTTGGCAATTGGCCTCTGATTGGTAAAGGCATTGCCATGGAGAATGCATCAGTTAATGGTGACTGGTAGTTAACTGCCAAGCATCGTTTGAAATTTTAAATCAGGCAATTTTCCTTGATACTCTGTCCTCAGAAGACAAATCTGTCATATCTCAGACATGAAAGCTCCTAATGTCCAAGCATCCATAGTTTTTGGAAGAGAGTTCCAAATTTCTGCTACCCTTTGTGTGAATAAGTACTCCCTGATTTTACCCCTGAATAGCCTGGCTCTAATTTTATTTAGTCTCCTGGCTCTTGATTCCTCTACCGGAAGAAATAGTTTCTCCATATCTACCTGTTAACATTTTAAACACCTCGATCAGATCATTCCTCCGTCTTCTGTATCCAAAGCAAATGGACTGCGTACTGGTTCCCCAGCTCCGTGCTGCCCCCGGGCTATTTTTGTGGAGGTGGAATGGGGTTGCAGAGCTACCCGTCTGCACCCAGCGGCTAGTGGACCCAACTTGCTAACAGCTGCTTAAGGCCAGTTAAAAGAGACTGACTGACTGGGATTTTGCAGCAGGTCTCTGGGTTCTTGCAGGTACTGGAGACAGGTTAGCTGCCCGAAGGTAGCCACCCAGCGACAGACTGCGAGGGTGGAGGGGCTGGGGGGGCGGGGGGCGGTGGAGGGGGGGAGAAGGGGAAAGGGGGCTGCCCACCAAACCACCCTAGAGGCCTTTCTCCCCAGCCTGGTTGTACACGCATACACACACTGTTTGCAATTAACGTTGGAGGAGGATGCCTCTATTTTGAAGCCTCCTCTTCCCCATTTACCTTCCATTGCAACCTGCTGCTCCTTTTAAACTAGAAGGCCACTGGCCCTCCACTTTCAAGAGTCTGGCCCCTAGCTATTCATCAGCCACTAAGAAATTCACAGTGGGTGACTGTTTCCCGCACAGTGTGGGCCTCTGACCCCCATTCGAGCCTGACAGTGGAGTTTAAAAACCCGCAGGGACAATCCCACGTGCCCCCCCGCCCCCCCCAGGATCAACATTTTAAGTTTAGAAATCAAATAGTGCACATTAAGAATAGCCAAAAGGAATGTGGAAGGTATTTCGAGGCAATGTCCAATCTTGGCACATTGTTGGTGTCCATGGACCGGTTGGCTGTTTTCCATGGCTACAGTGTCATCTGAAGCCTTTGCTGTCTTTTCCCAGTGATGAGTTGGCCGTGTATCACAGTGTAAGTTAATTTGCATCCCAATTTAACAAAAATGTAATTGTCAATGGCTTCATCTGATTAGGAAAGATGTCCCATGTGGCAAAGTGTGAAATCAGTTCCTTTCTTTTGGAGCGCAGTGTTAGGCTGTTAACTGTGTACACACTAGTCTGGGAGATAAACTGTGTTCCTTGACAGACGAAACCCATCTTTATCGTCATCCTCGCTCTGTGTTGCATGTTTGGACCACAGGGTCCAGTGTTCCAGATGGGATTTGTAGGAGGAATAGAGTTCACAGGAAGCAGCAAACAATTTCCAAGGATGGCCCTGGAAAGCTATGGATATTTGTCGTTTTCTATCCTGTTTTTAATGTTCTTTCTCTCTCAGTTATAAACTTAGTCTCAACGTCAATTCTCAGAATGAAGTGTAATTTTAAAATAATATGGAACACAACCTTCATTCAAAACAGCCAAATAGTTCTCTGGAGAAAATGCACAATTGTATAAACTTTATCTAAGAATCTTGGCAGGCGTGATTGTACTTTGGCAATGGTGATATGGAGGAGGCATGGATTCTGTAGTTACTTGCTGGCTTCTAAAGAAATGAGGTTCATATTCACCAGGAGTACTGCATAAAACTAAAGGCAAGAAGACAAGAGTTGAACACAGGTCACAAAACTGGAAATAGCATTCATTGACAAATGACCTAGAGGCGTGAGAGAGAGGGAGAGCGGGAGATAATTGGACTCCATTCAAAAGCCCAAGTTCAAATCCTTGACTAAAATATTGCTCAGGCAAAGCTGCTTTCAGAGCGTTGCATCTTGGCTAGCCTGCTGAAAGGAACATGGAGATTTGGGGGAGGCGGTGGGGGGGGGCAGCAAGGGCAGGGGTGAGGCAGAGGTGTTGGGGGGGTGGGGCAGAGGCAGGGAATAGTTTGAACTGACAGGACTATTCCCATCCTGCTCATATTCGTTGAATACGGTCTCTTCCACATTCCCGATTTTAATTGCTGGCTGTGCCTTCAGCTGTCTAGGCCCCGTGCTCTGGAATTCCCACCCTACACCTCTCCGCCCCTCTTTTCTTTTTTAAAATGCTCCTTAAAACCTACCTCTTTGACCAAGCAATTTGACCAGTGTCCCAACATGTACTGATGTGAGTTGGTTGACAAGGCTCCTGTGAAGTGCCTTGGGTATATTTTACGATTATAAAAGAGCACTTTATAAATGCAAGTTGTTGTTGTTTGACTATGGGGCATTTTACATTACCTTCCTGATGATATCAGAGGAGCAACAGGGTGGCACTCCACTGATGTTGTGTTGTCAGCCTATTTGCAAACAGTATGCTTCATAGGAAAACGTACATGCAAAGTCGCAGTGACAAATGGGCTATAGAGTGTACACAGAGTAATTGTGTCATGATTTTATCACTTACTGACAATGCATGCAAGGCACAGATGAGGCAGCATGACTAGTACATGGTGGGATAATGCAATGTTGCCATGGTACCTATAAACTTTTTTTTATTTACGCACGGGATGTGGACTTTGCTGGCTGGGCCAGCATTTATTGCCCATCCCTTGTTTCCCTTGAGAACGTGGTGGTGAGCTGCCTTCTTGAAACGCTGCAGTCCATGTGGTGTAGGTACACCCACAGTGCTGTTAGTGAGGGAGTTCCAGGATTTTGACCCAGTGACAGTGAAAGAACAGCAATATATTTCCAAATCAGGATGGTGAGTGAATTTGGAGGGGGACTTCCAGGTGGGGGTATTCCCATCTGTCTGTTGCCCTTGTCCTTCTAGATGGTAGTGGCTGTAGGTTTTGAAGGTGCTGTCGAAGGAGCCTTGGTGAATTCCTGCAGTGCATCTCGTGGGTGGGAGGTGATGTCGTAAATCAATAGGAACAGCGTGAAGAACATTGTAAACATGGGGCCAATTTTAACCTTCCTTACCTGGCAGAAACTGATTGGGTCGTTCAACCATCAATAACCTGCTGAGGCTGGCGATCTTCAATGTCAACCTGCCCTTTTGAGATAGTTGGAAAGGCAGCTGTTTGAAGGAAGCAGGCTCCTTGTTTAAATGTGGGGGAATCACTGAGAGAATCAGGCACCTCTCTGAGTGGGAGAAGCCACTCAGGGCTTGAGTCAACAGAGAAGATGATCAAAAGCACATGTCCATTCTAGGTATGATCTTGACTTTCCTTTGTAAAACGAGAAGGAACAGGAGCCTTTCTCATGGACCCACAAGGAATATTTAATCCTGCCCTGCCCCAGAGTGTTTCCTCCCCTCCCCCCCCACCCGGGTCCCCATGTCCAGCCACATGAAGCCGGCTGGTTAAAATTCTCAGGGCGGGCAGCATCTGTGGAGAGAAGAAACGATGAGCATGTTAACGCCATCGAGCTGAAACGTGAATGTTTCTCTCCACACATTTGAGTATTTCTGGCAATTTTTGTTCTGTTTCTGTTTCAGATTTCCAGCATCTGCAGTATTGGAAGCTAAAAGTCACCATGCCCTCAATCAACTGTGGGCCGGTTGGCGTCTAACTAAAACCAATGGTTTTCCATTAGAAACTCTGTGCAATTAAATTCCTCACCCTGTGTCCTCTGCTTCAAGAAGGATGATGTCAGGAAGGGACAGCGCCATAGTCTGAATGTGCTATTCACTTTGCTTGATTCCTTGATATGTTGTTTGTGTGGAGTCTGCCATTTGCAAGCCAATCTGGAAGCTATCCACTAGTCCAATTTGAAGACAGTCGAATAATTTCTTTCCAAGGTGCGTTAGCTCGAGATGCTGAGTGCTGCAGCCTAACTTGTGGTTCTGTCTGTTGTCTCTCTCTTCTGAGGAAACAAATATTGACTTGCAGACATCAGGAGCTGCTCTAGAGCAAGAAAGATTAAACCAGAATAAAAACAGGATAAGCTAAAAACGCACAAGAGGTCACTCCGCATCCGCAAAGAGAATAAGATAAGTTATACGTTTTGTTAAAGATAGATTAGCATCACCAGCAGAGATGTCCTTGCCCCTATAATCTGTACCAGCTGGAATTCGTCCGCATGAACGTTGGTAATGGGTGAGTTGAATTGTGAGATAACTTTTCATTCTGGACAAGTTGCTGCTGTCACCGTTTGAGGTTAGCAGAGTTGAGGGCAAATTTTGGCAACATCAGAACATTGGCTGAGCTTTATTATTTTGAAGCCTTGGTAGGTAGCTGCTTTGAAGGCCAATGTCATCTTCATTGCACTCTCTTCCATGTGCTAATGGTAGCAGGTGGTGATGTCCGCTTGTTGAGATCTCAGGATTTCCTGCTCCAGTTGCATTTTGCCAACCTTATAAGCAGTGTCTCCAACATTCTCCCAACCCCCCACCCCCCTTGCCTTTCTCAATGTGTGCTGTGGAATTGCGATTGGCATATTGTCCAGATTTAAAGATGAATTTGGGAACCTTGGACTGTGAAGTTCGTGCATTGTGACCCACGCCAGTTTTGTCTTGAGCGCTGAAAGATCTAACTCTAATTTGGGTAAGATTAGAAACTGGACCAGAGGGTTGCGTTTCATGGAGAATCTATTTAATAACGGGAGTTCCTGTCTGGCAGGGAGAGACAAAGACAGAAGCTGGAAAGAGCGACTGATCCCAATCAGTTGGTTTACAGTTGGTTTTTTTTTGGCATACTCATGCCCCCCCGTCTCTGTTGGCAAACATGATACATTTGCTTCTGGGCTATTGCCAGCACCACAAGGCTGGCAGACTGGGAGCCAGCAGCACTTGGCATGGTACGAAACATGAAAGCAGCTTCAATGACTTGATTTTTTTTCTTTTTGCTTCTTTAACAAGTGACTTATACTTGGGGAAGGCGGGGGCACAGTGGTATTGTCACTGGAACTGGTATTCTGAGGACCCAGGTTCAAATCCCACCACAGCAGATGGTGAAATTTGAATTTAGTAAAAATCTGGAATTAAAAGTCTGATGATGACCATGAAACCATTGTAAAACAAAAACAGAATTACCTGGAAAAACTCAGCAGGTCTGGCAGCATCGGCGGAGAAGAAAAGAGTTGACGTTTCGAGTCCTCATGACCCTTCGACAGAACCATGTGGTTCTGTCGAAGGGTCATGAGGACTCGAAACGTCAACTCTTTTCTTCTCCGCCGATGCTGCCAGACCTGCTGAGTTTTTCCAGGTAATTCTGTTTTTGTTTTGGATTTCCAGCATCCGCAGTTTTTTTGTTTTTATGAAACCATTGTAGATTGTTGTTTAAAAACCCCATCAGGTTCACTAATGTCCCTTGGGGAAGGAAATCTGCTGATCCTCCCTGGTCTGGCCTACATGTGACTCCAGACCCACAGCAACATGGTTGACTCTTAACTGCCCTCTGAACAAGGGCAGTTAGGGATGGGCCCTAAATGCTGGCCTAGCCAGCGATGCTCACATCCTGTGAATGAATAAAAAGAAAACTTCATCAAATATTTCATTGGCTGCGAAGTGCTTTGGGGACGATAGGCTGAGCTAACGCAATTCAGTATATATGGTGTCTCCTCTTTTCATAATTGAAGAGACTAAGTCTCTTGTAAATCAATTGCTGCCACCAGCATCCTGCACCCTGTGTGGAAAGCATGTATTTATTATGTTTTCTCTTGTGTCTTTGTTGATGTGCCTTGCGTTGCTGGAAAAGCTCTGACTGAACACTATTGAGTCATCTGTAGTTTATAGCCTCTCCCAATCCAGATTTAAGGTTCTGTGGTAAACTGTGTTTCTCTGGACTCAACTGTTTTTTGCCAATTTGTTGGCGTGTTCCTGCTTTGAGTTTAAAGGCAAACATTAATCGATAAATCTTTTTTTGTTTGTTACCTAAACGCATGGCAGTGAAATATTTAAATACCATCAAGGCTCCTGGCACATGAGTCATCCTTCTCACCTTGACAGCTGCTATCTCTTCCTTTACAAAATAGCGATGATCCCAGGTAAGTAAACTCTTCCGTAACTATGCCGAAGCGATGGGAAATAAGGCAACTGAGCCCCAGAGCAACACATCGGCACCGGAATCAACCATCTCACTGTGCTCCAAAGTAAAAGCAAAATACTGCGGCTTCTGGCGGCCTGAAATAAAAAAGAGAAAGTGTCGGGAAAAACTCAACAGGTCCAGTAGCATCTGTGGATCAGGGAGAAACAAGAGTTAACAGGCGGGAGAGTTAACAGGCGGGATTTTCCAGCCCCGACACTGGCGGACATTGTCACAGGCAGGACAGGAAAATTCGGAGAGCCGTTGACTTCTTAATGGCTTCCCAAATTTTGCCATCCATGCCCACGGCACTGCCGGCTGCTGGCGAGACTGGCAAATCCTGGTCAATGTATCAAGCCCTTTTAGGCTCTGAAGAAGATTGGTATTGGGCTCGAAAGGTTAACTCTTGTTTCTCCTTCCACAGAACGCTGCCAGACCTGCTGAGTTTTTCCAGCACTTTCCGTTTTTATTACTGTGCTTTCTGTTTGTTTGAAGACCGTTGTGCCTTTGAGCCTCAGTTCGTGGTCCATTTAGATTTCTAGTTTCTGCAACTTGTATACGGAGAATGAGAACCCTGTTGATCGAGCGCATTGGGATTTTGCAGTGGGGTATGGCGGGGAGGGATGGGAGGTGGTGGAGGAGTCAAAGGCTTCCTCTGTTCCCATTCCCTGTGATACCTGTGTGCTTAACCTCAGCCTGGTCCCCCACTAGGCTTTATCTGTAGAGGGATAGAATTGAAAAGTGGGGAAGTGATGCTGAACCTGTATTGAATCATGGTTAGAACACAGAGAGCACTGCGTGAAGCTCTGGCCACCATAATGATAAAAAAAAAGGGATATAGAGGCACAGGGTGCAGAGAGGATTTACAAGGATGATACCAGAAATGTGTGGGGGTGCATATCAGGAAAGGATTGACAGGCTGTGTCTCTTTTCTCTTGAAAGTCGCAAACTGATGGGTGACCAAATAGAGGTCTTTAGAACTCTGAAAGGTTTCGATAGAGCGTTTACAGAAAGGATCTTTCCTCTTGTGAGGAAAAGCATAACTAGAGGCCATCAATATAAGAAATCCAGTGGGGGATTCAGAAGAAACTACTTTACCCAAAGCGTAGTGGGAATGTGGACTCGCTACCACAGGGAGTGGTTGAAACAAATGCTGTCGATGCATTTAAGGATAGGCTAGATAAGCATATGAGGGAGAAGGGATAGAGGGCTATGCTAATAGATTTAGATGAGGAAAGATGGGAGAAGCCTCGAGTAGAGCATAAACACCGGCATCGGGTGGTGGGGCCAAATGGCCTGTTTCCATAGAACCATAGAAAAGTTACGATGTAGAAAGAGACCATTCAGTCCATCGTGTCTGCGTTGGCCAAAAAAGAGTAAAAAGAAATTAGCCGCTCATTTTAATCCCACTTTCCAGCACCTGGTCCATAGCCTTGCAGGTTACAGCACCAGATGCAGATCCAGGTACCTTGTAAATGAGTTGAGCATTTCAACCAACTTAGGCAGTGAATTCAAGACGCCCATCACCCTCTGGGTGAAAAAGTTTTTCCTCATGACCCCCCTAATCCTTCTACCAATCACTTTAAATCTATGCCCCCTGGTAACTAACCCCTCAGCTAGGGGAAACAAGTCTTTCCTGTCTACCCTATCCAGGCCCCTCATAATTTTGTACACTTCAATTAGGTCACCCCTCAGCCCCCTCTGTTCTAAGGAAAACAACGCCAGCCTATCCAATCTCTCCTCATAGCTGCAATTTTCAAGCCCTGGCAACATTCTTGTAAATCTCCTCTGCACTCTCTCCAGAGCAATTATGTCCTTCCTGTAATGTGGTGACCAGAACTGTACACAAAATTCCAACTGTGGCCTAACCAGCATTTTATACAGTTCCAGCATTACACCTCTGCTTTTGTATTTAATACCTCGCCCAATAAAGGAAAACATTTCACATGCTTTCTTGATGACCTTGTCCACCTGTCGTGCCATCATCACGGACCTGTGGATGTGTACTGCATGGTTTCTCGCTTCCCACCCCTTTCAATATCTTCCTGTTTTTTGAATATTCCCTTGCTTTGTTTGTCCTCCCCAAATTCATTACCTCACACTTTTCCGGATTGAATTCCATTTGCCACTTCTCCGCCCACTCAACCAAACCATTGATATCATTCTGGAGTCGACAGCTATCCTCTTCACTATCAACTACACAGCCAATTTCTGTGTCATCTGTAAATTTCCCAGTCATGGCTCCCACATTTAAGTCTCAATCATTAATATGTCCAACAAACAGCAAGTACCCCAACACTAAGCCCTGTGGAACACCACTGGAAACAGTTTTCCAATCTTAAAAACATCCATCAACCGTTACCCTTTGTTTCCTGTCACTGAGCCAATTTTGGATCCAACCTGCCACCTTCCCCTGTATCCCATGAGATCTCACTTTTCTGACCAGTCTGCCATGTGGGACCTTGTCAAATGCCTTTACTGAAATCCATGTAGACAACATCCACTGCACTACCTTCATCAATCAAATCTGTGCCTTGTAACTCATGGTATCACACAATCTCTTCAGGAAGATTTAAAGAGAAGGTTGGGGGAAGGTGCAGGGGTTGGGGGGGGGGGGGTGGTGGGCAGTGGGGGCGGTGTGGGTGCGTGTTTAAAGTATTGAACAACACGACTCAAATTGGAGTGATCATGGGATTTGCAATTTGGTGCAGAGTGCCTTGCTGAGTCTCATTCTTGTAGCTTGAGATGACTGTGTGTACTATATAGGCTGTTAGGAAGGGGGTTTCTAGGATTTTGATCCAGTGACTGTGAAAGAACCGCGATTATATTTCCAAGTCAGGATGGTGTGTGGCTTGGAGGGAAACTTGCAGGTGGTGGTTTTCCCATGCATCACCTGCCCTTGTCCTTCTAGGTGGCAGAAGATGTGAGATTCCAAACTTGGGTTGGAAGGTGATGTCAAAGAAGTCTTGGCGAGTTGCTGCAGAGCATCGTATATATGGTACACACTGTTGCCACGGTACATCGGTAGTGGAGGGAGTGGATGTTTAAGGTGGTGGATGAAATGCCGATCAAGTGGGCTGCTTTGTTCTGGATAGTGTTCAGCTTCTTGAGTGTTGGAGCTGCACTCATCCAGGTAAGTGGAGAGTATTCCATCACACTCCTGACGTGCCTTGTAGATGGTGAACTGGGGAGTCAGAAAGTGGTCGTTGCAGTATTCCCAGCCTCTGACCTGCTCTTGTAGCCACAGTATTTATATGGCTGGTCCAGTTCAGCTTCTGGTCAATGGTAACCCTAGGATGTTGCTAGTGGGGGATTCAGCAATGGGAATGCCATTGAATGTCAAGGGGAGATGGTTAGATTCTCTCTTGTTGGAGAGGGTCATTGCCTGGCACTATAGTGACGCGAATGTTAAAATTCTCCCACCTCTTGCAGGTGCTGTTCCCTGCTGGGCTACAGTCCCATACAAAGCACAGGCAACGCTCACTCACATGGCCTTTATTCACATGCAGATCTGGACAGGGAGTGTCACTAGGCTATTCTGCCAGGCTGAATCCTGTACTGTCCTAGCATTTGCAGATTCGCAATTTCCAGCAGAGACGATGTGATCAGCAGAGCTGATCTTTTTATTCATCGCGCTCCCTTGCCCAAGGTTACTGAGTCCAGGTCACACACCCCTCAGTCCTCACAATTTCCAGTTCAGCAGAGGCTGAATTGTGGCATCTTGGCCTTCTCCATGTCCTCCAATGGGGCAAGGGCAATGTTCTTCCTTTCAATTCTTAAAAGCTATGTGTCTCCTTCAAACTCAGTCAGTTCTAACCAAGAGCTACTATTCCTTGGCTCCATGCTCATTCCCCCTTTACCTGCAGACGCTGTGGACTCATTGGGCCTGATTTTAATTCGGTGCAAACGGGAAGAGTTTTGAGTGAGTTAAAATATCGCCCACTGTCTCACCGGTCCTCATTGTTCCCTCTGTGCTAAAGCCATCCTCCATTGTTTCCTCTCTTGTGCCACATACCTTTTCCTCTCACCAACCTGTAACACTTTAGAAAGCCCAAGTCCATCCACAATTGAACATTACTTTCATCTCTAGCTCCTCTCTGCAGGCATTTGGCCAGATTCCGGCAGTAGCTCACTCTCTGATGGCCAATTCCTCTCCCCTCTAGCCTGCAATCTTTCTATTTCTTACTCTCAAAACTTTGTTGCTGTTGTCTGTTTTATTGATGCCGCTATGGCCTCAATTCGCTTGCCTTCCCACTCTTGGTGCTCAATGCGATGGTCAATCTGCTCCTCCTCTTGCGCTGAATTCACAATTGGATGGTCCTGCAAACTGTGGCATACTTAACTTTCCTGCTCCTGCTACCCCTCAGCCCACCGCCCCAGCCCTTCTGCTTGAATTTTCATGCTTTTAATACACAGGCCAAGTGTTAACCAATGACTACTTCCTGATTTAGCTCATCAGCCTTTACTTTCAACCTGGGCTTAGACCTGGGCCCTTCACCTCAGTTTCTTAATTTTAAAGGTAAAATCAGCCTCACTACCATTTTGTAATTAGAATTCCTAAATTACAAATTGCTTCACTGAGTAGCACATTAACCCATTTGAATGTTATTAATAAGTATCACACTGAGGATAGCAGCCACACAGTCTAATCTTCCTCTATCACTGTCAGTTTGACCTGTCCTAATTCATCATTTTGTCAAGCGGTCTGCATGATAAAGGCGGCCTGTAATGGTGAGAGCCCATCAGTGAAAAGGGTGAATTATAGGCAATTTATAAAGCATTATTCTGCTTTTTCTCTCTCCCTTCATTACTTGAAACAGTTTTGTTTTTAAAGCTACTTTAAATCCTCCCACACTCCCTTTCCGTTAATCTTCAAACACTGTGGAAAAGAAGAGCATCACAACTAGTTTGTCACGGGCTGTGACATCAATCTCCATTCCAGAGACTTGGGGTAGGACCAATGGGGTTGTGTTTGGGAGGGGGCGGGGTGGGGAGTCTCTCTGCAGAGAAACTTGCAGCTGCTGTCTCTGCAGCCAGGGAAGGGCCTCCAGGCATGTCTGGACCGCTGCCCACTCTGGTCTACTGCTGGAAGGCTACCTCCGGGCAGTAAGACTGCTCACCATCACCTGTAGAAGCCCAGTTGGCTTCCTTCAGTTGGTCTTGAGTGACCGTTGGCAAGCCGAGCCAGCTACCCGTCACATGCAGGCTGGTAGCCCTGCGGCTTCCATACCCACCACCACCTCGCCCTCTTGTAAAATGGCCTAGGGGTAGGATGGAACCAGCACATACAGCCCCGTGGTGCTCTTTTTAGCACCGGCCTGCTTCCAATCCCAGCCCTGGTAGAGACACATGTTGCTGAAGCTTTTGACTTGCACGCGTCAGGTCAAGTGCAAGAATGCCAAATTTCAAACAATTGCAACAATATATACTACAGGAAAAAAAGGGGTGCTAATTGGTTGAGGGTGGGGGGGTGGGGTAAAAAGCCAATCCTTGAGCACGAAGTCTAGATTGATACTCAGGTGTGGTACTGAGGGAGTGCTGCACTGCCAAGGGAAATGTTAAACTGAGGCCCATATTTCCCCAGTCAGGTGGAGGGGAAAGATCCCATGGTCTTTTTTGAAGAACAGCAGGAGAATTTTCCTGCTAACATTTATCCCTCAATAAATACTGTCAAAACTAGAATAACTGTTCATTCGTTTATTTACTCTTAGTGGGATCTGGCTGTGCATAAATTCACTGGCATATTTATCTACATAATAGCAGTGTATTCACTTTGAAAGGCAATTATTTGTCTATGAAGCACTCTGTCTCATCCTGAAGAAGTGAAAGACTTTTATTAATGTTGGTGTTTACTGTCACACTTTTGAAAGAAAGATTAAATAATTTGCATTTACTTAGAGCTGATCACAGCATCCCAAAGCACTTTACAGCCAATGCAGTGCTGTTTAAAGTGTAACCATTGTTGTAATGTAGGAAGTTATTGAATTAATTATGAGTGATGAACTTTGCATGTTAACTGAACAGCAAAATTCAAAAAAGTAAGCAATTTTCTTTGGGTTAATTTTGGATTTATTTAAGGTCCGAGGACTGGATACTTTTATGTCCACAGGCAATGAGCAAATATCTGATACATAAAACTGATGGGGTGACTTTGATGTCATCACTTGATAGTAGGAAGTGGTGGCCATTTTGACAGATTTATGAAGCCTCCGTTGGGAGCCCTGTTTCAGAATGGAGCTGTAATCTCCAGCATGATCTCATCTAACTCTCTTTTTTTGTTCACCCTTGAATAACTTAAAATAAAATGGGGTCCAAGTAAATCAGTTTAAGATAATCAGTCAAAATCGTAATGTGGCTCATTTATACCTGCTAGAAGCGACATGCATTCATACGCAGGGACCTGTTCTCTGCAAACCGTTGGAATGTGTTCAAGGCTTGTGCCTTTATTGAATTACCCAGAAGCATGGAGAACCTATAGTTCCCTGTTTTTTTTCTCCATGGCAATGCCTTGGCCAATCAGAGTCAACTTGCCAACCAATTAGCACCCCTTTTTTTCCTGTAGTATATATTGTTGCAATTGTTTGAAATTTGGCATTCCTGCACTTGACCTGACGCGTGCAAGTCAAAAGCTTCGGCAACATGTCTCTCTTTTTGCAGCAGTATTCAAAATGGGGTCTCTTATCCCAATAAAAACAACGTTTTGGACCTGAGTGATTAGTGGATTGTAATAGGGCAAACACTGGGCCTCATGGAGGCCTGTGTAAGATTGAGATAAATTGCTGATGACGGAGATTTGCCTGGCCAACCCACACAAGTGGTCCGATGCTGGGAGACTCGGATGTCACCAAGTACCTTCTGTTTTGATCCCATGCTCACGACGTCTGGTGGGACGGGAATTGGATGCGTGTGATTTTTTTTTTCTCTTTTTTTTGGTTGGTTCACTTTGGCTTCAGTTGTTGAGTCAACATCAGCGTTCTTTTGCTGCGGGATGGAGGTGAACCATCATGAAACTGGCTGAAACCACCAAAGAGGGTTGTTGTAAGCAGGGGCTTGGCAATGGACTGAGTCCCCATTCAGAAAGGTGCTGGGTTGGTTTTACGCAGGGCCTGCTGTGTATTTGATTTTAATTTCTGCTGTCAGATTCTTGTTCAAATATTCTCCAGTTTGTTGAGCCCTCACTGCTACATGAAAACCTGCCAAAGGAAATCTTCTCGGTATTCACAGTGCCCACATCTTGGCAGTACATGCTGACCTTGTAAACATCACAGTTTAAAGTCTGTGGCACAAACATAGGAACAGGAGGAGGCCCTTCCAGCTCTCAAACACCTCTCTGCCATGCAGTTAGGTCATGGCTGACCTGTACCAGAGATTCATCTACCCGCTCCCTGGCTTCCAAATTCCTTCATCCCCTGCCTGGCCCCAAAAAAAAAATCCATCAATCTCAGCTTTGACATTTTCAATTGATCCCTGGCCTCAAAATCTTTGTAGGGGAGAGAGTCCCAGATTAACATTGTCCTTTGTGCAAAGAATTTCTGAACATGATGGCATCATATCTGTGAATCTATTGGAGAAATGAAAGAGACAGAAGGGGGCCATTCAACCCATTGTGTCTATACTGGCTCTCTGTAGAGCGACCCCAGTCAGCCCTGTTCCCCTGCCCTGTCCCCCGTATCCCTGTAGGTTTATTTCCCTCAAGCATCCATCCATTTTCCTTTTTGAAGTCATTGATTGCCTCTGCTTCTACCACCCATCTAAGGCAGCGAGTTCCAGGTCATTACCAAATAAGAACCGAGTTCACGTAACAGATACTATACTGTCGCCTTTTTTTACAGGTTTATTTCCAGACTGAAATTCTGCTGAAATCCAAACCGTAAAGTGCTTTTCACTCTCGGTACTTGCCCCCACCACCCCACTCCACCACCCCCCCAGCCCCAACCAGGTTGGCCCACCTCTTCGGGAGAGGTTAGCAGCAATGTGGCCAATATTGTGCCCTCTCATTGTCAGATTGACCCAGCCAAATCCCACTTTCCAGCATTTGACCTGTAGGTCTGCAGGTTATGGCACTTGAGGTGCATATCCAGACAGCTTGCAAATGAGTTGAGGGTTGATGCCTCTACTATCCTTTCAGGCAGTGAGTTCCAAACCCTCTGGGCGAAAATATGTTTCCTCATCTCCCCTCTAATCTTTCTACCAATCACTTTAAATCTACTGACTTCTCTGCTAAGGTTAATAGGCCCTCCCCATCCACTCTATCCAGGCCCCTTCACAATCCTGTACACCTCAATCAAATCTCCCCTCAGCTCCCTCTGTTCCACGGAGAATAACCTCACCCTGTCCAATCTCTCCTCATAGCTGCAACATCCTGGTAAATCCCCTCTGTACCTTCCCTGGTGCAATTACATTAGTGCCAACGTCACCCCTCCCCCAACCTCCCCCCCACCCAGTGCAGGTAACTGAATCAATCCCAGGGCAAATACCCATCTCGCATTGAATGCTTGTCCTGCTGCAGGCACTGGGGATGACAGGATGGGTCTCGGTTCTCTGCAATATGACATTTCCTCCCGCCTCAAGAATCATGTGTCTCACCCTCCCTGCCTCGGAAGAGATTCTCTTGAACGTGTTTCCATAAATCGAGCATTTCTGGCACGGCTCCACAGTTTTATTTTTTTCCTGCTCTCCCGGGTCCCCTTAACTTGTAATTGAAAACCAGCAACAGAGAAAAGAACATTGCCCTTAAAGGACTGGAGCGAGCCGGAGTGCGGTTATCTCCAATGAGGTGGAGACAAGCTGCGAGCCTTTTACACAGGTAAAAACGTGTCGAGCCACTTGACTAATAAACTTTGTGAGCGATGAGTTGTCTTCACAGTAGGGCTGCTGCAAACCATTATTTCTGTTTTTGGTCTTGTATCACAGCGAAGGCTTACTGCTGTGTGGCTGACTGTCCATTAAATCCACAGTGCACAGACAGAGTTATTTGTTAAAATTTGTACTCATTAGTGTCAAATCCGGTCTCTTGAGTCATCCCCTATTTTCTGGTTGATGTTCGAGTGTGATCTCTGTCCTGCCTGTGTATAACGTGCCTTCTGCTTTTTAATGAAATGAGGCTAGTTTCATCACGGCACTCAGCTTGCTAATTTAAAAGTCATTTTTATTCGTTGTACCCTGGAGCGCCCTTCTCCCACAAAATGCTGTGGAAGGGCTTTGGGCGTTGGGAGCTTTCAAGACGGACATTAGATAAGGACACCAAGGGATATGGTGCTCAGGCAGGTAAATGGAGTTGAGTTACAGGTCAGCCATGAATGGCCTAGCAGGCCCAAGGGGCTGAATGGCCTACTCCTGCTCCTATCTGCTCCTCTTCCTCGTTTGCTGAACTTCAGCTCCCTTGAAGTCAAACCATAATCCCGGGGGCACCAAATCCTACATGTGATGTGCAAAAGTGGGGATAGGCTTTGCTGCTCATGGCGCCAGCAATGCAGCCAGATCCCAGGTGTATATAGCAAACAGGGAACTGGGCAGCAACATGTAATGCTAAGTCTCCCCTCCGAGCGCTTGCTTCATGGGCGGGGCAAGGCCTGGGCCTAAGGTAAGGTGCAGGCTCAGCTTTTAGGTACAGGTGAGACAGGAGGAGATGTACCTGATCCTCCTCCCTCACTTTCTCTCAGTAAGGCAGCCTGATTTGAAATGGCATGGGGCTGGGGTTGCCATGGAAAAGCTGGTGATGGAGATGGCACTGCAACCCTGTGGCCTGGAGGATCTGAGGGGGTCCATGAAACTGCTTGAAGATCAATTATTTTATTCAGCCTGAAGCCAAGTGACCAGCCTCCTCATTTGCTGAGTTTGGGGCGATTAATCTGCCACTTTGTCTGTAGGGAGGACACTCCTCGGTAATGCGCAGCATTGTGTTTGTGCCTTTCCATACATGCATAAAGAGTTTGTACTGAGACCCCAGTGGTGGAGGTTGGCTGCACAGTGGCTTCAGGCCTGTCCTGAACCTGTTCAGCAAGGACCACTCTCGCCATGGTAGTTCAAAGCCTGCCATGCGACAGATGGGGTTTGTCACAAAGGAACTAGTTCGTGACTTCCCGTGTTTCCCATTCCTAGATCCAGAGTATGTCCGCCAGTAGATCTTGCTCAGGAAGGGTGCTCTGTATGGGGTGCCAAAGTGGATGGCAGGCAGTAGGTGGGTTGAGCGGCTCATCGCGGAGAAGTAAGTGATGTGCAGCGAGGATGGTTTCAACTAGCTCGTGGGTTTTCACCAGTCAGCGAGTGAGTGGGACAGGGTTGTTTTGCAAGGACAGGAAGACATGGGAGGCTTCAGTGCTGGCATATGATAGGTAGATGATTTTCCTCCCAAAACAGTCTTTAGGCCTTGTTACCAGGCCTAGGTTATGTGCCCCTAGCCTTGTCATAAGACTTAAGCCATCACCAATCACCTCTCTATTCTCTTACCTTCATTAGCTCCCAGCCCGGTAATGCCTCGATTTTTAAATTCTGATCCTTGGTTTAATATCCATCTGTGACCTCACCTCTCCCCACCTCTGTAACCTCCTCCAAACCTCTTAGATTACTGTACCCTTCCAATTCTGGCTTCTTGTGCATCTTCAGTGTTTATGGCACACCATTGGTGACTGTGCCTTCAGCTCCCGAGGTCCTAAGCTCTGGAATTCCTCCAGCTCTCTAATCTCTCTTTCCTCCTTTTAAGACATCCTATAAAACCTACCTCTGGACCAAAAACAGAAAAATGCTGGAAAAAACGCAACAGGTCCAGCAGCATCTGTGGAGAAAGAAACAGAGTTAACGTTTTGAGTCTGTATGACCCTTCTTCGGAACATTATCTCGGTCTCTCTCTGCACAGACCTGCAGGGTTTTTCCCAGCATTTTCTGTTTTTGTTTCAGATTTCCAGCATCCGCAGTATTTTGCTTCTACCCCTGACCAATCCTGACCTAATATGGCTTGGTGTCAAACTTTGTTTGATAGCACTCCTTTGAAGGGTCT